>NC_060126.1:90179478-90856682 GCF_021461395.2 Schistocerca americana | reverse complement strand
GCATTTCTTGTAGCTAGCAGGGTGTTTACCCTGACAGTGAACACATGTTGGGTCTGCTTCCCTAGGCTTTTTGCACAAGGAGGTAAGGTGTGGGCCTGCGCACTTAACACAGCGCGGATCCAACCTGCAGTTTCGGCTGCCATGGTGAAACCTCTGGCACCGGTAGCGTTGTTGTGGCCCTTCCTTCCTGCTGTAGGACTCTATTGTGCATGTGGTGTAAAGAAGCCTGTTTACCTTATAGATTTCACCTGCATTTTGTCCCTTGACAATGGTGGCGATATAGTTTGGCTTTTTTACCAGTGTTGGCACACCGTTTACATCCTTCCATTCTTTCATTTGTATGACGCTCTGGACGTTCAAGTTGAGGTCCTTGAGCGCATCATGAATTTGAACCGGCTCAATAAAGCTGGGGAGTTTCTTTATTACGACTTTCTGGAGCTTTGACGGCTCCCGGTCGTAGGTGTGGTACTGAATACCGCGAATAGCTAGGCTGGTCAAGGCATGCTGATAGTCCTCGGCATTATCGAGTTGGTACTTTACTGTGTCGCCCCTATAGGCGCACTGGATTTTGCTTTTAAGCCTGGGCTCTACTTCTTTCACAAAGTCTATGTAATCCTTTGTGCGGTAGCTTATGATAGGGGGGATACGAATCTTTTTGCCCTGGGGTTTAGGCGTCCCTGGACGGGGAGCGTCAGAAGCGTCCTGTGGGAGTGCTTCGAACCTGTTTGCTGTGGGGACAGTCACCACATCCATTTCTGCAGCGTCATCGGGTGGAAGAGTAGCAGCAAGTGCTGCAGCCTCGTCCTGCAGGGCCTGTCTTTTGCTACTGCCTGCAGACGTGGTCCCTGGTTCGCCTGCTTCCTCGTGTTTGTGTTTACGTGTCTGTCTGTGTTGTGGCATGGTTAGGCTGTGGTAGCCCTTATAAGGGCTGCCACAGCTGTCTGGGGTAGTTAAATGCCCAGGGGCAGTAAGCTGAGACTTCTGGCACAAGGAAAAACCACCAGGCACCACGCAATGACTGTCAGTTGCACCTTCGTTAACACCGCAGGGTGTCCAGTGCAGAGCTGACCCTATGATACACGACCGCGGGTTACCGGGCAGCGCAACGGGCCCTGGATCGGAAAAATCTCCATTCTCGGTGGATGCGGGGAGGATGCCCCGCAGCGTGATGTCGTGGCAGTGGGAAGAACAAGACAATTTTGCTGGCTACATGCTCAGTGAGCAGTGGAGCCTCGAAATACTTCCCACGTCGAATCTCGGGCGTATCGCACAAAGACGGCGGCAAGCACACGAGAGTCCAAGCGAGTCGGCGTCTCAGCACGGCGGCGGCGACTGTGCAGCCGGTCTCTCTTCTCTCTTTTTGTCTTCTACCGATAGAGGGGGGGTGTTGGTGGAGGTTATTGTCGCATTTGGACATTTCCTCCTCTTTTATTGTGTGGTGTTGTTAATGCTGGTCTTTTGTAAGTAGATATTTTTTTGAGAGTTGTTAATTTATCTAATTCTGCTACTGCAGGAGTAGCGACTTTGGTCTTTTGTATCTGTCCCTTTGCTGTTCATATTGCCCAAGGGTGTTGATTAGCTCGTTTTGTGAGTTTCGCGCCGTGGCGTAGAAAGCTTCTGCCAGGGCACGGAATCGTGTTGTTAATGGCTCTATGTCTGCAGCTTCATGCAGGTCTGCCGCGGGGAAGCGCGTGGGGACGTGTAAGGCACGTCTTAACGCTCTATTTTGAACCTTCTGTAAGCGATCTACCGTCGGTCTGGCTGCGTAGCCCCATACAGGGCACGCATATTCCAGTATCGGTCGAATTAGACTTCGATAGATCGCTACTCCTGTTGCGGGGTCGAGGGAACTGGTGCTGTTCAAGACAGGGTACAGAATCTGCATCCTGGCGTGAGCCTTTCCGCGAAGCTCCTCTACGTGGCACTTCCATGTCAGGCGCCTGTCAAGTGTGACACCGAGGTGCCTCGCAGAATTTCTCCATGGCAAGTTCTGCCCCTGCAATCGCAGCAGTTGGTATGGCCGTCTTGGGTGTCGGCGTTTTCCATAGCGTCTGGTGAGCAGCATGGCTTGTGTTTTGTCTGAGTTTATTGTGATGCGCCACTGCTTGGCCCGGTTTTCCGTCCTGTTGAGGGCGGTTTGCAGACGCCTCGTAAGCAGGTTCCTGTTTGTCGAGCAAGAGAAGAATGCAGTGTCATCTGCGTATTGTGCAGTGTGTACATGCTGAGTCGTAGGGATGTCAGCAGTGTAGAGGACGGGTCCCAGGACCGAGCCCTGGGGCACGCCTGCACTGATTCTTCTCCTGGTCGACAGGGATCCATCGATCTTCACTGAGAAGGTCCTACCGGAGAGATAGTCTTTTACGACTTTGACGATCTTTCCGGGGAAGCCTAGGGTGTACATCTTATGTAGTATCCCGGTGTGCCAGACTGAGTCAAAGGCTTTTGCTACGTCTAACAAGACAAACCCGCAGTAGCCCTTTCGGTTGAAGCTGTCCGTGGCTGCTTCAACCACCCTCATGATTTGCTGGGGGGCGGAGTGTCTTTGCCTAAAGCCGAATTGAAATTTCGGCAGAATCTGCTCTCTTGTGATATGGTCCTGTGTAGGGGGGTTAGTAGGAGGCGCTCGTAAAGTTTACTGAGGGTAGGCAGTAGACTAATTGGTCTATAATGTTGCGGGAACACCGGGTCTTTTCCTGGTTTCGCGATCGCAACGACTTCTGCATGCTTCCATTGCACCGGGAATTTTTGTGATCGCGTCGGTTCATTAACTATGTCTGTCGAGTGGGTGATTGCCAGAGGCGGGAGGAGTTTCAGTAATTCGTTTGTGACCTGGTCGTGACCCGCGGTCTTCCTGGTGGGCAGGGACTTGATGCAGCGCGCCACGTCTTCAGTACTAAGAGTGGTTGGTGTGTAGTCATCTTCGTCGTCTGCGTCCAGGAACACGGCCAGTTCTCGGCGGACTGTTGCGACGTGTTCTCTGTCCTGTACTTCTGCTGGTCTGAACTGCTTTTCGAACACGTCGGCTAATGCGTTAGCTTTGTCGATGGGGCTGAACTGCAGTCCGCGTTCGCCGTGCAGTGGTGGCATTTTCACGCGTCTTATCGTATACTGTTTGGTGGTTTGTCATAAACTGTTATCTTCTAGTTTGAGAGCTGAGAGCCTTGCCGACCATTGTTGGTTGCGATACTCGTTGAGATATGCTTTCAGCTCTCTCTGTAGGCTATTGAGTAGCCTCCGTGTATCCCTGTTTCTGGTGAGCTTCCACTCTTTGGCGATCCTGTTTTTGTGCCGTATTTGCGCAAGCAAGTGCGAAGGGAGTTGCCCTGAGCGGGGGGGCCCCGCAGGAGGCGGTGTGGCTCCCTCAGCAGCTTGTAGGATCGCTCTTGTGAGGTCGTCTAGTGCCTGTTCTGCTGTCTCTGCAGTTGGAGGCGGGGTCTGGACAAGTTCAGCTGCTACTGCGTTGCTGAATTGATCTTTATTGATGCGCTTGTATGTCGCATGCCGTTGTGGGATAGAGAGCCATTCTCCCATATCGACCTCAAAAATCACGGGATTGTGGTCCGACGACATTCTGTTTACCGATGTCGCGGATACAAAGCCCACCAGATTCTTTGTGATGGCTATGTCGAGGACGTCCGGTCTTCCTCCGTTCTTTGGGAAGTGTGTCGGTTCCTCTGGGCCCCATATTTGTAACTGGTGTGTGCGCGCAAGTCGTTGCAGTTGTTGACCAGCTTGATTTCGGTGTCTCGAGTTCCAGTCCGCGTGTTTGGCATTTAGGTCCCCTGCTATTAGTAGTTTGCCTCTAATACGGCTTAGTGCAGCTATGTCGTCTTCTTCTAGTCTTTGGAAAGGGGGGCGATACACTGCAACGACTGTTAGGGGGCCAGTTACTGTGGCCACTTCAGTTACCGCCGTTTCTATTTCTGCTGTATTGGGGGCGTATATTTGGTGGTGTCTGATTCCTTTTTTGACATATACCGCGACCCCGCCTCCGTGAGTAGGTCGGTCGTTTCTGTAACAAATGTAGTTTGGTACAGAAACTCTTAGTCCTGGTTTGAGGAATGTTTCTCCCACTAGGCATATGTCAACGTTTTCTTCCTGTACGAATTCTCTAAACTCCATGGGTTGTCGAGTAAGGTTGTCTGCGTTAAACGCGCATATTCTGAGACCTTGTATATTAGGTCTCCTATCCATGGTGGGGGACAGTTTTTCCTGAGGTTGTCGCTGCTACAGGCGACTGCTGTGCTGCCGATCTGAGGTCGGCGGGGAACTGCGTCAGTGTAGCCATAATGCCTACTAGCTGAGTCATTTGTGCCTGTAGCAGTCGGATGGACGACGCGAGTTGTTGGATTGCAACAGACTCGGCTGCTTCTCGCGGACTGGTTTGTGGGGGGCATGGAGGACGGACTTCCCTAGGACTTTCGTCAGATTGGGGAACTTGTTTACTGCTGTCTTGTGGTGGTGGTAGGTGGTTCGGCGGGTCAGGTGGGTCACCGGTAAGTGCACGGGAATAAGCGGTGGAGCCGAAGACCTGTGTTTTCACGGTGTCGTTTTGTCTTCTCTGGGGAGGTGGGGGGGGGGGGGGGGGGTGGCCTGGGTGCTGGTGTGTTTTTGTTGTAATTCGGTGTTTTGGTGTTGTTTTTACCCCTCTGCCTGTCTCTTAGAGCTCTGTACTTGGGACACCCTAAATAACTGGCTGAGTGCGTTCCGTTGCGATTTGTGCACTTTTCTTTTCCCTCCCCCCTTGGTAGTTTACACTGGTCGTATGTGTGCTGTTCAGTGCATCTGACGCACACCACTGGCATCGTGCAGTCTCGCGCGATGTGCCCAAGGGCCTGGCAGTTGTAGCAGCGCCCTGGGCCCGATTTCTTTTTTAGTTTTACGGGCGTGACCTTTAATGCCAGTATTCTTTTGACCTCCCAGATCTTACTATTTTGTACAGAGTCTGGGAGGGTGACCGTATGGAGGGGCCACGATCAGCTCGGTCGCGTCAACACCACCGAGCTAACCTCAAGCCCGTCCTCCAGCAGGAACTGTTTGATGTCCGCGGTGTCAGTGGTGTGTGGTACAAAGCGGAGCACCAGTCTAATTGGCCTTCTCGCTGCTAGTGGGAAGGTGTAGAAATGAAATTTCCGTTCCTCTAGCACCTTCCTCACTGCCTTGTAGTCGTCAACGTTTTTTACAGTGATTTTAACTTTGTCACCGCCAGTTGTCTTGGCGGTGAACCTGCTTTCCCCTATCGTGTTCGTTATGACGTCGTACAATGCCTTATAGTTGTTCTCAAATTGCACGACTATCGGTGGGATTCTGAGGCTTTTTTGTTGTTCGTTTTCCTCAGTGTCATCTGCTTGTTGCGACTCGTCTCGCGCAGTTTCTCCCATCACATGGAATCTGTTGGCGGTGTAGATTGTGGCTGGTGTGACTAAGGCGGGGGATCTGCTGGCGGTTTTTCTCGCCAGCTGGAATCCATCGTCATCTATCTCCTGCGTGTCGGTCCCTGCGCAGCTTCCGCATCGCTCGCTCCCCTCAGCGCACCCCTCGGCAACACTCCGAGGTTCCTCCGCTCTGGCATTCTCTCGCGGCGGCGAGCCCGCGCCGACAGCATCGGTTACTCTCTGCCGCCCGCGCGCACCCGCCTCCGCGCCTTCGTGCTTTTGCGCATTCACCCCAGGGCGCAGCCGCGCGGGCGCCTCGGGGCGCGCGCTAGCCGTCGCAGCGCTGGCGCTTTGTTCGGCCGCTACCTGGCCCTGCTGGCCGCCGCTACACGTGGCCCGGTCGGCCTTTGTGTTGGCAGGCGTGGCCGGCTCAGGCGCGGCTGACCCGGCCGCGTCCGCCACTTCCGGCCGCCGCGCAGCGACGGGTTTGCGCGAGGTGGTCTTTCGTTTCTTTGCCGGTGACCCAGTGACTTTCTTGCTTCGTTTAGGTGACTTATTTGCCTTCGCCTTAATTAGGCGGGCGTTTGGTGGTGTTTTGTCACCCTTGGGCAGTATGCGCGGCTGTTTCCAAGCTCTTTCGAGCTTCTTTTCGTATTTCCGCCTATCCCTACCGGTGAGGCCCGCGATTGCGTTAAGCAACAGCAACCGCGAGCTCGGGCTCATGCCGCCCTGGCTGCCCGTTAGGTCCGTCCTGTTGACCTCGTAGCAGCCAGGGGCGTTTTCTTTCTCCGTTACCGTCAGTTTGACTGGGGTGTCCATGTCCAGACTTGGAAGGATGGCTGCCAGGGGGTGTCGGTGTCTGCTTTTTTGTTGGCACCGTTAGGTATTTGGCAGAACGGTCCGACCGTAACAGATGCGACACGCGCGGGTATCTGGCCGTTGACCAGGCCCTGACGGGCAATTTCCCTACTCTTGGGGGGAGCAGAGCTAATCTCTGCGGCAGCAGGAGTACCTGTCGCAGCCGACGTGCTCGAACCGGCCGAAAAAGCGAACCGCGGCAGCAAGAAGACGCGCACCAAGACGCGCCAACCCACAGCTCGCAACCCACAACGGCAATTTGCTCACAAGCTGCCGACAAATCAGCCGCCCGTCCCGCAATCTTCTTGCAACTCCGCTCCCGATTTGAGAAAATCAGGAGCTCCGAAGCCTTAGTGCCGAACCGTCCAGCTAGAGCGCTAGGACAATCAGCGACTAAACCCGCAATCAGGTTCCTATGGCTGAGTAGCAACGAAGAGGGAAAGTACTAGCGCAGCCCCGCACACGCGTCCGCACTCTCCAGAAGCTACTCAGCGAATGCCGGCGACGAGTACTGCATTCGTGCTTTCCTAACTGCCGAGGAGAGCATATGCGATGGAGGGTGTTGTCCTTCGGGACATTACCTCCTCATGCTGTATGTGTAATTTGTCTTAGTTGTGTGGTATGTCATGTTATAGTGGTGCAGTGTGTTAGGTGATTCTGTGTTGCCGTATAGGCTGTCTTAATTTGTTAGCATAGTTTTTGATCGTCTCGGTCTGTCCAATGTTGTGTCGTACTGTCCTAAGTTTTTAATGACTCTGTTGTCAGCTCTGGCCGTGTTTTCGTAAAAGCTTTCGGCCAGTTCTTTGAATCGCACGTGGAGCGTTGGTATTCCAGCTGCTTCGTGTAGGTCGGCAGTGGGGAAGCGGAAGGGAAGGTGTAATGACCTTTTAAGCGCTCGGTTTTGGACTGACTGGAGTTTGCGGAGGTGCCAGTGCGCCGCGTATCCCTAGACAGGGCAAGCGTACTCCATTATGGGTCGTATTAGTGAGCAGTATGTTCTGACTCCTATGTCAGCTGCTAGGGTGCTGTGGGTGTTTAGGATAGGATACAGCATTTGCATCCTACCACTAGCTTTACGGCGCAAGTCCTCGATGTGAGCCTGGTGTCAAGAGTGACTCCAAGGTACCTGGCGGTTCGTCGCCAAGGAAGTTCTTGGCCGTTCAGCTTAAGTAGGAGCGGCTGTTGGGCGTGAGCCCGTTTGCCTAGTTTACGGGTGATCATTATGGTTTGTGTTTTCCCCTCGTTTAGCGTGATGCGCCATTTTGCAGCCCAGCGGCCGGTCTCGTCCAGCGCTGATTGCAATCTTCTCGTAACCCTGTCTCTGTTCGGGTTACGCGTGAAGAACGCTGTGTTGTCGGCGTGCTGGGCAGTGTGCACCAGCGGTACGGTCGGGAGGTCGGCAGTGTACAGGTTGTACAGTACCGGGCCCAGTACCGACCCCTGGGGCACGCCTGCCCTGATGCGCCGCTTTGTGGAGAGCGACGACTCGATCCTGACGGAGAAAGTCCTTTTGGAGAGATAGCTCGCGAGTAGCTTCACTATCGGACCTGGGAAGCCTTGGGAGTATAGCTTGTAGAGAAGCCCGGTGTGCCAGACAGAGTCAAAGGCAGCGGCTACGTCAAGTAGCACTACCCCGCAGTAACTTTTGCGATTGAAGCTTTCGGTAGCTGCTTCGACGAGCCTCATTATTTGCTGGGGCGCGGAGTGTTCCTGCCGGAAACCGAACTGAAAGTCAGGCAGGATTTGTTGTGTTTTGACGTGGTCGAGAATGGGGATGCGTAGCAGGCGTTCGTAAATTTTGCTAATGGTTGGCAAAAGGCTGATTGGTCGGCGGTTCTGCGGGATAACCGGGTCTTTACCGGGTTTCGCGATCGCGACGATTTCTGCGAGTTTCCAGCACCTTGGAAACTTGCAGGAACGCGTGATCTCATTGAAGATATTTGCGATGTGGGCTACGGCAGGGGGTGGGAGGTGTTTCACTACTACGTTGTTGAGCTGGTCGTGGCCAGGGGCTCTTTTGTTGGGTAGCGACCTGATTACTCGGTTCACGTCGTCGGGTGTGAAGAGCGGTGTGTTTTCTTCGTCGTCATCGGCGTCGTCCGCCGCGAGGAATGTGGCGAGCTGACGTCGAACGACGGCTTCATGGTCCCTGTCCTGCGCCTCTGCGGGGCGGAACTGTTCTTCAAAGGCATCTGCCAGGGCATTTGCCTTATCTGCGGTGCTAAAGACAAGTCCGCGCTCGCCGTGCAGAGGTGGCAGTCTGGCGCGTCTTTTGGTGATCTGTTTGGTCGCCTGCCAGAGGCTGTTGTCGTCCACGCGGAGGGCCGAAAGTCGCGCTGACCATTGCTGGTTGCGGTGCTCAGTGAGTGCGACCTTGAGCTCTCTTTGTAGGCGGTTCAGTAGCCTCCTAGTTACGGGGTTCTCTGTGAGCTTCCACTCTTTGGCGATCCTATTTTTGTTTCTAATTTGGGCAAGCAGGTGCGGCGGGAGTTGCTTAACAGGGGGAGGGCCGTCCGGTGGCTGTGGTGTGGCCTCCTTTGCTGCTTGCAGGATCGTGCTGGTGAGATCTTTAAGCGCCTGTTCTGCAGAATCTGCAGTTGGAGGCGGGGCCTGGGCAATTGCTGAAGTTACGTCATCTTTGAATTGCTCCCAGTTAGTGCGCTTGTATGAGATGTGTTGTTGCTGGAGAGGTACCCAGTCTCCTACGTCGACCTCGAGAATCACAGGATTGTGATCGGAAGACATTCGGTTAACCAATTGCGCGGTCACAAACCCTGTTATTCTTTTTCGTGAGAGCTATGTCGATGACGTCCGCCCTCCCCCCCCCGTTTTTCGGGAAGTGGGTGGGCTCCTCTGGACCCCATATGTGAATGTGGTGGGTGCGCGCGAGACGTTGCAGTTGACGACCAGCTCTGTTGGAGTTTCGCGAGTGCCAGTCTGCATGTTTGCCGTTCAGGTCACCGCCAACGAAGAGTTTTCCTCTGATTTGACCTAGGGCTGCTAGGTCGTCCTCTTCCAGAGTGGAGGAGAGAGGGCGATATGCTGCAATATCCATTGCCACTGTTTCAATTTGCCTAGTTGGTGGTGGGTGGACCTGATGATGGGGATTCCGCGTTTGACGTATGTTGCTACCCCGCCTCCAGCGGTGGGCCGATCGGTCCTGTAACAGTTGTAATTGGGTGCCGCTGGCCTTACACCCGGTTTTAGCGTCTCTCGGCCACCATACATACGTCTATGTTTTCATCGTGTGGGAAATCTCGAAACTCGTTGTTTTGTCCGACGATACCGTTTGCGTTGAAGACGCACATTCTTAGTCCTTGGATGTGGGGTCGTCTATCCATCACTGGTAGGAGGATTTCTCTGCTGTAGTCGCATTGTTATGCGACCATTGGAGTACCAAGTTAATGGCGGTTAGTATTTGGGCGTTCTGTTGCCTGATTTCGTGGAGCAGTTGCGTTAGGAGGCCTAACGTTTGCTCCACGACTCCTGAGGGCCGTAGGGCATGTGCACTCTCTTCAGAAGTGCTGGGCTGAGGGCCTTGTGACGTGCACTCAGCTGCCGCTACTGGCTGCGGACTGGACTTGGGAGTTTGAGGGGAGGAGGTTTCCCTGGACGTTTCTCCGTTAGCGGGGAACGGCTGCTGGGCTAAGTGTAATGTGGGTGTTGTTTGTTGACTCCTGTCAGTGCCTACGACACTCGCGTAGCTTGCGCCACCTCGCGGTCTCGATCGAGTTGTTGGTCGTGTTTGTCGCGGTTGTGTGTTGGTCGGCGCTCTCGAGATCGTAGAACCGGCGCCGCGGTTGGTTTTTTGTGTGGCGGCGATCTTGGTGCCTTGCGTGCGTAGTCGGTATTCTTTTTTGCACTCGGCAACCTTGGTAGAAGGCGCCTTGGCCAGATTCTCCGCATAGGGCGCACTTGCTCTTAGGATCACCTCTCTGTAAGGAACACTCGGAGGTGGGGTGCCCTTCTGCGCATTTCATGCACCGAGTTGGCATGTCGCAGTGCTTGGCAACATGCCCTAGTCCTTGGCAGTTGTAGCACGTTGCCACTTTTCCTGCGTAATGGTTCAATAGTGACTGGCACTGACAGGACGTGGGTGATTTGCTTTTGCCTGTTTTGGGGAGTGTCAGGCAAGGTGGCTTGATACAGTGGCCACTTGTTACCACTGTAGGCTTCTTTCATATGGGTGACGCTATTTACTTCATGACCCTGTCTCTGCAGGTCCTTCCTAATAGCGTCAGTGCCAACTTTGTGGGGTAAGTCCCTGGTTAAAAGTTTCGTAAGTCGTTGCTTGGCTGTGGGGAAGGTGTAGTGGCGGACTTTGTGTTCTGAGAGCAGGGCCTTCACAGCGGTGTAGTCGTCCAGTTCCCTGAACATAAGTTTGATTTTGTCCCCTCCGGCGGACTTTGCAGTAAACTGCTTCTCGCCGAGGCAGTTGCTAATGAGGGAGTGTAGCTCCTCGTAATTTTTGTTAAATTCGGCGACTATGGGAGGGAGTCTGTGTTTTGGTGCGGGTGTGTGTTGTGGCGCATCACTGTTCGCGGGTACCGCTTCGTCCTCGTCAGACAGCGGTAAGAATTTATTGCTTGTAGAAGCAATACCTCTCACTTGCTGGGGCGCGGGTAGGCGGGCGGTTTTCCGTGCTTTTTGGAAGCCATCCCCGTCGGTGCCGGGTGTTTGGGGCTCGGTTGTGTCCCGGGATTCGTCGATGACGAGGGGGCAGTCTGACTCGTCTCCGCTCCCTGAAGGGGAGGGAGTACGTGGCTTGGTGGTGGGCGGTTGGTTTGATGCAGTTTTCTTCGGTTGCTTGCGCTTGACAGTTTTTTTGTGCTTTTTGGCACTTTTCACTACGTCCTTTATGCGCTTAGCTGGAGCTGAGGGCTCTTTAGCATGTTGCGTCTTGTTTTGAGCGGGAGGAGGGAGTTTAGGACGGTTTGTTTGGGTTGGGCTGCGGGGTTTGGCTTGGGGAGGATGCTGACTGGGAGATGTTTCCTCTGCGCAGGGGTAAGGTGCTGCGCCAGCGCTTGTGCCTGCCCTGTGCTGATCATCTGGGTGGCCATGGACAGCCTACCGCTGGTAGGTGGGAGAGATGTGCTCCTTTTTGTAGTATACTCTCCGTTAGCATGTCGCACGCAGGTAAAGGAGGCAAAGTCAATTGCTGCCATGGGACTTTTTTTTCGTTTTTTTCACTAGCTGCTTATATTTTATGACCCACCGTCTAATTTCTTATGGTGGGTCGTATATTGCCACTTAGCCGCTGTGACTGGGTCCGGGGTCCGCAGTGACTGAAAGTAACACCACACCGGCTCCCGTCCCCACTCACACCGTTGCCCGTGTCCCGCCACGTGGAGGCGGGCTCTGTTTAGATCCATTTGATATCTTTTTTTTTTTTTTTTTTTTTTTGTGCAGCATAAGAAAAACTTATAACTAATACAAAATCAAGTAAGATATTAATAAACAAAACGAAATTAAATATTTAGAAAGAAGGAAGGAAGAGAACTGAATAGAGAAGTTATAGGTATAATATGGCCCGTCACCTGGTTGTGGGCGGCGGCCCGGGTCTTGGAATGACCCTCAAGACGCTGGCCGTTGCTCACCATGCCTTTAACATCTACCATCCTAAAAACTACCTTAACTAGATGAGATTAGGGTACGTTAAAGCTAGAAACTAAGACTAAGACCTCCATGTCCAGCCTGCTAAACTATTTACGATATACAATAGAGAGGTAACTGATTTTGTGCTTGGCTCAAAGTTGCTAATGAAAGGGTACTCGTGGTAAAAGTAATCAGGTAATGACGCTAACGGTTTGTGTTGAGCCTGCAAGGCTCCTAGTAGAGTACATCAGGCGCAAGCACCTCCCGGCCCCGCCGACAACACGACCTGAACGGTGGTTTTCCCCGATCTACCATAGGTATCCGTCGGGTTGGGCTCAAAAGAGAGGAACCACAATTAAGATCCTTCCATCCAGGACGTGCGCCGCCTCTTACCAGGGGGGCGTAGGTCCCTTGAAGAGGTGCCCAACTTTAAGCTTCAGTTGAGAGGTTCTTAGTATAGTGGAGGTTGAGGTATAGGCTGTGTAGGTTGGTTGTACAGAGAGTTCACACTGAGCCAATGAGACTTACAATGATACGTGGTGTGGCAGTTAGCACCTTCCGGCCCCGCCAGCAACACAGCCTGAGCGGTGGTTTTCCCCGATCTACCATAGGTATCCGTCGGGTTGGGCTCAAAAGAGAGGGACCACAATTAAGATCCTTCCATACAGACTGTGCGTTGCCTCTTAACGGAAGGTGTAGGTCCCTTGAAGAGGTACCTAGCTTTAAGCTCTTATTGGACATGGAGATGCTGTTAACTATTTATATATACGGTGCAATCTGTTTTTAGGATTGTGTGTGAATTGTGCACCTCTTGTCGGTTGTTCCACTCTGTTCTTTGAATTTGACTTGGTTGAAACTATGGATCATCCGCGCTGGACGCTTCAGTATCTGTGTTGGTGCCCTGGTCTGTATCTGTTTCTTCTTCATCACTCGTGGTGCTAATCATATCTGTATCCCCTTGGGCATCGTGACGTCTGTTTGGACCGACTTGCCTTCGGTAGGGTCTGTTACGCAAGTATTCTATTTGTTGGATCTTCGAGATTTCGTCCGTTAGTTTGTTGAGTTCAGTCCACCTTTCCGGGTCGCGTATTATGGCATGTAGTTCGTTCTGTGTGTTCAGGCGATTTATGTGTACTGTGTGTCTTATGTTCGTGCGTTGTCCGCAGAAAAAGACAGTATGTTCAGGGGAACCTTCTTCCCCGCATGTGCATCTATTAGTCTGCTGCAGACTCACGCGGTACAGGTGCGTGGGATAAGGGCCATGTCCTGTGATGAAATGTACCATACCGCGGCTGGGATCAATATGTTTTAGTTTTAGTTTTTCCCGGATGTCAGGGAAGAAGTTGTAGACACGGCGGCCCTTATCGCTGTTGGCCCACTCGCTCTGCCAGGTATCCACTCGCCATGCTCTGAGTTGGCGTGTTGTCTCAATCGGTACACCAGTGATCTGCCGAACCTGGTCTATTCTCCCCATCCTAAGCCAGTACATTGCTGCGCGGTACCTGATGGTGATATCTATGGGGAAAATTCCCATGACGACACATAGTGCGTCATTTGATGTTGTGTTGAATGCCCCTGTTAGTCGAAGTAGAACACTTCTTTGGCCTCGACGTACAATGGTTCTGTTGGTTGAGAGATTTAACCTGTGGGCCCACGTACTGGCAGCAAAGCATAGTACTGACTCGAAGAGAGCGCAATGGTATGTTCGTGTCACTGACAGGGGTAGTCTGAATTGTTCCGAATTTAGCCTAGCCAGTTTGTGTTGTATCTTTTCTGCTTTGTTTCTGCATATTCGCGTGTGTTCGTGGAAGTTCAATCGTTCATCAATGTATACTCCTAGATAGCGTGTGACTGCTAGTCTTTTTATGTTTGTGTCCCCGATTTTGACTATTGGGTTCCTGCGCAGGATACCCTTTAGCAATGTATAAGTTGTTTTGTTTCCTGCTATCTTTAATTTATTATCTGTGCACCATTGGGTTATTGTCCTAAGTGTTCCATTGGCTCTTTCTTCTAGCTGGGCACGGTTATTTGCTGAAACTACGACGAGTAGATCATCAGCATAAGCGACAGCTCCATCTGTCAAGATGTGCTTCTCTAGTAACTGTAGGAGCGGTTCTATAACTATGTCCCAGAAGATGGGGCCGCAGATCGACCCTTGTGGACAGCCTTTTGTAATTCGTTTAATCACTTTCTGGTTGTCCATTTGCCAAACGACCGTTCTGTCTCTGCAGTAGTCCATGAAACTATTATACAGAGACTCCGGTACCTGCAGGTGTCTGAGCCTCTTGAACAAGGCCGGCCACCAGAGGTTGTCGAAGACACCTGAGATGTCTATCATAATTGCAAGTGTGTATTTGGAGGGTGTGTCGTGTACTATTTGGAGTGCTCTGTTAATTGCGTCGTCTATAGATTTCCCTTCCCTGAAGCCGTATTGGTGTGGTGTCAGTCCCCGTAGTGTTCGGTGTGCTTGTAGTCTTTTGCAGAGTAGTTTTTCTTGTACTTTACCGAGTGTATTGATAAGGCAAACTGGTCTGTATGACTTGGGGTCTGATGGGTCTTTGTCTGGAGCCTTTTTAATGATAACCGCCTTCGAGGTCTTCCACACTGCAGGCACACGGCCCAGTCTTAATGCATCGTTTAACAACGTTGTGAGAAACGGGGTGATCTGCGGTGCAATTTGTTTCAGTACCTCAGTACCTCAGTACCTCAGAGTGGATACCGTCCGGTTCAGGTGCCTTTTTGTTTTTGAGTTCTGAGATCGCTGTCGCCACTTCTTCCTGCGCAAATGGACAGGTGACGGTTGGTGTGGTGTATACTGTGTCTACTTCGCGTCTCAGTGCTGCATGTTGTGGTGTGTCTGTGTCTGCGATGTCGTCGGGCAGGAGTTTGCTCAGCAGGAACTCCGCTGTGCGTCTCCAGCCCGTAGTCATCTCACCATCCTCCTGTCGCAGCGTTCCCAGAACCAGTGGGCTCTTAATTTTCTCTGTCACGATTTTGTATGGTTCCCCCCAAATGTTTAGTTGTGTTTGTGCTGCTACATGGCTGTTCCAATGGTCTTTCCTGGTCTTATTCAGCTCAAGTTTATATTTGTCCTTGGCAAGCCGGTAGTCGTGTAGTCGTAATTGTCTTTCTCTATCTGAAATTGCTCGTTGGTAAAGTTTACGTTTACGTTTTGAGTCTTGTTTGAGTCGTGTTAATTGTGTAGTCCAGGGAATATTTTGGTGTTTTGTCATTCTTTGTGTGGTTATGCAGGTGTTCTGTGTGTGTGTAATGATATCTGTCAGCATGTGTGCTCTGTAATCAACACTGCCGGTGATGTCTTGCGGTATGTGCTCATGTATTTTTTGTCTGACCCTGTCCCAGTCTGTTTTGTCAAATAATAGTCTTTTTGGTAGTGTTTCTGTGTTGACGTTTGGTGTGCCACTTAAGGTTAGTGTGATGATGTTGTGGTCGCTAGCAGTGATCTGGTCGTGTACGGTCCAGTCTCGTACGTGGTTGATGGCGGCATTATTAACGAGGGTGATGTCTATGTTTGATGAATGACCGTTGTGTCCGATGTGAGTCGGGTGATGTCCTTCCTTGTTGAGTACGTGTAGTCTGTTTTCTTGGATGATGTCATTTATTATTCTACCTCTGTCGTCAGTTCTGTCTGAATCCCACAGGGTTGATCTGGCATTTATGTCTGCACAGATGAGAAGTTTTTTGTTGCCAGCGTATTGCGCAACATCTCTGATGAGGTCTGCGTATGGTTTGATGCAATGACAGAATTGGGCTTACAGCGACGCGATGATCCAAGTATCCCCCTTGTGTGTGACTTCAACTGTAACTAGGTGCTCGGAACAGAGTTCTGTAATTTTGACTGGATGTATTTCTTTGTTTAGGATTATGACAGATGCCATGCACCCTTGTCTAGTGTAGGGCTCCTGTATGCACAGAATGTCACTTTTTAGTTCACGTAGGACCCGTGGGAGCTCCGAATTTACAAGTATACTCCGCATAGCATTAAGCTGTGCTATTAGCAGTTTGGGTGTTTAACTGTGGCGTAGCACTTGCTGCCAGTTTGACTGTAATCGAAGTATGTTCTCCCATGAGCCCTTACGTGATCCTTGTAAAGCTTGTCCATATCGAATGGTTCCTCCCTGCGGGCGCACACCTGCATGAGCAGGTCTAGTAGGCTGTCTGGATCTGTTGGAATATTCTCCGTTTTGAGAATCAGTCTATCGGTTTGCTCTGATGTACGGAAACAAACAGATTGGCCGTACGGGTGTAGGGTGCGGATGAGCATCCGCTGTGCCGTCTCTAAGATGTCTCTTTTTTCTAGCCTACTTAATTTTACATTTATATCTAGCTTGTCGTAACTAAAACTATCGGTGTCGATGGCGTGTGTTGGCGTCTCTGCAGCCGTGACGTGTCGTGATGGTGTAGTGGCGTTGTTGTGCACCTCTGTGGGGGGCGCTGGATTGACTTCCTCGTTGGTTGTTCTGGGGGTTTCCTTGGGCGTCGGCATTGAGGTTGTTGGTTGGGAGGCTGCGAAGGTGTTGGTATCATCAGGGGTATGCACTTTCGTATCACTAGGTTTTGAGGCAGCCTGCGATTGCCGCGATTGGTCGTCACACGCTTTCACTTTCGGGACTCTCTTAGGCTGTTTGGGTTTCCTATGCGGTTTTAGTATCCTAAAGGCTGCGATGATTCGTTTGTTTTTTGTGTGTGTTTCGTTTGTGCAGTCTTGATGTGTATCAGATGTGTTGGTTGTTTGTGCCTCCATTCTGCATTGATTTTACGTGATTTGGTTCCCACTTGACTGCTCGTCTGCGCTACCTGTGACAGACATAACAGCTTTTGGTATGATATGCGCACTGTCGCCTCTGTTGCCAGACCCTCCGCAGACTTTTGTTGCGGTTGTTGCTGCGGCTTTTTGTGTGGCATTCGTGATGTCTGCCGGCGCTGTGGCCTGTTCAAGGTCGGTATTACTGTTTCGAATATCATTATTATGAACACTACAATCTCTGGCGTAAGGGCAATAATAGACGTCGTCTTCTTCCTCTGTCAGTGAGTCAGAGAGAGTTATTTTGCGTTTGATTTGATTACAGTCTGAGGTGTCTGATTTGTTCATGTTTTCCGTTTGGACTCCAGTTGCGCTTGCTTGCGTTACGGTTGTGTTTAGCACCGTTGGGTTCAAGGTCTCGCCTTGTATGAATTTGATTGGATTGATACGTCCTTCGCATTTTGTAGTGTCGTATGTGCGTCGTTGTGCTGGAGTGGATGGGTGATCTTGAGTCGTTAGCAACGCTGTTTTGTGCAGTTGCTTTGGCTGGTCATGTGTGGTATGGTTTTCTGGTCTGTCGGTATCAGGATTTGGGGTTATCATGTCTATTCTCAGTAGTTCGTCTTCGAGTTCGTCTATCCTGTTCATAAGGGTCGTCTGGAATGTCATCCAGTACATTATTTGTCTTTTGATTAGTTTGGCGGCTTCTGGTGACATTTGTCCTGTGAGTGTTAGGTCGTCTGTGTATTCAGTGATTGCATGATGGCTGTCCTCCAGGTTTGTATTGTGTATCAAGCCTGGAATGTGACCATTGTTGGGGTAGTCGTCAGGTAATAGTTTTTGCCTCTTACGCCAGAGTATAGCACGTAGATGGTTTCTGTGCCTGGTGGATGGTGACTTGTATGATCTTATTTTTTCAGGGGTTGATTTATGGAGCATGTTGTTTGACTCAGGGGGGTGTTCAGTTGCCGTAGTCAGTACTGTCAATTAGTCTATCAAGCAGCTGTTTGTAGGTCTGGCAGACGCCACCCCTGCTCTTATTGCAAATTCGGTTTCTGTTCCTGCAAGGGATGCAATCGATGGGCTCTGATGCTCTACAGTCCGCGCGTTTGTGGCCCTTTTTGCCACACCTTGAACAGGTCGTACCTGTGTCGCACAGGCTTTGGTTGTATGGTCAAGGTCACAACAGTTGTAACACTGGCTCACTGACGTATAGTCTTTGACAGATAGGGATTGGAAGTCTATGTACACCCTTCCTTTTTTGGTGAGGTACCAATAAATTCTTGGTGTGACTTCTAACACTTGGTGGTTGTATCCCTTTCCTTTGGGCCCTGTGCGGAATCTGATTTTCACGTCTTTGTCGAATTCGTCTTTCGTGAAGTCGTCACTGAGATTTTGGTCGTATAAACACTCAAGAAATTCTCTATCCGAGATAGTGTCTGTCACTCGATAGACTATCACCAAAGGTTGCCGCTTTCTGGGCCCCTCACACGCGATATTCTCAATATCTTTCGTCTTTTCTATTATTTTCCTACAGTCCTCCTGTGTTGCTGCTTCGACAATCACAGCTGTCTTCGTGTTTCTTATTGACTTAATGTGTAGGTTGTCTCGTCTTGGGTTGATGTTTTTTGTCAACGTTTGTTTTATTGTTTTCGTGTCTTGGTTGTTGGTAGACTTTATGAAGAGAGTGGTTGCCTGCTTGGCTTTTGCCACCTCAATGCGTTTATGTTCTTTGGGTGCGGTGGAGAGTGCCGCAGCGTATGTTAGTGTCTTGGCCTGTTGCTGTGCCTGTTCAGTAACCTTTCCTGTCAGATCCCTAATTTGGTCCCTGAGCTCTTGGTTTATTTCAGCGAGTTTTGTATTGTCTTCCTCGAGTTTGTTGACCTGTTCTGTAAGAGACTCAATTCTAAGGTCCTTAACTGGGTCAGCTGAGTGCTGAAGTTCGCGCAGTAGATCTTTGTTCTGCTCTTGCAGCAGCTCGACCTTTGCTTCTGCTGGCGTGAGTTGGAAAGCCAAAGGGAATATTTTATTCCTTATCGTATTCAGTACGCTACTCGATACGTGTTTGGCCTTTAATTCCGCCCCAATGTCATTTAATAGATCGTCAATTGCAGCGATCTTCTGGCTCGGTGACATAACGGCATATTCGTGGGCACCAGACGCCATGCCTATAGGCGATACTTTGCAACTGGTGCTGCTCTGCGCTCTACTAAGCGTCCCTTTCGTGGACTTGGATGTGGTGTTAGCACCACTTAGTTGGCGTGCTCGATCCAGGATTGCGAATCTGTGTTATAGTTCTTAAAGAGTGACCTTTATTTGGTGTGTATTGCGTGTGCGGCACCACATTGTGACACGTAAGTCCCAAAAGCGATACGTCACACAACGAGGCCGAATGTGGGCTGGGTGGCTTCGCCGGCGATGTCCGATCGACACCGAGCGCCGCGGTCAGCTCCGCACGTCAGCCGGCCACGTGGTTCGCGGGACCAGGTGGGGACTGTGAGCTCGCGTAAGCTGCTGACTCCCGCGGTTGGGCGCGGAAACACGAGTCGTGCTTAGCAACACAGGTTTGCTGTGGCCAGCGCAGTTTGGCCTACTTGCGAAACTCACGCGTAGTGCGTGTCAGCTGGCGCACTGCGACCTACTCTCGGGACTTTGCGTTCCGTCGCTCGGCGTATCGCTTTACGTTACTCGTAATCAATTTTCTTCACTATTGACAGTTTATGACTTTTACCTATAATATGTCTATAATTCAGAATTATGATCGTGTCCCTTCACTGTATGGGTATTGTTCACACTGGTTTCCTTCATATTAAGCTAGTCTTCTCTGGGAGATTTGCTACCATATGTTAGTCTTCGTTTTTAGTCGAAGTCCGTTATTATCAGTTTTTTATTCGGGACACTTTTGGAAGCTACCCTTCACTGTTCTAACATGTTATCGTGAGTTTGGTGGATATTTAACGTCTAATTACGGAGAAAAATCCTACCATACGTTACTTTGATGATTCGTCACACGGTAACTTTCCTTTCATATTGTTTTTAACACTTTCACAGCACTGCGGTTAGTAATGTTAGTAATGTCAAGCGTTCCTAATCGTATTAGTAGTGTTTTTGGATATTAGTTGTAGTGAAATACCTTTGATGAGGTCCGACATTCCGTAAATGTGCCCGCGAAGTCACTAATGCACTATTTCTCTAGTCTAAACGCGAGAAAATTTTGTAGGACTGCTTCACTTCACTATTATCCATCACTGATCACTGTTTTTTTCGTTTACTGGCGTGATTGTTCCCGAAAGAACCGACAAAAAGACCGTAGTTGCGGGAGCGCGCGCGAGACACGTCCGTACGCGCTCGTGGTTGGGACTACCAGTCGCCGCTTTAGTTGCCATCACCGTTAGGTTTCCGGCGGCAGAACTTGGTCCTATCACGTTAACAGGCGCGGGACACTGGCCAGAGGCCAGGCCCTGACCTGTGGGTGCCCTAACGCTCGGGGGAGCAGAGCTGTTCTCTGCGGCAGCTGAGGCGCTCGAGCCAACCGGAAAAGCGGCCGGCGGAAACAAAGAGACGGCGTCGTTGCCGCCAGCAGCGGGCTGCTGGGGCTCCAAGGCGTCGCTGCAACTTGCCATCGCAGCCGAAGATTCGCTCGTCATCGACAATTAGCTACGAGTGCTCGTCTACGCCTTAATAAAGGCGCATCCGAAAACACCCCTGGTTTGTCACCCGTACAAGCGGGGGCCTATGGCTTCGCGTCACAGACTGACGGAGACTTGCTCAACGCCCGACTGCCGCTCGGCGAATGTGGTGGTGGTCCTGCCTGCCTGCATTCATCTAATACTTTCCCCTCTTTGAGGAAGTGTGAGGGGGAGTTTGTAGCCTTTTGGCTTTTACTTCCCTGTGTACATGTGTGTGTGATTTTTCTATATATTTTTGGTGTCTGTGATATGTGATGAATTGTTGTGAGTGTATCTGGGACTTGCCTGAGGTAGGCGAGATGATTGGTGTTATATGGGCAGGAACAGGATTAGGGATTGGGTGTTGGGATTTTCCCTTCGACTTAATCGTCGAAGATCGTCATAGGGCGCTTGTGCTAATCGCAGCACATGTCATACCGACCTAGGGAGTGGATGATGGCGTTTCCCAACCTGGAAGTACCTTCATAGAAGGCCCTTGCCAGGTCTTGAAAACGCTCTCTCAGGAGTGGGATTTCAGTAGCAGCATGCAAATAGTCAATGGGGAATCCGAGAGGTAGATGCAGTGCCCTTCTGAGGGCGCGGTTCTGCAGCCTCTGGAGTTTGTCCAGGTGCTGCTTCGCCGCGTATCCCCAGACAGGGCACGCATATTCCATTACTGGCCGGATCAGGGCCAGGTACACATCAACTGCTACTGGGCATGGAAGGGAGCTGGTTGAGTTCAGGATAGGGTATAGGATGGACATTCTGTCGCAGACCTTCCTGTGGACCTCGTCTATGTGGGGTTTCCACGTGAGACGATAGTCCAAGGTTACGCCAAGGTACTTGGCGGTTCTGCGCCAGGGGAGTAGGGTTCCCTTTAGGTGAAGATGGAGGGGGGGACGTGGAGGAGATTCGCGCCTTCCGAGCCTGCAGGTAATCAGCATTGCCTGTGTCTTCTCAGAGTTGATGGTGATGTGCCGGCGACGGGCCCAAGTTTCTGTGTCATCCAAAACCTTTTGTAGCCTACGGATGACCAGGTCCTTGTTCGCGTTTCTCATGTAGAAGGCAGTATCGTCAGCGTACTGTGCAGTGTGCACCAGGGGGGCCGTTGGAGTGTCCGTCTCGTCTCGTCTCGCTAAACTCGCAGACATCCTCTGTCCGGAGGTGGGGGAGGCTAAGCAGCAGTGCTGCTATTCCTCCTTTAACAGCTGTGTTGTCGTAAGTGTGGCCTCTCGTTCGAATGGGCCTCTGGCTACCCCGCTAATTTTAAATTAGCGAAGTAGTTTATTGCTGGTAGGTCTTCTGAGGCAGGCTGACGCCTGCCGGAGCGCCACTCCTTTACCCACTTCTTTGTGAGCAGGGTGATGTGTTCCAGTCCGAAGGGGTGAAGGTGGGGCGGCTGTTGAGCAAAATCAGCTCCTTCCTGGTTACCGCCTCACGCAACATGCAACGCATGTGCCTGAGGTCGCACGGTTGGTGAGGGAGTGGTGGCTTCGCGTGCGCCGGCGTGAAGGGGTACGGGTTTTCCCCGTGAGGGTACGTCCCGTCCTTCAGCGACGCCACGATCTTCTTGAGAAAGGGCTGCACGCTCCGCTCGTCTGGGAGCGGGAGGGGCAGCTCGTCGTCGGTTACCGCTTCTTCACCTTGCGAAGAAGCGGTCGGCATCTCTTCTTCGGACGATTCTTCCACGTCTGTCTCCAGAGGAGAAGACAGCGCAGGCGTCCCGACGTCGACTTCCATGCGCGACGCCGCCTGCATTGCTGCAGGAGACGGGTCGGTGGACGTCTGGGTGGCGGTGCCTTCTTGAGAAGCCGCAGCTCCTCCCGCAGCTGTTGAAGCTGCCGGTGGACAGCCACGAGCTCGTCCTTCGTTGCGGCCCTTTCGGCCGCGAAGGCTGCTTGTAAGTCGGCCAGCGCTTGGTCGGTGGCCGCTTCGACGCGGCACGAGGCGCGCCCCTCGCCGGAGCGGGGAGGCAGTGCGGCCGACTTGCCGGCAGGCACCTCAGAACTTGCTGTGGTGTGCTGCCGACGGTAGCTGCAGCTACGCGAGTTGGCGGCGTGAGGACCGCCGCAGTTCGCGCATCTGCTGGGTGCTCCGCGTGGTTTGGGGCAGTTACGGGTGTCGTGTGCCGCCGCGCATTTCAAACACGCGACTGCGTTCCGGCAGACACCCGCCACATGCCCCAACTGCTGGCACTTGTAGCACTGCTCACGTTGCAGTGATCGCTGCTTGCGCTTCGGCTTCTGTTGTCGCCTGCGGCCGCGGGAGCTCACCAAAGCACTGATGAGGTGATCCAGCGCGGCTGCTAACTTGTTGCCCTTGCGTCCTGCCATAACTTGTGGTTGGAACAAAGGCGTGCGCGAGCGACGGTAACGATGCGAGCCGCAGCGAGTCGAGGCGTTGGAGTGTCCTGGACTGCACTGCACTGCAAATCTCTGGTTTCATCTACCAGGAGGGGGACAGGCTAAGCAGCGAAGCTGCTGTTCCTGTGTGGACTTCAAGAACTATTGTATGGCCTCACTGTTCGGTTTGGCCTATGTGAGCGGCCGCGTGAGGGCGGACGCTGCGTCAAAAGCGTCATAGGGGCTGCGGAAGAAACTACTCCCGCAGCAGATCAGGCCAACGCGTGGTTGGCCTGCGGTGGACTTGGTGTCCCAGTCCGCGTATAAGACGACTGCCAGAGTGTTCTGCAGAGGCATAGAACACCCTGGCGGACTGCCTGAAGCGATCCCGCAGCAACGGGACGCCAGCTTCCTCATGAAGCAGCCTCGTGGATTACCGTGGCGGCTTGTGGAGAGCGAGTCGCAGCGCCCGATTCTGGACACGCTGGAGCATCGCAACGTGCGACGGAGCGGCATTCCCCCACACCACGGCGGCGTACTCGAGTACCGGCCGGACGAGGGCCAAGTACACGGTCAGGCCGTGCCGAGGGGGGAGAGTGGATGAGGAATTCAGCAGCGGGTAGAGCGCCCGGAGACGCCCAATCGCCCGCCCCCCTGATGTCTCGGATGTGCGGCAGCCAGGTGAAATGCCTGTCCAGCGTCACACCGGGGTATTGGCCGGTTGGTGACCACGGGATGGGGCCTCCCGAGATCGAGACAGGCGGCAGGGCAGGAGGCAGCCGTCTCCAAGTGAAGACGACCGCCTGGCTCTTGGCGGCGTTAAATTTGAGACGCCACTTGGTGGACCACGCCCCCAGGACGTCGCACGCAAGTTGGAGTCGGCTGTACATCGCGACCACGTTCATGCTGCGAGTGAACAGCGCAGTGTCGTCGGCGTAAAGAGCCAACTCCACGCGCGCCACCCGCGGTGCGTCAGCGGTGTACAGGGTGTACAGCAGGGGGCCGAGAACCGACCCCTGCGGTACCGCTGCACGAATCGGCCGGTCGGTGGAGGTGACGCCGGCGGCCTGGACGTGGAAGGTGCGGTCCTCGAGGTAGGACCGCAGTAGAAGGGCGTGGGACGTCGGGACCCCATGTACAAGGAGCTTGTACACGAGGCCCTCGTGCCACACGCAGTCGAACGCCTTGGAGACGTCGAGGAGCACCGCCTCAAGGTACTCCCGCGACTCCAGCGCCCGCATCGCCTGTTCCACCAGGCGTAGGAGCTGTTGCGTGGTCGAGTGGCCCCACCAGAATCCGAACTGCTCCGCTGGAAGGAGCCCTTCAGCAGTGACGTGGCGCCACAGCCGCTCCACGTACAGTCTCTCAAAGATCTTGGAGAGAGACGGGAGCAGGCTGATCGGCCGGTAGTGCGCCACCTGACGCGGATCCTTGCCGGCCTTCTGGATAGCCACCACTTCCGCGTGTTTCCACGCGGAAGGGAAGATCCCGGAGCGGCGTACACAGTCGAAAGTGTCCGCCAGTGATTGATGGAGTGCTGGCGGCAGTAACCGCAGGAGGTGGTTTGTGACACCATCGGAGCCACCCGCCTTCCTGGGGTTGAGGCGGCGGAGCTGGAGTCCAACTTCATCAGCTGTGATGGGTGTGATCACATCGTCAGCGGCCCTGGCGGCGAGGAAAACTGGCAGGCGGTCTTCCACGAGATGGACGTGGTCGGCGTCGAAAACGTCCACGACCGGGCGGAAGTTGTCGGCGAACACGTCGGCGAGGGCGTTGGCCTTGGCGTCCGGGGCACAGACAACCTCGCCGCCGACGTGGAGCGGAGGAACAGGCTGATGGCGGCGGAGGAAGCGCTTGGCGGTCCGCCAGGCACTCCCATCAGTCGTGTTCAGGGTGGCCACAAGGCCAGCCCAGTCACGGTTTCGGTGTTGGTCGATAGCGGCCCGGATTTTGCGCCGTGCCCGATTGAGGCGACGCTTGGTCGCAGGCTGGCGAGTGAGCTGCCACTCACGGAAGAGACGGTTTTTGGCCGTTATAGCCCCCAAGATGTCCCGGCAGCTTCCTCCGCACATCTCGCGTGGCCGCCGCGGCTGTCGGGGAGACGCAGCGGCAGCAGCGCTGAGGGTGTGCCGCGTAAAGAAGGCCAGCGCAGCATCGGCCCCCTCCAGGGCAGGATCTGGAGCACCGTCGAAGCGACCGAGCAGTTCGGCCTGAAATCGGGCCTCGTCAATGCCGCGGAAGGTGCGGCGGTCAGGCGGCAGGGAGGCGCCGACGACGTCCATGTCGTAGACCACCGGAAGGTGGTCGGAGGACAGGGCGCAGCGGACAGTAGCCAACGTAAAGTGCCCGACGCCTTTCAGGACTGCGACGTCGAGCACGTCGGACTGTCCTCTGTTGGGGAAGAATGTGTGGTCAAATGGACCCAGGACGAGAGCGCCGTGACGTTGGGTGGTGCGGAGAAGGCGTCGCCCGCTGACGTTGGTGACTCGAGAGTTCCATTGCGGGCTCTTGGCGTTCAAGTCACCCGCAATGAACAGTTTCCCACGCAGCGTCAGCAGGGCATCAAGGTCGGCCTCCAGGAGGTGGCGCCTCGGTGGCCTGTAGACGGCGACGAAGGTAATGACACCAGCTGTGGTGGTGACAGCCACCCCAGTGGCCTCCACCGCAGCTAGAGGCGGCATCAGGACTGCATGGTGCTTCAGCGAATTCTTCACATATATGGCGATGCCTCCGCCATGGGTGGGCCGGTCGGTGCGGTAGCAGCGATAGTTCGCCACCCCGACGGCCACGCCAGGTTTCAGAAACGTCTCGCAAACGAGACAGATGTCTATCGGCTCATCCCGGAGGAATTGACGGAATTCCCCTTGTTGGGGAACCAAGCCGCAAGCGTTAAAGCTGCACACGGTGAGCCCATGGACGTGCTCATTCTCCATGGCGGTCAGCAGGAACAACGCCGGCCTGGAGGGCGGACGTGACGGCGGTGACGAGCACCGGCAGCTGCTCGAGCAGCTGGCTCAACGAACGCAGGAGCGTACGGAGCTCAGCCGCATCAGGAGCCGTGGGGGCCCCTGGGGCGGCCTCCAAGGCAGGAACAGCAAGTTGCGGTGGGACTGCAGAAGGCGGCGTTTGCGGGGGCACGGCCCGAGGGGCAGACCGCTGTCGCGTGGCGTCAGTGGCCGGACGTTCCGCCGCGGGGGCGGTACGCCGCGGTCGTCGGCGGCGCCGGCGGCAGGCCGCAGCTGGTGCGGGAGGCGTGGGTGCAGGGGCAGCAGCCACATCAGACGAGGCAGGCTGCTGCGGCGCAGCGCCATCGGAGGCAGCCGGCCGGGAGGGGGCGGCCCCCGCCCCCTTGGCGGCATCAGCGAAGCTGTTGCCTGGCTGTACCTTGCGGGAAGGGGCAGCCCGGCCACGGTGCTGATGTCGGCCACGCTGGAAGGCCGGACAGCCCCGGTAGCTCGCGACGTGCGCGCCACTGCAGTTGCAGCACGTCAGTTTATCTTCTCGTGGGAGCGTGCATTCCTTGCTCTGATGCTGAGCCCCACACTTGACACAGAGGGGCGGCATCGAACAGTAGCGAGACACATGGTCGAGCCGTTGGCAGGAGAAGCACGGCCCTCCTGTCTTTGGCCCGCAGTGGCTCCACTTCGATGTCGACCCGCCCAACCCGCCGCACCTGAAAGATCTTGCGATTTTCCAGGTTGTCGACAAGAACGACCAGGTATAGCGGCATGGGGCGGTGGGTGCGTGGGGAGTTCATGAGGCCCGTGTGGCGGATGCCGAAGCCCATGTCCTCCAGTTCTTCATGTAGGTAATCCGCCCCAAACTGGAGGGGGAGGCGGCGGAACACCACCTTCAACAGCTTGAGCCGTTCCGACGGGTGCGTGTAGCAATGGAGGCCATCTTTGCAGATGACCTCCATGACTGCACGGTAGTCCTCGGCAGATGTCGTGAAAAGCCGGTAAAGATCATTGCCAGCAGTCCTGATGCTGGCAGTGGGCGCCACCCGAATGATCTTCTGCTCGAACGGCTTATAAGGGCCGTCCCATTGGACCACAATCGGCGGGGGGCGTGGCGCAGCAGGCTGGGGCGGAACCCTGGCGTCGTCCGAGACATCATCAGACGCGTCCTGGAAGGCGTTGGCAGTCGGCAGCGCAGGCTGTAGGACAGCCGCCCTTGCCGTGTGCCGCCTGGCAGGGGTGACGAAACCGTCCTCATCAAGGTGGATGCAGCAGCAGGCCCTGTGGAGGACCGCTGCTCCCTCGCGCACACCGTCGTCGCGACCGTCTGGGCCGCAGTGGCAGCAGCGGCGCGGGAGGCCTTAAGGCCGGTTCCCACTAGAGCGCGGCAGCGCGTCGTGCGGCAACGGCGGCGGCAAGCGTTCTCCGCTTTGACGCGGAGGCTCGCGGAATTGGCGTTCCCATCTGGAAGCGGCAGACGCTAGCGGTAGCCAATGACGGACAGCCACTGAGGTACGGGGAGGGACCCACTGAAACGCCCGGTGCGTTTGATTAACTATATCTGACACCTACATGAAGGAAAGACGAAGTTCGGTGAAGACATACCAATTTTTCATTTTCTGTACAATCTACTCTTTCACATATTTCATTATTCATGTTTTGTCAGTTCAACATAAACAGATTTCATGACTACCGTTCATGATTGTTCACTATCTCCTAACACAATGAAACAATGTACGACAAAAGAGATTATTCAGATACTTAAACGAGACAAAAATTTAAAATCTGATACGGTAGCAGGTACAGGAAAACACTAAGAACACAAAGGCTTGGGGGAAGGGATGAAAGTGGAAGCCACTGATAGATTTTCGCACAGAGCATAATGTAATCATCGCCAGCACCTTGCTTAAGAATCATGAAAGAATAATACATATTTGGAACAAAGTTTTCGAAACCAGATTTTAAATTATAAGACATTTCCCAGTGCAGGCGCAAACCTACAATACTTTATTGGTTACGAGCTGCAGTTTACAACTAAAGAGACAGTAAATGGTAACAAATTAAGGAAATGGAACTTGAATAAGTCAAGACCTACAGTTTTTCGATAATCTTAAAGTTACCATAATGCAACGACTGACTGAAACAGGGAAATGAATCCGCTAGAATACGAATGGATATCTTCGAGAGAAGAAGTTGTGTATACAGAAGAGTATGTGAACGAGAAGAAGATACAGTAGAAATCGTTAAATAAAACGTGATATATTAAATTTGACAAGAGGGAAAAATATAAAAATGCAGCAAATAAAGTAGGCCATGGGAAATGTCTAAACATGAAGTTGACAGAAAGTCCAAAATTGCAACGCGATTTTGCACTTGGAAAACATAGGGGAATGAAAATAAGAAAGAACAAAGAAAACTTTGCTCAAAGGAGAAGCAACTGTCAAGAACTCATTTGGCAAGCCAGAACTTAGCAAATAAGAGAAGGCTAGAAAGTGGAAGGAATCTGTAGAGAGGAGAGGGGGAGGGGTTGTACAAACTAACATAAGCACAATGTTAGATTCCTGTGAAATGTCTGAACACGCAAGGCAATACTGACGGGAGCAACTCAGTCGCCTGAGCTGACGCCGCCGGACAGCGATCCGCCACACCCTTCGCTCGATCGTCAAACACGTCCTCTCGCCTCGACATCGCAGCTCCGAGTGCGTGCGTGCGTGCGTGTGTTGGAGTGTCCGTCGCCTGCCTGCCTGCTCTCCTTTTGTGACTTCCTCACTGTGAGGATGTTCTATTGGAAGTTTGTGGCCGTTTGGCCTTAACTCCCCTGGGAATCTTGTCGAATCTTCTTTCTTGACTGGTAGGTATTTCTGGACTGGCAAGGAGTGCCGATGACATATTTCCTGTACTTGTCGGTATGACGATTTTTCTTCTTCTTCTTGGCTGTTGCTGAGGGCTCTTCTTCGGTTGGGATACCGTGCATAAGGATTCCTGCTTTATCATATTCTCCGTTGACCAGAAAGATGATGATGCAGCGCATTTGCAACTGTGTAAAGATAGGGTAGGAATCAATTAGATTGAATTCCTCCCTAGAAAGACCAATAAGGCCTTCTGGATACCCATGTGGGTGATGAGGGAGTTGGGGTTTAGGATGGTTAGGTGGAACGAAGGGATAAGGGTTGTCGTGGTGGGGGAATGTACCATCGCGAAGCGAGCCAGCAATCTTCTTTGTTACAGCGCTTGCGCTGTACATGTCTGGGAGCGGGAGGAATGGGACTTCTTCCCACTCTTCTTCTTGCGCTGCTGCTTCGGTGTCCGTCTTGTGCTGTGTCGCCTCCCCTTCGGCAGGCTCGTCGGTCTGCGTGGCCACCGTCGCGAACTCCTCACGTGGAGGAGTCGCCTGGGTGGCGGTGTCTTCTGTTGTGGCGAAAGCTGCTTTGGCTGAGCGAAGCTCCTGCGTCAGCACAGCAATCTGACGCCGAGCCTCGCCCAGTTCCGCCAGCATGGCCGCCCTCTCTGCCGCCATGGCGGATTTGAAGGCGGACATGGCTTCTTGTACGGCGTCGTTAAGGCGCCTGGTGACGACGTCTTCTGTGCAAGTGACCACCTCTTCGTGTGTGGTGGTCACTTACCTCTGCGTCTTCTTCTCCGGTCCGCGCCAGTTTCTTCTGTAGGCGCAGGAACGGGCGTTGGCCGCGTGTGCGCCGCCGCAGTTGGCGCAGGTACAGGGGGCGTCCTTCTGCTTCTTGCAGTCACGTGTGTCGGGTGCTTGCGCACACTTCAAGCACGCAACTGCTCCGCTGCAGTGCTTGGCGACGTGGCCAAGCTTTTGGCAGCGAAAGCATTGCGCTGTAGTCTTCTTCTTCTTCTTGCCGGATGTTCCTGCTAGCGTGAGCAGCAACTCCGCCAAGGCAGCAGCTTTGCGTCCCCTTCCGCGTCCCGACATCTCGAGTAGCAACAGCGACAATCAGCTTATGCGTAACTCTCCGCGGCGTGAGCGGGAATGTGGAGTGTCCGTCTCTCTCATCAGATGAAGGAGGAGTGTGTTGTCTAGGTGACATTTACTCCAAACTAACTAGATGCATGCGTAACGGGATGTTTGATGGTCCTAACAGTATAGCAGGTGCTATATACACAGCTTGCTGGGCGTGCCAGCAGGGGAATGATGAAATGACTGATGGGATGAAGGGGAGTGTCCAGACGGGTGTGGGAGTCTACGACCTGGTGGCGCGTTACACGCCTGTGGACTCCTGTCTGCTGGTGTTGCTCTGCTCCAGTTGCGGGGAAGACCGTTGTTGGTCCCACCCCTCTCCTGGCGTATAAGTCCAGCGGGTGCTCGCGTCGAAGGCGGGCTGGCTGCGCGCCAGGAGAAGAATGACCTCCTCCATGGCGGTTATCCTCTTCAGAAGGATTCCTGCAAGCCCCTCTTCGGATGTTGGGTTGCAGGACTGCCTTTCTTCTGTGGTTGGCGGCGGCGTGTGCGCAGCAGGCGATGTGGCGGCGGGCGCCAGCGTGACCGCGGTGTGCGACCTGCCGCGGCCGTCGCCAGCGGCCGACTGCTCTCGCTGCTGCGTGGGGCGCTGGGTGCAGCGGCGCGGCCCGCTACCCCCTCCACGGCCAGCGGCGGAGTGTAGGGGGGGCGGGGCAGCCGCCTGCGCTTCCACGCGGTCCGTTTCTTGGCTGACTGCCGGCTCTGTGCCGGCGATCGTCTTCTTCTTTCGGCGAGCCTTCCCACCTCGCCGAGATTTCCTCCTTCGTTGCTGTGGCGGCTTGTGCAGCCACTGTACAAAGACTTTGCAGCCCCTGAAGCTCGCTACGTGTTGGCCGCCACAGTTGCTGCATAGCGGCGGGCCGTCTTTGTCTCGCCGGCAATCGCGCGAATCGTGCACGCCTGCGCACTTGACACACGCGGGGTCATTGCCACAGTGTTACGCGATGTGCCCGTATTGTTGGCACTGGAAACACTGCGGCCTTTGCTCCATATCTCGTTGTGTCGGCGCAATCGTCACCCCGAAGCTCAGGATTGTCTCCAGACTGAAGATCTCGCTGTTTCTTGAGTGCCATGCTGGTCCGACAAAGAGGAAGACCGGGGGCCTTCCTCAGTTTGAGCGCTGGCGGAGCTCGACAGCGCCCAGGAAGCCCAGCTGTTCGACTTCGTTGGCGACCTCGTGTGTGGAGACGATCCAAGGCAGGAGGAGTGTCCGTCTATCTCTCTCCTTGCATATATAATTTCTCACCTATGTGAGAATGTGTGAGGTGAACGGTATTGTCTGTTGACATTTCCTTCTATTTGAGTGTTCTATTTTTGTGGCATGTTGGTTATGCCCCTAACTTTTGGTTCTGGCCTAACTTTTTTATGCGTTGTTGTTTTTGATATAGTGTTTGGTTCAGTGCAGGATTGATTTTGGTCTCCTGAATTTTGTTGGGGTGTTGGGGTAATTCCCTAGTGTATTTATGAGTGGGTTTTCGGAGTTTCGCGCATTTTGATAAAACGCGGCCGCGAGTTCTCGAAATCTTTCAGTCAGCATTTTCATTCCCGCGGCTTCGTGTGTGTCTGCCGTGGGGAATTGAGAGGGGACGTGTAATGCCCGTCGCAGTGCCCTGTTTTGAGTTTTCTGCAGCCTCGCTATGTGCGATTTGGCTGCATATCCCCACACCGGACAGGCATACTCGAATATTGGTCTCACTAAACTGCAGTAGAGCCTGACTCCAGTTGTTGCTGCGAGGCTGCTACTGCAGTTTAGCAGTGGGTATAAGTCATTCAGCCTGGCGCTTGTCTTATTTCTGAGGTCGTTAATATGTGTACTCCAGGTAAGGCGCTGGTCTAAAGTGACCCCCAGGTACTTTGCAGTTTTTTTTCCACGGGATTTCACGCCTGTGGAGCCTAAGTGTTATGTTTTGTCTTTGGCGGTGTGCAATGGGTCGTTTGCCTTTTCGTTGTGTGAACATGATTGCTTGTGTTTTGTCACTGTTTAATGTTATCCTCCATTTCTTGGCCCATGTGTCGGTGTTGTTGAGGAGGTTTTGTATTCTTCGTGTGACAAGTGTTCTGTTGGTGCTGGTGGCAAAAAAGGCCGTGTCATCAGCATACTGGGCTGTGTGGGTCTGTGGGGTAGTCGGTGTATCGGCTGTGTACAAGTTGTACAACACTGGGCCTAACACCGAGCCCTGTGGGACTCCAGCCCGTATGCCTCGTGTACTCGATTTGGCAGTGTCTACTTTGACACAGAATTTTCGATTTGCTAGGTAGCTGCGCAGTAGCTTAACGACTTGGCCGGGGAACCCTAACGTGTAAAGTTTGTAGAGTAGTCCAGTGTGCCACACACTGTCGAATGCCTTGGCTACATCGAGTAGCACTAGGCCACTGTAACCTTTCCGGTTGAAGGCGTCTGTGGCGGCTTCGACTACTCTCATAAGTTGTTGGGGTGCTGAGTGTTTATTGCGAAATCCGAATTGGAATTGGGGGAGCATTTCTTCTCTACGTATGTGTCGTTCTATGTGAACCAGTAGGAGGCGCTCGTAAAGTTTGCTGAGAGTGGGGAGTAAACTTATGGGACGGTGGTGCTGGGGAAAGAGTGGGTCTTTTCCAGGCTTAGCGATCGCGACCACTTCCGCGTGTTTCCACTGTTTCGGGAATTTTTGTGTTCGCGTGATCTCATTGAATATTTCAGTCAGTTTTTCTATCGCTAGCTGGGGCAGGTGTTGTAGCAGTTCATTGGTGAGGAGGTCATGACCAGAGGCTTTCTTTGTGGGTAGGGATCTGATGACTTTTACTACCTCCTCGGTTGAGAAGGCAGGTATATCGTCAGCGACGTCATCTTCTGCTGCGAGAAATGCAGTTAGCTGTTCTCTGACTGTTCTCTCATGTTCTTGGTCTTGCGCCTCTGCTGGGGTGAATTGTTTTTCGAAGACGTCGGCGAGTGCGTTGGCTTTATCGTGGGCGCTGAACACTAGTCCTCTCTCGCCGTGCAGAGGCGGCATCCTAGCGCGTCTTTTAGTGAACTGCTTGGTGGCTTGCCAGAGGCTGTTGTCCTGCACTTTGAGAGCCGTGAGGCGGTTCGACCATTGCTGGTTTCTGTGCTCAGTGAGCGACGCCTTAAGCTCTCTTTGTAGGCGGTTGAGCAGCCTCCTGGTTATCGGATTTCGCGTCAGTTTCCATTCCGTCGCGGTCCTGTTCTTGTGTCTTATTTGGGCAAGCAGCTGGGGTGGCAATCGCTGGGTAGGGGGTGGACTGAGAGGGGGGTTGGGTGTAGCGCCCTTTGCTGCTTGCAGGATCGCGTCAGTGAAATTACTCAGCGTTTGTTCGATGTTGTCTAATGGGAGCGGGGTGTTTGCGAAGTCTGCTGTTACTCTTTCTTTGAATTGTTCCCAATTGGTACTTTTGTGTGTGAGTAATCGCTGGGTGGGCGGAAGCCACCCGCCCACGTCGATTTCAAAGATTACAGGATTGTGGTCGGATGACATTTTGTTCAGTGAATTCGCGGCCACAAAGCCTGCGAGACCTTTCGTAACAGCTATGTCGAGGACGTCCGCCCTGTTACCGTTCAGGGGGAAATGTGTGGGTTCCTCAGGGCCCCACACATGAAGCTGGTGGGTGCGCGCGATGCTTTTCAGTTGTCTGCCCGCTCTGTTTGCACACCTGGAATGCCAGTCTGTGTGTTTTGCGTTGAGGTCTCCCCCCAACTACGAGCTTGCCCCTGATTTGCCCTAGTTTTACGATGTCGTCTTCTTCTAAGGTGCGAGTGGGGGGTCGGTATGCCGCAACCTCAGTTACCGGACCTGTGGTTGTCGCTACCTCGATTGCTACTGTTTCCAACTGCTTCATGTCTGGTGGGTATACTTGGTGGTGCGGAATCCCCCTTTTAATGTAGATTGCTACCCCGCCCCCTGCAGTTGGTCGGTCTCTTCTGTAGCTGAGGTGTTGCTTGAGATGAGTTTCAGACACCATGCATACGTCGATGTTTTCGTCCGTCAGGAACTACTTGAATTCCAGTGCCTGTTGGACGAGGCCGTTGGCGTTAAACGTACAAAATTTGAGTCCCTGCACAGCTGGCCTAGCCATCGTGGGGTTTCGTGTTTCCTGACTTCGCAGCTTGCTGCGATGGCCTAACTGCCGAGCTGATTTCGGCGGACAGTTTTTCAAAGTTTTGTGTCATTGTTTGCATTAACCTGTCTATCAATTTGATGACTTCTGTGAGGGCTGTGGTAAAGTGTGTCATGGGTGAGTTTCCGTCTGTGTTGGTGTGTGTTATGGGAGCGTGTTGTTTTGGTTCTGCTGTTGTTTTTGTGGGGCTGGGTTCTGGTGTTGCTGCTTTCGCGTATGTCTTGTGCCTGACTGTGTGTGCCGTGTTTGCGGGTGTTTGTGTTTTGGCGCATGGTCTGGTGTCTGGAATGTTTTGTTTTTCAAGTGTTTGTTCGGTGTTGTGGTGTCTGGGGTCGGTTGTTTTTGTTGTGTTGCGTGTTTTTGTCTTGTTTTGGTTTCCTGTGGAGTCGTTCGTGATTTTGCCTTGTCTTCTGTCCCATGCCCTTTTCTGGACGGGGCAGCCGTGGTAGCTGGCTGTGTGGCCTCCTCCACAGTTCGCACACATCAGGGGGTCTGTTGGTTTCCTGTTACAGTCCCTGGATGCGTGGTCCCCCGCACAGCGGACGCATTTCGGCGGCATTTCACAGTCAGCGTTAACGTGCCCTATCACCTGGCAGTTAAAGCACTGCACTGCCCTTGCTTTTTGTTTCAAGGTTTCGGGCGTGACTGTGAGGGACATCAGGCGTGTTTCCTGGAATAGTTTCCGGTGTTGGGGCGTGTCTATGAGTGTTGCGAGGTACAACGGTTTACAGACGTTTGACCCATGCTTCCGCACTGACCGCACGTCGTAGCCTTTTGTTGCTATAGCCTCCTTGATATCGGCTGGGTCCGTGCGGGCGGGAAAGCCTCTGAACACAACTTTGAGGGTTTTTATTGCTCCTATTGGGAATGTGTAGTGAGGTGTCTTGTTACTTTTGAGTGTCTCTTTGATCTTGGTGTAGTGTTCCAGTGTTTTTGTGGTGATTTTAATTTTGTCACCTCCCGCTGATTTTGCTTCGAAATGGTTTGCTCCCACAGCGGTTGTGATGAGGTCATATAGTTGTTTGTAAGTTTCTGTGAAGGTCGCTACTATGGGCGGTAGTCTCACGTGTTTTGGTTGTTGTTTGTGTGTGTTTTGAGGTTGGGCGTGATCTGGCGTTTCTTCTCCGTCTCCCAGTGGGGAGAATCTGTTGTCTGTGGCGCTTAGATCGACCGGGGTCGGGGCCGCCGTGACGCGCGCGGTTTTCCGCGCGAGCTGGAATTCCCCGCCCTCGGTCAGCGCTTCTGTGTCTTGTGTGGTGTGTTCGCGCTCAGTTTCATGGTCTGTCTCGTCTTGTGTTTTGGGATCGTTGGGCGTATCTGCGTGTCCTGTGGATGTGTGTGTATGTGGTTCATGTGGGTGTCTGTATTTGCAGTGAGGCTGCTTGGGCCTGGGTTTGGCTTCGCAGTTTCTTCACTGCGGTCTGCCTCATTGCTGGGGCCTGCTACTGAGTGCTCTGTGGGACTCATCGGCGCGTCTTGTGGCGTGAACAGAGGGAATAGGGGGGGCATTTCGGCCCCCTTGCTGCCCCTGCTCGCGCGTTTTGGTGACTTTGCGCGCCGTTTCGTTTTCGTGTTTTTGTCGGTGGTTGGTTTCGGGAGGATTTTGCGTTCTCCCTTTCTTTTGGTCGTCTGTTCTTGTCTGGCCCTTTCCCTGCGTTTTTCTGTCCGTATTACCCTAGCCATAATCTTCCTCTCCTCTGAGGGAGCTAAGTAAGGGAGAACGTTATGGATCAGAGGGTTGCTCAGAATCGAGCCAAGCCCTTGCATGTCCGTACGTTTGATGGTGAAGCCAGTCCCTTCCGTTCTGTTCACCTCTAGCCTGACACTGTCTTCCATGCCTGAATTGGGAAAAGGATGCAAAGTCAAGAGCTGCCAGAGAATGTCGGTCGTCACCTTCGTTGGCACCGTTATACGTATCCGGTGCCGAACCGACCCTAACGCCTACCACGCGCGGGTATCTGGCCAGTGACCAGGCCCTGGCGTGTAAATGCCCTACACCTCGGGGGAGCAGGTGTAACACCTGCGGCAGCGATGAAGTACTCGAGCAGCCGCAAAAACGGCCCGCGACAACGGGGAAACGCGCGCCAAAACGCGCCAACCCACAGCTCGTAAAACACAACGACAATTTTGCACACAGATCGCTGATAGATCAGCCACCTGTCCTGCTGCAGTCTTCTTGTATCTCCGCTCCTGATTTAATAAAATCGGGAGCTCGGAAACCTCAGTACGAGTAAATGTCCGGCAGATCTGCGCGGACAAACAAGCGACTGTTCCCGCAAGCGGGTTCCTGTGGCTTGGTGCAGTACTGTATGCGCTCCCGCAGCCCAGCACGCAATCACTGCACAGTACGGCTGTCACCAAGTCTCTCTGCTCTCTTTTTAGTCCTCTACCGTTAGAGGGGGAGTTGGTGGAGGTTGTTGTCGCCATGGACATTTCCTCCTCTTTTCTGTGTGTTGTTTTTGTTACTGTGCTGTTGTGTGTTGCTGTTTGTTGAGAGTCGTAGTGTGTTCTGTTTGTGTTACTGCTGGAGTAGCGACTTGGGTCTTGCATATCTGCCCCTATGGTGTTCGTATTGCCCAGGGGTGTTTATTAAGTCATTTTCTGAATTCCGCGCCTTGGCATAGAACGCTTCTGCCAGGGCACGGAATCTTGTTGTGAGTGGCTCTATATCTGCGGCTTCATGCAGGTCTGCCGTGGGGAAGCGCGTGGGGACGTGTAAGGCCCGTCGTAGCGCTCTGTTTTGGACCCTCTGTAAGCGATCTATCGTCGATCTGGCTGCATAGCCCCATACAGGGCACGCATATTCCAGTATCGGTCGAATTAGACTTCGATAGATCGCTACTCCTGTTGCGGGGTCGAGGGAACTGGTGCTGTTCAAGACAGGGTACAGAATCTGCATCCTGGCGTGAGCCTTTCTGCGAAGTTCCTCTATGTGACACTTCCATGTCAGGCGTCTGTCAAGTGTGACGCCGAGGTACTTCGCAGAATTTCTCCATGGCAAGTTCTGCCCCTGCAATCGCAGCAGTTGGTATGGTCTTCTTGGGGGACGGCGTTTCCCATGACGTCTGGTGAGCAGCATGGCTTGTGTCTTCTCTGAATTTATTGAGATGCGCCACTGCTTGGCCCAGTTTTCCGTCCTGTTTAGGGCGGTTTGCAGACGCCTAGTAACCAGGTTCCTGTTTGTCGAGCAGGAGAAGAATGCAGTGTCGTCTGCGTATTGTGCAGTGTGTACATGCTGAGTCGTAGGGATGTCAGCAGTGTAGAGGACGGGTCCCAGGACCGAGCCCTGGGGCACGCCTGCACTGATTCTTCTCCTGGTCGACAGGGATCCATCGATCTTGACTGAGAAAGTCCTACCGGAGAGATAGTTTTTAACGATTTTGACGATCTTTCCGGGGAAGCCTAGGGTGTACATCTTGTGTAATATCCCGGTGTGCCAGACTGACGCGAAGGCTTTTGCTACGTCTAACAAGACAAGCCCGCAGTAGCCCTTTCGGTTGAAGCTGTCTGTGGCTGCTTCAACCACCCTCATGATTTGCTGGGGCGGAGTGTCTTTGCCTAAAGCTGAATTGGAATTCCGGCAGAATCTGCTCTCTTGTGATATGGTCCTGTATGGGGGGTTAGTAGGAGGCGCTCGTAAAGTTTACTGAGGGTAGGCAGTAGACTAATTGGTCTATAATGTTGCGGGAACACCGGGTCTTTTCCTGGTTTCGCGATCGCAACGACTTCTGCATGCTTCCATTGCACCGGGAATTTTTGTGATCGCGTCGGTTCATTAACTATGTCTGTCGAGTGGGTGATTGCCAGAGGCGGGAGGAGTTTCAGTAATTCGTTTGTGACCTGGTCGTGACCCGCGGTCTTCCTGGTGGGCAGGGACTTGATGCAGCGCGCCACGTCTTCAGTACTGAAGAGTGGCGTGTAGTCATCTTCGTCGTCTGCTTCCAGGAACACGGCCAGTTCTCGGCGGACTGTTGCGACGTGTTCTCTGTCCTGTACTTCTGCTGGTCTGAACTGTTTTTCGAACACGTCGGCTAGTGCATTAGCTTGGTCGATGGGGCTGAACTGCAGTCCGCGTTCGCCATGCGGTAGTGGCATTTTCGCGCGTCTTCTCGTGTACTGTTTGGTGGCTTGCCATAAACTATTGTCTTCTAGTTTGAGAGCTGAGAGCCTTGCCGACCATTGTTGGTTGCGATACTCATTGAGATCTGCTTTCAGCTCTCTCTGTAGCCTATTGAGTAGCCTCCGTGTATTCTTATTTCTGGTGAGCTTCCACTCTTTGGCGATCCTGTTTTTGTGCCGTATTTGCGCAAGCAAGTGCGGGGGGAGTTGCCTGAAGCGGGGGGGCCCCGCAGGAGGCGGTGTGGCTCCCTCAGAAGCTTGTAGGATCGCTCTTGTGAGGTCGTCTAGTGCCTGTTCTGCTGTCTCTGCAGTTGGAGGCGGGGTCTGGACAAGTTCAGCTGCTACTGCGTTGCTGAATTGCTCCTTATTGATGCGCTTGTATGTCGCATGCCGTTGTGGGATAGAGAGCCATTCTCCCATATCGACCTCAAAAATCACGGGATTGTGGTCCGACGACATTCTGTTTACCGATGTCGCGGATACAAAGCCCACCAGATTCTTTGTGATGGCTATGTCGAGGACGTCCGGTCTTCCTCCGTTCTTTGGGAAGTGTGTCGGTTCCTCTGGGCCCCATATTTGTAACTGGTGTGTGCGCGCAAGTCGTTGCAGTTGTTGACCAGCTTGATTTCGGTGTCTCGAGTTCCACTCCGCGTGTTTGGCATTTAGGTCCCCTGCTATTAGTAGTTTGCCTCTAATACGGCTTAGTGCAGCTATGTCGTCTTCTTCTAGTCTTTGGGAAGGGGGGCGATACACTGCAACGACTGTTAGGGGGCCAGTTACTGTGGCCACTTCGATTGCCGCCGTTTCTATTTCTGCTGTATTGAGGGGGTATATTTGGTGGTGTCTGATTCCTTTTTTGACATATACCGCGACCCCGCCTCCGTGAGTGGGTCGGTCGTTTCTGTAACAAATGTAGTTTGGTACAGAAACTCTTAGTCCTGGTTTGAGGAATGTTTCTCCCACTAGGCATATGTCAACGTTTTCTTCCTGTACGAATTCTCTAAACTCAATGGGTTGTCGAGTAAGGTTGTCTGCGTTAAACGCGCATATTTTGAGACCTCCTATCCATGGTGGGGGACAGTTTTTCCTGCGGTTGTCGCTGCTACAGGCGACTGCTGTGCTGCCGATCTGAGGTCGGCGGGGAGCTGCGTCAGTGTAGCCAGAATGCCTACTAGCTGACTCATCTGTGCCTGTAGCAGTCGGATGGACGACGCGAGTTGTTGGATTGCAACAGACTCGACTGCTTCTCGCGGACTGGTTTGTGGTTGGCATGGGGGACAGACTTCCCTAGGACTTTCGTCAGCTTGAGAAACCTGTTTACTGCTGTGTTGTGGTGGTGGTCTGCTGCTGCTGCTGCTGCTCTCATCTGTTACTTTCCCCTCTTTGGGGAAGTGTGAGGGGGAGTCTGTAGCCTTTCGGCTTTTACTGCCCTGTGAACGTGTGTCTGTGATCTTTCTATAGTTTTTTGGTGTCTGTGCTTTGTGATGATTGTTGTGAGTGAGTCTGGTACTTGCCTGAGGTAGGCGAGAAGTTTGGTGTTATATGGGAAGGAACAGGATGATGGATTGGGTGTTGGGATTTTCTCTTCGACTTAGTCGTCGAAGATCGTCATAGGGCGCTTGTGCTTATCGCGGGACATGTCATACCAACCTAGGGAGTGGATGAGCGCGTTTCCGGATCTGGAAGTACCTTCATAGAAGGCCCTTGCCAGATCCTGGAAACGCTCTCTCAGGAGTGGGATGTCGGCTGCGGCGTGCAAGTCGTCTGTAGGGAATCCAAGAGGTAAGTGCAGTGCCCTTCTGAGGGCGCGGTTCTGCAGCCTCTGGAGTTTGTCCAGGTGCTGCTTTGCCGCGTATCCCCAGACAGGGCACACATACTCCATTACTGTCCGGATCAGGGCCTGGTACACATTTACTGCTACTGGGCGGGGTAGGGAGCTGGTTGTGTTCAGGATGGGATATAGGATGGACATTCTGGCGCAGACCTTCCTGTGGACCTCGTCTATGTGGGGTTTCCACGTCAGACGAGAGTCCAAGGTTACGCCAAGGTACTTGGCGGTTCTGCGCCAGGGGAGTTGGGTTCCATTTAGGTGAAGGTGGAGGGGGGGACGTTGAGGAGGATCGCGCCTTCCGAGCCTGCGGGTAATCAGCATTGCCTGCGTCTTCTCAGAGTTGATGGTGACGCGCCAGCGACGGGCCCAAGTTTCTGTGTCATCTAAAACCTTTTGTAGCCTACGGATGACCAGGTCCTTGTTCGCGTTTCTCGTGTAGAAGGCTGTATCGTCAGCGTACTGTGCGGTGTGCACCAGGGGGGCCGTTGGAGTGTCCGCAGTGTACAAACTGTACAATACGGGCCCCAGGACCGATCCCTGTGGCACCCCAGCACGAATACACCTTCTGGTGGAGGTAGCAGTTTCTACTTTGACGGAGAAAGTCCTATTCGTGAGATAGCTCTTGATCAGCTGAACTATGCTCCCGGGAAACCCTTGTGTGAGCAACTTGTAGAGTAGCCCTCTATGCCATACTGAATCAAAGGCTTTGGCTACGTCTAGTAGCACTATCCCGCAGTAGCCTCTGTGGTTGAAGCCCTCTGTGGCTGCTTCAACCATTCTCATGACCTGTTGTGGGGCAGAGTGGTTCTGTCGGAGCCAAATTGGAAATCCGGCAGAATTTGCTCTCTGGTAATATGTTCTTGTATGGGTCTTAGCAGGAGGCGCTCATAGATCTTGCTGAGAGTTGGCAAGAGGCTAATCGGCCTGTAGTGCTGCGGGAACAGAGGGTCTTTCCCTGGTTTGTGTATCGCGACCACTTCCGCATGTTTCCAGCAAGCTGGGAAAACACGGGATCGAGTAATCTCGTTGAGGACGTTCGAGAGCTGTGTGATCGCTGTGGGTGGGAGTTTTTTTGACTAACTGGTTTGTGACACTGTCGTGCCCTGGCGCCTTTTTTGTAGGGAGGGACCTGATTACTCTTGCCACGTCCTCAGGGGCAAAAAGTATGGGTTCGTCCTCTGGGTCCTCCTCGGCATTGAGGAAGACGGCCAGTTGACGACTGACTACCTCTTCGTGCTCTTCATCCTGGGGTTCTGCCGCTTGGAACTGCTTCTCGAAGGAGTCGGCGAGGGCGTTGGCCTTTCCAGCATGGCTGTAGACCAGTCCCCGCAGTGGCGGCATTCTAGCGCGTCGTTTTGTAAACTGTTTTGTCGCTTGCCATAGTGTATGATCGTCTACTTTGAGAGCTGTGAGGCGGTTTTGCCATTGCTGGTTTCTGTGCTCATTGAGCGCTACCTTCAGCTCTCTCTGTAGACGATTGAGCAGCCTCCTGGTGGCCTGATTTCTGGTGATCTTCCACTCTTTTGCCACTCTGTTCTTGTGTCGAATTTGAGCTAACAAGTGTTCCGGGAGCTGTATTTGTGGCGGTGGGTCATCCCTTTGTGGAGGGGTGGCTTCTTCCGCTGCCTGCAAGATGGTGCCTGTTAGGTCTTGTAGCGCTTGTTCTACTGTTTCGGCTGTAGGTGGCGGAGCGCGAGCGATATCAGAGGCGACAGTTTCTTGGTATCGCTCCCAGTCTGTACGTTTGTACGACGTCTGGTACCGTGGGAGTGCTACCCATTCTCCCACATCTCCGACCACAACCCAGTGATTCTGGAGGTCGGACATTCTGTTGATTGTCCTTGCGGTCACAAACCCTGCGATCCTCCTAGTGAGAGCTATATCTATCACGTCGGGCCTGCCTCCATTTTTTGGAAAATGTGTGGGCTCGACTGGACCCCATGTTTCGAAGTGGTGGGCGCGCGCTAGTTGTTGCAGTTTGGCGCCTGCTCTGGAGGTTACTCTAGAATTCCAATCAGGATGTTTGGCAATGAATTCTCCCCCTATTACGAGTTTGCCTACAATTTGCCCTAGAGCATCTATGTCTCCCTCATCTATCTGGTCATGTGGGGGTCGGTAGACTGCAACAATTGTTAGGGGTCCAGTGGCAGTGGTTACTTCCACCGCCACTGCTTCGATTTTGTTGGTAGCTGGTAAGAATACGTGGTGGTGGGGGATCCCTCTTTTTACATACAATGGCCACTCCTCCGCCTTGGGTTGGCCTGTCTTTACGGTAGCTAACGTAGTTGGGAACTGTCGCTTTTACTCCCGGTTTTAGGTGGGTTTCCCCCATCATGCATATGTCGATGGAGAACTCCTTCGTGAGTTCTCTGAACTCGACCTCTTGATTTACAATGCCGTCTGCGTTAAAGACGCACATTGTCAGGCCTTGAATATTCGGTCGTCTATTCTTGATGGTGTTTTGATACTGTTGGGATAGTCGCAGAGGGGAGCGACTGCTGGACTGTTGCCTGAAGGGCGACGAGGATGTGTGTGTTCTGCTTCTGGGCTTCCTTGAATTCCTTCATCATTTCCATGACGAGGTTCATGGTCTGCACCATTACGCCTAACAGCTGATCCATGGGGTGTGTGTGTGTGTGTGTGTGGGATTCCCTAGAGCTTCCTCCGTCATGGAGAACCTGGTCGTTGTTGCTGTGTATTTCCCAGTGTTGTTCTCGTGATGGAGTCTGGTGTTGTGATGATTGGGCCACGCTTTCATGGTTCCTCAGAGGAGAAACCACTTCCGCATAAGTCGCCCTCGGTGTGTCCAGCCTTGGTTTTAACCAGGCCTTGTCTGTGTGTGTTGTTGTATTTTGTTTTCTTGTGTGGCTGGTTGGGTTTGTCGTGTTTTTGTGGGGGGGGCGGCCTTTGCGCCCTTTGCGCCCTTTGCCTGCTGTGAGTGTCTTTTGTGGACCTCACACCCTTGGTAACCCGCTGTGTGGTTTTGCCACACAGCGCGCACCTTATTTGTGGGTCCGTGTGCATGAGTGTGCATGTCCTGGTGTCGTGGACCTCGGCGCACTTCCTGCATCTCACTGGCATGTTGCAGTGCACAGCGATGTGGTTCAGGCCCTGACACCTGAAGCACTGCAGCGTCTTGTTTTTACGGCGCAGCGGCTCCGTGGTGACAGGCACTGCCAGGACCATCTTAATCTCCCTCTTGTTTTGGGGTATGTCAGGGAGTGTTACCTGGTAGAGCGGCCACTTACTGTCAATGCTGCCCATTTGCTGTACTACCTTGACGACGTACCCCCGGGCAGTCAAGTCTGTTTTGATTGTCTGGGGGGACACTCGTCTTGGTAGGTCTCTTATGACTATGTTCCTGTTTCTTGTCTTACTTGTGGGGAACGTGTAGTGAGGTATGTTTTTGGTCTTGAATAGTGTTTTGACAGTGTTGTAGTGTTCGAGTGTGTGTACTGTTACTTTTATTTTGTCTCCACCAGCGGATTTTGCCTGGAAACTGCCTCCCCCGATTTCTGTCTTGAGCAACTCGAAGAGCTCCTCGTAGTTTTGAGGAAACTCTGCGACAATCGGGGGGAGGTGGTGGGCGACTTGGTTCTGTGTTTGTGTTGTGTCTTCAGTCTCTGGCTCGTCAACAACCGCCTGATATCTGTTCCGGGTGGGTTCCACTCCCCTGGCTGCCGGAAGCTTCGGCTGGCGAAAAGTTTTCTTCGCCAGCACGAAACCATCCGAGTCCTGCCCGGTTACGTGGTTCCCGTCCAGTGTCGGTGCTTCCTGGTCCCCTCCCAGTGCGGCGACAGGTGCTGTCGGGGGGCGCTGGCTCCTCAGAGGGTGTGGAGATGGTTGGGGTGGGAGTGGTGGATACTTTCTTCCCCTTGGAGTGCTTCTCCTTCTTGTCCTTCCTTGCACGCCGCTGGTTGGATGTGGTGGACTTGAGTGGGGGGGATTTAAGGTATTTGGAGCGGGTGGAAGACTGAGACGAGGGGGTGGGTTTGGGGAGGATTTTGGTCGGCAGACGGGGCATCTGCTTGCCCTTCTTCATGGACGTAAGATATTCGGGAAGTGTGCCGGTGGCGTGGGCAAGCAGGAGCGGAGATAGGACGAGGTTAGGAGGGGCAGGATTGCAAGTAGTGACTAAATATTTTGATGTCGGTGTGTTGTGTATGACTGCTGTGTTTCTTGCCATGTCCGGAGCGGGAAGTGGGGCTGCTGCCAAGGGGGTGCCAGTTACAGCCATCGTTGACACCGTTAGGTGGGCCGGCTGCATTGCTGGCCCTACTTTCCTAGTGGACGCGGAGGTCTGATCGGCGGCGGCGGAAACCTTCTCTGCGGTTCCGCGGCCGGCTGCCAGGTCCTGGCCCACGTTTTCCCTAACCTTGGGGGGGGGGGGGGGCAGAGCATGACTCTGCGGCAGCTGGGGCGCTCGAAACGGCCGGAGACGCGGCCCGCGGCAACAACAAGACGCGCCTTTTGTCGACAGCGGAAGACCGCTTCGATCCCAAGGCATCACCTGCGCAAGACATTTCCGCAGCGGCGAAAAGCACGACAATGCTGCTCTAGTTACTTCCTGAGGTTGCTTTGCCCTCAGATGATACTGAGCGCCAAACTGTGTTTTAACAAAAACTCAGTTGGACACTCCTGCGTCCTTGGTATGCGTAAGTTTCAAAGCTTTACGCACCCTCGAGACGTAACCCGCAAGCAGGTCCCTATGGCTCGGTGTAGTATCGTATGCGCTCCTGCAGCTCCGCACGCGATCACTGCACAGTACGACTGTCACCGAGCGACTGTGGTGGTGGTCGCCGCCTACTGCATTTGTGCTATCCTCTCTTTCGAGGAGAGCATGTGTTGTGGAGGGTGTTGTCCTTTGGGACATTTCCTCCTCTATGCTTTATGTGTGGTTTGTCTTTGCTGTGATGTATGTCATGTTATGGTGCAGTGTGTTTGTTGTTTCTATGCTGCCTTTTAGGCTGTGTTACTTAGTTAGCATACTTTTAGGTCGTCTGTGTCTGTCCAGTGACGCGTCGTACTGTCCCAGGTATTTGATATGTCTGTTGTCTGATCTGGCCGAATTCTCGTAGAAGCTTTCGGCCAGTTCTTTGAATCGCTCGAGGAGCGTTGGAATTCCCGCTGCTTCGTGTAGGTCAGCAGTGGGGAAGCGGAAGGGAAGGTGTAATGCCCTTTTGAGAGCACGGTTTTGCACTGACTGGAGTTTGCGGAGGTGCCAGTGCGCTGCATACCCCCAGACTGGGCAAGCGTACTCCATTATCGGTCGGATTAATGAGCAGTATGTTGTAACTCCTATGTCAGCCGCTAGGGTGCTGTGGGTGTTTAGGATAGGATACAACATTTGCATCCTACCACTAGCTTTCCGGCGCAAGTCCCCGATGTGAGCACTCCAGGTGAGCCTGGTGTCGAGAGTGACTCCAAGATACCTGGCGGTGCGTCGCCATGCAAGTTCTTGGCCGTTCAGCTTGGGCAGTAGCGGCTGACGGGCGGGAGCCCGCTTGCCCAGTTTCCGGGTGATCATAATGGCTTGGGTTTTCGTTTCGTTGAGAGTGATGCGCCACTTTTTAGCCCAGCGGCCGGTCTCGTCCAGCGCTGTTTGCAATCTTCGCGTAACCCTGTCTCTGTTCGGGTTACGCGTGAAGAACGCTGTGTTGTCGGCGTGCTGGGCAGTGTGCACCAGCGGTACGGTCGGGAGGTCGGCAGTGTACAGGTTGTACAGTACCGGGCCCAGTACCGACCCCTGGGGCACGCCTGCCCTGATGCGCCGCTTTGTGGAGAGCGACGACTCGATCCTGACGGAGAAAGTCCTTTTGGAGAGATAGCTCGCGAGTAGCTTCACTATCGGACCTGGGAAGCCTTGGGAGTATAGCTTGTAGAGAAGCCCGGTGTGCCAGACAGAGTCAAAGGCAGCGGCTACGTCAAGTAGCACTACCCCGCAGTAACTTTTGCGATTGAAGCTTTCGGTAGCTGCTTCGACGACCCTCATTAGTTGCTGGGGCGCGGAGTGTTCCTGCCAGAAACCGAACTGAAAGTCAGGCAGGATTTGTTGTATGCTGACGTGGTCGAGAATGGGGATGCGTAGCAGGCGTTCGTAAATTTTGCTAAGGGTTGGCAAAAGGCTGATAGGTCGGTGGTTCTGCGGGATAACCGGGTCTTTACCGGGTTTCGCGATCGCGACGACTTCTGCGTGTTTCCAGCACCTTGGAAACTTGCGGGAACGCGTGATCTCATTAAAGATATTTGCGATGTGGGCTACGGCAGGGGGTGGGAGGTGTTTCACTACTACGTTGTTGAGCTGGTCGTGGCCAGGGGCTCTTTTGTTGGGTAGCGACCTGATTACTCGGTTCACGTCGTCGGGTGTGAAGAGCGGTGTGTTTTCTTCGTCGTCATCGGCGTCGTCCGCCGCGAGGAATGTGGCGAGCTGACGTCGAACGACGGCTTCATGGTCCCTGTCCTGCGCCTCTGCGGGGCGGAACTGTTCTTCAAAGGCATCTGCCAGGGCATTTGCCTTATCTGCGGTGCTAAAGACAAGTCCGCGCTCGCCGTGCAGAGGTGGCAGTCTGGCGCGTCTTTTGGTGATCTGTTTGGTCGCCTGCCAGAGGCTGTTGTCGTCCACGCGGAGGGCCGAAAGTCGCGCTGACCATTGCTGGTTGCGGTGCTCAGTGAGTGCGACCTTGAGCTCTCTTTGTAGGCGGTTCAGTAGCCTCCTAGTTACGGGGTTCTCTGTGAGCTTCCACTCTTTGGCGATCCTATTTTTGTTTCTAATTTGGGCAAGCAGGTGCGGCGGGAGTTGCTTAACAGGGGGAGGGCCGTCCGGTGGCTGTGGTGTGGCCTCCTTTGCTGCTTGCAGGATCGTGCTGGTGAGATCTTTAAGCGCCTGTTCTGCAGAATCTGCAGTTGGAGGCGGGGCCTGGGCAATTGCTGAAGTTACGGCAACTTTGAATTGCTCCCAGTTAGTGCGTTTGTATGAGACGTGTTGTTGCTGGAGAGGTACCCAGTCTCCTATGTCGACCTCGAGAATCACGGGATTGTGATCGGAAGACATTCGGTTAACCGATTGCGCGGTCACAAATCCCGTTATTCTTTTGGTGAGCGCTATGTCGAGGACGTCCGCCCTTCCCCCGTTTCTGGGGAAGTGGGTGGGCTCCTCTGGACCCCATATGTGAAAGTGGTGGGTGCGCGCGAGTCGTTGCAGTTGACGACCAGCTCTGTTGGAGTTTCGCGAGTGCCAGTCTGCATGTTTGGCGTTGAGGTCACCACCAATGATGAGTTTTCCTCTAATTTGACATAGGGCTGCTATGTCGTCCTCTTCCAGTGTGTTGGCGGGAGGGTGATATGCTGCAACGACAGTGAGGGGCCCTGTGACAGTGGCAATTTCTATTGCCGCTGTTTCTATTTGCCTAGTTGCTGGTGGGTGGACCTGATGATGGGGATTCCGCGTTTGACGTATGTTGCTACCCCGCCTCCAGCGGTGGGCCGGTCGGTCCTGTAGCAGTTGTAGTTGGGTACCGACACCCTTACACCCGGTTTAAGGTGTGTCTCGGCCACCATACATACGTCTATGTTTTCGTCGCGTAGGAACTCGCGGAACTCGTTGTTTTGTCCGACGATGCCGTTTGCGTTGAAGACGCACATTCTTAGTCCTTGGATGTGGGGTCGTCTATCCATCACTGAAGGGAGGATGTCTCTGCTGTAGTCGCATTGTTATGCGACCCTTGGAGCACCAAATTGATGGCGGTTAGAATTTGGGCGTTCTGTTGCCAGATTTCGTGGAGCAGTTGCGTTAGGAGGCCTAACGTTTGCTCCACAACTCCTGACGGCCGTAGGGCATTTGCACTCTCTTCAGAAGTGCTGGGCTGAGGGCCTTGTGACGAGCACTCAGCTGCCGCTACTGGCTGCAGACTGGACTTACGAGTTTGAGGGGAGGAGGCTTCCCTGGACGTTTCTCCGTTAGCGGGGATCGGCTGCTGGGCTAGGTGTATTGTGGGAGTCGTTTGTTGACTCCTGTCAGTGCCTGCCACGGTCGCGTAGCTTGCGCTACCTCGCGGTCTCGAACGGGTAGTTGTTGGTCGCGTATGTGGATTGGCCGGCGCTCTCGAGTACGTAGGTGGATTGGCCGGCGCTCTCGAGTTCGTAGGACCGCCGCCACGGTTGGTTTTCTGTGTGGCGGGGGGCTTGGTGCCTTGTGCGCGTAGACGGTACTCTTTTTGTACACGGCAGCCGTGGTAGAAGGCGCCGTGTCCAGATTCGCCGCATAGGGCGCACTTGCTTTTGGGGTCGCCTCTCTCTAAGGAGCACTCGGATGTGGGGTGCCCTTCTGCGCATTTCATGCACCGAGTTGGCATGTCGCAGTGCTTGGCAACGTGCCCTAATCCTTGGCAGTTGTAGCACTGCACGTTGCCACTTTTCCTGCGTAGGGGTTCGACTGTGACTGGCACTGACAGGACGTGTGTGATGTGTTTCTGCCTGTTTTGTGGAGTGTCAGGCAAGTTGACTTGGTACAGTGGCCATTTGTTGCCACTGTAGACTTCCTTCATGTGGGTGACGCTATTCACTTCATAGCCCTGCCTCTGCAGGTCCTTCTTAATGGCGTCAGTGCCCACTTTGCGGGGTAAGTCCCTTATTACTAGCTTCATGAGCCGTTGCTTGGCTGTGGGGAAGGTGTAGTGGGGGACTTTGTGTTCAGAGAGCAGGGCCTTCACAGCGGTGTAGTCGTCCAGCTCTCTGAACATAAGTTTGATTTTGTCCCCTCCGGCGGACTTTGCTGTAAACTGCTTCTCTCCGAGGCAGTTGCTGACGAGGGAGTGAAGCTCCTCGTAATTTTTGTCGAATTCTGCGATTATGGGAGGGAGTCTGTGTCTAGGTGTGTGTATGTGCTGTGGCGCATCACTGCTCCCGGGTACCGCTTCGTCCTCGTCGGACAGTGGCAAGAACTTACTGCTAGTAGAGGCAATGCCTCTCGCTTGCTGGGGGGCGGGTGGGCGGGCGGTTTTCCGCGCTTTTTGGAACCCATCCCCGTCGGTGTCGGGTGTTTGAGGCTCGGTTGTGTCTCTGGACTCGTCGATGACGAGGGGGCGGTCCGCTTCGTCTCCGCTCCCTGAGGGGGAGGGAGTACGTGACTTGGTGGTGGGTGGTGGGATTGATGCTGCTTTCTTGGTTTGCTTGCGCCTGACAGTCGTTTTGTGTTTTCTCGCACTTTTGACTACGTCTTTAATGCGCTTGCATGGGTGTAGCGTCTTTGTTTGTTCGGGAGGAGAGGGTTTAGGAGCGGGAGCGGTCTTTTTGGGTTGGGCTATAGGTATGGGTTTGGGGAGGATGCTGACTGGGAGATGCCTTCTTTGTGCAGGGGTAAGGTGCTGCGCCAGCGCTTGTGCCTGCCCTGTGGTGATCATCAGGGTGGCCATGGACATCCTACCGCTGGTAGGTGGGAGAGATGAGCTCCTTTTAGTCGTGTACTCCCCGTTTGCATGTCGCACGCAGGTAAGGGAAGCAAAGTCAATGGCTGCCGTGGGGCTACCAGTCGCCGCCTTAGTTGCCGACACCGTTAGGTTTCCGGCGGCAGAACTTGGTCCTATCACGTTAACAGGCGCGGGACACTGGCCAGAGACCAGGCCCTGACCTGTGGGTGCCCTAACGCTCGGGGGAGCAGAGCTATTCTCTGCGGCAGCTGAGGCGCTCGAGCCAACCGGAAAAGCGGCCGGCGGAAACAAAGAGACGGCGTCGTTGCCGCCAGCAGCGGGCTGCTGGGGCTCCAAGGCGTCGCTGCAACTTGCCATCGCAGCCGAAGATTCGCTCGTCATCGACAATTAGCTACGAGTGCTCGTCTACGCCTTAATAAAGGCGCATCTGAAAACACCCCTGGTTTGTCACCCGTACAAGCGGGGGCTTATGGCTTCGCGTCACAGACTGACGGAGACTTGCTCAACGCCCGACTGCCGCTCGGCGAATGTGGTGGTGGTCCTGCCTGCCTGCATTCATCTAATACTTTCCCCTCTTTGAGGAAGTGTGAGGGGGAGTTTGTAGCCTTTTGTCTTTTACTTCCCTGTGTACATGTGTGTGTGATTTTTCTATATATTTTTGGTGTCTGTGATATGTGATGAATTGTTGTGAGTGTATCTGGGACTTGCCTGAGGTAGGCGAGATGATTGGTGATATATGGGAAGGAACTGGATTAGGGATTGGGTATTGGGATTTTTCTCTTCGACTTAATCGTCGAAGATCGTCATAGGGCGCTTGTGTTTTTCGCGGGACATGTCATACCGACCAAGGGAGTGGATGAGTGCATTTCCGGATCTGGAAGTACCTTCATAGAAGGCCCTTGCCAGATCCTGGAAACGCTCTCTCAGGAGTGGGATTTCGGCTGCGGCGTGCAGGTCGTCTGTGGGGAATCCGAGAGGTAGATGCAGTGCCCTTCTGAGGGCGCGGTTTTGCAGCCTCTGGAGTTTGTCCAGGTGCTGCTTTGCCGCGTATCCCCAGACAGGGCACGCATACTCCATTACTGGCCGGATCAGGGCCTGGTAAACGTTTACTGCTACTGGGCAGGGAAGGGAGCTGTTTGTGTTCAGGATAGGGTATAGGATGGACATTCTGGCGCAGACCTTCCTGTGGACCTCGTCTATGTGGGGTTTCCACGTAAGACGAGAGTCCAAGGTTACGCCAAGGTACTTGGCGGTTCTGCGCCAGGGGAGTTCGGTTCCATTTAGGTGGAGGTGGAGGGGGGGACGTTGAGGAGGTTCGCGCCTTCTGAGCCTGCGGGTAATCAGCATTGCCTGCGTCTTCTCCGAGTTGATGGTGATGCGCCAGCGACGGGCCCAGGTTTCTGTGTCATCTAAAACCCTTTGTAGCCTACGAATGACCAGGTCCTTATTCGAATTTCTCGTGTAAAAGGCTGTGTCATCTGCGTACTGCGCGGTGTGCACCAGGGGGGCCGTTGGAGTGTCCGCAGTGTACAAGCTGTACAATACGGGCCCCAGGACCGATCCCTTTGGCACCCCGGCACGAATACGCCTTCTGGTGGAGGTGGCAGTTTCTACTTTGACGGAGAAAGTCCTATTCGTGAGGTAGCTCTTGATTAGCTGAACTATGCTCCCTGGAAACCCTTGTGAGTACAACTTGTAGAGTAGCCCTCTATGCCATACTGAATCAAAGGCTTTGGCTACGTCTAGTAGCACTATCCCGCAGTAGCCTCTGGTTGAAGCAGCCACAGAGGGCTTCAACCACATTCTCATGACCTGTTGAGGGGCAGAGTGGTTCTGCCCGAATCCAAATTGGAAATCCGGCAGAATTTGCTCTCTGGTAATGTGTTCTTGTATGGGTTTTAGCAGGAGGCACTCATAGATCTTGCTGAGTGTTGGCAAGAGGCTAATCGGCCTGTAGTGCTGCGGGAATAGAGGGTCTTTTCCTGGTTTGTGTATCGCGACCATTTCCGCATGTTTCCAGCAAGCTGGGAACTCACGGGAACGAGTAATCTCGTTGAGGACGTTCGCAAGGTGTGTGATCGCTGTGGGTGGGAGTTTTTTGACTAACTGGTTTGTGACACTGTCGTGCCCTGGCGCCTTTTTTGTAGGGAGGGACCTGATTACTCTTGCCACGTCCTCAGGGGCAAAAAGTATGGGTTCGTCCTCTGGGTCCTCCTCAGCATTGAGGAAGACAGCCAGTTGACGACTGACTACCTCTTCATGCTCTTCATCCTGGGGTTCTGCCGTTTGAAACTGCTTCTCGAAGGAGTCGGCGAGGGCGTTGGCCTTCTCAGCATTGCTGTAGACCAATCCCCGCTCGCCGTGCAGTGGCGGAATCCTAGCGCGTCTTTTTGTGAATTGTTTGGTTGCTTGCCAAAGTGTATGATCGTCTACTTTGAGAGCTGTGAGGCGGTTTTGCCATTGCTGGTTTCTGTGCTCATTGAGCGCTACCTTCAGTTCTCTCTGTAGACGATTGAGCAGCCTCCTGGTGGCCTGGTTTCTGGTGATCTTCCACTCTTTTGCCACTCTGTTCTTGTGACGGATTTGAGCTAGTAAGTGTTCCGGGAGCTGTATTTGCGGTGGAGGGCCATCCCTTTGTGGTGGGGTGGCCTGTTCCGCTGCCTGCAAGATGGTGCCTGTCAAGTCTAGTAGCGCTTGATCTACTGTTTCGGCAGTAGGTGGCGGAGCGCGAGCGATATCAGAGGCGACAGTTTCTTGGTATCGCTCCCAGTCTGTACGTTTGTAAGACGTCTGGTACCGTGGGAGTGCTACCCATTCTCCCACATCGACTTCTAGAATCACTGGGTTGTGGTCGGAGGACATTCTGTTGATTGTCCTTGCGGCCACGAACCCTGCGATCCTCCTGGTGAGAGCTATGTCTAACACATCGGGCCTGCTTCCGTTTTTCGGAAAATGTGTGGGCTCGACTGGACCCCATGTTTCGAAGTGGTGGGTACGCGCTAGTTGTTGCAGTTTGGCGCCTGCTCTGGAGGTTACTCTAGAATTCCAGTCAGGGTGTTTGGCATTGAAGTCTCCCCCTATTACGAGTTTGCCTTCAATTTGCCCTAGAGCAGCTATGTCTCCCTCATCTATCTGGTCATGTGGGGGTCGGTAGACTGCAACAATTGTTAGGGGTCCAGTGGCAGTGGTTACTTCCACCGCCACTGCTTCGATTTTGTTGGTAGCTGGTAAGAATACGTGGTGGTGGGGGATCCCTCTTTTTACATATATGGCCACTCCTCCGCCTTGGGTTGTCCTGTCTTTACGGTAGCTAATGTAGTTGGGAACTGTCGCTTTTACTCCCGGTTTTAGGTGGGTTTCCCCCATCATGCATATGTCGATGGAGAACTCCTTCATGAGTTCTCTAAACTCGACCTCTTGATTGACAATGCCGTCTGCGTTAAAGACACACATTGTCAGGCCTTGGATGTTTGGTCGTCTATCCATGATGGTGTTTTGATACTGTTGAGGAAGTCGCAGAGGGGAGCGACTGCTGGACTGTTGCCTGAAGGGCAGCCGAGGACCTGCGTGTTCTGCTTCTGGGCTTCCTTGAATTCCTTCATCATTTCCATGACGAGGTTCATGGTCTGCACCATTACGCCTAACAACTGATCCATGGGGGGGAAGTGTGTCTGGGGGTTTCCTAGGGCCTTCTCCGTCAAGGTGGACCTGGTCGTTGTTGCTGTGTATTTCCCGGTGTTGTTCTTGTGTTGGTGTCTGGTGTTGTGGTGGTTGGGCAATGCTTTCATGGTTCCTCGGGGGAGAAACCACTTCAGCATATGTTGCCCTGGGAGTGTCTGGCCTTGGTTTTACCCAGGCCTTGTCTGTGTGTGTTGTCATGTTTTGGTTTCTTGTGTGTCTGGATGGGTTCGTGGTGTTTTCTTTTCGTGTGTGGGGGGCGGCCTTCGCGCCCTTTGCTTGCTGTGTGTGTCTTTTATGGACCTCACAACCGTGGTAACCCGCTGTGTGGTTTTTGCCACACAGCGCGCACCTTATTTGCGGGTCCGTGTGTTTCATGTTGCAAGTTCTTGTGTCATGGGCCTCGGCGCATTTTCTGCACCTCACTGCCATGGAGGAGTGTGCTGCAATGTGGTTGAGGCCCTGACATCTGAAGCACTGCACCGTCTTGTTTTTGCGGCGCAGTGGTTCAGTGGTCACAGGGACCGCCAGGATCATCTTAATGTCCCTTTTGTTTTGTGGGACGTCCGGCAGTGTCACCTGATACAGGGGCCATTTGCTCCCTATGTTTCCCATCTGTTGGACCGCCTTGACGACGTACCCCTGGGCAGTCAGGTCTGTTTTGATCGCCTGGGGGGCCACTCGTCTTGGTAGGTCCCTGATGACTATGTTTTTGTTGCGTGTTTTTGTTGTGGGGAAAGTGTAGTGGGGTATGTTTTTGCTGTTCAGAAGTGTTTTTATTGTGGTTTAGTGCTCGAGTGTGATTAATGTAATTTTTATTTTGTCACCACCAGCAGGTTTTGCCTTGAAATTGCCTCCCCCGATTGCTGTTTTTAACATTTCGTAGAGTTCCTCGTAGTTCTGAGTGAACTCCGCGACGATCAGAGGGAGGTGGTGGGTGACCTGGTTTTGTGTTTGTGTTGTTGTGTCATGTGGTGTCTCTGGCTCATCGGCCACCGCCTGGAACCTGTTCGGGGTGGGTTCCACTCCCCGGGCCGGCGGGAGCCTCGGCTGACGAATGGTTTTCCTCGCCAGCACGAAACCATCCGAATCCTGCCCGTTTATGCGGTTCCCATCCAGTGCCGGTGTTTCCTGGTCCCCTCCTAGGACGACGACAGGTGCTGTCGGGGGCACTGGCTCCTCAGAGGGTGTGTAAGTGGTTGGGATGGGGGTGGTGGAGTGCTTTTTCCCCTTGGAGTGCTTTTTCCCCTTGGAGTGCTTCTCCGTCTTGTCCTTCCTTACACGCCTTTGTTTGGATGTGGTGGACTTGAGTGGGGGGGATTTGAGGAACTGGGATCGGGTAGGGGGTTGGGTGGCAGTTGCGGGTTTGGGGAGGATCTTAGTCGGTTGACTGGGCTTCTGCTTGCCATTTAGGCTGCGGATATGTTCAGCAAGGAGGCCACAGCCGTTGGCAAGCAGGAGAGTGCTGAGGAGAGGGGAGGGAGGGGCGGGATCGCAAGTCCTGACGATGTATCTATCTGTCTGCGTTTTATGTAGTTTTGCCATGTTGGTAGCGGAAAGGGGGCTTGCTGCCAGGTTATTGTCAGTTACCACTTTTGTTGTCACCGTTGGGTTTTCCGGTGGCATTGCTGACCATACTATGACGATGGCAGACGGAGTTCTGAACGGGGGCGGCGGAAAACATTTCTGTGGTTCCGCGGCCAGCTTCCAGGTCCTGGCCTACATTTTCCCTGTTCTTGGGTGGGGGGGGGGGGGGCAGAGACTGACTCTGCGGCAGCTGAGGTGCTCGAGACGGCCGGCCGCGCGGCCCGCGGCAACAAGAAAGCGCGCCTCGTGTCGTCGGCGGAAAGAGACCGCCGCGACCCCAAGGCGCCACCCAAGCTCGGCATTCCACAACGGCGAGAAGACACGACAACTCTGCCAGGCGACGCCATGCAAATGTTTTTCCCAGTGCCGTCCGTGCTAAGGCCTAGGCGCAAGTGCCCGTCAATGTTTTAACAAAAACAGAGCCGGAGAACACTTCTGTTTTTACTCCCGTGCAAGCGGGGGCCAATGGCTGACAGTACGCGAGTGAGAGGAGCGATGCTCAACCCTCGACTGCTACTCAGCGAGTGTGGTGGTGGTCAGCAGCTCACTCTAATTTCTTCCTCTGTCTTCAGAGGTTGTTTTCTGCGAAGGTTGTTGTCCCATTCGGACATTTCCTTCAATTTTTGGTGGAGTATTGGATGTTCTTGTCTTTTGATTGTTCTATTCTTTAGAGTATTTTGGTTTCTTTTCTGTCACTTTATTAGTAACAGGTTTGTTTTTCTTATTTTTTTTTTTTTATTATGCGAGGAGTATTGCTTTTGGCCTTTTGTACCGATCTGGTACGTTGTGTACCGACCAAGTGAGTTTATCAGATTGTTTGGCGATCTTTCCGCGTTGGCGTAGAACTGCTCCGCCAGGGTACGGAATCGCGTGTTTAATTTTTCGATGTCTGCCGCTATGTGGAGGTCCTCCGTCGGGAAGCGCGGCGGTGTGTGTAGCGCTCTTCCGAGCGCTCTGTTCTGGATCTTTTGTAACCGTTCTACCGTCGATCTGGCAGCGTAACCCCATACAGGGCACGCATACTGCAGTGTCGGTGTAATTAGACTTCGATATACGGCTACTGCTGTGTTCGGGTCAAGGGAACTTTCTCTGTTCAGTATTGGATAGAGGATCTGCATCCTGCCTAGGGCCTTTTTGCGAACTTCCTCGATGTGGCACTTCCAAGTCAGGCGCTTGTCTAGTGTCACACCGGGGTACCTCGCAGTGTCTCTCCAGGGGAGGTTTTGGCCCTGCAGGTGCAGCATTTGGTAGGGTCTTCTGGGGGGGCGGCGTTTACCGAGACGTCTAGTCATTAGCATGGCTTGGGTCTTCTCAGAGTTTAGTGAGATTCGCCATTGTTTGGCCCATTCATCTGTTTTATTTAGGGCGGTTTGAAGACGTCTCGTGACCAGGTTCCTGTTTGTTGAGCAGGAGAAGAATGCGGTGTCATCAGCATACTGCGCTGTTTGTACGTGTTAGGTGGTTGGTATGTCTGCGGTGTAGAGACTGTACAGGGTTGGACCAAGAACCGAACCCTGTGGAACCCCTGCTTGTATTCTTCTCCTGCTTGACAGTGATGTTTCTACTTTTACGGAGAATGTCCTACCGGAGAGATAGCTTTTTATAAGTTTCACAATCTTTCCGGGGAAGCCCTGGGTGTACAATTTGATTCAGTTTGGCACACCGGGCTACTCCATAAAGGCTTTTGCCACGTCTAGTAAGACTATCCCGCAGTAGCCTTTGCGGTTGAAGCTTTCTGTGGCTGCTTCTACTACCCTCATTATTTGTTGGGGGGCCGAATGTTGTGGGCGGAACCCAAACTGGAATTTGGGCAGGATTTGCTCTCTTCTGATGTGATCCTGTATCGGTACTAAGAGGAGACGCTCGTATAGTTTACTGAGGGTAGGCAGTAGACTAATTGGTCTGTAGTGTTGCGGGAACACCGGGTCTTTTCCAGGTTTCGCGATCGAGACTACTTCAGCGTGTTTCCACTGTGTCGGGAATTTTTGCGATCGCGTAATTTCGTTTAGGATATCTGCTAAGTGTGTTATTGCCATGGGCGGGATGTGTTTTAATAGTTCGTTGGTGAGCTGGTCGTGGCCTGGTGCCTTTCTTGTTGGCAGCGATTTGATGACACTCGCCACGTCTTCGGAACTGAAGAGCGGCGTGTATTCATCGTCGTCGTCTGCCTCTAAAAAGGTGGCCAGTTGTCTGCGGACGATTGCAACGTGTTCTCTGTCCTGTACCTCTGCTGGCGTAAATTGTTTTTCGAACACGTCTGCTAGCGCATTTGCTTTGTCTTCAGTGCTGAATTGCAGTCCACGTTCGCCATGCAGAGGGGGCATTTTTGCGCGTCTTCTCGTGAACTGCTTCGTGGCTTGCCACAAGCTGTGGTCATCTAGTTTGAGAGTTGATAGTCGTTCTGACCATTGCTGGTTGCGATACTCAGTGAGTGCAACTTTCAACTCTCGTTGTAGTCTGTTGAGCAGCCTCCTCGTGTTTTTGTTCCTAGTGAGTTTCCATTCTTTGGCGATCCTGTTTTTGTGTCTGATTTGGGCAAGCAGGTGCTGGGGGAGCTGCCTGGAGCGGGGGGGCTCCCGCTGGCGCAGGTGTTGCTTCCTCAGCTGCTTGCAGGATCGCTTTAGTGAAGTCTTCCAGCGCTTGTTCAGCAGTCTCTGCTGTTGGAGGCGGGGCTTGGGCAAGTTCAGCAGCTATTCCGTTGCTGAACTGTTCCCAGTTTGTTCGTTTGTAATTTGTGGTGCGCTGTGGGAGCGAGAGCCATTCTCCCATGTCGACCTCTAGGATAACTGGATTGTGGTCCGACGACATCCTGTTTGTCGAATTGGCAGCCACAAAACCCGTAACGTGTTTCGTGAGTGCGATGTCGAGGACGTCCGCCCTTTTTCCGTTGTTTGGGAAGTCGGTGGGCTCCTCGGGGCCCCATACCTGAAACTGGTGGGTGCGCGCGAGTCGTTGCAGTTGTCGACCAGCTCTGTTGCTTACTCGTGAGTGCCAGTCTGCGTGCTTGGCATTGAGGTCGCCTCCTATTAGGAGCTTGCCTCTTATTCTCCCTAGTGCAGCTATGTCCTCTTCTTCTAACGTTTGGGAAGGGGGGCGGTAGGCTGCAACGACTGTGAGGGGCCCTGTTACAGTGGCAATTTCTATTGCGACTGTTTCAATTTGGCGAGTTGCTGGTGGGTACACTTGGTGGTGTCTGATACCTCGTTTGACATATACTGCAACCCCGCCTCCTGCGGTAGGCCGGTCGCGTCTGTAGCAGTTGTAGTTAGCTACAGATGCTCTTACACCTGGCTTCAGGTGTGTTTCGGCCACTAAGCATATGTCAATGTCTTCCTCTTTTATGAATTCCCTGAATTCGAGGGCTTGCTGGAATAGACCGTTTGCGTTGAAGACGCACATTTTTAGACCTTGTATGTTAGGTCGTCTGTCCATGTCGAGGGGTGGGGTTTCCTAATGTCATCGCCGATGAGGGCGCCTGCTTCGCTGCCGATGAGTGTTCGGCGGGGTGTTGAGTCATGGTGGCCAAAATGTTTGCCAGTTGATTTACCTGAGCCTGAAGGGCCTTTATGGTTGCTGCTAGTTGTTCCACCGAAACGTTCTGTGTCGTGTCACGCAGACTGGGCTCTATTGAGTAGGGGGGGGGGGGGGGGGGTTCCCTAGGCGATTCTCCGTTGACAGGAACCTGGTTGTGTGGAGGAGGGCGAGTTGGGGCACTGACAGTTGACGAGTATGTCCGGGATTGAAATACCCTTGTCGCTGGGGGTCTTGGGTATCGGCTTGGTGGTGGTGGAGGTGCGGTGCGATGCTTTGCCCCTCCTGTCTGTGGGGGCTTTCCCCTTAGGCGGTCCCTAGCCTTGCGGAATTCCGGGCACCCCAGGTAGCTGGCAGGATGTGCGCCAGCACAATTGCAGCACTTCTCCTTACCCTCCCCCTGCGGTACTGGGCATTCCTCGTACTTGTGCTTTTCGCCGCACCTGACACACCTCATTGGCATGTCGCAGTCCCTAGCCATGTGCCCCACTTTTTGGCAATTAAACCATCGCCCTGGGCCCGATCTTTTTTTCAGCTTCTCTGGCGTGACTGTTACCCTCATGATCATTGTTACCTCCCATATCTTTCTATTCTGGGCAGAGTCTGGTAGGGTGACTGTGTGTAGTGGCCACGGTCGTCTCGGGTTTGTCTTGACGACCGAGCTCACTTCGAAACCTTCCCTTTCCAAGTAACGTTTTATATCCTCCGTGTCCGTCTTGTGCGGCATGCCCCTGAAGACTATTTTAATTGGTTTTTTGGCCGCTATGGGGAAGGTATAGAAGTGGGTTTGCTTTTCTTTTAACATGGCCTTCACTGCTTTATAGTCGTCGACGGTCTTTACTGTGATCTTGAGTTGGTCCTCCCCGGTTGTTTTTGCCGTGAATTTATTTTCTCCGAGAGTTGCATTGATGTTGTCATACAATTCGGAGTACGATTTCTCGTAGTGGATTATAAGCGGAGGGATCCGGTATCGTCTCTCCTCCGTGTCTCCGTCTGTTTCAATTGGCTGTATGGTGTTGTCCTGTGGGTGAGGGGGGTCCTCTATGGGGGAGAACCTGTTACTTGTTGATACCGGGGAGGCTGTGTGCAGCACAGGGGAGCGGCCGTCGGTTCTTTTGGGCCTCTGGAATCCGTCGTTGTCGTGTGGTGTGGCAGGTTCGGCGTCCGCCACGTCCGCGCACTGCTGCCCTCCCGCCGCTGCATTCTCATGCCGCGGCGTGCCCGCAGCAGCCCGCTGCACGGCGGCCGCCGGTGCTGGCGTGGTACCTGCGTCGCGGCTTTGTTCTCGCGACGGGCCGGGTGACGCAGCCGGGCCATTGTGCTCGCCTCGCGCCTCGGTGCATTGTACCTGCGGGGGGCAGCCCGCTCCGTTACCTGGGCACGTGGCGGCCTTTGTCCGCTCGGGCGCGTCCTGCGCTGGCTCGGTCGGCTGTGCCTCGCCCGGGCTAGCCGGTCTTTCCGCGCGCTGAGGTTGTCTCGTCTTTGACGATGTTTTTCTCAGCGGCGACTTTCGCTGTTTAATGGGGGTCTTTTTTTTTTGTTGGACTTGGAGCTCGCTTTTAGAGGGCGTGGACGAGGTGGTGTCGTCTCGCTCGCTGGGCGTGGTTTGAGTGCCCTCTCGAGACGTCGCTCGTACTTTTTCCTATCTTTCCCCGTTAATCCCGCTATCGCGTTCGCGAGTAGGAGTCGTGATTTGGGGCTAATTTCTCCTTGGCTGTTCGTCTGGTCAGTCCTGTGGACCTCGTAACTGCCAGGGGAACTTTCTTGTCTCGTGATCGTTAATAGTACCGGTGGTAGTGCCATGTCCGAAACGGTGAGAGAGGCTGCCAAGGGAGTGTCGGTCGCTGCCTTGGTTGGCACCGTTAGGTCTCCAGCAGACGAGTCCGACCCTAACCGGCCTATCACGCGCGGGTAACTGGCCAGCGACCAGGCCCTGGCGTGCAGATTTCCCTAAGCTAGGGGGGGGGGGGGGGCGGCAGAGCTAGCCTCTGCGGCAGCAAGAGTTCTTGTCACGACCGAGGTGCTCGACGTAGTCGGAAAAGCGGCCAGCGGCAGCAAGAGGACGCGCACCAGCGCGCGCCAACCCACAGCTCGCAACCCGCAACGACAATTATGCTCACAAGCAGCTGTCAATTCAGCCGCCTGCGCCGTAATCTTCTCGCAACTCCGCTCCAAATTTGAAAAAATCAGGAGCTCGGAAGCCTTAGTGCCGAACCGTCCAGCTAAAGCGCTAGGACAATCAGCGACTAAACCTGCAAGAAGGTTCCTATGGCTGAGTAGCAACGAAGAGGGAAAGTTCTAGCGCAGCCCTGCACACGCGTCCGCACTCTCCAGAAGCTACTCAGCGAATGTGGTGGTGGTCTGCTGCTGCTCACATCTGTTACTTTCCCCTCTTTGGGGAAGTGTGTGTGGGGGACTTTGTAGCCTTTCGGCTTTTACTCCCCTGTGAACGTGTGTGTGTGATTTTTCTATAGTTTTTTGGTGTCTATGACTTGTGATGTTTGTTGTGAGTGGGTCTAGTACTTGCCTGAGGTAGGCGAAAAGATTGGTGTTCTATGGGAAGGAACTGGATTAGGGATTCGGTTTTGGGATTTTCTCTTCGACTTAATCGTCGAAGATCGTCATAGGGCGCTTATGCTTATCGCGGGACATGTCATACCGACCTAGGGAGTGGATGAGCGCGTTTCCGGATCTGGAAGAACCCTCATAGAAGGCCCTTGCCAGATCCTGGAAACGCTCTCTCAGGAGTGGGATTTCGGCTGCGGCGTAAAAGTCGTCTGTGGGGAATCAAAGAGGTAGGTGCAGTGCCCTTCTGAGGGCGCGGTTCTGCAGCCTCTGGAGTTTGTCCAGGTGCTGCTTTGCCGCGTATCCCCAGACAGGGCACGCATACTCCATTACTGGCCGGATCAGGGCCTGGTAAACATTTACTGCTACTGGGCAGGGAAGGGAGCTGTTTGTGTTCAGGATAGGGTATAGGATGGACATTCTGGCGCAGGCCTTCCTGTGGACCTCGTCTATGTGGGGTTTCCACGTAAGACGAGAGTCCAAGGTTACGCCAAGGTACTTGGCGGTTCTGCGCCAGGGGAGTTGGATTCCATTTAGGTGAAGGTGGAGGGGGGGACGTTGAGGAGGATCGCGCCTTCCGAGCCTGCGGGTAATCAGCATTGCCTGCGTCTTCTCAGAGTTGATGGTGACGCGCCAGCGACGGGCCCAAGTTTCTGTGTCATCTAAAACCTTTTGTAGCCTACGGATGACCAGGTCCTTGTTCGCATTAGTCGTGTAGAAGGCTGTATCGTCAGCGTACTGTGCAGTGTGCACCAGGGGGGCAGTTGGAGTGTCCGCAGTGTACAAACTGTACAATACGGGTCCCAGGACCGATCCCTGTGGCACCCCGGCACGAATACGCCTTCTGGTGGAGGTGGCAGTTTCTACTTTGACGGAGAAAGTCCTATTCGTGAGATAGCTCTTAATGAGCTGAACTATGCTCCCGGGAAACCCTTGTGTGTACAACTTGTAGAGTAGCCCTCTATGCTATACTGAATCAAAGGCTTTAGCTACGTCTAGTAGCACTATCCCTCAGTAGCCTCTGTGGTTGAAGCCCTCTGTGGCTGCTTCAACCATTCTCATGACCTGCTGTGGGGCAGAGTGGTTCTGCCGGAACCCAAATTGGAAATCCGGCAGAATTTGCTCTCTGGTAATATGTTCTTGTATGGGTCCTAGCAGGAGGCGCTCATAGATCTTGCTGAGTGTTGGCAAGAGGCTAATCGGCCTGTAGTGCTGCGGGAATAGAGGGTCTTTCCCTGGTTTGTGTATCGCGACCACTTCCGCATGTTTCCAGCAAGCTGGGAAAACACGGGAACGAGTAATCTCGTTGAGGACGTTCGCGAGGTGCGTGATCGCTGTGGGTAGGAGTTTTTTGACTAACTGGTTTGTGACACAGTCGTGCCCTGGCGCCTTTTTTGTAGGGAGGGATCTGATTACTCTTGCCACGTCCTCGGGGGCAAAAAGTATGGGTTCGTCCTCTGGGTCCTCCTCGGCATTGAGGAAGACGGCCAGTTGACGACTGACTACCTCTTCGTGCTCTTCATCATGGGGTTCTGCCGCTTGGAACTGCTTCTCGAAGGAGTCGGCGAGGGCGTTGGCCTTTCCAGCATGGCTGTAGACCAGTCCCCGCTCGCCATGCAGTGGCGGCATCCTAGCGCGTCGTTTTGTAAACTGTTTGGTCGCTTGCCATAGTGTATGATCGTCTACTTTGAGAGCTGTGAGGCGGTTTTGCCATTGCTGGTTTCTGTGCTCATTGAGCGCTACCTTCAGCTCTCTCTGTAGACGATTGAGCAGCCTCCTGGTGGCCTGGTTTCTGGTGATCTTCCACTCTTTTGCCACTCTGTTCTTGTGTCGAATTTGAGCTAACAAGTGTTCCGGGAGCTGTATTTGTGGCGGTGGGTCATCCCTTTGTGGAGGGGTGGCTTCTTCCGCTGCCTGCAAGATGGTGCCTGTTAGGTCTTGTAGCGCTTGTTCTACTGTTTCGGCAGTAGGTGGCGGAGCGCGAGCGATATCAGAGGCGACAGTTTCTTGGTATCGCTCCCAGTCTGTACGTTTGTACGACGTCTGGTACCGTGGGAGTGCTACCCATTCTCCCACATCTCCGACCACAACCCAGTGATTCTGGAGGTCGGACATTCTGTTGATTGTCCTTGCGGTCACAAACCCTGCGATCCTCCTAGTGAGAGCTATATCTATCACTTCGGGCCTGCCTCCATTTTTTGGAAAATGTGTGGGCTCGACTGGACCCCATGTTTCGAAGTGGTGGGCGCGCGCTAGTTGTTGCAGTTTGGCGCCTGTTCTGGAGGTTACTCTAGAATTCCAATCAGGATGTTTGGCATTGAATTCTCCCCCTATTACGAGTTTGCCTTCAATTTGCCCTAGAGCAGCTATGTCTCCCTCATCTATCTGGTCATGTGGGGGTCGGTAGACTGCAACAATTGTTAGGGGTCCAGTGGCAGTGGTTACTTCCACCGCCACTGCTTCGATTTTGTTGGTAGCTGGTAAGAATACGTGGTGGTGGGGGATCCCTCTTTTTACATACAATGGCCACTCCTCCGCCTTGGGTTGGCCTGTCTTTACGGTAGCTAACGTAGTTGGGAACTGTCGCTTTTACTCCCGGTTTTAGGTGGGTTTCCCCCATCATGCATATGTCGATGGAGAACTCCTTCATGAGTTCTCTGAACTCGACCTCTTGATTTACAATGCCGTCTGCGTTAAAGACGCACATTGTCAGGCCTTGAATATTCGGTCGTCTATTCTTGATGGTGTTTTGATACTGTTGAGGAAGTCGCAGAGGGGAGCGACTGCTGGACTGTTGCCTGAAGGGCGACGAGGATCTGTGTGTTCTGCTTCTGGGCTTCCCTGAATTCCTTCATAATTTCCATGACGAGGTTCATGGTCTGCACCATTACGCCTAACAGCTGATCCATGGGGGGGGAGTGTGTGTGGGGTTCCCTGGGGCTTCCTCCGTCATGGTGGACCTGGTCGTTGTTGCTGTGTGTTACCCGGTGTTGTTCTCGTGATAGTGTCTGTTGTTGTGATGGTTGGGCTACGCTTTCATGGTTCCTCGGAGGAGAAACCACTTCCGTGTAAGTCGCCCTCGGTGTGTCCGGCCTTGGTTTTACCCAGGCCTTGTCCGTGTGTGTTGCCATGTTTTGTTTTCTTGTGTGTCTTGGTGGGTTTATGGTGTTTTGTTTGTGTGTGTGGGGGGGCGGCGTTTGCGCCCTTTGCCTGTTGTGTGTGTCGTTTGTGGACCTCACAACCTTGGTAACCCGCCGTGTGGTTTTTGCCACACAGCGCGCACCTTATTTGTGGGTCCGTGTGTAGAAGTGTACATGTTCTAGTGTCGTGGGCTTCGGCGCACTTCCTGCACCTTACTGACATGGTGCAGTAGGCGGCGATATGGTTCAGGCCCTGACACCTGAAGCACTGCACCGTCATGTTCTTACGGCGCAGCGGTTCAGTGGTGACAGGCACCACCAGAACCATCTTTATCTCCCTTTCGTTCTGGGGGATGTCAGGGAGTGTGGCCTGGTATAGTGGCCACTTACTGTTTATGTTGCCCATCTGTTGGACCGCCTTGACGACGTACCCCTGGGCAGTCAAATCTGTTTTGATTGCCTGGGGGGACACTCGTCTTGGGAGGTCTCGTATCACAATGTTTTTGTTCCTTGTTTTTGTTGTGGGGAACGTGTAGTGTGGTATGTTTTTATTTGTGAAAAGTGTTTTGACTGTTGTGTAGTTTTCGAGTGTGTGCAGTGTGATTTTGATTTTGTCTCCACCAGCAGGTTTTGCCTGGAAACTGCCTCCCCCGATTTCTGCCTTCAACAGCTCGAAAAGCTCTTCGTAGCTTTGTGCGAACTCTGCTACAATCGGGGGGAGGTGGTGGGCGACTTGGTTCTGCGTGTTTGTGTTTTCTGATGCCTCTGGCTCATCAGCAACCGCCTGGAATCTGTTCGGGGTGGGTTTCCACTCCCCGGGCCGGCGGAAGCTTCGGCTGGCGAAACGTTTTCTTCGCCAGCATAAAACCATCCGCATCCTGCCCGGCTAAGCGGTTCCCTTCCAGTACCGGTGTTTCCTGGTCCCCTCCCAGTGCGACGACAGGTGCTGTCGGGGGCGCTGGCTCCTCAGGGGGTGTGGAAGCGGTTGGGGTGGGGGTGGTGGATTTCTTCTTCCCCTTGGAGTGCTTCTCCTTCTTGTCCTTCCTTACGCGCCGCTGGTTGGATGTGGTGGACTTGAGTGGGGGGGGATTTAAGGTATTTGGAGCTGGTGGAAGGCTGAGACGAGGGGGTGGGTTTGGGGAGGATTTTTGTCGGCAGACGGGGCATCTGCTTGCCATTCTTCATGGACGTGAGATATTCGGGAAGTGTGCCGGTGGCGTGGGCAAGGAGGAGCGGAGATAGGACGAGGTCAGGAGGGGCAGGATTGCAAGTACTGACAATGAATTTTGTTGTCGGCGTACTGTGTATGACTGCGTTTGTTTGTGTGTTTCTTGCCATGTCCGGGGCGGAAAGTGGGGCTGCTGCCAGGGGGGTGCCAGTTACAGCCTTCGTTGGCACCGTTAGGTATCCCGGCTGCATTGCTGGCCCTACTGTATTTGTGGACGCGGAGGTCTGATCGGCGGCGGAAACCTTCTCTGCGGTTCCGCGGCCGGCTCCCAGGTCCTGGCCCACATTTTCCCTAACCTTGGGGTGGGCAGAGCCTGGCTCTGCGGCAGCTGGGGCGCTCGAGACGGCCGACGACGCGGCCCGCGGCAACGACAAGACGCGCTTTTTGTCGACAGCGGTTGACCGCTTCGATCCCAAAGCACCACTGGAGCTCGACATCCCGCAATTCGAAGAGGAGAACACGACAATTTTGCTGTCGGGCGTCGCCATAAAATATCCTGCCCGCCGTAAGTCCTTGCTGTGGACCTTGACTGGGTTCCAGCCGATGCTTTAATAAAAGCAAAGCCGTAGATACCCCTAGTGTGTCACACGTACAAGCGGGGGCCTATGACTGACAGTGCGCGAGTCAGAGGAGCAAGCTCAACCCTTGACTGCCACTCAGCGAGTGAGGGTGGTGGTCGTCTGCTGCATTTGGTGTTTCTGTGCTGCCTTTTAGGCTGTTTTAATTTGTTGTCATGGTTTTGGGTCGTCTGTGTCTGTCCAGTGGTGTGTCATACTGTCCCAGGTTTTTGATAAGTCTATTGTCTGATCTGGCCGAATTCTCGTAGAAGCTTTCGGCCAGTTCTTTGAAACGCTGGTGGAGCGTTGGAATTCCCGCTGCTTCGTGTAGGTCAGCAGTGGGGATGCGGAAGGGAAGGTGTAATGCCCTTTTGAGTGCACGGTTTTGCACTGATTGGAGTTTGCGGAGGTGCCAGTGCGCCGCATACCCCCAGACTGGGCAAGCGTACTCCATTATCGGTCGGATTAATGGGCAGTATGTTGTAACTCCTATGTCAGCCGCTAGGGTGCTGTGGGTGTTTAGGATAGGATACAACATTTGCATCCTACCACTAGCTTTCCGGCGCAAGTCCCCGATGTGAGCACTCCAGGTGAGCCTGGTGTCGAGAGTGACTCCAAGATACCTGGCGGTGCGTCGCCATGCAAGTTCTTGGCCGTTCAGCTTGGGCAGTAGCGGCTGACGGGCGGGAGCCCGCTTGCCCAGTTTCCGGGTGATCATAATGGCTTGGGTTTTCGTTTCGTTGAGAGTGATGCGCCACTTTTTAGCCCAGCGGCCGGTCTCGTCCAGCGCTGTTTGCAATCTTCGCGTAACCCTGTCTCTGTTCGGGTTACGCGTGAAGAACGCTGTGTTGTCGGCGTGCTGGGCAGTGTGCACCAGCGGTACGGTCGGGAGGTCGGCAGTGTACAGGTTGTACAGTACCGGGCCCAGTACCGACCCCTGGGGCACGCCTGCCCTGATGCGCCGCTTTGTGGAGAGCGACGACTCGATCCTGACGGAGAAAGTCCTTTTGGAGAGATAGCTCGCGAGTAGCTTCACTATCGGACCTGGGAAGCCTTGGGAGTATAGCTTGTAGAGAAGCCCGGTGTGCCAGACAGAGTCAAAGGCAGCGGCTACGTCAAGTAGCACTACCCCGCAGTAACTTTTGCGATTGAAGCTTTCGGTAGCTGCTTCGACGACCCTCATTAGTTGCTGGGGCGCGGAGTGTTCCTGCCAGAAACCGAACTGAAAGTCAGGCAGGATTTGTTGTATGCTGACGTGGTCGAGAATGGGGATGCGTAGCAGGCGTTCGTAAATTTTGCTAAGGGTTGGCAAAAGGCTGATAGGTCGGTGGTTCTGCGGGATAACCGGGTCTTTACCGGGTTTCGCGATCGCGACGACTTCTGCGTGTTTCCAGCACCTTGGAAACTTGCGGGAACGCGTGATCTCATTAAAGATATTTGCGATGTGGGCTACGGCAGGGGGTGGGAGGTGTTTCACTACTACGTTGTTGAGCTGGTCGTGGCCAGGGGCTCTTTTGTTGGGTAGCGACCTGATTACTCGGTTCACGTCGTCGGGTGTGAAGAGCGGTGTGTTTTCTTCGTCGTCATCGGCGTCGTCCGCCGCGAGGAATGTGGCGAGCTGACGTCGAACGACGGCTTCATGGTCCCTGTCCTGCGCCTCTGCGGGGCGGAACTGTTCTTCAAAGGCATCTGCCAGGGCATTTGCCTTATCTGCGGTGCTAAAGACAAGTCCGCGCTCGCCGTGCAGAGGTGGCAGTCTGGCGCGTCTTTTGGTGATCTGTTTGGTCGCCTGCCAGAGGCTGTTGTCGTCCACGCGGAGGGCCGAAAGTCGCGCTGACCATTGCTGGTTGCGGTGCTCAGTGAGTGCGACCTTGAGCTCTCTTTGTAGGCGGTTCAGTAGCCTCCTAGTTACGGGGTTCTCTGTGAGCTTCCACTCTTTGGCGATCCTATTTTTGTTTCTAATTTGGGCAAGCAGGTGCGGCGGGAGTTGCTTAACAGGGGGAGGGCCGTCCGGTGGCTGTGGTGTGGCCTCCTTTGCTGCTTGCAGGATCGTGCTGGTGAGATCTTTAAGCGCCTGTTCTGCAGAATCTGCAGTTGGAGGCGGGGCCTGGGCAATTGCTGAAGTTACGGCAACTTTGAATTGCTCCCAGTTAGTGCGTTTGTATGAGACGTGTTGTTGCTGGAGAGGTACCCAGTCTCCTATGTCGACCTCGAGAATCACGGGATTGTGATCGGAAGACATTCGGTTAACCGATTGCGCGGTCACAAATCCCGTTATTCTTTTGGTGAGCGCTATGTCGAGGACGTCCGCCCTTCCCCCGTTTCTGGGGAAGTGGGTGGGCTCCTCTGGACCCCATATGTGAAAGTGGTGGGTGCGCGCGAGTCGTTGCAGTTGACGACCAGCTCTGTTGGAGTTTCGCGAGTGCCAGTCTGCATGTTTGGCGTTGAGGTCACCACCAATGATGAGTTTTCCTCTAATTTGACATAGGGCTGCTATGTCGTCCTCTTCCAGTGTGTTGGCGGGAGGGTGATATGCTGCAACGACAGTGAGGGGCCCTGTGACAGTGGCAATTTCTATTGCCGCTGTTTCTATTTGCCTAGTTGCTGGTGGGTGGACCTGATGATGGGGATTCCGCGTTTGACGTATGTTGCTACCCCGCCTCCAGCGGTGGGCCGGTCGGTCCTGTAGCAGTTGTAGTTGGGTACCGACACCCTTACACCCGGTTTAAGGTGTGTCTCGGCCACCATACATACGTCTATGTTTTCGTCGCGTAGGAACTCGCGGAACTCGTTGTTTTGTCCGACGATGCCGTTTGCGTTGAAGACGCACATTCTTAGTCCTTGGATGTGGGGTCGTCTATCCATCACTGAAGGGAGGATGTCTCTGCTGTAGTCGCGTTGTTATGCGACCCTTGGAGCACCAAATTGATGGCGGTTAGAATTTGGGCGTTCTGTTGCCAGATTTCGTGGAGCAGTTGCGTTAGGAGGCCTAACGTTTGCTCCACAACTCCTGACGGCCGTAGGGCATTTGCACTCTCTTCAGAAGTGCTGGGCTGAGGGCCTTGTGACGAGCACTCAGCTGCCGCTACTGGCTGCAGACTGGACTTACGAGTTTGAGGGGAGGAGGCTTCCCTGGACGTTTCTCCGTTAGCGGGGATCGGCTGCTGGGCTAGGTGTATTGTGGGAGTCGTTTGTTGACTCCTGTCAGTGCCTGCCACGGTCGCGTAGCTTGCGCTACCTCGCGGTCTCGAACGGGTAGTTGTTGGTCGCGTATGTGGATTGGCCGGCGCTCTCGAGTACGTAGGTGGATTGGCCGGCGCTCTCGAGTTCGTAGGACCGCCGCCACGGTTGGTTTTCTGTGTGGCGGGGGGCTTGGTGCCTTGTGCGCGTAGACGGTACTCTTTTTGTACACGGCAGCCTTGGTAGAAGGCGCCGTGTCCAGATTCGCCGCATAGGGCGCACTTGCTTTTGGGGTCGCCTCTCTCTAAGGAGCACTCGGATGTGGGGTGCCCTTCTGCGCATTTCATGCACCGAGTTGGCATGTCGCAGTGCTTGGCAACGTGCCCTAATCCTTGGCAGTTGTAGCACTGCACGTTGCCACTTTTCCTGCGTAGTGGTTCGACTGTGACAGGCACTGACAGGACGTGTGTGATGTGTTTCTGCCTGTTTTGCGGGGTGTCTGGTAAATTGGCTTGATACAGTGGCCATTTATTACCACTGTATACTTCTCTCATGTGGGTGACGCTATTTACTTCGAAGCCCTGCCTCTGCAGGTCCTTCTTAATAGCGTCAGTGCCAACTTTGCGGGGTAAGTCCCTTATTACCAGCTTCATCAGCCGTTGCTTGGCTGTGGGGAAGGTGTAGTGGGGGACTTTATGTTCAGAGAGCAGGGCCTTCACAGCAGTGTAATCGTCCAGCTCTCTGAACATAAGTTTGATTTTGTCCCCTCCGGCGGACTTAGCAGTAAACTTCTTCTCGCCTAAGCAGTTACTGACGAGGGAGTGAAGCTCCTCGTAATTGTTGCTGAATTCGGCGATTATGGGGGGGAGTCTGTGTCTTTGTGCGTGTGTGTGTTGTGGCGCATCACCACTCGCGGGTACTGCTTCGTCCTCGTCAGACAGCGGCAGGAACTTGTTGCTTGTGGAGGCAATGCCTCTCGCCTGCTGAGTGACGGGTAAGCGGGCGGTTTTCCGCGCTTTCTGGAAACCGTCGCCATCGGTGGCTGATGTTTGGGGCTCGGTAGTGTCTGCGGAGGTGGTCTCGCGGGATTCGTCGATGACGAGGGGGCAGTCTGACTCGTCTCCGCTCCCTGAGGGGGAGGGAGTACGCGCCTTGGTGGTGGGCGGTGGGATTGATGACGCTTTCTTGGTTTGTTTGCGCCTGACAGTGGTTTTGTGCTTTCTGGCACTTTTTACCACGTCTTTGATGCGCTTCGGCGGGGCAGATGGGTGTTGGGACGTGGTTTGATCGGGAGGAGAGGGTTTAGGAGCGGGAGCGGTCTTTTTGGGTAGGGCTATGGGGTTTGGAGCGGGAGCGGTCTTTTTGGGTAGGGCTATGGGGTTTGGCTTAGGGAGGATACTGACCGGTAGGTGTTTCCTTTGCGCAGGGGTGAGGTGCTGCGCCAGCGCTTGTGCCTGCCCTGTGCTGATCATCAGGGTGGCCATGGACATCCTACCACTGGTAGGTGGGAGAGATGAACTTCTTTTTGCCGTATATTCCCCGTTTGCATGTCGCACGCAGGTAAGGGAAGCAAAGTCAATGGCTGCCTTGGGACTACCAGTCGCCGCCTTAGTTGCCGACACCGTTAGGTTTCCGGCGGCAGAACGTGGTCCTATCTCACTAACAGGCGCGGGACACTGGCCAGAGGCCAGGCCCTGACCTGTGAATGCCCTAACGCTCGGGGGAGCAGAGCTATTCTCTGCGGCAGCTGAGGTGCTCGAGCCAGCCGGAAAAGCGACCGGCGGAAACAAAGAGACGGCGTCGTTGCCACCAGCAGCGGGCTGCTGGGGCCCCAAGGCGTCGCTGCAACTCGACATCGCAATCGAAGATTCGCTCGACATCGGCAATCTGCTGCGAGTGCTCGTTCACGCCTTAATAAAGGCGCATCCGAAAACACCCCTGGTTTGTCACCCGTACAAGCGGGGGCCTATGGCTTCGCGTCACAGACTGACGGAGACTTGCTCAACGCCCGACTGCCGCTCGGCGAATGTGGTGGTGGTCCTGCCTGCCTGCATTCATCTAATACTTTCCCCTCTTTGAGGAAGTGTGAGGGGGAGTTTGTAGCCTTTTGTCTTTTACTTCCCTGTGTACATGTGTGTGTGATTTTTCTATATGTTTTTGGTATCTGTGATATGTGATGAATTGTTGTGAGTGTATCTGGGACTTGCCTGAGGTAGGCGAGATGATTGGTGATATATGGGAAGGAACTGGATTAGGGATTGGGTATTGGGATTTTTCTCTTCGACTTAATCGTCGAAGATCGTCATAGGGCGCTTGTGTTTTTCGCGGGACATGTCATACCGACCAAGGGAGTGGATGAGTGCATTTCCGGATCTGGAAGTACCTTCATAGAAGGCCCTTGCCAGATCCTGGAAACGCTCTCTCAGGAGTGGGATTTCGGCTGCGGCGTGCAGGTCGTCTGTGGGGAATCCGAGAGGTAGATGCAGTGCCCTTCTGAGGGCGCGGTTTTGCAGCCTCTGGAGTTTGTCCAGGTGCTGCTTTGCCGCGTATCCCCAGACAGGGCACGCATACTCCATTACTGGCCGGATCAGGGCCTGGTAAACGTTTACTGCTACTGGGCAGGGAAGGGAGCTGTTTGTGTTCAGGATAGGGTATAGGATGGACATTCTGGCGCAGACCTTCCTGTGGACCTCGTCTATGTGGGGTTTCCACGTAAGACGAGAGTCCAAGGTTACGCCAAGGTACTTGGCGGTTCTGCGCCAGGGGAGTTCGGTTCCATTTAGGTGGAGGTGGAGGGGGGGACGTTGAGGAGGTTCGCGCCTTCTGAGCCTGCGGGTAATCAGCATTGCCTGCGTCTTCTCCGAGTTGATGGTGATGCGCCAGCGACGGGCCCAGGTTTCTGTGTCATCTAAAACCCTTTGTAGCCTACGAATGACCAGGTCCTTATTCGAATTTCTCGTGTAAAAGGCTGTGTCATCTGCGTACTGCGCGGTGTGCACCAGGGGGGCCGTTGGAGTGTCCGCAGTGTACAAGCTGTACAATACGGGCCCCAGGACCGATCCCTGTGGCACCCCGGCACGAATACGCCTTCTGGTGGAGGTGGCAGTTTCTACTTTGACGGAGAAAGTCCTATTCGTGAGGTAGCTCTTGATTAGCTGAACTATGCTCCCTGGAAACCCTTGTGAGTACAACTTGTAGAGTAGCCCTCTATGCCATACTGAATCAAAGGCTTTGGCTACGTCTAGTAGCACTATCCCGCAGTAGCCTCTGTGGTTGAAGCCCTCTGTGGCTGCTTCAACCATTCTCATGACCTGTTGTGGGGCTGAGTGGTTCTGCCGGAATCCAAATTGGAAATCCGGCAGAATTTGCTCTCTGGTAATATGTTCTTGTATGGGTTTTAGCAGGAGGCGCTCATAGATCTTGCTGAGTGTTGGCAAGAGGCTAATCGGCCTGTAGTGCTGCGGGAATAGAGGGTCTTTTCCTGGTTTGTGTATCGCGACCACTTCCGCATGTTTCCAGCAAGCTGGGAACTCGCGGGAACGAGTAATCTCGTTGAGGACGTTCGCGAGGTGTGTGATCGCTGTGGGTGGGAGTTTTTTGACTAACTGGTTTGTGACACTGTCGTGCCCTGGCGCCTTTTTTGTAGGGAGGGACCTGATTACTCTTGCCACGTCCTCGGGGGCAAAAAGTATGGGTTCGTCCTCTGGGTCCTCCTCAGCATTGAGGAAGACGGCCAGTTGACGACTGACTACCTCTTCATGCTCTTCATCCTCGGGTTCTGCCGTTTGAAACTGCTTCTCGAAGGAGTCGGCGAGGGCGTTGGCCTTCTCAGCATTGCTGTAGACCAGTCCCCGCTCGCCGTGCAGTGGCGGCATCCTAGCGCGTCTTTTTGTGAATTGTTTGGTTGCTTGCCAAAGTGTATGATCGTCTACTTTGAGAGCTGTGAGGCGGTTTTGCCATTGCTGGTTTCTGTGCTCATTGAGCGCTACCTTCAGTTCTCTCTGTAGACGATTGAGCAGCCTCCTGGTGGCCTGATTTCTGGTGATCTTCCACTCTTTTGCCACTCTGTTCTTGTGTCGAATTTGAGCTAGCAAGTGTTCCGGGAGCTGTATTTGTGGCAGTGGGCCATCCCTTTGTGGAGGGGTGGCTTCTTCCGCTGCCTGCAAGATGGTGCCTGTTAGGTCTTGTAGCGCTTGTTCTACTGTTTCGGCAGTAGGTGGCGGAGCGCGAGCGATATCAGAGGCGACAGTTTCTTGGTATCGCTCCCAGTCTGTACGTTTGTACGACGTCTGGTACCGTGGGAGTGCTACCCATTCTCCCACATCGACTTCTAGAATCACTGGGTTGTGGTCGGAGGACATTCTGTTGATTGTCCTTGCGGTCACAAATCCTGCGATCCTCCTAGTGAGAGCTATGTCTAACACATCGGGCCTGCTTCCGTTTTTCGGAAAATGTGTGGGCTCGACTGGACCCCATGTTTCGAAGTGGTGGGTGCGCGCTAGTTGTTGCAGTTTGGCGCCTGCTCTGGAGGTTACTCTAGAATTCCAGTCAGGGTGTTTGGCATTGAAGTCTCCCCCTATTACGAGTTTGCCTTCAATTTGCCCTAGAGCAGCTATGTCTCCCTCATCTATCTGGTCATGTGGGGGTCGGTAGACTGCAACAATTGTTAGGGGTCCAGTGGCAGTGGTTACTTCCACCGCCACTGCTTCGATTTTGTTGGTAGCTGGTAAGAATACCTGGTGGTGGGGGATCCCTCTTTTTACATATATGGCCACTCCTCCGCCTTGGGTTGGCCTTTCTTTACGGTAGCTAACGTAATTGGGAACTGTCGCTTTTACTCCCGGTTTTAGGTGGGTTTCCCCCATCATGCATATGTCGATGGAGAACTCCTTCATGAGTTCTCTAAACTCGACCTCTTGATTGACAATGCCGTCTGCGTTAAAGACGCACATTGTCAGGCCTTGGATGTTTGGTCGTCTATCCATGATGGGGTTTTGATATTACTGAGGAAGTCGCAGAGGGGAGCGACTGCTGGACTGTTGCCTGAAGGGCAGCGAGGACCTGTGTGTTCTGCTTTTGGGCCTCCCTGAATTCCTTCATCATTTCCATGACGAGGTTCATGGTCTGCACCATTACGCCTAACAACTGATCCATGGGGGGGAAGTGTGTCTGGGGGTTTCCTAGGGCCTTCTCCGTCAAGGTGGACCTGGTCGTTGTTGCTGTGTTTTACCCGGTGTTGTTCTTGTGTTGGTGTCTGATGTTGTGGTGGTTGGGCAATGCTTTCGTGGTTCCTCGGGGGAGAAACCACTTCCGCATATGTTGCCCTTGGTGTGTCTGGCCTTGGTTTTACCCAGGCCTTGTCTGTGTGTGTTGTCATGTTTTGGTTTCTTGTGTGTCTGGATGGGTTCGTGGTGTTTTCTTTTCGTGTGTGGGGGGCGGCCTTTGCGCCCTTTGACTGCTGTGTGTGTCTTTTATGGACCTCGCATCCTTGGTAACCCGCTGTGTGGTTTTTGCCACACAGCGCGCACCTTATTTGCGGGTCCGTGTGTTTTATGTTGCACGTCCGTGTGTCATGGGCCTCGGCGCATTTTCTGCACCTCACTGCCATTGAGCAGTGTGCCGCAATGTGGTTGAGGCCCTGACATCTGAAGCACTGCACCGTCCTGTTTTTGCGGCGCAGTGGTTCAGTGGTCACAGGGACCGCCAGGATCGTCTTAATATCCCTTTTATTCTGTGGGACGTCTGGCAGTGTGACCTGATACAGGGGCCATTTGCTGCCTATGTGTCCCATCTGTTGGACCGCCTTGACGACGTACCCCTGGGCAGTCAGGTCTGTTTTGATCGCCTGGGGGGCCACTCGTCTCGGCAGGTCCCCGATGACAATGTTTCTATTGCGTGTTTTCGTTGTGGGGAAAGTGTAGTGGGGTATGTTTTTGCTGTTCAGAGGTGTTTTTATTGTGGTGTAGTGCTCGAGTGTGAATAATGTTATTTTTATATTGTCACCACCAGCAGGTTTTGCTTTGAAATTGCCTCCCCCGATTGCTGTTTTTAGCATTTCGAAGAGTTCCTCGTAATTCCGAGTGAACTCCGCGACGATCGGAGGGAGGTGGTGGGTGACCTGGTTTTGTGTTTGTGTTGTTGTGTCTTGTGGTGTCTCAGGCTCATCGGCCACCGCCTGGAACCTGTTCGGGGTGGGTTCCACTCCCCGGGCCGGCGGGAGCTTCGGCTGGCGGAAGGTTTTCCTCGCCAGCACGAATCCATCCGAATCCTGCCCGGTTACGCGGTTCCCTTCCAGTGCCAGCGTTTCCTGGTCCCCTCCTAGGACGACGACAGGTGCTGTCGGGGGCGCTTGCTCCTCAGAGGGTGTTGAAGTGGTTGGGGTGGTGGAGTGCTTTTTCCCCTTGGAGTGCTTCTCCTTTTTGTCTTTCCTGACACGCCGCTGCTTGGATGTGGTGGACTTGAGTGGGGGGGATTTAAGGAACTGGGATCGGGTAGGGGGTTGGGTGGCAGTTGCGGGTTTGGGAAGGATTTTTGTCGGTTGACTGGGCTTCTGCTTGCCATTTAGGTTGCGGATATGGTCAGTGAGGAGGCCACAGCTGCTGGCAAGCAGGAGAGGGCTGAGGAGAGGGGAGGGAGGGGCGGGATCGCAAATACTGACTACGTATTTGTTTGTTTGTGTGTTATGTGGTTTTGCTATGTCGGTTGCGGAAAGGGGGCTTGCTGCCAGGTTGTTGTCAGTTGCAACTTTTGTTGGCACCGTTAGGTTTTCCGGTTGCAGTGCTGACCCTAGTAACACGATGGCAGACGCGGAATTCTGGACGGGGGCGGCGGAAAACCTCTCTGTGGTTCCGCGGCCCGCTTCCAGGTCCTGGCCTACTTTTTCCCTATTCTTGGGGGGGGGGGGGGGGGGGCAGAGACTGACTCTGCGGCAGCTGAGGTGCTCGAGACGGCCGGCCGCGCGGCCCGCGGCAACAAGAAAGCGCGCCTCGTGTCGTCGGCGGAAAGAGACCGCCGCGACCCCAAGGCGCCACCCAAGCTCGGCATTCCACAACGGCGAGAAGACACGACAACTCTGCCAGGCGACGCCATGCAAAATTTTCTCCAAGTGCCGTCCGCGCTAAGACCTAGGCGCAAGTGCCCGTCAATGTTTTAATAAAAACAGAGCCGGAGAACACTTCTGTTTGTACTCCCGTACTAGCGGGGGCCTATGGCTGACAGTACGCGAGTGAGAGGAGCGATGCTCAACCCTCGACTGCTACTCAGCGAGTGTGGGTGGTGGTCTCTCTGCTCTCTTTTTATTCCTCTACCGTTAGAGGGGGGAGTTGGTGGAGGTTGTTGTCGCCATGGACATTTCCTCCTCTTTTCTGTGTGTTGTTTTTGTTACTGTGCTGTTGTGTGTTGCTGTTTGTTGAGAGTCGTAGTGTGTTCTGTTTGTGTTACTGCTGGAGTAGCGACTTGGGTCTTGCATATCTGCCCCTATGGTGTTCGTATTGCCCAGGGGTGTTTATTAAGTCATTTTCTGAATTCCGCGCCTTGGCATAGAACGCTTCTGCCAGGGCACGGAATCTTGTTGTGAGTGGCTCTATATCTGCGGCTTCATGCAGGTCTGCCGTGGGGAAGCGCGTGGGGACGTGTAAGGCCCGTCGTAGCGCTCTGTTTTGGACCCTCTGTAAGCGATCTATCGTCGATCTGGCTGCATAGCCCCATACAGGGCACGCATATTCCAGTATCGGTCGAATTAGACTTCGATAGATCGCTACTCCTGTTGCGGGGTCGAGGGAACTGGTGCTGTTCAAGACAGGGTACAGAATCTGCATCCTGGCGTGAGCCTTTCTGCGAAGTTCCTCTATGTGACACTTCCATGTCAGGCGTCTGTCAAGTGTGACGCCGAGGTACTTCGCAGAATTTCTCCATGGCAAGTTCTGCCCCTGCAATCGCAGCAGTTGGTATGGTCTTCTTGGGGGACGGCGTTTCCCATGACGTCTGGTGAGCAGCATGGCTTGTGTCTTCTCTGAATTTATTGAGATGCGCCACTGCTTGGCCCAGTTTTCCGTCCTGTTTAGGGCGGTTTGCAGACGCCTAGTAACCAGGTTCCTGTTTGTCGAGCAGGAGAAGAATGCAGTGTCGTCTGCGTATTGTGCAGTGTGTACATGCTGAGTCGTAGGGATGTCAGCAGTGTAGAGGACGGGTCCCAGGACCGAGCCCTGGGGCACGCCTGCACTGATTCTTCTCCTGGTCGACAGGGATCCATCGATCTTGACTGAGAAAGTCCTACCGGAGAGATAGTTTTTAACGATTTTGACGATCTTTCCGGGGAAGCCTAGGGTGTACATCTTGTGTAATATCCCGGTGTGCCAGACTGAGTCGAAGGCTTTTGCTACGTCTAACAAGACAAGCCCGCAGTAGCCCTTTCGGTTGAAGCTGTCTGTGGCTGCTTCAACCACCCTCATGATTTGCTGGGGGGCGGAGTGTCTTTGCCTAAAGCCGAATTGGAATTTCGGCAGAATCTGCTCTCTTGTGATATGGTCCTGTATGGGGGTTAGTAGGAGGCGCTCGTAAAGTTTACTGAGGGTAGGCAGTAGACTAATTGGTCTATAGTGTTGCGGGAACACCGGGTCTTTTCCTGGTTTCGCGATCGCAATAACTTCTGCGTGCTTCCACTGCGCCGGGAATTTTTGTGATCGCGTTAGTTCATTAACTATATCGGTCAGGTGGGTGATTGCCAGAGGCGGGAGGAGTTTCAGTAATTCGTTTGTGACCTGGTCGTGACCCGCGGTCTTCCTGGTGGGCAGGGACTTGATGCAGCGCGCCACGTCTTCAGTACTGAAGAGTGGCGTGTAGTCATCTTCGTCGTCTGCTTCCAGGAATACGGCCAGTTCTCGGCGGACTGTTGCGACGTGTTCTCTGTCCTGTACTTCTGCTGGTCTGAACTGTTTTTCGAACACGTCGGCTAGTGCGTTAGCTTTGTCGATGGGGCTGAACTGCAGTCCGCGTTCGCCATGCAGTGGTGGCATTTTCGCGCGTCTTCTCGTGTACTGTTTGGTGGCTTGCCATAAACTATTGTCTTCTACTTTGAGAGCTGAGAGCCTTGCCGACCATTGTTGGTTGCGGTACTCATTGAGATCTGCTTTCAGCTCTCTCTGTAGCCTATTGAGTAGCCTCCGTGTATTCTTGTTTCTGGTGAGCTTCCACTCTTTGGCGATCCTGTTTTTGTGCCGTATTTGCGCAAGCAAGTGTGGGGGGAGTTGCCTGAAGCGGGGGGGCCCCGCAGGAGCCGGTGTGGCTCCCTCAGAGCTTGTAGGATCGCTCTTGTGAGGTCGTCTAGTGCCTGTTCTGCTGTCTCTGCAGTTGGAGGCGGGGTCTGGGCAAGTTCAGCTGCTACTGCGTTGCTGAATTGCTCCTTATTGATGCGCTTGTATGTCGCATGCCGTTGTGGGATAGAGAGCCATTCTCCCATATCGACCTCAAAAATCACGGGATTGTGGTCCGACGACATTCTGTTTACCGATGTCGCGGATACAAAGCCCACCAGATTCTTTGTGATGGCTATGTCGAGGACGTCCGGTCTTCCTCCGTTCTTTGGGAAGTGTGTCGGTTCCTCTGGGCCCCATATTTGTAACTGGTGTGTGCGCGCAAGTCGTTGCAGTTGTTGACCAGCTTGATTTCGGTGTCTCGAGTTCCACTCCGCGTGTTTGGCATTTAGGTCCCCTGCTATTAGTAGTTTGCCTCTAATACGGCTTAGTGCAGCTATGTCGTCTTCTTCTAGTCTTTGGGAAGGGGGGCGATACACTGCAACGACTGTTAGGGGGCCAGTTACTGTGGCCACTTCGATTGCCGCCGTTTCTATTTCTGCTGTATTGAGGGGGTATATTTGGTGGTGTCTGATTCCTTTTTTGACATATACCGCGACCCCGCCTCCGTGAGTGGGTCGGTCGTTTCTGTAACAAATGTAGTTTGGTACAGAAACTCTTAGTCCTGGTTTGAGGAATGTTTCTCCCACTAGGCATATGTCAACGTTTTCTTCCTGTACGAATTCTCTGAACTCCATGGGTTGTCGAGTAAGGTTGTCTGCGTTAAACGCGCATATTTTGAGACCTTGTATATTAGGTCTCCTATCCATGGTGGGGGACGGTTTTTCCTGAGGTGGTCGCTGCTACAGGCGACTGCTGTGCTGCCGATCTGAGGTCGGCGGGGAGCTGCGTCAGTGTAGCCAGAATGCCTACTAGCTGACTCATCTGTGCCTGTAGCAGTCGGATGGACGACGCGAGTTGTTGGATTGCAACAGACTCGACTGCTTCTCGTGGACTGGTTTGTGGTTGGCATGGGGGACAGACTTCCCTAGGACTTTCGTCAGCTTGAGGAACCTGTTTACTGCTGTGTTGTGGTGGTGGTACATGGTTCGGCGGGTCAGATGGGTCACCGGCAAGTGCACGGGAATACGTGGTAGATGCGAAGACCTGCGTTCTTACTGTTCTCTGGGGGGGGGGGGGGGGGGGGTGGCCTGGGTGCTGGAATGCTTTTGTTGTGACTCGGGGTTGTACTGGTGTTTTTGCCCCTCTGTCTGTCCCTTGCAGCTCTGTACTCAGGGCATCCTAAGTAGCTGGCCGGGTGCGCCCCTTTGCAGTTGGCGCACTTTTCTTTTCCCTCCCCCCTCGGTAGTTTGCACTGGTCGTAGGTGTGCTCTTCAGTGCATCTAACGCACACCACTGGCATCGTGCAGTCTCGCGCGATGTGCCCTAGGGCCTGGCAGTTATAGCAGCGCCCTGGGCCCGATTTCTTTTTTAACTTCTCGGGCGTGACCGTTAGCGCCAGTATCCTTTTGACCTCCCAGATCTTTCGATTTTGGGCAGAGTCTGGGAGGGTGACCGTATGAAGAGGCCAGGGTCGGTTCGGTCGCGTCAACACCACTGAGCTGACCTCAAACCCTTCCTCCAGCAGGAACTTTTTTATGTCCGCGGTGTCGGTGGTGTGTGGTACACCGCGAAACACCAGTCTAATCGGCCTCCTCGCTGCTAGTGGGAAGGTGTAGAAATGAAATTTCCTCTCCTCTAGCACCTTCCTCACTGTCTTGTAGTCGTCGACATTTTTTGTTGTAATTTTGACTTTGTCACCGCCGGTTATTTTGGCGGTGAACCTACTTTCCCCTACCGTGTTTCTTGTTACGTCGTACAGTGCCTTGTAGTTCTCAAACTGTACTACTATTGGTGGGATTCTGAGGCTCTGTCGTTGTTCGATTTCCTCAGAGTCCTCCGCCTGTTGCGATTCTTCCGCAGGTTCTCCCATCACATCGAACCTGTTGGCGGTGTGAATTGGGGTTGGTGTGACTAAGGCGGGGGATTGTCTGGCGGTTTTTCGTGCCAGCTGGAAACCTTCTTCATCTATTTCCTGCGTGGCGGTTCCTGCGCTGCTTCCGCATCGCTCGCTCCCCTCAGCGCACGCTTCGTCCACGCTCCGGGGCTCCTCCGCTCTGGCATTCTCTCGCGGCGGCGAGCCCGCGCCGACAGCATCGGTTACTCTCTGCCGCCCGCGCGCACCCGCCTCCGCGCCTTCGTGCTTTTGCGCATTCACCCCAGGGCGCAGCCGCGCGGGCGCCTCGGGGCGCGCGCTAGCCGTCGCAGCGCTGGCGCTTTGTTCGGCCGCTACCTGGCCCTGCTGGCCGCCGCTACACGTGGCCCGGTCGGCCTTTGTGTTGGCAGGCGTGGCCGGCTCAGGCGCGGCTGACCCGGCCGCGTCCGCCACTTCCGGCCGCCGCGCAGCGACGGGTTTGCGCGAGGTGGTCTTTCGTTTCTTTGCCGGTGACCCAGTGACTTTCTTGCTTCGTTTAGGTGACTTATTTGCCTTCGCCTTAATTAGGCGGGCGTTTGGTGGTGTTTTGTCACCCTTGGGCAGTATGCGCGGCTGTTTCCAAGCTCTTTCGAGCTTCTTTTCGTATTTCCGCCTATCCCTACCGGTGAGGCCCGCGATTGCGTTAAGCAACAGCAACCGCGAGCTCGGGCTCATGCCGCCCTGGCTGCCCGTTAGGTCCGTCCTGTTGACCTCGTAGCAGCCAGGGGCGTTTTCTTTCTCCGTTACCGTCAGTTTGACTGGGGTGTCCATGTCCAGACTTGGAAGGATGGCTGCCAGGGGGTGTCGGTGTCTGCTTTTGGTTGGCACCGTTAGGTATCAGGTAGATCGGTCCGACCCTAACAGTTCTGACACGCGCGGGTATCTGGCCGTCGACCAGGCCCTGGCGTGCAATTTCCTTACTCTTGGGGGGGAGCAGAGCTAGTCTCTGCGGCAGCAGGAGTACCTGTCGCAGCCGAAGTGCTCGAGCCGGCCGAAAAAGCGAACCGCGGCAGCAAGAAGACGCGCCAACCCACAGCTCGCAACCCGCAACGACAATTTGCTCGCAAGCTGCCGACAATCCAGCCGCTCGCCCCGCAATCTTCTTGCAACTCTGCTCCCGATTTTAAAAAATCAGGAGCTCGGAAGCCTTGGTGCCGAACCGTCCAGCTAGAGCGCTAGGACAATCAGCGACTAATCCCGCAAGCGGGTTCCTATGGCTGAGTAGCAACGAAGAGGGAGAGTACTAACGCAGCCCCGCACACGCGTCCGCACTCTCCAGAAGCTACTCAGCGAATGTGGGTGGTGGTGCGCATTCCTCTCTAATTTCTTCCTCCTATTGGAAGTGTTGCGGGGAAGGTTGTTGTCCCTTGGGGACATTTCCTTCACTTTGATTTGGTGTGTTGGTATATACTGTACTTTTGTTTTGCTGTTTTGGTGAGAGGTGTGTGATTTTTTTTTTACTCAGGAGAGTATTGATCTTGGTCTCTTGTATTTGTCATTTCTTTGGTCGTATTGACCTAGTGTATTGATGAGCTGGTTTTGTGCGGTGCCGGCTGTGGCATAAAACTGTTCTGCCAGGTGTCGGAACCGTGTGTGGAGTGTTTCGATATCCGCAGCAGCATGTGGATCTGCTGTGGGGAATCGTGGAGGTACGTGTAGGGCTCTCCGGAGAGCTCTGTTTTGAATTTTTTTTGTAGTCGGTCTATTGTCGATCTGGCTGCATAGCCCCATACGGGGTATGCGTATTCCAGTATCGGCCTAATAAGGCTTCTATAGACCGCTACTCCGGTGCTGGGGTCTAGTGAACTGCGTTCATTCAATATAGGATAGAGGACTTGCATCCTGCCAAGGGCTTTCTTGCGGAGTTCCTCGATGTGGCACTTCCAAGTTAGTCGCTTGTCCAGTGTCACACCGAGGTATCTCGCCGTGTTTCTCCAGGGGAGATTTTGCCCTTGTAGCTGCAGCAGTTGGATGGGTCTTCTTAGGGGTCGGCGTTTTCCGTAGCGTCTAGTTATCATTAGCGCCTGCGTCTTTTCGGTATTTAATGAGATGCGCCATTTCTTGGCCCATGAGTCTGTGCTATTTAATGCTGTTTGTAATCGTCTTGTTGCCAGGTTCCTGTTCGTGGAGCAGGAGAAGAATGCGGTGTCGTCTGCATATTGCGCTGTTTGGACGTGCTGCGTGACAGGGATGTCGGCTGTGTAGAGGTTGTACAGGGTAGGACCCAGTACCGACCCTTGGGGCACTCCAGCGCGTATTCTTCTCCTGCTCGACTGTGATCGATCGATCTTAACGGAGAATGTCCTACCGGTTTGATAGCTCTGTATAAGTTTTACTATCGTCCCTGGGAAGCCTTGGGTGTACATTTTGTGCAAGATTCCGGTGCGCCAGACTGAATCAAAAGCCTTGGCGACGTCTAATAAGACAATCCCGCAGTAGCCCTTTCGGTTGAAGCTTTCTGTAGCTGCTTCAACTACCCTCATTATTTGTTGGGGGGCTGAGTGTTGTTGCTGGAAACCAAATTGAAATTTTGGCATAATTTGCTCTCTTCTGATGTGATCTTGAATCGGCGTTAAGAGGAGGCGCTCGTACAGTTTGCTGAGGGTGGGCAGGAGACTAATTGGTCTGTAGTGCTGCGGGAACACCGGGTCTTTCCCTGGTTTTGCGATCGCGACTACTTCTGCGTGTTTCCACTGGGTCGGGAATTTTTGTGATCGCGTAATTTCATTGAAGATATCAGCTAAGTGGGTTATTGCCAGTGGCGGGATATGTTTGGGGAGTTCGTTGGTGAGCTGGTCGTGGCCTGGTGCCTTTTTTATTGGCAGTGACTTGATGGCTCCTGCCACGTCTTCAGGGCTGAAGAGTGGCGTGTATTCATCTTCGTCTTCTGCTGCTAAAAAGGTGGCCAGTTGTCTGCGAACTGTTTCGACGTGTTCCCTGTCCTGTGCCTCTGCTGGCGTGAATTGTTTCTCGAACACGTCGGCTAGCGCGTTTGCTTTGTCTACGGCGCTGAACTGCAGTCCACGTTCGCCGTGCAGAGGCGGCATTTTTGCGCGTCTTTTCGTGAACTGTTTTGTGGCTTGCCATAGACTGTGGTCTTCTAAGTTGAGAGTTGATAGTCTTTCGGACCATTGCTGGTTGCGGTGCTCAGTGAGCGCAACTTTCAACTCTCTTTGTAGTCTGTTGAGCAGCCTCCTTGTGTTTCTGTTGCCTGTGAGTTTCCACTCTTTGGCGATCCTGTTTTTGTGCCTTATTTGTGCAAGCAGGTGCTGGGGAAGTTGCCTGGGGCGGGGGAGACCCGCTGGCGCAGGCGTTGCTTCCTCAGCTGCTTGCAGGATCGCTTTCGTGAGGTCTTCCAGCGTTTGCTCGACAGTGTCTGCTGTTGGAGGCGGGGCTTGGGCCAGTTCTGTAGATATATTGGCGCGGAACTGTTCCCAATTTGTGTGTTTGTGTGAGGTTCTTAGCTGTGGGATAGAGAGCCATTCTCCCATATCGACCTCAAGAATGACAGGGTTGTGGTCCGACGACATTCTGTTCATTGAACTTGCGGACACAAAACCCATGATGTGTTTTGTGAGGGCAATGTCGAGGACGTCCGCCCTGTTCCCGTTTTTCGGGAAGTGGGTGGGTTCCTCTGGGCCCCACACTTGGAACTGATGCGTGCGCGCGAGTCGTTGCAGTTGTCGACCAGCTCTATTACTTACTCTTGAGTGCCAGTCTGCGTGTTTGGCGTTGAGGTCTCCTCCTATTAGGAGCTTGCCTTTTATTTGGCTTAGTGCAGCTATATCGTCCTCTTCAAGCGTTGGGGAAGGGGGGCGGTAGGCTGCAACGACTGTGAGGGGTCCTGTTACGGTGGCTATTTGTATTGCAACCGTTTCTATCTGTTGGGTTGCTGGTGGGTACACCCGGTGGTGTTCTATGCCTCGTTTGACGTATACTGCGACCCCGCCTCCTGCAGTGGGCCGATCGCGTCTGTAACAATTGTAATTTGGTACAGATGCCCTTACCCCTGGTTTAAGGTGTGTTTCGGTTACTAGGCATACGTCAGTGTTTTCCTCTTTTATGAATTCTCTAAATTCGAGGACTTGATTGAATAGACCGTCAGCGTTGAAGACGCAGATTTTAAGACCTTGTATATTAGGTCGTCTATCCATGGTGGGGATTGGGGTTTCCGGTGGTAGTCGCTGTGTGCTGCGACTGCTCGACTGCCGAAGCGAGTTCGGCTGGAAGGCGCGTGATGCTGGCAAGAACGTTGACCAAGTGGGTCATCTGTTCTTGCAGCATTTTGATCGACGAGGCGAGTCCCTGAATGGTGGCGTCCTCGGCTGCTTTATGCAGACTGGGCTTGGGGAGGCGCGGAGGGGCTTCCCTAGGCGATTCTCCGTTTCCAGGAACCTGGTTTGGGTCGGGTGGTTGGGGTGGTTTGCTGGGATCGCCTACAGTTGCTGAGTATGTGCGCGATGCGTACACTCTGGTTGATGGTTGTCTGAACTGTCGGTAGGGGGGCGGTTGTTGGGGTGCCGTTTTATTTGCCGTTCTTTGGGAACGGTCCCCGTAAGTTTGTTTTCCTCTGTGGCGATCCCTGGCCTGCCGATATGCAGGGCACCCTAGGTAGCTGGCAGGGTGTGCTCCTCTGCAGTTGCAACACGATTCCTTGCCTTCCCCCCTTGGTACCCTGCATTCGTCATACGTGTGATGCTCTCCACATCTGACGCATCTCATAGGCATACCGCAGTCCCTTGCTATGTGTCCTATTTCCTGGCAGTTGAAGCATCTACCTGGCCCTGATTTCTTTTTCAGTTTTTCGGGAGTTACTTCCACTGCCAGGATTCTCTCCACCTCCCAAATTTTTCTGTTCTGAGCTGAGTCTGGGAGGGTGACTGTGTGGAGGGGCCATGGTCTTTTTGGGTGGGTCTTCACCACCGAGCTTACCTCGAAGCCTTCTTCCTCGAGGAATGTTTTAATGTCTGCCGTGTTTGTTTTGTGCGGCATGCCGCGGAACACTACTTTGATGAGCTTCTTGGCCACTATTGGAAAGGTGTAGTAGTGGATTTTTTGATTTTATAACATTTGTTTGACGTGCTTGTATTCGTCAACTGTTTTCAGTGTTACTTTTATTTTGTCCTCCCCTGTGGTTTTTACGGTGAATTTACTGTCTCCTACAACTTGTTTGATCAGGTCGTGGATAGTTTTATACGATTGTTCGAATTGGATGACTAGGGGGGGGATTCTGTATTTTTTCATCTCTTCCTCTGTTGTTTTTGTGTTGGTATGTGGTGTTGTGTCCGGTGCCGCTGCCTCTGTGTTTTGCTCGTCTATTATGTCGTACCTGTTGTGTGTTGTGACCGGTGTGTGTGTGGCGGAAGTAGAGGGACGACTGACTGTTCTTCTGGCGAGTATGAAGCCATCCTCGTCTGCGTCTGTTGTGTTCACGTCGGCGTGGGCTAGCTCTTCGACGTCCGTCGTGACGGCTTGTTGTGGCCCGCCGGCCGCGGCCATTTCGTTGTGCCGCGGCCCGCCGGTCGCCCGTTCCGCCACGGCCGGCGCCTCGCCACGCGGCGCGCGGTCCGTGCCGCTCCGCTCCTGCACGTGTTCGGGTGACGCGGCCGACTCGGGCCGCTGGCCGCATACCTGAGGGCTTTGTTCGCTCGCGCGGTCGCCCTCCCCGCTTCCGGGGCGGGCGGCCGCCTTTGTGTGGTGTTGGTGAGCGCTCGCTTGTGCGGTCTGCTGTTCCGCGCTCGGGTCTGCGGGCAGGTGTGAGACTTTACGCTTGCATGACCGTGTAAGCGTCTGCTTCTGTTTTGTCTTTGTTGGGGAGCTGCGCGGTTTTTTTGTGGAGGTCTTTTTCTGGCGCGCTCCGCTGCTCGATTTCGGTGGTCGTGTTGGTGTTGGTATTTGTTCGTTTTCTGTTTTCGGTTTCAGCACTCTTTCGAGACGCCGTTCATATTTCTTTCTATCTTTGCCCGTGAGTCCCGCGATAGCGTTAGCAAGAAGAAGCTTGGACTTCGGGCTGATTTCAACCTGGCAGTCCGTATGGTCGGTCCTTTGGACCGCGTAGCTGCCATGTGTCTCTGTGTTCCTTGTGACCGTGAGGACCACTGGGGACTGTGTCATATGCTCCATGTCCGGACGAAAACGGGAGGCTGCCAAAGGAGTGTCAGTCACCGCCTTGGTTGGCACCGTTAGGTTTCCAGCTGGTTGTTCTGACCCTAACAAGCCTATCACGCGCGGGTAACTGGCCATCGACCAGGCCCTGGCTGCAGTATGCCCTAACTTAGGAGGAGCAGAGCTATTCTCTGCGGCAGCAGGAGTACCTGTGCGGCTGAGGCGCTCGACGTGGCCGGGAAAACGGCGCGCGACAACAGGAAGGCGCGCACCAAACCGCGCCAACAACAGTCCGCCAAACACAACGACAAGTTTTGCTCACCAGACGCCGTCTTAGGTGCTGGTGCCAGTTCGCAGTGAGTGCCCGTCTACGTTTTAATAAAAACGCATCCGAGATCACCCCTTGTTTGTCTCCCGTACAAGCGGGGGCCTATGGCTTTGTGTCACAGACTGACAGAGACGATGCTCGATGCCAGACTGCCACGCAGCGAATCGGGAAAACGGCCTGTTGCTGCTGCTCACATCTTTTACTTTCCCCTCTTTGGGGAAGTGTGTGTGGGGGAGTTTGTAGCCTTTCGGCTTTTACTCCCCTGTGAACGTGTGTGTGTGATTTTTCTATAGTTTTTTGGTGTCTGTGACTTGTGATGTTTGTTGTGAGTGGGTCTAGTACTTGCCTGAGGTAGGCGAAAAGATTGGTGTTATATGGAAAGGAGCTGGATTAGGGATTGGGTTTTGGGATTTTCTCTTCGACTTAGTCGTCGAAGATCGTCATAGGGCGCTTATGCTTATCGCGGGACATGTCATACCGACCTAGGGAGTGGATGAGCGCGTTTCCGGATCTGGAAGAACCCTCATAGAAGGCCCTTGCCAGATCCTGGAAACGCTCTCTCAGGAGTGGGATTTCGGCTGCGGCGTGCAGGTCGTCTGTGGGGAATCCGAGAGGTAGATGCAGTGCCCTTCTGAGGGCGCGGTTCTGCAGCCTCTGGAGTTTGTCCAGGTGCTGCTTTGCCGCGTATCCCCAGACAGGGCACGCATACTCCATTACTGGCCGGATCAGGGCCTGGTAAACATTTACTGCTACTGGGCAGGGAAGGGAGCTGTTTGTGTTCAGGATAGGGTATAGGATGGACATTCTGGCGCAGGCCTTCCTGTGGACCTCGTCTATGTGGGGTTTCCACGTAAGACGAGAGTCCAAGGTTACGCCAAGGTACTTGGCGGTTCTGCGCCAGGGGAGTTGGATTCCATTTAGGTGAAGGTGGAGGGGGGGACGTTGAGGAGGATCGCGCCTTCCGAGCCTGCGGGTAATCAGCATTGCCTGCGTCTTCTCGGAGTTGATCGTGATGCGCCAGCGACGGGCCCAAGTTTCTGTGTCATCTAAAACCTTTTGTAGCCTACGGATGACCAGGTCCTTGTTCGCATTTCTCGTGTAGAAGGCTGTGTCGTCAGCGTACTGCGCAGTGTGCACCAGGGGGGCCGTCGGAGTATCCGCAGTGTACAAACTGTACAATACGGGCCCCAGGAAGGATCCCTGTGGCACCCCGGCACGAATACGCCTTCTGGTGGAGGTGGCAGTTTCTACTTTGACGGAGAAAGTCCTATTCGTGAGATAGCTCTTAATGAGCTGAACTATGCTCCCGGGAAACCCTTGTGTGTACAACTTGTAGAGTAGCCCTCTATGCCATACTGAATCAAAGGCTTTGGCTACGTCTAGTAGCACTATCCCGCAGTAGCCTCTGTGGTTGAAGCCTTCTGTGGCTGCTTCAACCATTCTCATGACCTGCTGTGGGGCAGAGTGGTTCTGCCGGAACCCAAATTGGAAATCCGGCAGAATTTGCTCTCTGGTAATGTGTTCTTGTATGGGTCTTAGCAGGAGGCGCTCATAGATCTTGCTGAGTGTTGGCAAGAGGCTAATCGGCCTGTAGTGCTGCGGGAATAGAGGGTCTTTCCCTGGTTTGTGTATCGCGACCACTTCCGCATGTTTCCAGCAAGCTGGGAAAACACGGGAACGAGTAATCTCGTTGAGGACGTTCGCGAGGTGTGTGATCGCTGTGGGTGGGAGTTTTTTGACTAACTGGTTTGTGACACTGTCGTGCCCTGGCGCCTTTTTTGTAGGGAGGGACCTGATTACTCTTGCCACGTCCTCGGGGGCAAAAAGTATGGGTTCGTCCTCTGGGTCCTCCTCAGCATTGAGGAAGACGGCCAGTTGACGACTGACTACCTCTTCATGTTCTTCATCCTGAGGTTCTGCCGCTTGGAACTGCTTCTCAAAGGAGTCGGCGAGGGCGTTGGCCTTTCCAGCATGGCTGTAGACCAGTCCCCGCTCGCCATGCAGTGGCGGCATCCTAGCGCGTCGTTTTGTAAACTGTTTGGTCGCTTGCCATAGTGTGTGATCGTCTACTTTGAGAGATGTGAGGCGGTTTTGCCATTGCTGGTTTCTGTGCTCATTGAGCGCTACCTTCAGTTCTCTCTGTAGACGATTGAGCAGCCTCCTGGTGGCCTGATTTCTGGTGATCTTCCACTCTTTTGCCACTCTGTTCTTGTGTCGAATTTGAGCTAGCAAGTGTTCTGGGAGCTGTATTTGCGGCGGTGGGCCCTCCCTTTGTGGAGGGGTGGCTTCTTCCGCTGCCTGCAAGATGGTGCCTGTTAGGTCTTGTAGCGCTTGTTCTACTGTTTCAGCAGTGGGTGGCGGAGCGCGAGCGATATCAGAGGCGACAGTTTCTTGGTATCGCTCCCAGTCTGTACGTTTGTACGACGTCTGGTACCGTGGGAGTGCTACCCATTCTCCCACATCGACCTCCAGAATCACTGGGTTGTGGTCGGAGGACATTCTGTTGATTGTCCTTGCGGCCACGAACCCTGCGATCCTCCTGGTGAGAGCTATGTCTAACACATCGGGCCTGCTTCCGTTTTTCGGAAAATGTGTTGGCTCGACTGGACCCCATGTTTCGAAGTGGTGGGCGCGCGCTAGTTGTTGCAGTTTGGCGCCTGCTCTGGAGGTTACTCTAGAATTCCAATCAGGATGTTTGGCATTGAAGTCTCCCCCTATTATGAGTTTGCCTTCAATTTGCCCTAGAGCAGCTATGTCTCCCTCATCTATCTGGTCGTGTGGGGGTCGGTAGACTGCAACAATTGTTAGGGGTCCAGTGGCAGTGGTTACTTCCACCGCCACTGCTTCGATTTTGTTGGTAGCTGGTAAGAATACCTGGTGGTGGGGGATCCCTCTTTTTACATATATGGCCACTCCTCCGCCTTGGGTTGGCCTGTCTTTACGGTAGCTAATGTAGTTGGGAACTGTCGCTTTTACTCCCGGTTTCAGGTGGGTTTCCCCCATCATGCATATGTCGATGGAGAACTCCTTCATGAGTTCTCGGAATTCGACCTCTTGATTAACAATGCCGTCTGCGTTAAAGACGCACATTGTCAGGCCTTGAATATTTGGTCGTCTATTCATGATGGGGTGTAGATACTACTGAGGAAGTCGCAGAGGGGAGCGACTGCTGGACTGTTGCCTGAAGGGCGACGAGGATCTGTGTGTTCTGCTTCTGGGCTTCCCTGAATTCCTTCATCATTTCCATGACGAGGTTCATGGTCTGCACCATTACGCCTAACAACTGATCCATGGGGGGAGAGTGTGTGTGGGGTTCCCTGGGCCTTCCTCCGTCATGGTGGACCTGGTCGTTGTTGCTGTGTGTTTCCCGGTGTTGTTCTCGTGATAGTGTCTGGTGTTGTGATGGTTGGGCTACGCTTTCATGGTTCCCCGGTGGAGAAACCACTTCCGCATAAGTCGCCCTCGGTGTGTCCGGCCTTGGTTTTACCCAGGCCTTGTCCGTGTGTGTTGCCATGGTTTGTTTTCTTGTGTGTCTTGGTGGGTTTATGGTGTTTTGTTTGTGTGTGTGTGGGGGGCGGCCTTTGCGCCCTTTGCCTGTTGTGTGTGTCGTTTGTGGACCTCACAACCTTGGTAGCCCGCCGTGTAGTTTTTGCCACACAGCGCGCACCTTATTTGTGGGTCCGTGTGGTGAAGTGTGCATGTTCTCGTGTCGTGGGCCTCGGCGCACTTCCTGCACCTTACTGGCATGGTGCAGTAGGCGGCGATGTGGTTAAGACCCTGACACCTGAAGCACTGCACCGTCTTGTTCTTACGGCGCAGCGGTTCGGTGGTGACAGGCACTGCCAGAACCATCTTTATCTCCCTTTTGTTCTGGGGGATGTCCGGGAGTGTGGCCTGGTATAGTGGCCACTTACTGTTTATGTTGCCCATCTGTTGGACCCCCTTGACGACGTACCCCTGGGCAGTCAAATCTGTTTTGATTGCCTGGGGGGACACTCGTCTTGGGAGGTCTCGTATCACGATGTTTCTGTTCCTTGTTTTTGTTGTGGGGAACGTGTAGTGTGGTATGTTTTTATTTGTGAAAAGTGTTTTGACTGTTGTGTAGTGTTCTAGTGTGTGCAGTGTGATTTTGATTTTGTCTCCACCAGCAGGTTTTGCCGGGAAACTGCCTCCCCCGATTTCTGCCTTCAACAGCTCGAAGAGCTCCTCATAGCTGTGGGGAAACTCAGCAACAATCGGGGGTAGGTGGTGGGCGACTTGGTTCTGTGTTTGCGTTGTGGTGGTTTCTGTTGTCTCAGGCTCATCAGCAACCGCCTGAAATCTGTTCGGGGTGGGTTCCAATCCCCGGGCTGGCGGAAGCCTCGGCTGATGAAACGTTTTCTTCGCCAGCACGAAACCATCCGCATCCTGCCCGGTTACGTGGTTCCCTTCCAGTACCAGTGTTTCCTGGTCCCCTCCCAGTGCGACGACAGGTGCTGTCGGGGGCGCTGGCTCCTCAGAGGGTGTGGAAGCGGTTGGGGTGGGGGTGGTGGATACTTTCTTCCCCTTGGAGTGCTTCTCCTTCTTGTCCTTCCTTGCACGCCGCTGGTTGGATGTGGTGGACTTGAGTGGGGGGGATTTAAGGTATTTGGAGCGGGTGGAAGACTGAGACGAGGGGGTGGGTTTGGGGAGGATTTTTGTCGGCAGACGGGGCATCTGCTTGCCATTCTTCATGGACGTGAGAAATTCGGGAAGTGTGCCGGTGGCGTGGGCAAGCAGGAGCGGAGATAGGACGAGGTTAGGAGGGGCAGGATTGCAAGTACTGACAATATATTTTGTTGTCGGCGTACTATGTATGACTGCGTTTGTTTGTGTGTTTCTTGCCATGTCCGGGGCGGAAAGTGGGGCTGCTGCCAGGGGGGTGCCAGTTACAGCCTTCGTTGACACCGTTAGGTATCCCGGCTGCATTGCTGGCCCTACTGTATTTGTGGACGCGGAGGTCTGATCGGCGGCGGCGGAAACCTTCTCTGCGGTTCCGCGGCCGGCTCCCAGGTCCTGGCCCACATTTTCCCTAACCTTGGGGGGGGCAGAGCCTGGCTCTGCGGCAGCCGAAGTACTCGAGACGGCCGACGACGCGGCCCGCGGCAACGACAAGACGCGCTTTTTGTCGACAGCGGTTGACCGCTTCGATCCCAAAGCACCACTGGAGCTCGACATCCCGCAGTTGGAAAAGGAAACACGACAATTCTGCTGTCGGGCGTCTCCAAAAAATATCCTGCCCGCCGTAATTCCTTACTGCAGACCTTGACTGGGTCCCGCCGATGCTTTGATAAAAGCAAAGCCGTAGATTCCCCTGGTGTGTCACCCGTACAAGCGGGGGCCTATGACTGACAGTGCGCGAGTCAGAGGAGCAAGCTCAACCCTTGACTGCCACTCAGCGAGTGGGGGTCCATTATAGGCTCAGGTGCGGCGGCCGGTTGCGCGCGCGCCCCATTGGTCGGCGGCCGCAACAGGGCGAGCTGGTAAAGGTGCGGCGGCGGCGGCGGCGGCTGCACTCCGCTGCTCGACTTGCTGCGGCTCACATCGTTACCGTCGCTCGCGCACGCCAACACCACTAGCACATCGCCATGGCGAGAAGCCGGAATGAAGTAACAGGCAAGATTTCTGCTGCTGTTGAGCTCCTGCTAAACGCAGTCCGGAGCAATGGTCGCTCCCCCCTGCGGGTTCGGGGGTTAGAATGGGCCCGCGGTATTCCTGCCTGTCGTAAGAGGCGACTAAAAGGAGTCTCAAACGTTTCAGCCTTATGTGAAGGTCCCCTGTCGGGTTTGACCTCCATATCTCAAAATTTTTCCGAAGAGCGAGCCGATTGGGGAAGGGCACCTTGCTTGGTGCATTGTGTCCATCTTGCGTTGAGAACTTTCGCCAACTTATTCGTCGTTGCGTTGCAGTCCTGCCCGCTCTACTTCTCTTGGGCATGGATATGCTCCTGCGTGCACTTTCTGCCAAGCAGTGCATGGCCACTTTCTGCACTGACGGCGACCATGGAACACATGTCACCTAAAGCCCATCGCAACCATCCCACTCTGAAAATAAACATGACTGATGATCATATCAAACGCATTGTGAAAATCGACGAACATTATCGTCGCTGATCGTATCTTACTGCATTTTACAAAAGTGATGCAGTCCCTGTAGGCCAGGATGGCATCGAATAGGTTTCTGTCGCACACGGTTCACGTTTTGTGTTCACTTACAACACTCAGCATGACTTCTCGCATTCTGTGTGCGACACACTTCGCTGTGATCTTATAATCGGCGTTCAACAACGTCATTGGTCAAACAGTATTGATGTTCGGCGTCACATATGTTTTCTGAATGAGCATAATGCATCCCACTGCAAAGTGCGGTGTCAGAGGAGTGCCATTACGAATGTCTTTAACAAGTGTAATTTACATGTTGCTTGAAAGGTGAAAAAATGGCAAATAAAACTTGGTGGGAATACCGTTCATCCTAGGAGATTTTCCGCTGGGACTCTGCTTGACAGCTGCATCCAAGTTGACGTACGTAAAACTGGCAGTGACTTAAGCTCGCTCTGCGCGACCTGAAACACGAGGAATCCTCTGTAAGAACCTGCACAGTGGATCGGAATCGACATCCACACCTTGAAAAATGGCCGGAAAACGTTAGTGAATTTTCCTACACAGTGGCAACTGACAGGGAGTCTTCGTACCATCTTGTGTGATACAGGCGTCAATGACCACCCTCTCGCACATTTTCCGCTCCCACCCCTTAGGATCACTCTTCGTAACTGATCATCTGCTCTTCCGCATTGAATTTCTTAAAACTCAGAACAAGGTGTGGCTCGGTCGTTACTTGCTGGGCGGGGTCCTATAAACAGGTTTGATGAAATTGTGATGTCGACCGACGCCAATGTGCCGCTTAGCGACTAAAATTGATTTAAAAAGTTCTAATTCCAGGTTTGGTAGTTCCAACATGCCATTCGACGGCACTACTGTCAGCGTTTTCGGGCTGCAAGAGCTTGTGCCACATTCGGCACAAGCGTGAGTAAAAGGTTGCGTGAAATGACTATCCTCTAGCAGGCTGCAATTGAACTTCCAGATTTTCTTGCAGCGAAAATGTCGCGCATGTGGAAGAAGAATTTGACAAAAATAACTGCAATGATCAGAAAAAATAACTGGTTTAATCTCCGACCCAGTGACTGAGGCTGCCAGTGACGATGACACCCACATTCTGTCGAGATGGCTGTGTCTCGTGACACAAAAATATGTAAACTGACTTTAGACAGGGTGGAGCACCAGCCACTTATCTTGAAGTCGAAAGCTAGTAATGAACGTGTGAAACTCCTAACACCTACTGGGGCACGGTTGCTGATCTCAAGTCATCAATCACTGCATTAGGATCACCACCAATTATTAAATTTGCGTTGTTCTGAAGCAAAAGATGAAGAAGCTCCTGCATATAAAAATGGTTTCCTGCCGGGTTGTTGTTGCCAGGAGCAGCATAAACATTCACAAGAACAACGCCTTTAGTAGTTCATGCTATTGTGTGGCCATTGGGCAGACATTCAGTGTTTGTGACAGTAAAACCAGTGCAGAGCAAAGTAGCAGTGCTGGTGCCGTCGTCGGACACCACATTATGAGCAGTTATCAAATCAGTAAAACCCTGAATAAACGTCAGAGCCTCACGAGTCACTTGTTGTAGTATGGCAATGAGTTTCACATAAGAGTCTTTAAAGCTAGTACTTTATGCGGACTACGCAATTTGTTGACATTGACTATATTCCATCGACTGGTGTCAGACACCAGACACAGTAAAAATATGCAAGAAACAAATTTACGTGGACAACGAGGCATGCATTTGCACTGCCAACCAATCAGTAAAAGTCGCACATCAGGTACCGCTTTTGGGTCCCACCATCTAATTCCATGTCCGCCGCCCAGTCAAACAATTCGCTAGAGAACAGGGGTGGATGGGCTTCCTCTGTGTCCATGTGAATGAAGATCGGCGCTCGAAGGAGTCGCCGTGGTAGGTGCAACGCCTGCGGGGTAATCCAACCCAGAGTCCTGCAATTGTAGGCTGATGCGGCGTTGATCGGATTCCGCAGATTTTAGTTTACCTGCCAACTGTACAGTTGACACGTCCGAAACCCCCCCTGCGGGTTCGGGGGTTAGAATAGGCCCGTGGTATTCCTGCCTGTCGTAAGAGGCGACTAAAAGGAGTCTCACATGTTTCGGCCTTATGTGATGGTCCCCTCTCGGGTTTGACCTCCATCTTTCTAAATTATTCCGAAGAGCGAGCCAATTGGGGAAGGGCGCCTTACATGGTGCACTGTATCCGTCGTGCAATTAGACCTTTAGCCGTCTTTCTCGTCGTTGCAATGGTGTCCCGCTCGTTTTCGATCTCTTGGGCGATTACCACGCTGCACTCTGCAGTGTTTCTTTTAACTGTGACGACGACCTTGGCCATTTTTGCACCTAAGATCCAGCACGGTAGCCAGTCCGTTGTGGTGGGGTCGCCATGTACCCTCTTGGTTGTAGCCCCCTGACAACACAGGGATCGCTCTACTGATGCCTGCGCCGTTCACTCCCCACGTATGCCAAGGAGTAGATGCCCATCTCCCTGGGGCATCAGGACTCCCGGCAATGGCCATCCTGCCAGGTGGCCTTTGCTGTGGCTGGGTGGCGCCCGTGGGGAGGGCCCTTGGTCGGAGTAGGTGGCATCAGGGCGGATGACCCGCAATGAAGCGTGGTACATCATCTGTCGCTGGCGGCCAGCCGTCAGCAGTCTCTAAGCGTTCGAGAGCCCATTAACGTTTATGACCCCAAATCGTTCCCCTCCCTCGCCACACCATGGGAGGAACGAAGGGCTATGAATGAGAGCGAAAGATACTCGCCCCGGTATCTCGTCTGTACCAGAGCTGACGGGGAATCTTTTATGTCCGTGAAGCCTCAGTTCTTTGTAGAGCATTTAGAGGACAAGTTTGGAGAGGTGGAGGGCTTGTCCAAGATGCGGTCCGGATCGGTGTTGATAAAAACGGCATCCTCCGCCCAGTCGCGGGCCTTGCTCGCTTGTACTAAGCTGGGGGATGTCTCTGTCACTATCACGCCCCATAAGAGTCTGAACATTATATTTCACAGGGATCTCCTTTTACAGTCCGACGACGAGCTGCGCGCCAACTTGGAGCGCCGAGGTGTCCATTTCGTCCGGCGCGTCCACCGGGGTCCGAGGGATCGTCAAGTTGCCGCCGGTGCCTTCATCTTGGCCTTCGAGGGTGACACGTTACCTGAGAAGGTCAAGGTGATGGTGTACCGTTGTGATGTCAAGCCGTATATCCCTCCCCCGATGCGGTGCTTCAAGTGTTGGAAGTTCGGCCACATGTCTTCACGCTGTGCGTCCGACCTCGTCTGTCGCGATTGCGGTCGACCTTCCCATCCTGATCATCCCTGTGCGCCGCCTCCAATCTGTGTGAACTGTGGTGCGCACCATCCGCCTTGCTCGCCAGATTGTCCGATTCTGCAGAAGGAGCGGAAGATCATGGAAATAAAGACTCTCGACCGCCTGACGTACACTGAGGCGAAGCGGAAATATGATCGGCTTCATCCGGTGCGCATGACAACTTCTTATGCCGCAACTGTCACTGCTTCTACAATTCCCTCCGCTCCAGGCAGCTCTCAGAGTCGAAGTCCCACACCTGCCCCCTTGGTGGTGGGGGGGCACTAAACCTCCTGTTGCTCCTGCTCCATCTACTTCAGGAGCAACACCCCCCCAACCATCGGGGACATCAGTCCCCCATTCCCAGCCGGAGAAGCGTAAGACTTCTTCGGCTACTCTCGTAAGGAAGGGGTCCCTTGGGGACCTCCCTTCCCAAGTTCCGTCCGGTACAAAGGCCGACAGCCGCAAGTGGCTTAAACAACCGCCGGTCCCTGGTCGTAGGGACACACGGTCGTCGTCTGTCCCTGAGACCGACCCAGTTGCGCCCTCCCAGCCTGCGCCACAGAAGGCACAGCGCGAGAAGCAGCAGAAGAAGAAACTCCCCAAGGCTACCGACATTGTGGTGGCACCCATTCCACCGCTTCCTACAAGCTCTGCGTCTGAGGATGAGGTGGAGATTCTGGCGTCCGCTGAGGACATGGATCTCGCCAGTCCCTCGGATGCAGTCGATGGCTGTTGTCCAGGTGGTGACTCAGTAGCAGCAGGGGCCCCAGAGTCGTAATCTGCCTCCCCAGTCCCTTCACGCCTTTCCCATCCATGGCTAATAACATCCTCCAGTGGAACTGCAGCGGTTTCTTCCACCATCTAGCTGAGCTCCGCCACCTTATCAGCCGTCATCCTTTCCTTTGCATTGCTCTGCAGGAAACTTGGTTTCCAGCAATGCGAACCCCCGCCCTCCGTGGCTATCGGGGTTATTTTAAGAACCGGGCAGCTTATGCAAGGGTGTCTGCTGGCGATTTCAATGCCCACAACCCTCTATGGGGTGGGACTGTCTCCGATGATCGTGGTCGGGCCGTGGAGCATGTGTTGGCTCAGCTCGACCTTAGCCTCTTAAACACCGGTGCTCCCACGCATTTCAGTGTGGCCCATGGCTCGTTCTCGGCCATCGATCTCTCTATTTGCAGCCCTGGACTTGTCCCATCCCTCCACTGGAGAGTGCATCCTGACCTGTGTGGTAGTGACCATTTTCCCATCTATTTGTCACTGCCACAGTGTCATTCTTCTGGGCGCTTGCCCCGCTGGGCTCTCCACAGGGCTGACTGGCCAGTTTTACTTCCGCTGTAACCATTGCGTCTCCCCCACAGGGTGACATTGACGAGGTGGTCCGTGTTTTAACCACGTCCATCATTTCAGCGGCCGAGGCTACCATCCCCCGTTCCTCTGGCCTCCCTTGGCGGAAGCCTGTCCCCTGGTGGTCGCCGGAGATTGCTGAGGCTATTCGCGACCGTAGGCGGGCTCTCCAGCGTCATAGGCGGCACCCGTCTCTGGAGACCCTCATCGCCTTTAAGAGGCTCCGTGCCTTCGCCCGTCTTCTTATTGCACGGCGTAAGCAGGAGTGCTGGGAGAGGTACGTCTCCTCCCTGGGCTCCCGTGTCTCGTCCTCGCACGTGTGGTCCCGGATCTGGCGGATTTATGGCTCCCAGACCCCTGTGGGTGTCCCTGGGCTCTCCTTGGACGGCGCTGTCTGCACGGACGCTGCCGCCATTGCTGAACGGCTAGCCGCGCACTTTGCTCAGAGCTCTGCGACTGCTTCCTATCCCCCCGCCTTTCGCTCTCTAAAGGAGCGAGCCGAGCGGACGCCGTTCTCATTCCACACGCGTCATTATGAAACTTACAATGCTCCTTTCAGCGAGAGGGAACTCTTCGCTGCCCTCGCCGATTGCCCTGATACTGCACCAGGACCGGACTGCATCCACGCGCAGATGCTGAAGCATCTCTCCAGGGCCTGCCAGAGACACATCCTCACCATCTTTAACCGCATTTGGAGCGAGGGCGTGTTCCCGTCGCAATGGCGAGAGGGTCTTATTGTCCCCATCGTGAAGCCCGGTGCGGTCCCACTGGCGGTGGACAGCTATCGTCCCATTACCCTCACCAACGTTTTGTGCAAATTGCTCGAACGTATGGTGGGGCGGCGTTTGTGTTGGGTCCTTGAGTCGCGCGGTCTCCTCGCTCCATCCCAGGGTGGCTTCCGTCGGGGCCGGTCTGCCTCGGACAATTTGGTGCGGCTAGAATCAGCTATTCGTACGGCCTTTGCCCAACGTCAGCATCTCGTTGCTGTATTTTTCGATCTGCGGAAGGCGTATGACACCACATGGAGGCATCACATCCTCGCCACGTTGCATGAGTGGGGTCTTCATGGTCGGCTCCCGGCTTTTCTTCAAAGCTTTTTATTTCGCCGCTCTTTCCGGGTGCAAGTCGGTGCCGCCTCTAGTTCATCTTATATACAGGAAAATGGGGTCCCGCAGGGCTCGGTGTTGAGTGTCTCCTGATTTCTAGTGGCCATTAATGGTCTGGCTGCAGGCGTGGGGTCGTCGGTGTCTCCTTCTTTGTATGCCGACGACTTCTGCATCTCATTTAGCTCCACGACTACGGGAGTCGCCGAACGCAGGCTGCAAGTCGCCGTTCGCAAGGCAGCATCATGGGCTCTGACTCATGGTTTTCAGTTCTCTGCAGCCAAGACTAGAGTTATGCACTTCTGCAGGCGTCGGACGGTCCACACTCATCCTGCACTTTACCTCGACGGCCACCTGCTTGACGTGGTGGACACTTGCCGCTTCTTGGGACTAGTGTTTGATGCCCGGCTCACATGGGTTCCTCATGTTACTCAGCTGAAGCAAAAATGCTGGCGGCACCTCAACGCCCTCCGCTGCCTTAGCCACACGTCTTGGGGTGCAGATCGCTGCACGCTGCTGCGATTGTACAGAGCCCTTGTGCAGTCCCGGCTTGATTATGGGAGCCTGGCCTATGAGTCTGCGTCACCCTCAGTGTTGAAATTGTTAGACCCCACACACCACTGTGGGGTTCGGCTTGCCACTGGCGCTTTCCGCACTAGCCCCGTGGATAGTCTCCTGGTGGAGGCCGGGGTTCCCCCGCTGCGGATTCGCCGCCATCGTCTGCTCGCCGACTATGCTGTCCACGTGCATTGCTCGCCAGGCCATCCCAATCGTCGCCTACTTTTCCCTGCCATGGTCCTCCATCTGCCCGAACGGCGACCTAGGTCTGGGCTCTCCGTAGCTGTCCGTGTCCAGTCCCTGCTGTCGGAACTGGGGTCCTTCCCTCTTCTGCCTCCCTTCCGGGTCCGTACACCTACGCCTCCCTGGTGTTTGTCCCGGCCGTCTGTCCGTCTGGATTTGGCGCAGGGACCTAAGGACTCGGTTCCGCCTGTGGCCCTCCGTCGCCGTTTTCTTGCGCTCCTCGCCTCATTTCCGGGCTGTGAGCCTGTCTACACTGATGGTTCCCTGGTTGATGGTCGCACTGCCTACGCTTTTGCTCACGCTGCCCATGTTGAGCAACGCTCCTTGCCGGCTGGCTGCAGTATTTTTACTGCAGAGCTGGTGGCCATCTTGCGTGCTCTTGAGCATATGCGTTTCTGCTCAGGTAGGTCCATCGTCATCTGCAGTGACTTCTTGAGCAGCCTTCAGGCCATCGACCGCTGCTATCCCTCTTCTCCTCTGGTGTCCTCTATTCAGGAGTCTGTTTCCACCATTGCCCGCTCTGGTCGTTCGGTGGTCTTGGTTTGGACGCCAGGTCATGTTTGCATCCCGGGGAACGAACGTGTTGACAGGCTGGCCAAAGGGGCGATCGATGCCCCAGCTTTGGAGATCGGCCTCACAGCTCGCGACCTACAGCTGGTGTTGCGCCGTAAGGTGCTTGGGGTGTGGGCTGATGAGTGGCGTGGCCTGACATCCCCGAATAAGCTGCGGGCTGTTAAGGAGATGACCGATGTGTGGCGTTCCTCCCTGCGGGCTTCTCGCAGGGACTCCGTAGTTCTGTGTCGGCTGCGCATCAGCCATACATACCTGACGCACGGCCATTTGTTGCGTCAGGAGGATCCCCCCTTGTGTTGGTGTGGGTCCCGGCTGACGGTCGGCCACATTTTGCTGGAGTGTCCTCAACTGCGCACACTCCGGCAATGGGGGACTGATGACCTTCGCTGTTTAGTCCCCCTTAAACATCCCAACCACCACCACCACCACCATGGCTGACAGTGTTTTACATTTTATCCGTGCTAGTCCTTTTTATGGTTCCATTTAGAGTGGTCCTGCACCTTTCCCTTTGTGTGTCTCTTGTCCTCGAGTCTCTCATATTTGGTTGCAGATTTTAGTGTGTCGTCGGTTGGTTGACTCTTTCCCTTTTTTGTTGTTGTGGTGAGTCAACCAGTCTCCGGTCATCTTCTTTTGTTCTGTTTCCTTTTGTCTGGTGTCTTCGTGTCTGTAGTGTTCGTTACCGCATTTGTGTTCTTTTAGGGCCTGGGGGTGAGTCTCCTTCCCCTTGGGGTTTTACCTGCTTCGTGCATTTCCGTCTCGCCTTTTTTTTTGAATGGGGGACTGATGACCTTAGCTGTTTAGTCCCCTTTAAACATCCCAACAACAACCAACCACCTCTTTTTCGGCACTTGGAAGCCGTCCTCAGTTAGCTGTACTCCTTTTGTGGCCTTTGTGCCGGCATGTGATGCTTTTTTGCACGTTTGCAAAGTGGGAGCTTTTCCTTTCGAGGTGGTTGGCTTTTCTGGGGATGTTATTTGGGAAGTTGCCGCTGGCCTCTTTCGTGGGACATTTTCCTCTCCTAAATCGGTCTGTTTTGGAGGGAGTGTCTTCTCAGAGGCCGCCTCTGAGCACCCCTGCTTGACAGCCGCCCCGTCTGTCGCTGCCTGCTTCCTTCCTGGAATCAGACGTGTGAGGAACTCTAAGCTACTACTAGCCGCGTCCATTCCCGCGTCTGTAGAGTTACCCTCATTTGCTGCGTTTGCATCCTCGTCTACTGATATGTTCGGCCGGTTTCCCCCCCCCCCCCTCTCCCCTTTCTACAGCCGGTGTTTCACCACTCCCCTCTTGGGTTGTCTCCTTACGCGGTTGGTTCATTCTTTGCTTAGGCGACGCTTGTCCTTTCGGAAGTAGCAGTCGCAGTACGGTAGGGGTTTTCCTGTCTTTAGTTGCGCTTGCAAGTGGAAGCTGTGATGGGGGTGGAAGAGCTCTAGTTGGTGGTGATAAGGCTAGGGGGGTTTTTGGAGCTGAGGGCTCCCTATTTGCACTCGCCTCCTCAGTTCCTAAGATCGCAATGGCCGACCCTCCCGCTTGAGGGACAATTCTCGCTCTCGCTCCGATGATTTTCATGTCCGTCGGCGGAAAGGGAGTCAAAGCTGCCAGGGAGTGTCGGGAGTCGCTTTCGTTGTCGCCGTTATCCGTCTCAGGCGACAACACCGACCCTATCGTCCTACCAAGCGCGGCTGACTGGCCAGCGACCAGGCCCTGACTTGGGAAATTCCCTACGCCTCGGGGGCGGCAGATGGAGTATCTGCGGCAGCGAGGTGCTCGATCCAGCCGGAAAGGCAGCACACGGCAACAAACCGCGCCAACCCGCAGCCCACAACCAACACCGACAATTTGCTCAATGGCTTTAATACAGCCGCTGGTGTCCGAATCTTCTTGCAACTTCGCTCCCGATTTAATAAAATCAGGAGCTCGGAAGCCTCAGTGCACGTAAATGTCCGGCCTTAGCGCGGACAAACGAGCGACTGATCCCGCAAGCGGATTCCTAAGGCTTGGTGCAGTACCGTATGCGCTCCTGCAGCCCAGCACACGATCACCGCACAGTACGGCTGTCACCAAGCGTGTGCGTGCGTCGCGTGTGCTTAGCGGCGTTTTTTTTTTCACTTTTCATTCCCTCCTCTGATGAGGAGGGCGGGCTGTTTGAGGGCATGCTGGCGTCCCTTTTCAGCCGTTGGGTTTCTACATGGTTATTTTTATTTTGTACAATTTATTTTTCCTGCAAGTGCAATTTTATGATTTGTTGACAATTTTGTTATTGCAGGTTTTTAGCAGAATGAAAACATTATAAACAAGTATATTAATATAATAAAATTTAAAACATAATAAAATTTAAATTTACAGTAAAAGAAAAGGTGATGAAAGTAACATAAACAATTTTGTTAACATGATGCAATTTAAGTTTAAGAGAGATGAAGAGGATAAGTTAATCAGGTATGTTAGCAATGAAGGAGCATAGATATGTAGAATACAAAATAAATGGGGTATAAAAGACATATAGTATGTATATTTATGTTAACATTATAGGAATTTATTGGATGATTTAGTTAGGTACATGTCTTGTGCTTATGTGTGTGGTTGATAATGTGGTGTGTGGAGTTGATGCATGTATATATATAGTTAGTCTGTGTCTGTTACAGATTCCGAGCGTAGCTGGCTTTACAAGTGTATATATGCATATACATAGTTTAATTTGAGGAATACATAAAAAATGGGTGTATGTAATACATTATTTATCCTGTTTCTTCTTTTCCTTTCCCTGAGAGGGGGTGAGCGCTGTTTGGTGTTGTTTGGATTATTTGTTTTTCCTGTGGTGGATTGTTTTGAGTGTGTGTGTGTGTGTGTGTGTGTGTGTGTGTGTGTGGTTATTCTGTTGTTCTTTCGTCGAGGTGAGTTGGTGTTGTTGTGCCTGCGGTTAAGGGTAGTAGGATAGGGATGAGGTCAGGGAATGTTTTGGCTGTGTTTTTGGCTATTGTGCGTGATGGGGGGAATGTATTTGTATTTCGGTTTTCTGTTTTCTCTTGCGTTTATGGTGAGAATGCCCTCCATGTACGGTCTGTTGTGGATAATGTGATTTCCATGTCTCGCCCTTAGTTTGGTCATTCTGGTTTGGAGTGGTTCTATACCAGAGCTCGTATATACTTCGTTGCTGGGGGTTGTAGGGGGTACCTTGGTGATGCTGCGTACTAACCTCCTTTCCGTTTTGTATAGTTTTTCCGCTACGTGGGCCTGTATTCCCCCGAGTGGGGCGACTGCGTATTCGAGTATTGGTCTTATAAATGTTTTATATGTATGTAGGGCTGTTTCGTCGCTGCAGCCGTGGAAGCGTCCTTGAACCTGTCTTATTAAGTTTTGTCGTAGTCGTGTTTTGTTCAGAAGGTGATTTAGGTGCGTTTTCCAGTTCAGGTGTCTGTCTAAATATACTCCAAGGTATCTGGCTGAGTTGGCCAGTGTGAGTGGCGTGTTCCATAGTCTTAGTCGGATGTCGTTGTCGTCTTGTTGTCGTTTTTTTTGTCAGATGTCTGTGTTTGAGAAGAACTGTCTGTGTTTTGTTGGGATTGGGCCGAATTCGCCACTTGGTCATCCATTGCTCTAGTCGTGTAAGGTAGTCGTTCGTCTTTCGTTGTACAGTGTTTGTTCTTAGTTCGGTGCACCAGTAAGCTGTATCGTCTGCATACAGTCCTACGGTTTCGGTTCGTGTCCTGACAGTGGGTATGTCGGCTGTATATAACGTGTAGAGTAGGGGCGATAATATTCCGCCTTGGGGTACCACTGCTTGTGGGATAAAGGCTTCGGATTTTTCTTTTTCTACATGTGCTATGCAGGTTCTGTCGGTTAAGTAAGCTTTTATAATTCTTGTCATTTTCGTTGGATTCCTATTTCTGTTAATTTGTAAAGTAGTCCGTTGTGTCATAATTTGTCAAAGACGCGCTCGATGTCCAGGAGTACAGCGAGCGTGCAGTGTCCTTTGTTAAACCCTTTCGCTATGCTGTCAGTCAGTCTCAGTAGGGGGTCGTTGGTGGAGTGCTTCTGTCGAAAGCCTGCCTGTATAGGGGGGATTAGTCCTTTGTCATCTGTGTATTTCCGTATCCTGTCTGTCAGTATCCGTTCATATGTCTTTCCTATTACGTCTAGTAGTGATATTGGTCTGTATGAACGGGGGTCAGTCCTTGGTTTGTCGGGTTTGGGGATCATTATTGTTCTGCTGGTTTTCCAATTTGTTGGGATAGTTTCGTGAGACATGCAAAAGTTGAAGATGAGGGATAGTAGAGGGGGTGAGGATATGTAATGGAGCCTTTTGGAGGTGGAGTCGTTGGATACCATTTTCACCAGGGGCAGAGTTTCGTCCCGTGTATATTGCGTCTGCTATTTCAGTCTCTGTTATGTCTTTAGTGAGGGTTAGTTGTTCTTCTGTTTCGGTTGTGGGGGTTTCTAGGATTCGTGGTAGTTGGGACTCTACATGTTGTCTGAATTGTTCGTCAAATTTGTCGTCAGCTGGAAATGAGTAAACTTCTTGTAGCACTTGTTTGAAGGCTTCTGCCTGTTCTTTGTGGTTGGTCGTTGGCTCGTTGTCTACCAGTAGTGTGGATTGAGTCGTCTTTCGTTGTCTTGTTAGGGTCTTGAATCTATTCCAGAACTTTCTGCCCTCCCTGTAGTTTAACTGAGCACAGGTGTCGTCCCACTGCTGTTGTTTGTGTGGTGAGATGATTCTCTTGATCCTAGCATTTAGTCTATTCCACTGTCGTTTAAGTTCTGGGTTGTCTCCCCGTCTCATTTGTCTTTGTAGTCGTTTTTTCTGTCTAATGAGATTTAATGCTTATGGGGGGATCGAGGGTTTCCAGTTCTCTATTGTTTTTGTTGGTACTGCTTCTGTTATGGCTCTTTGGAAGGCTGATTCGAGTCTGTGAGCAACAATTTGTAGGTCATCTGGGTCTGTGACACTGATGGGGGGGGGGGGCAGTTCTTCTGTTAGTATGTCTCGATATTTGTCCCAGTCAGCGTTTCTGTATAGTTTTATGGTTCTGCTGGTCGGGTGAGGGGGAGGTGGTTGTGTGGCTGTTGTTGTGAATGTGATGGGGAGGTGGTGACTTGTGATGGAGTCGCCTACTTTAGGTTCAGTAATGGTGTCGTGGAGGTCTGGGCTGTAGAGGATGTGGTCTGGGTTTGATGTGCCTTGGAAGCCTATGAAAGTGGGTTCATGAACTGGTAGTCAGAGTATGGGTTCGGTAGTTAAAGAGGTCGAATAGTAGTCGGCCGTTTCCATTGTCTAGTCTGTGTCCTAGTAGGTGATGTCTGGCGTTTAGGTCTGCAAGGAGGATGGTGCGGTTTTGTGTCATGATGTGTTGTATGAATTGTTGGCAGTGCTGTGCCTGGCGGGTTATACATACAAACTATTTGGAGAGTCCTTCTGTCCCTGTCTTTGATTTTAATTATTATGGCCTCAATGTTGTTGTATGCCTGTGGGAGCGCAATTTCCTGGGCTGCTATGGAGTTGCTTATATAGATTGCAACGCCTCCTCTCCCATCTTGCCTGTCTTTGCGGAAAGTGTTATATTTTGTGAAGTCGCATTTGTCATGGTCGCGGAGCCAGGTCTCTGCAATTGCAGCGACGTGTATTTTCTCGTGGTGAAGTGTGTGTGTGTGTGTGTGTGTGTGTGTGTGTGTGTGTGTGTGTGTATAAGTGCGCGTTAGTGTTTACTGCTGTGTTTGTCTTTCGGCGCTGCTTTCTTGCTGTGGATGGTGTGGAGTGGAGTGGTGGATGGGGGACGGTTGGGGAGAGGTGGAGTGGTGATGTGTGTTTGTGCTTGAGTGTTCTGTGTCTATGTAGTTTTCTGGGTCCCATGCCTCTGTGATGGTGACGTGTAGTGTGTTTCTTATTTGGGTTGCTATCATCATCCTCTCAAGGATTTTTTTGTACACGCGGTCAATGGCTTTCTTAACGTCCTCGCGTCGGTCTTGGAAGAGAGATCGGGATGGTGGTCATGAGGCGGACCAGGTCGTTCTTGAAAAGGCCATGTGTGCAAATGTGTGGAACAAGGGGTTGTGTTCCACTAGAATTGGACGTAGATTCTAATAGCCTAACGCTATTTTTCCTACATTAAGACAAGATATAATTATGGAGTATGCTTATGAGATTAAAAGCTGTCCTGCACTGGGACTCTGTGGAGTAGGTTGCTGCATAACCTTACAGGCGCAGCAGGTCTGGCCAGCGTAATGACGCCCGCCAGTGTGGTCGGCTGCCGAGTCCTCTGATCAGCTGGTTGGTCGACAGCTCGGCTTTCTGGTAGAATGTTGTTGCTCCGTCCTTGAACCTCTGACGTAGAGGCTTGACGGCAGCGACGCGATGGAGCTCCTCCATGGGGAAGTCCTTGGGCAGGTGAAGTGCCAGTCGTAGCGCCCGGTTTTGAATCGTCTGCAGGCGCTTCAAATTTGTATCGGCCGTGTTTCCCCACACGACCGCTGCGTATACCAGCAGCGGTCGTATGGCGGCCTTGTACAGCGTAAGACCGACGTCTTCTGGCAGCGTTGACGTGGGGTTGAGCACTGGGTAGAGCAGCCTCAACCTACCCAGTGCCTTGCCCCTGATGTTTTCAACGTGTTTCCGCCATGTGAGCCGCCGGTCTAAAGTGACGCCTAGGTATTTCGCTGTGTCGTTCCATTCGACTGGCACTCCACACACGGAGACTGTTGGCGCGTTTTGGCGGAAGGGGCGGCTTGTTATGATAATCGCCTGACACTTCTCGCCGTTGTAGGCGAGGCGCCACTTCTTTGCCCACTCGGTGAGCTCGTCGGTGGCCGCCTGTAGACGCCGCTGCAAGACGTCGACGCTCCAGCTGCTGCTGTAGATCGCCGTGTCGTCGGCATAGAGTGCAGTCTGGACGCGGTTCGTGCGTGGCAGGAGGCGTCGCTGACGCTGCACTGGTGAGGGTTGATCCTCGGCTTGAGACGGAAGTTCTAGCGCCGGGGCGCTTCGCCTTCCTCATGGCGGTGTGGTGAGTGGAGTCTTGGCGGTAGAGAATGGGTTGGCGGTGTGCATGTTGCTTTTTTTTTTTTTTTTTTTTTTTTTTTTTTTTTTTTTTTTTTTTTTGTAGTAAAGAGTAAAGAGAAAAGAGTAGTAGAAGGGACAGTAAGAGAAGCAGGAAGACGAAAGGCTCAATTGACAAGCCGGTCGTTGATGAGATGGAAGAGAAGAAGCAGAAGTGAGAATGAGAGATGAAGATTATAAAAATGAAGACCAGCAGAGCCGGTTGGCGACTCTGACGGTGAGGCAGACACTCGTAGATGGAGGGGTCGCAGGCAAGGAGCAGTTGGCAGGGAAAGGGGGAGGAAGAAAGGAAGGGGACACAGGGAGTGAGGAGGGGTAGGGAAAAGGAAGGGGGGGCGACCAGTGATCAGGCGGCAAGGAGGTCAGGCCATCAGGTGGTGGCCAGACGGTGGAGGCGAGTGCCGAGAGAAAGGATAAGAGGATTGGCAGACTGGCGGGAGTGGTGATAGAAGGAAATGGCAGAGGAGCATACGCGTTCTCGAAGGAGGGGGATTCCAGCAAGAAAATGAAGTTCACTGGTGGGGAAACGGTAAGGGAGGCGGAGGGCAAGGCGGAGAGCACGGTTCTGTACCGTTTGGAGACGGTGGAGATGTGTAGGGGCGGCATTGCCCCACACAACGGAAGCATACTCAAGGATGGGGCGGATCAGGGATGTGTAGAGGAGGACGCCAAGATGCCAGGGAAGGGAGGAGGACGGGTTAATGAAGGGATAGAGCTGACCGAGACGCCCCAAGGCCTTGCGCCGTATGTCCTCGATGTGGGGACGCCAGGTGAAGGCCCTGTCCAGGGTGACCCCCAGATATTTGGCGGTCCCAGCCCATGGGGCAGGGGTGCCAAGGACAGTGATGGGGGGATAGTTGATGGGCCAACGGCGCCGACACATAATGAGAGCCTGCGTTTTAGCAGGGTTAAACGCCAGGCGCCATTTTTTGGCATACTCCATGAGAGAGTAGATTGCTGATTGAAGATGCTGTCGGAGGAGGGCCTTGCTCCGGGAGCGAGCATAAACAGCCGTATTGTCAGCATACAGGGCGAGATGAACCTGCGGAGTGGTAGGCGTGTCGGCCGTGAAAAGGCTGTACAGGACAGGGCCGAGCACACTCCCCTGTGGAACGCCTGCCCTGATGCGCCGCCTGGTGGAGGTACCACCCGGGATTCGAACATGGAAAGTACGGCCTTCTAGGTATGTGGCGATGAGACGGACATTGGAGGTGGAGAAGCCATGCTGAAAGAGCTTGAACAGCAGTCCCTCATGCCAGACTGAGTCGAAGGCCCGGGAGACGTCGAGGAAGATGGCCCCGAAGTACTCCCGACACTAGATGGCGTCCAGTGCCTCCTCAACGGCGGAGGAGCTGGTGCGTGGTGGCATGGCCATGGCGGAAGCCAAATTGAACGTCGGGGAGCACGCACTCCCGGGCGACATGTATTAGGACTCGCTTGAGGTACAGCCGCTCAAACAGCTTGGAGAGGGCGGGAAGGAGGCTGATGGGACGATAGCTGGAAGGGGAGCGAGGGTCTTTACCAGGGTTAGGGATGGCAATCACCTCCGCATGTTTCCAAGCGGAAGGGAATTGCCCGGTGGAAAGGATGGAATTGAAGGTGGAGGTAAGGATGGGGGCGGAGGGCGGGGGAAGCTGTTTGAGAAGCTGGTTGGTCAAGGTGTCAGGGCCGCCAGCTTTCCGAGGATGGAGGTACCGAAGCTCCCGGGCGACCTCCTCATCGGTGACGGGGCTGATGAAGTCGTCAGGGTCATGGGTGCCGAGGAACCGGTGGACATGAGCCGTGACCAGGCGGACATGGGCGGGGTCGATGGGATCATCGACCGGTGTGAAGCTGCGCGCGTAAACGTCAGCCAAGGCGTTGCCCTTAGCGTCAGGATCGCACACAGCCTCAGCACCGACCAGGAGGGGGGGAAGCCGGGGACGCGTCCGGAGGAACCGAGAGACCAAGCGCCAGGCAGATGCGTCTTGGAGATTGAGAGCAGAGAGCTTTGCTTCCCAAGCAGCATTGCGATGGGCTTGAATAGCGGCCCGTATCTCGCGCTGCATTCGGTTCACATGCCGCTTGGTGGCAGGGTTGCGGGTGCGTTGCCAGTCGCGGATGGCCCGGTTCTTAGTCGTGATGAGGGCACGGGTGGCCGGGGGTAGAGGACGCAAGTGGGAGGGAGGATGAGGAGGATGGGGAGGGGTCGCAGCAACAGCAGCAGCTACGGCAGCATCCGTGAAGTGCGCGAGGGTGAGGTCAGCCCCCACCCTAGCGGCGTCGGGGATAGTGGGCAGAGCCGCCTCGACGCGCTGCCGATAGGAGTCCCAGTCTATGCCCCGCAAGTCCAAGGAGGCACGGGGTGGCTCCAGAGACCCGACAAGGTCGATGGAGTAGATGACAGGGACGTGGTCAGAGGCTAGGGCGGCACGAGTGGTGGCGTCGATAGGGAGGGGGAGACCTTTGACGAGGGCGATGTCGAGGACATCCGGAGGGCCACGATGGGGGAAGATGGTGGGGTCGAATGGGCTGACGACGCGGGCACCATGGGCCTCTACCACACGAAGGAGGCGACGGCCATCGGTGTTGGTGAGGCGACTGTGCCAGGCAGTATGCTTGGCGTTGCAGTCGCCCCCAACGAAGAGATCGCCGCCTAAAGATAGGACTGTGGCGAAGTCAGGGGCATGGAGGAGGCCACGGGGCCGACGGTAAAGGGCCACAAATGTTATAGGGCTTCGCACAGTGTGCACGACGACGCCGGTGGCCTCAAGGGTGGCAAGGGCGGGGAGAGTAATCGGGTGGTGGCGGAGGGATGCGCGGACATACACTGCGGTTCCGCCAAAGGCGGTTAGCCGATCGGTCCGGTAGCAGCAGAAATTGGGGACCCGGACACTGACCCCCGACTTAAGATGGGACTCAGTGAGGAGGCAGATATCGACCCCTTCGTCAAGCAGGAACTGCCGGAATTCCCCTTGCTGGCGGTGGATGCCATTGGCTTTCCAGACGAGGACGGTGAGGCCATGGAGTCTAACTGCCATGACGGGGGGTGGGGAGGGTGGCGGTGATGGGGGAGAGGGAGTGGGAAAGGGCGGCTGCAATTTGTTGGGGAATGGAATGTAGGAGGGCGTCAAGAGCTCCAGTGATCGCAGACGTCAAAGCGTCCACGACACTGGAGATAAGGTCTCCAAAGACCGGGGGACAGGGGTGGAGGGGAGAGGGTGGGGGGAAGGACCAGGATTGGCATGGGGAAGGAGGGGAGGAGGCTGGGCGGGAGCTGGGATGAATGGGGCTGGCTGGTGGTAGGAGGAGTGGGAGGGCCGGTCAGGAGGGGGAATGGGGGTGGCGAGGAGGGGGGTGGGGAGGGATGGGAAGGGTGCGGGAGACGGTTGGGTGCGGGAGGGCGGGAGGGAAGATGGGCCAGGTGGACGTGACCATGCAGTGGGACCTGCAGAGCCAACCTCGCGGCGCTCCACGAGGGAAGGAGGGGCCGCAGAGCGTCGCTGCTGGGCGCGAAACGACTTAATTTTGGGACAGCCCTGGTAGTTACCTGTGTGGGCGCCACCACAGCGAGCACAGGTGGGGGGGGACTTCCCGAGGTTTAGAGCAGGAGGTGGATTCGTGTCCACCGGCGCACTTACACACCGCACTGCACGAGTGCAATCACTCGCATAGTGCGCCAGGCCCTGGCACCGGTAGCAAATGAGAATGAGGCGCCGAGAACGGGGCTTCTCGATGGTGACCGAACAGCGGTCGATGGCAGGGAGAGTCAGGAGGACTCTACTTTGTCTCTGCCGACGACACACCAGAAAATGAAGGGGGGTGGGGAGTTTGGTGCGGGGAGAGACGACACGGGAGATGACAGCAGGGGTGATGTTGAGGGCAAGCAGCGCCTCCCGGAGGTCGTCGGCCTCATATTTAAAAGGGAGGCCACGGACAACAACCCGGAGCCGCCTCGACCTCTGTGGGGAGGTGGAGCAGCCGATGTTCTCTTCTCCAAAAGTATGAATTACCTTTTTGAGGTCGACGGGGGATTGGAGGTAGAGGCGGTAGAGGTCTTCGCCTGTCTGCTTCACACGGTAGTCAGAGGTAGTGACGTGGTCCAGGAGTTGGCGGAGAGTTATGTAAGGTTTTGTATATTCCACCAGAATGGGAGGGGGTGGCGGAGGTTTGGTGTGGGAGGGCTGGGAGGGGGGGGAGGAGTGTCTGCCGTGCCGTCAGAAATCGGCGCGAACTGGTTGTGCACCGGGACTGTTGGCGGCACGGTAAGGTGGCGGCGAGGCGCCGTCTTGCGGGGAATGGTGAAGCCCTCCGCGTCAGATGCTGCCTTCTGCTTCTTTCCCCGGGCAGCGGCGGTGGGGGTGGCTTCAGAGTCGGAGGAAGCCGCAGCAGGCTTTCTCTTGCGAGACTCCTGCTCGACCTGCATGATGTCGTCGGCATTGTCGGCGGCAGCGGCGTGAGGGTAGAGAAACCGCCGAGCTCCCAAAGCGGGGTCAAACGGGTACTCGCCCTCCTCGGCAGCGTCACGGAGAGCGATGAGGTGTTCCTCCAGGCCCTCCGCGATGTCGCTGTCGTCCATGTAGCCGCCGTGCGAGTCGCAGTCCGAATGCTCGGACACATTGACAGCGCCGGAAATGTCCGGCATGTCGAGGGCGGACGAGGGACGAAGGAAAGTGGAAACCTGCCTTTGCCTCGGCGCGCGCGGGCTGGTCCCACGTGAAGGGGGCCCTGACGCGCCATGTGCCCTATCTAACCGCCTAAGGGCGGCGGCATCGATTCCTGAATCGATGCCACATCGCCCAGAAGAAACAGCAGAAGAGGTCGGCGTCGACGGCAACCCGCCAGCGGACGAGGCAGCACTCTCAGGCGAAGGTGCAGAGTCCAAAGAACGAGCCATCTCAGAGTCCGGGTGAATAGGCCGGGTTGTCGTTGGTGGGGGGGCCGGATAGGGCCGCTGGCGAAGCTAGCTCCGCCAGGCGGCGATCCGCCACACCCTCATCTTCAGAACACACAACAGTCGCAAATGACATCGCAGCTCGGAATGGCAGGAGGCACAAAGGATGGGGCCCCTCCACGCCCGCACCAACGTGGTGACCAACACAAAAGTTCTACTGTCACCTCCGTATGCATGTTAGTTTTGAATCAGGCGTCACAGGATGCAGGCTGTGATGTTATCCATGCGTCTGGGTAAGACTACTCATTAACATGGTCCATCAGGAGATAGAAGTGGTCGAAAACGATCGAAGGGTAGCGGTTGTAAGAGCAGAGGAAAAAAAGTGCCAAGGCCAGCGCCAAGGGAAAAAAACCTCTGCGACAGTAGGACGGGTAGTAAGGGCAGTAGCGGCTTGATATCTGCGACAGTGCATGCAAGGTGTGGTTGTGTTAGTTCGAGGTATCGTGCATCGTTACCTTTGTCGTTGTTGGAGCTTGTTGCGGCGCTTGGTGCAGTTGCTGCGTCCCTGCAACAGTTCAAGGTCGTTGTGGATTAGTGGGCGATCGGTCATAGATCGGCTCACGGACTGTGTAGGGGGGGGTGTGTGGCTGGTTTGCGTGCTGTGTACAGTACGGTTTCCCTGCGGTTGCCTGTTTTTCGGCTAGTCGCACATCTGGGTTTCCAGTAGTAACTGTGTTGCAGGGGCTCGCCAGTACTGTCGTGTTAGCGTTCTATAGACCATAGATGTTCAGTTCCTAGCCAGTAATGTCTTTGGTCTGTTATGCTTCCATCTATGGTTGTGGTCGTAGTTACCCAGAGAAAGGATAAACGGGTTGCGCGAGTGTCTCGTGTTATTGTACAGTCGTGTGGAGAGTTTTTGGAATACCTGCGAGATAGTATCTAGCCGGTATTCCCGGTGAAGGTCCGCGATGCGTGTGTAGCGCGGAGCGTTGCTTATGATTTTGAGTACTTCGTTCTGTATGAGCTGCAGACGGCGCAGGCGAGTTGGCGCAGCGTATCCCCAGACAGGGGCTGCGTACGTCATCAGGGGTCTAATAAGTGTCATGTACATGGACCTAGACACCCTCCTGTTTAGTGTGCTACGCCTGTTAAGCATAGGGTAGAGTTGTTTGAGCCTCGCGTTAGCTTTGTTGGTCACGTGTTGAATGTGGTCCCCCCAGAGTAGTTTCCTGTCCAGCCAGACACCGAGGTATTTGACCTTCTCGCGGAAACGTATTGGGCGTGTGTGTAGTGTTATTGGGTTGCAGTGCTGATGTTTGTGCAGTTGCTTCGGTCTTCTAGTGAACAGAACGGCCTCGCACTTGTCGACGTTTACTCTAACACGCCATTTCACCAGCCAAGGCTCCGCCGTTCTGAGTGCAGTCTGTAGTCGTGAGTTAATGTTAGACGGCTTCCAATCTTGCGCAAGGATGGCAGTGTCATCCGCGTAGATTGCTACCGTCGTGTTATGTGTAGCTGGGAGGTCGTTGATGTAGAGGTTAAACAGTAAGGGCCCTACGATACTTCCTTGGGGTACTCCTGCCTGTATACCATGTCGTGTCGGTTGTTTGCCCTGCACGTCAGTGTTGAAACTCCTGTCCGTGAGATATGAGTCTATGAGACGTACGAGCCCGTCGGGGAACCCTGCGTCACTGAGTTTGCGTATTAGGCCGTTGTGCCATAGACGATCGAAAGCCTTTTCGATGTCCAGGAACACCGCCCCAGTTGCCTTGCTTGTGTTGTATCCGTGTGTTATGTATTCAACGACGCGGAGGAGTTGTTGTGTTGTTGAGTGGTGATTCCTGAAACCGAATTGCTCCGGTCTCAGGGTGTCGTTTGTGATGCAGTGCCTGGTGAGTCGTGTTAATATTACCTTCTCAACGATCTTGCTGAGCGCGCTCAGCAGACTGATGGGTCGGTAATTTTGTGGGAGGGAGTGGTCTTTCCCCGGCTTCCTGAACATCAGGACCTTGGCCGTCTTCCAAAAGGCGGGGAAGTGTTGGTGCTTGAGTATGGCATTCGTAATGTGTGCTAGGTAGTCTACAGATTTGTCCGTGAACTCCTGGAGGACACGGTTTTGAATGCCATCGTGACCAGGGGCCTTCCTAGCGGTGGTATGCATGATGGCCCTTTTGATTTCTGCTGTACTAGCTTGTCGGATGTTGTTGCGCGCTGGTTGGGCCAAGATGCGTGTGACCTCCTGGTCCGTAGCAAGTGTGAACGCTGGGTCTGAGGGATCCAGGTTCGGTGTGAATGACGCTGCGAGTGTGAGGGCCATCAGTTCCGCTTTTTCTTCCGCAGAATATGCTGGTCCGTCTGGCCCTTGTAACGTGGGGGTGTACAGTTTCTCCCTGGTGAAGGGTCGGGCTAGCTGCCACACGCCAGGCCGCGTGGTATCCAGCCTATTGAGTTTCTGGTCCCACTGTTGTGTTTTGAATGTTTGTATTTTTTCCCGGATTATACCCTGGAGCCTGTTAATGTGCCGTTTGAAGTGCTGGCGCCTGGTACGCTGCCAGTGTCTCCTGAGGCGGTTCCTCATTGAGATTAGGCCCAGGATTTCCTGGGGCAGGGCAGCACTGTGTTGTTGTGGCGTGCGGATTGGTATGGTGTTGGCTATTGCGTCCTGGACGGCGCCGGTGAGGGTTTCGACTGCCTCGTCAATTTGGGCTGTCTCGTTAATCGCGTGGGTTGGTGGGATGCGACTGTCAAGCGTTTCCTTGAACTGGGTCCAATTCGCGCGCCTGTAGTCTAACATCCTGCGTTGTTCCATGTGCTGCAGTGTTTCTTCAATGTACAGTATAACGGGTTGGTGATTTGAGGGCAGATCGTTTTCAACGGCAACGGTGAGTGTCGTTGTTATGCCCTTGATGAGGACCATGTCTAACACGTCTGGCCTGTGTCCCCTCCGGTAGGGAATGTGCGTCGGTTCGGTCGGCGCTAGTGTGATGTAGTTTCGCCATAGTGCGTATTCGTATTGTTTCTTGCCGTTGGAGTTTCGTATTCGTGAGTTCCAGTCGGGGTGTTTTGCGTTAAGATCTCCAGCGCCGATTACGCGCGGTGATATGTTGAGTATTGTGCTGATGTCGCGTGTTTTGATGTTTTTAGGGCTGTTGTATACTGACACCAGTGTAGTGTAGGCTCCGTTGAACATGACCCTGACGGCGGTTGCCTCTAGTTTTTTCAAAGGGCAGGGAGCACTATGTTTGTGTGTTCTTTGTCTTCGTGTATGATTATGGCTGTTCGGCCATGACCGGAGCCGTCCGGTCGGTCGGTACGATAGACGCAGTAGCCGGTGAAGTTTAGTTGGTTGCGTGGTTTGAGCTTAGTTTCGCTCAGCAGTGCGATAAGGATACCCTTACGCTCCATGAACGCGGCGAATTCCGCCCTTTTGTTATTGATCCCGTCTGCATTCCAGAACAGGATCTCTGTCAGTGTCTGGTTGTTTGCGATGGGGGCGGGGTGTGGTGTGTTATCCATGTATGTGTGTAAACAGTGTGGTGAACGCTGTTTGTATGGCAGCCCAGTACTGCCCGGGTTGGGCAGTCGTGACCTGTGTGAAGCGTGTGGCGACGGCCGCCCAGATCTTGTGAAGGATCTGGGTGGTCGTGTGACGGGGGAATAGCGTTTCCAATAAACCCCCAGATGTTGTGTTGGCGTTGTGTGTGTCGGCCTGTGGCTCAGTTGTGGTGTTGGCGGCCGCTGGTGGGGTGTTGGCGTTATGGATGGGCTGGCGCTTGTGTTGTTGTTATGTGGAAAATTTTGAGGTGCCTGTGTATTAGATGTGGTGGGGGGAGGAGTAGTGTTTGTGCTGGTGTCGCTGGCTTGCTGACTGTGTGTCTGTGAGGCATTGTTTTGTTGTCGCTGGGTATTTTGTTGTGGTGCGCGTGTGTTCCCGCTCCTGTTTCCACGTGTTCGCCTACGCCTTCTCTGGGTTTTTGGTTCTGGGGTTCCCTGTGTTAGTGTGTTTTCTTGTGCGTCATGTGTAAGTTCGCAGGCAGTGGCTACAGGGGGTGGGGTCGTGTTGTTTCTGGGGGCTGGTGTTGGTACCGGTGTGGGTGCAGTGTCGTGTGTTGGCTGAGACGATTGTGTTGCTGTCGCAGCGGTTGTGATAGGTGCGTGTGCTGGGCGCAGAGGTTCCGCGGCCTGCACTGCTCCTCCAGGGCGTGTAGCCATGGCGAACGACACACCGTTCCTGACAGGGTTTGGTGCGGGCCTTGGTCGTGTTATGACGTTGGGTGGCTTCGACTGTTGGTTTTTGCGCCTCTGCGCCTCTGTATACGTTGCAGCCCCTGTAGTTGGCCGCATGGGCTTGGCCACAGTTGGCGCAACGGCGTATGTTTTCGTGTATTAGTGTGCATGCGTTGGAAGCGTGTTTGCCAGCGCATCCGCGGCAACGGGGTGCCAGGCCGCAGCGGTGGCCCGAATGACCGAACCGCTGGCAGTTGTTACATTGTTGGGGGACCTGTGGCGGTTCGTAGGTTTCTACCCTTACGTCCATCCGCAGAAGGCTTTTTATCTGCAGGAGGCCGCGGGAGGCGGCCGTGTCGGCCATCTCGATCAGGTAGTGTGGTAGACGGTGGTGGGAGCGGAAGCCTGTCATCCTGGAAGCACTTTTGCAGTCGAATCCAAGGAAGCTAAGCGCCGCTTGTACTGTGTTGTTTGGGGTGTTGGGGTCCACTCCCTTTACCACGTACTGCTGTGTCCGTTCTTCGGCGGTCCTGTACGTATAGTGCTCGATTTCCTTTTCTTTGAGGAAGATAAGGAGATCTTTATATTCACTGTTAGTTGAGACGTACAGTGAGGCCCTATCCCCAGAGTACTTCGTGTGTAGCGTGCAAGGTGAGTGCCTTTCCGCGAATGTTGTGTTGAGGACGCTGAGGTCCCCGTAGTTCTGGATTACGACTGGGGGAAAACCAGTCTTCTGTTGTGCGGGCGTAGCTGCGGTTGGTACTTGTGTGGTGCTGCTAACCGCAGGTCGGGTCGTGTTTGTTGTTGTATTGGTGTTCCTAACCGGAAGCGCGGGTTTTGGTGTAGGTAGCAGCGCCTTTCGGCTACCTTGCGAGTGTGGTTGCTCGCTTGTTTGCGTGGTGTTTCTCTGTTTGCGTCGTGGGCCCTCCACCTGCCAGGGCCCAGTGTAGTGTTGTTCTGTGTCCGCATCTGCGGCTGCCGGTTCCGCCGTTGGACAGTGGTGCATGAGTCACCAGATGCAGGTGAATGTAGTGTTATGTGCAGTGTACTTGTCCGCGTGGGGGAATCACTTGGGCCGCAGAAGTCGGTTATCAATCGACGCTGGCTCAGCAGTTCCTGCGCTTGCGCAGCGATCTGCCGGTCCTTGTCGGCCAACACCTCCTCAATGGCGGCAAGCGGGACGCTGACGTCGACGGGAACAGCCGACTCTCGCGCCTCTTTAGCTGCAGCTTTGCTGCGGGTTAGGGCGGGGGAAACACCGGCGGAATCTGCCATCGTGTGTTTGCAGGAGTTTTATTTGGTATGGGTGAGCACGACAATTATGCTTTTTCTGAAAAGAAAAGGCTAATAGTAGGTCCTACAGAAGAGGGGGAATGCCCTACGGCCTAGCGTGCGCCGTTGGTGCAGTGGCGCGGCACCTAAAGGAGATGCGGAGGAAGCAAAGTGGCCTACAGTACGCGGGGTGGTCCGACGTGAACGGGCCCCTGGCACTGGTCAACCCTAACGAAGAACGAGAGAGTCTCGCTAGGTTTGTAACCGAAGTTACGGGTTACTGTGAGTCAGTGACTCTTGACGACAATAGAGCTTCTCCGCGAGCTACGCGGCTTTTCGACGAAAGGGAGCAAGCTCAACCTTCCGCCGATCCACCGAGCGCTACTGGCGCCTCGAAAGGAACTCTCTGTAGAGCAGAGCGGTCAGCGAGGCCTAAACCCCAATAGCTACCGTTGCACCGGCCATCACCGGCTGAGAGCTCCTTCCGCTACGACGGCAGGAGCGCGTCTTCCGCGGCAGGAGGCCGTGTGTGCAAATGTGTGGAACAAGGATTGAGTTCCACTAGAATTGGATGTAGTTTCTAATAGCCTAACGCTATTTTTCCTACATTAAGACAAGATATAAATAATGAGTAAGCTTATGAGATTCAATGCTGTCCTGCACTGGGACTATGTGGAGTAGGTTGCTGCATAACCTTACCGGCGCAGCAGGTCTGGCCAGCGTAATGACGCCCGCCAGTGTGGTCGGCTGCCGAGTCCTCTGATCGGCTGGTTGGTCGACAGCTCGTTTTTCTGATAGAATGTTGTTGCTGCGTCCTTGAACCTCTGACGTAGAGGCTTGACGGCAGCGACGCGATGGAGCTCCTCCGTGGGGAAGTCCTTGGGCAGGTGAAGTGCCAGTCGTAGCGCCCGGTTTTGAATCGTCTGCAGGCGCTTCAGATTTGTATCGGCCGTGTTTCCCCACACGACCGCTGCGTATTCCAGCAGCGGTCGTATGGCGGCCTTGTACAGCGTAAGCGGCAGGAGGCCGATAGACCATCTTCTTCAGGGTGTGCGCTCTTCACCCCGGTTACTTGGAGTCCCTGCAGGATGTCCCTGCACTGCCTCCATTCATCTCTTTGACTATATGTTGGTAATGCTTCTCTTTTCTTTCGTGTCTTCTCGTTGGCCCTTTTCAGGTATATATTGGCTTCTGGGTTGCCCGCACGTGCGGACAACGGTGCTTGTCCGTGGACAAGCCGTCTTCAGTGCTCCCGGCGCGGACGGCGTTGGGAGCGTCTTATTTCGACGGCTGTTGAACAGCCGCCGGTGAGGCGGTCATCACTGTTTCAGCCACTCTCTGCAGAGTGTCGGCAAGGTGTGTTACCTTGTCGATTTCCGCAGAGAGTGCTGAAATTGCTGCGGCCAGCCCTCCTTCCAGCGCTGATGTTGTGGCGCCTTGGCTGGCTGCTGCTGAGTGACGTGGGGCGACAGGCGCGTTACCGCGCCCTTCGCCCCCCGTCGTTGCGTGGTCTTCTTTGCGCGCCTTCCCTTGGACTTGGAAGGCGCGCTGGTCGTCTGGTGTGCGCTCGCGCGCACGTTTTCTGACCCGATTGCGCCAGCTGCTGTTGCCCCCTTCAGCGGAGCCGGAGTTGGCTGCATTGGCTGCCGGCGTCTGTCTGGCGTGTGCCGGCCGCCTCGCCAGTTTTGCGCCTGGGCGCGGACGGCGGAGGGAGCGGTCGGCAGTCCTCGTGGCCTGCTGCCCGTTGTGGCGAGCTATTGCGGCTTTGAAGACTTCGCAGCCGCGGTAGCTCGCCACGTGTGGGCCGCTGCCGTTCGCACACTTGGGCGTGTGCGACCTCGGCAGCGGACAAAGTCTGCTGGCATGGGCCCCGGCGCACTTCACGCACTTCTCGGGCAAGGAGCAGTGGCGAGCCACGTGCCCCATCCCCTGGCAGCGGAAGCATTGCACCAGGCCCCTCTTCTGTTTCAAGTTCTCGACGGTGACCTTGGTGTTGGCCACCCTTGTCACCTGGTAGAGCCGCCTGTTTTCTGGTATATCGGTGGCGATAACCAGAAGTGACGGCGACTCCTTGTGGCTGACGTGCGACTTCACGCGCGTCACGTTGCGCACGCTGAAGTCGAGGTCTGTCAGCTCCTCTCGTAGCAGCTCCGGTTGAGCTGCCATCGGTAGTCCCTTAAAGACTATCTTCAGTAGTCGCTCGGGGACGGCGGCGTGTGTGAACCAGTGGAGGCCCTGGTTTGACGCCTCGCTCGTCACCTTGATGTAGTCCTCGGTGTTGGCGACCTGTAGCCGCACTAGGTTCCCTGCTGCAGCTCGCAAGGTGAAATCGGCAGTCGTCCACTGCCTCACGAGCTGCAGGAAACCTTTGTAGTCTTCGGCCACCTCGAAAACTATGGGCGGCGGCCTCCGATGTGGCCGTCCGGTGGTGGGGACGGCTTCTTCATCATCATCTTCATTTGAACAGCCTGCTTTGGCGGCGGCCGTGGGTGCCGACTGCTCTGAAGTAGGCTGTTCAGTCGTATTTTCGACCGCAAGTGCCCCAAAGCGGTTTGCGGTCGATGTGGGTGGCGGTGAGGGCGTCGTCCGTGGTCTGGCCGCACGTCTCGACGTGACGGTCCTCCATGTCGATCCAGCACCGCTGTCGTGTGGTAGGGCGCGCCGTCTGCCCCCGTTAGTTGAGACAGCGAGCTGCCTCCTCTTCTTGGGCGTCTTTTTGGCGCCGGTTGCTGCGGTGGTATAAGACCGCTTGCGCCGCTCGCCCGCCGGGCGTTGCTGCGCGCTGGTCTTTATTCTCCGCGCCCTCTCTTCGGCCGGTAGTGCGCCGTGCACTACAATGTCATCTTCACCAGATTCTTCGTCCATGTGGTAGTCCGTGGACGGTGGCCGGGTCATCCTAGGCGGCGGGTCAGACGGGGCCGCCGGGGGAGCACGCTCCTCCGGACAGCGGTCTGCCACACCAACTTCTCCAGTCGTCGTATGTGGGGGGCCGGATGGGGCCGTCGACCGAGCTGGCTCGGCCGAACGGCGATCCGCCACACCCATAGCTCTGCTCAGCGATCCTCGGAACTCCGGGCGTGCCCACGACATCTCTGCGCGCTGCCGGAGCGACGACTGTCTGGTCTGCGTGGTCTGCGGGAGGCGTCAACGGCCGCGTCTTTTATACCTGCGCGATACTAGCGCGGTGTGCGGTCGGCGGCGGAAGCTTTCGCATCGCCGCGCCATCGCGGACTTGGTCCTAGTACTGAACTACAGATGTTTGCAACACAAAATCAGTGTTACACGTATATGTCGGCTGGTATCGAAGGAACGTTGTTCTGACCTGCTATCACTAAATGACGGTACACAGCACTAGTGTTTAGTTTTGCTTTGTATGTAATGTTGAGTACTGTCTTCGCGTGTGTTCCTTTACGAAATAAATTGAACTAGAAGCAAAATGTGCGAACTACACACATTCTCTGAAGCAGGGGTGTGCCTCTGCAATTTTCGAAGTCATAGGTATAAAAATATTAAACAGAAACATGACTGCCAGCAAAATATTGGTATTTTTTCCATCAGCAGCAGTGATGTAGATTAACAAAAACGAAAAGTCCTCTAAATTCAATTCACACAGCACGTCATTCCCGACAGATATTCCGTGGTATGTTTTGGTCATAGAAGTAAGAGAGAGACAGATGATAGATATGAAGATTTATACTTACGCTGTCCGTTGTTGTAAAGCCAGTGTGGTCAGAACGTGCCGCCACATTAAATAGCCCCAAACATTAGCAGACTGCTGTTCAAGATGCTTCGTATTCATTATTTCTGTCGTGTGCACGCAACAAGAGTTTTACATACTAGAAATTATTGTGCTTACATGAATAACGTTGTGTCAGAAGGGCAATTTCGAACGTTTTTCTATTCTGGGATGCTTGTAATTTTTTGGGCATGTGCTTCACTTTACTTTCGAATTTCATTTTGAGATTTTTCAAAATATTTAGGTCTGTACCATGCTTTATGTTCCATGTATCATTCACACGATAAATCGTAAAGTTGTGGAATGATTCATCCTATATTAACAGCATTTTTTGTATGCAAGCCGCCATGCTAATCATTTATTAGTTTTTTCTTTATTTAAGACACATATGTCAGTAATTCCTACAGACCAACCATTTACACGTTCTTCTGCGGAATATAGGTTGCTATCAAAGAGTACAGTTTCCAGTTTTATTTCAAATTTTGCTTTGCTGTCAGTCAGGCATTTTCTATCACTGGGTAACTGATCATAACTTTTGATTGCAGCGTTGTGATCCGCTGTTTGTGCTACAGACAATCTTATGTGGCGTAATGAATGTAATTTTGTCTTTTGGTAGTGTAATTACGTACATCATTGTTCCTGTTGAAGTGTAGTGGATTATTTACAGCAAATTTCGTGAGGGCATAACTATGCTGTGAAGCTGATAGATTACTTTCATCGTGCGTGCGTGCGTGCGTGCCTGCCTGCCGCTCGACGCGTGAGTAGCAGTTTTCAAGTAAGTTTTCGTCCACAGACTTCTTCAGAAAGGTAGCACAGCACAGACATTCGTTCAATCACACACATACAAAACTCACACTCACACAAACTTAATGTTTTCTATACCTTGAGACCCAACGACATTCAGGTTCCAAATTTGCTAAAAATAGTTGAGTTTGTATTAAGAATTATTTCTAGTTCAAATGTTGACGCAAAAATAATTTTTGCTCTAATGCACCATAAATAGACCGAATTGCGCAAGAAATACTCCCGAGCCTGTAAAAGCAGAACTGCAAGTAACAGTGAATTTTAATTTTAGCTTTATATAATGTTTAATGTAAGTGGAATCGAATGAATCTTTGCAAAAAGAAGGAAATACTTAATAAATACAAGCAATATTGTAAAATAAAATATGCATGCTCATTATAACGTGTTCCTTCAATCAGTCCCATTTATTTGTCTGAAGGCAACATTGCTGTTTCATAAAACATCGTCAAGTACAAGTTACTTTTTTGTAGACAACAGAATAAAGTGTTACATATAACTTACATAAATTTTAATTTATACTAGTATAAATTACTTCTTTGTGCATAACAGGATACAGTGTTACATATTAAACTTACATCAATTTCGATTTACCCTTTTATGTTACCCAGTTTATAATATACATAATTTAGTTCACATTACAGTTATAATTTTCAGTACTACATAAAAGTTCCTGAACATTATAGAAATCCTTTCTTTTTAGCAATGATTCCGTCACCATTTTAAATTTATTATGTGGCAATTCCTTAGTACTTCGTGATATTTTGTTCATAAACACCTTGCCAATGTGTATAAAATTGTTTTTGGCCATGGATGGTGTAGTCCTGGGGACATTTATGAAGTTTTTGTTCCTGGTTTCATAAGTATTGATATTAGCCCTAGTTTCATATATAAGAGCATTCTTTTTGGCATAGACAAAAACTCGCAGCATGTACAAGCTGGGAACAATAACTATTTTGTATTTGGTGAAGTATTCTGTGCAGGAAGTTGTTTTGTAGACAAAAAATGCACCTTACTACTTTCTTCTGCCACAGGAAGACATTCTTAGCCCCAGCAGAGTTCCCCCTGAGTGTTATCCCATAGTTCAAATGTGTGTGAAAAAATGCATAATAGGCCATAAGGAGGTGGTCTTGATTGAGACAGATTTTTAATTTACGTATCAGGTACACTACTATTGATAATTTATTACAAACTTTTTCTGTATTCCAACATAATTTACTGTCAAGATGGGTGCCTAACAATTTCACTGAGTTTTCTTTGCTTTGCACAGGTCAGTATCAAGGTTCCTGAGGGAGAAAAGTATGTGTTCTGTTTTATCATCATTTAGCTTTGCTCTGTTCTCCCTGAACCACTCACTAGCGCCTCCATTAGTTCAACAGCCTTTTCACCTGTATGAGATGTGATGAAAGTAGTGTCATCTGCTTACATCACTACTGTACATAGCACAATACTTAGCAAGTCATTTACACATATAACAAACAGGGAGGGTCCCAGCACAGAACCTTGTGGGATCCCATATGTAACATTCTGAAAATATGATTTTTTATTTGGATTTATGATCAGCCTTTGTTTTCTGTTAGGTAAATATGATCTCAAAAATACCAGTTCATTGCCTTTTATTCCATAATGTTCAATTTTGTTTATTAAAATATTATGTGAAACAGTGTCAGAGGCCGTGCTAAGATCCAACAGAGTGGCATAGGTATGTTGTGTATCTTCAAAGCTGTGTAGAGCAGATAACGCAACATTTTGAGTGGCCTTAATTGTAGACAGCCCATTTTGAAACCCATACTGTGCCTTCTTTAAAAGGTTATCACTTTGAGAAAAATGATTCAGTTAGTTTTTACTGTAGTTTCAATAATTTTTGATATTATTGGGACAACTGCAATAGGCCTACAGATTTTGGGTGTGTTTCTGTCTCCATTTTTATACACAGGCAATATGGTGGTTATCTACAAGCTGTCTGGAAATACTCCTTTTGTGAACATAACATTTATAAGGCAACTCGTAGGGTGACAGATTGTATTTACAATTTCTTTTAAGGATAATATTGGACAGACCATAGACATCCTTTGTTCTAGAGCTGCTTATCTTGGAGACATCTATTATTTCCTTAGGGTCAACAGTTTTCCACTGAAAAGTTTCTAAACTAGTATTAGACCCAGCTTTCCATAAAGCAGGCAGTCTATTTGCATTTCTGTGGTTATAACTAGCCTTGACTTAATCTGTCATCGAAAATTGTCCAACATTTATGAAGTAATTATTAAGCTCTTGTGAACTTAAGGGAATAGGTAATTTTTCTGCGGTAGTCCTAGTTTCTGTTTTAATTACATTCCACACTGCTTTGCATTTGTTGCTGGGATTAAGAATGTAATCACCATTGGCCATTTTTTTTAGCTTCAACAATCTCCTTCCCGTATATTTTTTTTAGTTTATCATAAGCGTGTTCAGAGCAATTGTCTGTGTGTGATTTTTCATAATACTCTTAGTAAGATCCTTAATTTATGATAAGGTGTACACCAGTTGCTGGAACTTATGTTCTGCTTCTTGGTATGTAACCAATTTGATTTTGTTTTGAGTGGGCAGCACTCATTAACCCTTTTAACTGCTCTGGACGTGTTAACGCATGCACCTTTGTACCTGTCCCTGTGTGTACAAAGGTGCGTGCATTAACACGTCCAGAGCAGTTAAAGGGTTAAAGATATTTACATCTGTACGTAGGAAGCAATCAAATTAGTCAGTTTGAATCACAGTGGAATTCCAGTCTACATTCATAATTCTGTGTGTCATATTTATTATGTTCGTATGATTTAGCTGTCTTACTGCCCTAGGTTCTTTTATTTCCTCTTGACCTTTGCCAAGCCCAGTTAGTTTTAGAAATATGCCATCATGATCAGACATCATGAGCTTCACAACATTGAAGACAACATTATTTCTGGAGACATTTGAAATAACATTATCTAGGCATGCATTTTGTCTTGTGGGTTTACTGTTGAGACAAGAAATTATGTGATATCGATGTATCTAACAGGAGGAAAGTTTGAGAGTTATACACATTCACATCTATATTAATATCTCTAAAGATAAGAATTTTATATGTCTTATATCTGAGTAGAAACAATAAAAATTTTTCTATATGATCCACTGTAACTGTTGAGTCAGTACTGGGAGTGCAGTATATGGAAATCACAATAACGAGGCAGTCTGGGAACTTAACAGCAGCAGCTTCAAATTCTCCTCCTTGAGTTAAATGCTTAATATCGATTACACTGAATTTAAGTTTTACACAATCTCTTACAAGTATACCTACACCTCCTTTCCTCATAATGGATCTAAAATAAACAGATGCTATTTTGTAACCATCAGGAATCTACAACTGGCTTTCATTTCTTGTGACCCAGTGCTCGTTAAGACACGAAACATCACAATTTAACTCTTCTAAAATTAGTTCTAGTTCAGCCAATTCGTTTCATATTGAATGTATATTTATATGAAAGAAACAAAGGTGTTCAGTATTCATCTCTGGTAAACCTAAATAAGATTCTGGATTATTTAGCAAGTGCTCAAGATGTTCACTTTCACAATTATCTTGGTCAGGTTTGGGATATTTTGCTTCACATCTCAAGGTACAAGCTCTGCATTTTGTAAGTTGAGTGCATGCCCATGTAAAATTTGGATGGGCCCTTTACAAGTTTCCCTTATTTGCCTAGCTGAGTGCTGTTGTGCCTACAGAGTTTGATTCTGACTTAGAGCTTAGCAAGTTTTTAAGCTCATTTGTAAATTTCTGTTTACCCATTCTGTTCCTATGCAAACCGTGAGTTGTGAAGAAGTCTCGCATAATTGCTGATATCTATTCCACTGACATTATTGTACTTCTTCCAAATACTAAGCAATTTGTAATTAACTTTCCTGATCTCCACATTTACACATGACCAGTCAGCGAGATCATCCCTTTTTGGGAAGTTTGCAACAATTACTTTGGAGTTTCTTAACTGTTGCAGTTTTATACCTAGCTGAGTTAGCATGTTACATGACTCATTGCAGTAAATGTCATTTGAACCAGCAATAATAACAACACTATCATTTTTAGAGAGTTAATTGTTACATTTATCTAAATCTTCTAAAACATTTTTGAGTTTCGCAACGCCTTTTACAGTGGCAATAACCTTGAAAAGTCCGTGCTTTTATGTAGAATGTTTGAGACACCTTTCCCATGGCTGTTGCTGAATAGTTGAACTTTCCACCTGACACTGCATCTTGTGGAGGTGACATCCGATCGTGTAGAAATATTAAAGGACTTTCTTTCGTGTTACCTTTGTTAGTGGTACATGAATGGTTTGTTTGCCTTCCTTGCTCTGACTATTGCGCAGCACATTTTCAGTTGGAAATGGGTTGTAATTGTGACCACGGTTTTGTAGTAAGGTGTCGAATTGGTTCTTATGAGCTGGTACTAAAGAGAAAACACTATTTACAACCTATGTGCACATTATTTTATGTGGGTTCTGCTGCGTAGATTGTTCAGAATTGTTGAAAGTTACTAAGTTTCCTTGGGAAGTTTGTGAAACACAATTAACAGCCTGATACGAATTTGTTTCGTATTTCACATACAGCTTTTTTATTTCTTCCTGCAAGGCTTCAATTACTGTTATGAGAGACTTGGTTTCATTTCTGATGCTGTCAATTGTTCTTGCTGAGTCACATGGGCACACTGAATGTTCCATAACAGCTACTGACTGCATTTTGTTCACATTCTTCACATGTCCACGCCATCACAACGTTCGCATCATTTGTCACAGAAGAGTCAACTTTTCCACAATGAAAATGAAATCTATCATCACACTGTACACAAACTGTACCACTTGTAACAGACTTCGAACACTTTTTGCAAAAGTTACACTTGTCAGCACTTATTTCGCAAGCTTCCACATAGGAGACATCTTTACCTTGCACCATACTGACTGTAATCTCTCTCTAATCATGTTGTGGAAACAACTACTGCAGATAGGATAGTATTTTACCTCCAAAAACTTAATAAAATGCACACACACTTAATGAATGTCAGTTATATCAGCTGCAGAGCAGTTGACATTGTGCGCCATGCACTGCTCAAGTGTCCAACTTCAGTTCTTTGTAAAAAAAGTCTGACTTGAAATGCTTATTTTGTAGGCTTATTTCTCAATCCCTTATTTTCCCAGTAAAAAGTTAGCAACCCTGTTTGTCATAGCATAGCTCGTGATGCGAATACACAATGTTAAACGTTAACTGTCAGTTCAGCATAGCAAACGATGTGAATACCAATGTAGAAACATTTGTCACTAGTGTATGCAGGGTCACCAAGAACGAACAATGTTGCCAACAAGTTACGAACAAAAACAAATTTTTTAACTCTATATAAACACGTCTGGCCCCCAGGGGGCCACAGTCCTTCTGTGGGTACGTGTGTGGCACGCACGGGGCCCCGAGCTATTGCAGTGTACCTTCCTTTCCATGCTGCATTACCATCCCTGTTCCTCTCCCTCCCTATCCTTGTTCCTTTGTCCCTATCCCTTCTTTTCCCTCTTAGTGAACTTCTTTATGTTGACCTGGCTATCTTCCTGGCTTTGTTTGTCTGTGCTATTGTTTAGTTTGCTGTTTCCATCTCCTTTTCGGCGTTTTTTGGTCCCCTTTGGGTTTGACCTCCATTTCCAAAATTTTCCATTCAGTGCGAGCCATTTGGGGATGAACTCTGTATCTAGCTTCCATGGTGCAAGTTCCTTTCCCTCTCACCTCCCATTTCCCTTCGCACCCTGCCCCCCCCCCCCTCCTGTTAGGTCACCAGCACAGTAGCCAGTCTGTGTGGTGGGGCTGTTAAGTACCCACTTGGCCCAGCTACCTGAAACCACAGGGATCACACTGCTAGTACCTGAGCTGTTAGCACCACGTGTGTGCCCAGGAGTTGATGCTCATCACTCTGGGTACCAGAACTCCCAGCAATGGCCGCCGTGCCAGACGGCACTTGTTGTGGTTGGGTGGCGCCCACGGGGCGAGCCCCTGATCGGAGTGGGTGGCACTAGGGTGGACGCCTTGCACATGAAGCAACATAAGGGTCACCATCCTGGCCATTCTGCAGTCGTCTCTAAGAATGGTAGCAGACGTGACACTACTTCTTCTGATCCTTCGGCCTTCCCCTCCCTGGCCACCCCCTGGGAGGAGGGTCAAGCTCGCCGACTTGGGTTGAAACCTTTCCCTCAGTACCTGGTTTGTACCAGGACGGATGGCTGAAGTTTTGACACGACTAGGCCTTTGTTTTTCATGGAGATGATAAAAGATAAGTGTGGCAAAGTGGAATCGAAGTGTAAAATGAGGTCCGGTGCTTTGCTCATAAAGATATCTTCTGCCACTCAATCTGACGCCGTGTGCGCTTGTGACCGTCTTGGTGACTTCCCAGTCTCCGTCACGCCCCACCAATCTTTGAACTCGGTACAGGGCATTATTTTCCACAGAGATCTTTTTCTCCAAACTGACTAAGAGCTCTGTGCTAACCTCGAGCGGCGAGGGGTTCACTTTATCTGCCATGTGCAGTGAGGGCCTCCAAACAATCGCACCGCTATGGGCACCTTTATCCTGGCCTTCGAGGGGACTGTCCTCCCAGAGAAAGTCAAGGTAATGGTGTATCGGTGTGATGTAAAACCTTATATCCCACCACCAATGAGTTGCTTTAAATGCTTACGGTTTGGACATGTCTTTCTGCTGCACCACTGATCCCCCTCAGTGGTGACTGGGGGGCGCCCCTTCCATGAGGGGAGTGCCTGTGCCCCCCACCCCCCGGTCCCCCGCCAGTGTGTGTAAATTGTCATGGACAACATTGTCCATGCTTGCCTGCATGCTAGGTGTTTGTGAAAGAAAGAAAGATTCAAGAGTACAAAACCTTAGATCAGCTCACCTACACTGAGGCTTGTCAAACGTATGACCGGCTCCATCCCCTGTCTATGGCTTCTACTTTTGCTTCAGTTATGTCCATTCCCCCTCCTCTTCCCAGCCCCACCCCATTTCCCCCATGCCTTCAGCTGCCTCCTCCTCCCACTCCCCCTCCCAGTCAGTACCCATACTCAACCCTTCGGGTGCTGCTCCCCCTCCCCTGCCAGAGAAGTGCTCCCCTCCTTTGGCGGCCACCAGTACTGGAGCTCCCTCACGGTACACCCCCCCCCCCCACCCCCCCACCGGAAAGGTGATCTACTTCTCCACATCGGCAGTGCGATCCGTGGCCAGTGGGCGCCAAGATTGCCCAGTGTAATTTCGTGCCCGCCCTTGCTGTAGTCTGTCCTCTTCCTTCCCAAGAGAAGAGGCAGAAACAAAAGAACAAGGGCGAGATCCTTCTGGTCTGCCCCCCCCCCTTCCCCTCTATATTTAACACAAGTGACCTACTTCCACCAACTCACAATATGCCATCTTGAATTTTTTAATTTCCCACCAACTTTTACGTTCGACAAAAACCCTACTTACACAGTGATATTAGGTAAAAACCCACTGAATTCTATATTTAGCAAAGGTATCCTACTTCCACCAACAGAATAATGCAACATCTTGGCTTTTTTAATTTCGTGCCAATTTACTCTTAGGAAAACAGCCCTACTTCCACAGTGACTTCATAGGAGTGAGGGGGAAGGGTAAATCCTGTAGCACAGTTGGGCTATTTTTGAATTTCCTGCCAATTTTTGAATTTTCTCGCGTTTCATACATAGGGCAATGGGTCTGTGTCGGAGGGAGGAAGCAGTCTGGCAAAAGTGTATTTTATCGATCCAGAGGTGGATGTCGAGGAACAGGATGCTGCTGAGATGAGAGTAAAATAACTAGAACAACATGTAATATATGTATAATGTCTAGAGCTGTAACCTACACTTTATTGAGTCATGCATTACTGCTAGCAGTTGAAAAGATTGATCAATGGTAATTTATGTAATCATAGTTTTAGTTTAGGTGCAGCCTTCTCCTCCTGCAGTCAATGAACCAGCAGAGTCTGACCCCACCTATATGGATATTACCCCATCCTTATCAGTGACGGATGGCGACTCGGCAGTATAACCGACTCTGGTCCATTCACTTCCCCTTTGGACTCTGGCTTGAGAATCCTCCAGTGGAATTACAATGGATATTTGCGTCACCTTCCAGAGTTGCAGCTCCTCCTTTCTTTCTACTATGCTGCTTGTATTGAGCTCCAGGAAACCCATTTTGTCAATTCTTACTCACCCGCCCTACGTTGGTTCCACACTTCGTCGGAACTAAATTGGTTCCTTGCGGGGTTCTGGTGGTGTTTGCACCTTGGTCCTCGAGGACATTGTTAGTAAATGGGTTCCCCTCCATACCACTCTGGAAGCCATTGCTGTCAGGGTCCATCTGGCCTCCCTAATCACCATCTGTAATCTCTACCTCCCACCTGACAGGCCACCCACATCCCATGCTCTAACAACCCTTCTTCAATAACTCCCTTCTCCCTTCCTGCTATTAGGGGACTTTAATCCCCACAACCCTCTTTCGGGTTGTCATACGACTATTGCCGTGGGCAGGACAGCTGAAGCTGCTCTGGCAGGGTTTGACCTCTGTTTACTAAACACAGGCACTCGCACACACTTTAGTTTGGCACACGGCACTTTCTCTACCATTGACCTCTCCATCTGCCGTCCTGGCCTCCTTCCCTCCATGACGACTTATGTGGCAGCGACCATTATCCGATTGTTTTGACCTTCCTTCCGTGTGTCTCGCTCCATCACCCTCCCAGGTGGGCCATATCTCATGCGGATTGGGGTGCCTTCTCCTCTGCTCCCATCCCCCCTGTATAGCCACATGACAGTGTTGATTAATCTACTCAGGCTTTGACTGCTGCTGCCATTCTTTCAGCAGCTGTTTCAGCAATCCCTTCTTCCTCGGGTTCCCCCCGTCGGAAGACGGTCCCTCAGTGGACTCCGGAAATTGCTGCAGCCATAAAAGACCGCCACTGTGCTCTTATTAAACACTTCAGGCGGCACCCTTCTACTGCTTTTCTTCTGGTCTTTAAATGACTCTGCGCCTGGGCCCGTTACTTAATCAAATTTTAGAAACGGATTTGCTGGGAACAGGGTGTATACGACCCGGGATAACTGGGAGATCCGGGAAAAATATGGAAATTTTTTCATCCGGGAGAAAACCGGGAATTTTTTCATTGTTTTTGTTCTCAGTTAAATTTGTAATTTTACTGGTAAGAACCAATACTCTAACAAAGGATATTTTTGTATCCTGCTACTGCAGAATAATACTGCAGCAATAAAACATGAAAGAGAGAAAAAGCTGAAATAAAACTTAAATTGCAAAGGAAATGCGCCATATACAGAAACTAAACACAGTGTTTATATAAGTGTCTGCCAACAGCAAAATGTGTCAAAGGCTTTAGGAGGACTATGCAATGGTGTGTGTGTGTGTGTGTGTGTGTGTGTGTGTGTGTGTGTGTGTGTGTGTGTGGAGTGCAATTCATATTCTTGAGGAAAAAAATCTTGTTTCACAAAGCGCCTAGCATCCAGCACGTTGATATATCTATTATTCGTGTGGCTTTGAAATGTGTCCCTGTCAGTTTTTGAACATTGTTGAAAACATTCTAAGTTGATTTCTGAATGAATCATAAGTTCATTTGTGAATGCGTGCATAGTGTATGTGATGTCTCTGTCAGTGGAATCCTCGTCACATCTAGAAATAAACTTCGCTGCAGACAAAAGGGGCTATACGAGCTGAGCAGAGTATAGCTGAACAAAAGAAAGCCAACCACCGTTTGATTATGTGGTTGATTGGGTTTGCGAATCATGAGCTTTGAATATATAGATTTCACTGGTAATCATATCAGACTACCAGAGTGCGAATAAACGACTAACAGGAATAACAAGTAAGAAAGATTACGTATTATCTTCTCGGTGTGATGAGGTAACAGATCCTTCCGAAGAAAGGAAAGCACGCCATGTAAAGCTGTAGCAAGATTAGAGAGAGAGAAATTCTAGGAGCTAAGGATTGAAGACATGTGTACTGTCTTGCTTGTCTCTTCTCTTTACTGGTTTTTATGTATCCTGTACTTAATTTTATGTCACACAAAGCAGCAAGTTGTTAGCTAACAGAGAATAAAGAGTACAAATTTTTTGAAGAGATTTTTTTAGGAAGAGGGGAGGGATGTCAAACCGGCTGACTGGAAGCAGGAGAGGCACCATAGGACATTTTAATTTCCACTGTCCTGAATATAGTTTGATGTCATCCAGTACGAAATATACACGTTTCAATTCCACAGACCGAAATACAGTGATGTGCGATAGTAGAATGCTGTGTGAAGAGGTGTGGCGCTGCATTTTGGCACACTTAAGATCAAATAACATTTCTTAAAACTCCTCGGACACATAGGTTTTATGTATCAGACTTCAGAAAGATGTGCACCTCAAAATGAACATATTTTTTGAAAATTCGATTTTTTAAAATTTTTGATGTCCTATCCCAAACGCGCGAGGGACGTCACTATCTACTATTGCCCCGGTTCGGAAATATCATAGGTACGGGTCTCGTGCGCAGAGCAGTCTGAGTTATAATAGGGAAGTGGGTAGTCTCCATGTGACCCGTGTTTACATTCAGTGATTTTGCTGTTTTCTCTTTGTCGCCCCAATTCTTAGTTTGTACGAGAGCTGATGGGGAGTCTTTTCTATCCACAAAGCCTCAGTTCTTCGTCGAGCATTTAGAGGATAAGTTTGGGGAGGTGGAGGGCTTGTCCAAAATGCGCTCTGGATCGGTCCTGATCCAAACGGCATCCTCTGCCCAGTCACGACGGTTACTTGCTTCTGACAAGTTGGGGGATGTTGCTGTTACGATCACACCGCATAAGAGTTTAAATATGGTCCAGGGAGTTATTTACCATAAGGACCTTCTTTTGCAGTCTGATGACGAGCTGCGCGCCAACTTAGAGTGCAGAGGTGTACATTTCGTCCGGCGCGTTCATCGGGGTCCGAAGGAAGATCAGATAGCTACCGGTGCCTTTATCTTGGCCTTCGAGGGTGATACGTTACCGGAAAAGGTCAAGGTGATGGTCTACCGATGTGACGTCAGGCCCTATATCCCTCCCCCGATGTGGTGCTTCAAGTGCTGGAAGTTCGGCCATATGTCTTCCCGCTGCACTTCCGGCCTCACATGTCGAGATTGCGGACGCCCGTCTCATCCCGATACTCCATGTGCCCCGCCTCCCATCTGTGTCAACTGCGGGGAGCACCATTCACCTTGCTCGCCAGACTACAGAATCTTCCAGAAAGAACGCAAAATCATGGAATATAAGACCCTGGACCGACTGACTTATACTGAGGCCAAACGGAAATACGACCGATTACATCCCGTGCGAATGACGTCATCCTACGCCGCCGCTACAACACCTGTGCTCGCCCCATCAGTTTCACGACTTCCGGCCGGATCGCTGAGTGGTACAACTCCTCCTGCCCCCTTGCCAGTGGGGGGCTCTATCCACCGGGTTGCTCCTGCGCCACCTACCTCAGGGGCAACACCATCCCCCCCATCAGGGACGTCCGTCCCTGCTTCTAAGCCGGAGAAGTGTCCAACTTCTTCGGCTTCTCACGCTCGCAAGGGGTCCCTCGGGTCCCTCCCTTCCCAGGTTTCCACCTGTGGGAAGGCTGACGACCGACAGTGGCGTAAGTGCCCGCAATCAGCTGGTCGACGGGCTTCACGATCCTCCTCAGTCCCGGAGACTGAATCGGTGAAGCCCTCCCAGCCAGTTAAACCCAAGGAGCAGCGTGAGAAATCAAAGAAGAAGAGCTCTAAGCCCAAGGAACTCGCGGTGGCAGCCACCCCACCGCCACCTTACAGCTCTGCGTCTGAGGACGAGGTGGAGATCCTGGCGTCCGCTGAGGACCTAGATCTCGCCGGTCCCTCAGACGCCATGGATAGCACTAGCACGGGTGCTCAATCGGAGGCAGCAGGTGACCCAGCGGCGTAATCTGCCTTCCCCGTCCCGTCACGCCTTTCTCCGCCATGGACAATACCATCCTCCAGTGGAACTGCAGCGGTTTCTTCCATCATCTAGCTGAGCTCCGCCAGCTTATCAGCCTTCATCCTTTCCTTTGCATTGCTCTGCAGGAAACTTGGTTTCTGGCAATGCAAACCCCCGCCCTCCGTGGATATCGGGGTTATTATACGAACCGAGCAGCTTATGAAAGGGTGTCTGGTGGCGTCTGCATATACACTCCTGGAAATTGAAATAAGAACACCGTGAATTCATTGTCCCAGGAAGGGGAAACTTTATTGACACATTCCTGGGGTCAGATACATCACAGGATCACACTGACAGAACCACAGGCACATAGACACAGGCAACAGAGCATGCACAATGTCGGCACTAGTACAGTGTATATCCACCTTTCGCAGCAATGCAGGCTGCTATTCTCCCATGGAGACGATCGTAGAGATGCTGGATGTAGTCCTGTGGAACGGCTTGCCATGCCATTTCCACCTGGCGCCTCAGTTGGACCAGCGTTCGTGCTGGACGTGCAGACCGCGTGAGACGACGCTTCATCCAGTCCCAAACATGCTCAATGGGGGACAAATCCGGAGATCTTGCTGGCCAGGGTAGTTGACTTACACCTTCTAGAGCACGTTGGGTGGCACGTGATACATGCGGACGTGCATTGTCCTGTTGGAACAGCAAGTTCCCTTGCCGGTCTAGGAACGGTAGAACGATGGGTTCGATGACGGTTTGGATGTACCGTGCACTATTCAGTGTCCCCTCGGCGATCACCAGTGGTGTACGGCCAGTGTAGGAGATCGCTCCCCACACCATGATGCCGGGTGTTGGCCCTGTGTGCCTCGGTCGTATGCAGTCCTGATTGTGGCGCTCACCTGCACGGCGCCAAACACGCATACGACCATCATTGGCACCAAGTCAGAAGCGACTCTCATCGCCGAAGACGACACGTTTCCATTCGTCCCTCCATTCACGCCTGTCGCGACACCACTGGAGGCGGGCTGCACGATGTTGGGGCGTGAGCGGAAGACCGCCTAACGGTGTGCGGGACCGTAGCCCAGCTTCATGGAGACGGTTGCGAATGGTCCTCGCCGATACCCCAGGAGCAACAGTGTCCCTAATTTGCTGGGAAGTGGCGGTGCGGTCCCCTACGGCACTGCGTAGGATCCTACGGTCTTGGCGTGCATCCGTGCGTCGCTGCGGTCCGGTCCCAGGTCGACGGGCACGTGCACCTTCCGCCGACCACTGGCGACAACATCGATGTACTGTGGACACCTCACGCCCCACGTGTTGAGCAATTCGGCGGTACGTCCACCCGGCCTCCCGCATGCCCACTATACGCCCTCGCTCAAAGTCCGTCAACTGCACATACGGTTCACGTCCACGCTGTCGCGGCATGCTACCAGTGTTAAAGACTGCGATGGAGCTCCGTATGCCACGGCAAACTAGCTGACACTGACGGCGGCGGTGCACAAATGCTGCGCAGCTAGCGCCATTCGACGGCCAACACCGCGGTTCCTGGTGTGTCCGCTGTGCCGTGCGTGTGATCATTGCCTGTACAGCCCTCTCGCAGTGTCCGGAGCAAGTATGGTGGGTCTGACACACCGGTGTCAATGTGTCCTTTTTTCCATTTCCAGGAGTGTATGTCCTTCACACTCTGCACAGCGAGTCTATCCCTCTCCAGACGCCTTTAGAGGCTGTCGCTGTACGCGTGTGGACGCCACAGGCTATTACCGTCTGCAGTCTTTACCTTCCACCGGATGGTGATGTCTCGCAGCATGTCCTGGCTGCACTAGTCGCACAATTGCCGCCACCTTTCTTGCTATTGAGCGACTTCAACGCCCATAACCCTCTGTGGGGTGGGTCAGTGGCCACAGGTCGAGGCGCCATCGTTGAGCATTTCTTGTCGCTGCTCGATCTCTCGCTGTTAAATGATGGTGCCTTCACACACTTCAGTGTGGCGCATGGCACCTACTCCGCCATTGACCTTTCCATCTGTAGCCATAGCCTCTTACCGTCTGTCCAATGGAGTGTGCATGACGACCTGTGTGGTAGTGACCACTTTCCGCACTTTTTGTCACTACCACAGCGTCACTCTTCTGGGCGCCCTAGCAGATGGGCTATGAATAAGGCTGACTGGGATTTGTTCTCCTCCACTGCCGCTTTTGAGCCTCTCTCTACTGATGACATTGATGCGGTGGTTCAATCGGTCACCACCGGCATCGTTACTGCCGCCGCGTCTGCCATTCCCCGTTCTTCTGGGTCCCCTCGGCGGAAGGCTGTGCCTTGGTGGTTCCCTGAGATCGCTGAAGCGATTAAAGATCGCCGGCGGGCGCTCCAGCGTCACAAGCGACATCCCTCCTTAGCCCACCTTATCGCCTTCAAACGGCTGCGTGCGCGGGCCCGCCTCCTCATCCGCCAAGGCAAGAAGGAGTGCTGGGAGCGGTATGTGTCCACCATTGGCCTCCATGTCACTCCCTCGCAGGTCTGGGCCAAGATTCGACGCGTCTACGGCTATCGGACCCCTGCCAGCATCCCTGCGCTCTCACTGAATGGAGCCGTTTGTACTGACTCCGACGTCATTGCAAATCGCTTAGCAGAGCATTTTGCTATGAGTTCCGCTTCTGCGAATAACCCCCAGGCCTTCCGCTCCATTAAAGAGCGGATGGAACGTCGGAGCCTTTCGTTTCGCACCAACCACCCGGAATCTTACAATGCTCCATTCAGTGGGTGGGAATTTCGCAGTGCCCTCGCTGCTTGCCCTGATACCGCTCCTGGGCCAGATGGCATCCACTGTCAGATGCTGAAACACCTTTCAGTGGACTGCCAGCGGCGCCTTCTCGATCTTTACAACCGTCTTTGGGTCGAGGGGGAGTTTCCGTCGCAATGGCGGGAAGGCATTGTCATCCCCGTTTTGAAACCTGGAATGACCCCTCTGGAGGTGGACAGCTACCGTCCCATTAGCCTCACCAACGTTCTTTGCAAGTTGCTTGAACGGATGGTGAGCCGGCGCTTGCATTGGGTACTGGAGTCTCGGGGCCTTCTGGCTCCGTCTCAGGGTGGGTTCCACCCCCTGCGGGTTCGGGGGTAAGAATAGGCCCGCGGTATTCCTGCCTGTCGTAAGAGGCGACTAAAAGGAGTCTCAAACGTTTCGGCCTTATGTGATGGTCCCCTGTCGGGTTTGACCTCCATATCTCAAAATTTTTCCGAAGAGCGAGCCGATTGGGGAAGGGCGCCTTACTTGGTGCATTGTGTCCGTGTTGTGTTGAGAACTTTTGCCATCTTATTCGTCGTTGCCTTGCAGTCTTGCCCGCTCTCCATCTCTTGGGCATCGATGCGCCCCTGCGTGCACTTTCTGCCAAGCACTGTGCAGGGCCATTTTCTGCACTGACGACGCCCATGGACCTCATGTCACCTAACATCCAGCACGGTAGCCAGTCCGTTGTGGTGGGGCTGCCATGTACCGTCTTGGTTGTAGCCCCCTGACAACACAGGGATCGCTCTACTGATGCCTGCGCCGTTCACTCCCCACGTATGCCAAGGAGTAGATGCCCATCTCCCTGGGGCATCAGGACTCCCGGCAATGGCCATCCTGCCAGGTGGCCTTTGCTGTGGCTGGGTGGCGCCCGTGGGGAGGGCCATTGGTCGGAGTAGGTGGCATCAGGGCGGATGACCCGCAATGAAGCGTGGTACATCATCTCTCGCTGGCGGCCAGCCGCCAGCAGTCTCTAAGCGTTCTCGGGCTCAATTTAATGCTCAGAAGTACGATCCGAAAACGTTCCCTTCCCTGGCCACGCCGTGGGAAGAGTGTAAGTCTCAGGATGGAGTTAACAGTTATTCGCCCCGATTCTTAGTTTGCACGAGAGCTGATGGGGAGTCTTTTCTCTCCACAAAGCCTCAGTTCTTCGTCGAGCATTTAGAGGACAAGTTTGGGGAGGTGGAGGGCTTGTCTAAAATGCGCTCTGGGTCAGTACTGATACAAACGGCATCCTCCACCCAGTCCCGCAGGTTACTTGCTTGTGACAAGTTGGGGGATGTTAACGTTTCTATTACACCACATAAGAGTTTAAATATGGTCCAGGGTGTTATTTTCCATAGGGATCTCTTTTGCAGTCTGATGACGAGCTGCGCGCCAACTTAGAACGTAGAGGTGTTCATTTCGTCCGGCGCGTTCATCGGGGTCCGAGGGACAATCAGGTTGCTACCGGTGCCTTCATCTTGGCCTTCGAGGGTGATACGTTACCGGAAAAGGTCAAGGTGATGGTCTACCGATGTGACGTCAAGCCCTATATCCCTCCCCCGATGCGGTGCTTCAAGTGCTGGAAGTTCGGCTATATGTCTTCCCGCTGCACTTCCAGCCTCACATGTCGAGATTGCGGACGCCCGTCTCATCCCGATACTCCATGTGCCCCGCCTCCCATCTGCGTCAACTGCGGGGAGCACCATTCACCTTGCTCGCCTGACTGCAAAGTCTTTCAGAAAGAGCGCAAAATCATGGAATATAAGACCCTGGACCGGCTGACCTATACTGAGGCCAAACGGAAATATGACAGACTCCATCCTGTGAGAATGACATCTTCGTATGCAGCTGCTACAACAACTGTGCTAGCTCCATCAGTTTCGAGACTTCCAGCCAGCTCGATAAGCAGTACGACTCCTTCTGCCCCCTTGCCCGTGGGGGGCTCTCCCCAACCGGTTGCTCCTGCACCACCTACCTCAGGAGCAACCTCCTCCCACCCGTCGGGGACGTCCGTCCCCGCTTCTCAGCCGGAGAAGCGTCTAACTTCTTCGGCTACTCTCGCCCGTAAGAGTTCCCTTGGGACCCTCCCTTCCCAGGGTTCCACCAGCGGGAAGGATGACGGCCACCAGTGGCATAAGTCCTCACCAGCAGCCGGGCGTAGGGCTTCACGATCCTCCTCTGTCCCGGAGACTGAATAGGTGAAGCCTTCCCAGCCGGTGAAACCCAAGGTTCAGCGAGAGAAGTCCAAGAGAAAGACCTCTAAGGCTAAAGAACTTGCGGTGGCACCAACTCCACCGCACCTTTCGCGCTCTGCGTCTGAGGATGAAGTCGAGATTCTAGCGTCCGCTGAGGACCTTGATCTCGCTGGTCCCTCAGACGCCATGGATGCCTCTCGTACGGGTACTGAATCGGTGGCAGTGAGTGAACAAGCGGCGTAAATTGCCTTCTCAGTCCTTTCACGCCTTTCTCAGCCATGGACAATACCATCCTCCAGTGGAACTCCGGCGGTTTTTTCCACCATTTAGCTGAGCTCCGCCAACTTCTCAGCCTTCGCCCATTCTTCTGCGTTGCTCTCCAGGAAACTTGGGTTTCCAGCGATGCGAACCCCCGCCCTCCGTGGCTATCGGGGTTATTACAAGAACCGAGCAGCTTATGAAAGGGTGTCTGGTGGCGTCTGCATATATGTCCTTCACACTCTGCACAGCGAGTCTGTCCCTCTCCAGACGCCTTTAGAGGCTGTCGCTGTACGCGTGTGGACGCCACAGGCTGTTACCGTCTGCAGTCTTTACATTCCACCGGATGGTGATGTCTCGCAGCATGTCCTGGCTGCACTGGTCGCCCAATTGCCGCCACCTTTCTTGCTATTGGGCGACTTCAACGCTCATAACCCTCTGTGGGGTGGGTCAGTGCCAACAGGTCGAGGCGCCATCGTTGAGCATTTATTGTCGCAGCTCGATCTCTCGCTGTTAAATGATGGTGCCTTCACACACTTCAGTGTGGCGCATGGCACCTACTCCGCCATTGACCTTTCAATCTGTAGCCATAGCCTCTTACCGTCTGTCCAATGGAGTGTGCATGACGACCTGTGTGGTAGTGACCATTTTCCGATCTTTTTGTCACTACCACAGCGCCACTCTTCTGGGCGCCTTAGCAGATGGGCTATGACTAAGGCTGACTGGGACTTGTTCTCCTCCACTGCCGCTTTTGAGCCTCTCTCTACCGATGACATTGATGCGGTGGTTCAATCGGTCACCACCGGCATCGTTACTGCCGCCGAATCTGCCATTCCCCATTCCTGTGGGTCCCCTCGGCGGAAGGCTGTGCCTTGGTGGTCGCCTGAGATCGCTGAAGCGATTAAAGATCGCCGGCGGGCGCTCCAGCGTCACAAGCGACACCCCTCCCTCGACCACCTTATCGCCTTCAAACGGCTGCGTGCGCGGGCCCGCCTCCTTATCCGCCAATTCAAGAAGGAGTGCTGGGAGCGGTATGTGTCCACCATTGGCCTCCATGTCACTCCCTCGCAGGTCTGGGCCAAGATTCGACGCGTCTACGGCTATCGGACCCCTGCCAGCGTCCCTGCGCTCTCCCTGAATGGAGCAGTTTGTACTGACTCCGACGTCATTGCCAATCGCTTAGCAGAGCATTTTGCTATGAGTTCCGCTTCTGCGAATTACCCCCAGGCCTTCCGCTCCATTAAAGAGCGGATGGAACGTCGGAGCCTTTCGTTTCGCACCAACCACCCAGAATCTTACAATGCTCCATTTAGTGAGTGGGAATTTCGCAGTGCCCTCGCTGCTTGCCCTGATACCGCTCCTGGGCCAGATGGCATCCACTGTCAGATGCTGAAACACCTTTCAGTGGACTGCCAGCGGCGCCTTCTCGATCTTTACAACCGTCTTTGGGTCGAGGGGGAGTTTCCGTCGCAATGGCGGGAAGGCATTGTCATCCCCGTTTTGAAACCTGGAAAGAACCCTCTGGAGGTGGACAGCTACCGTCCCATTAGCCTCACCAACGTTCTTTGCAAGTTGCTTGAACGGATGGTGAGCCGGCGCTTGCATTGGGTACTGGAGTCTCGGGGCCTTCTGGCTCCATCTCAGGGTGGGTTCCGTAAAGGCCGCTCCGCCACCGACAATCTGGTGAGCCTGGAGTCGGCCATCCGTACTGCCTTTTCCCGCCGTCAGCACCTGGTCGCTGTCTTTTTCGACATGCGGAAGGCGTACGATACGACATGGCGTCATCACATTCTTTCTACGCTTCATGGATGGGGCCTTCGGGGTCCTCTGCCGATTTTTATCCGCAATTTTCTGTCGTGTCGTACCTTCCGCGTGCAAGTCGCGGCCTCGTATAGTTCCTCCCACGTCCAGGAGAACGGTGTGCCACAGGGCTCTGTTTTAAGTGTCTGTCTGTTTTTAATAGCCATTAACGGGCTTGCTGCGGCCGTGGGAAATTCTGTCTCCGCTTCCCTGTATGCTGACGACTTCTGCCTTCATTACAGCTCTACTGGCATTGCAGCTGTTGAACGTCAGCTGCAGGGCGCTATCTGTAAGGCGCAGTCTTGGGCTGTAACGCATGGGTTTCAGTTTTCGGCAGCCAAGATCCGCGTTATGCATTTCTGCCGGCGCCGAACAGTCCAAACTGAGCCGCGGCTTTATCTTGCCGACGAACTCCTTGCTGTGGTGGAGACCCACAGGTTTTTGGGGGTGGTTTTCGATGCCTGGTTGACTTGGCTGCCTCATATCCGGCAGCTTAAACAGACGTGTTGGCGGCATCTAAACGCTCTGAGATGCTTGAGCCACACCCGCTGGGGCGCCGACCGCTCTACCCTGTTGCGGCTCTACCAGGCGTTAATCCAGTCCCGTCTGGATTATGGGAGCCTGGCTTATGGCTCAGCATCCCCATCTGCGTTACGGGTGCTGGACCCAATTCTCCACAGCGGGATACGCCTTGCCACAGGTGCTTTCCGCACCAGCCCTGTGGACAGCGTACTAGTGGAGGCAGGTGTACCTCCACTGCGGTTCCGACGCCAACGTTTGCTGGCCGCTTATGCTGCCCATGTTCTAAGCTCGCCCGGGCATCCAAACTATCGTCTCCTGTTCCCGCGGTCGGTCGTCCGTATGCCAGAACGTCGGCCCCGGTCTGGTTGTACAATAGCGGTCCGCATCAAAGAGCTTCTCTCTGGGCTTCAGGGTTTCACTGTTCCACCTCCTTTCCGGGCTACTTTGCATACACCCCCATGGTGTGTTCGTCGCCCTTGCCTTCGGCTCGACTTGGCACAGGGCCCTAAGGACTCAGTCCCTCCAGAGGCCTTCCGCCGCCGCTTTTATTCCATCCTGGCCACGTATCAGGGCTCTGGTGTTGTTTACACTGACGGTTCGATGGTTGCTGGTCGTGTCGGATATGCGCTCACTCTAGGGGACCATTTCGAACAACGTTCCTTGCCGGATGGCTGCAGCGTTTACACTGCTGAACTGGTCGCCATCTTTCGTGCCCTAGAGTATATCCGCTCCTGCTCAGGTGAGTCCTTCGTGATCTGTAGCGATTCCCTGAGCGGTTTACGAGCTCTCGACCAGTGTTTCCCTCGTTCTCGTCTGGTGATGGCTATCCAAGAGTCTCTACATACTCTTGCCCGTTGCGGCCGCTCTGTGGTCTTTGTGTGGACCCCCGGTCATGTCGGTATCCCGGGTAACGAACATGTTGACCGCCTGGCGAAAGAGGCCACCAGCAAGCCATCTCTGGACGTTGGCCTCCCAGAGACTGATTTGCGGGCAGTCTTCCGCCGCAAAATCTTGGCGCTATGGGACGATGAATGGCGCGAACTGACAATGCGCAATAAACTCCGTGCTGTCAAGGAGACGACGGCTGTGTGGCGGACATCCCTGCGAGCCACTCGCAGGGACTCAGTAGTTCTTTGCCGGCTCCGCATTGGCCACTCCCGGCTGACACACAGTTATTTACTGCGCCGGGAGGACCCTCCTCTATGTCGCTGTGGGGCGGCTTTGACAGTGGCCCACATTTTGATGGCCTGCCCCCTTTTAGCTGTGGTCAGGCAGACATTTGCGCTGCCTGCTACGCTCCCTGCCCTTTTAGCAGACGACTCCACTATGGCTGACTTAGTTTTACGTTTTATTCGGGCAGGGGGATTTTATCATTTACTCTGAGTGTTTCTGTTCTATTTTATTGTTTTGTGTTGCTTCTGGCCTTTGGCCTATGGTTTTACACTGATTTTTAATGTGTTTCTAAGTGGTTGGCTTTTCCTTTTTTATTTCTATGTTCGGCCAACCACCGTCACACTCTGTGTGGTTTTAGTTCGTTTTGTTTTTTCTTTGTCTCAGTTTCTCTTGTTCTCTATCGTCTGTGATCTATTCTGTTCCTCGTTTTTATTCTCTGTGGGTGTTCTTTGTATTTGGAAAAGGGACCGATGACCGAAGCAGTCTGGTCCCTTTCATCCCCAAAACCAACCAACAAACTAACGTCCGAAATGATCTCCATTGTCGTATCGACTTCCGCGGCAGTGTCCTTTTTGTGAGGATGAGCTTATTAAGTTAACCAACAGCCTCGTCCAGCCTGGTCTCCGCGGAACTCACTGAGGCCGACGCCTCTCGGTAATCGACGTCCGCACGTTGCGTGGGCCGTTGCGATTTCTTTTGTTTCGGCTAGAGCTTGTAAGGTGGAACGCACGTCACTGCCAGAGACTGGCTGCACCCCTTACGAGAAAAGGATTGCGACTCCAAAACACCCGAACTACTGGCGTTGCGGAACCGGTGGGTGGTGTTCTCTTTCAGCGGTCGTTTCCCGCCGCGGCTTGTGTTCCTCGGGGGTGTCACCGCTGTACTGACGGTGGCCGAGGACGGGGGCAGCAGCGGGCGCTCTCTCGGGCACAACAGAAACGGGTTCTGGTTCCGACTGTGTTGCGGCTGACAGTGTGGGTTCAGATGCTACTCATGGCGCAACTGTTAGAACAGCCTGTGGGTCAGTCAGTGGTACTTCTGCAGCCACAGACAGAGAAGGAGCGGGGGCTGTGATGCCTATGACAACCGCTTTGACTGCAGCCTCATCGTCTCCCACGCAACGCGCTTGTGCGGGGGTGACGCGTAGTGCGACCCCACCCACGTGAACTCGCCCTGTCCGGCTAGCTTGTGACGGTCTTCTCGAATATGTATTGTGCCATTACAGAAAGAACATGTTGCCAGTTGGCCACTGTAAGTGGTAAAGGCCCAGTGACCAGCAACAAAAATAAACAATAGGGTATGTTGTCTGACAATCATTTGGACATTTCGATACCGTTTTCAGCCTGATAATAACAGGCAGAAAAGCAATTTTCTGTAGTGACCGCAGCACAGTACCTTACGGAATGAACTGTGAGAAACAGTTTCGTTACGCACCTCAAAGGGCACGTTAAATACCCGAAGAGTTCGGATACAATAAGCTACGTGTGATAGTAACACATCATTAATCGTTCCGTCAAGGAGCTTAATTTTTTCTGACGCCTCCTTTTATGCTAACTAACGGTTCACACATTTCTGAAGTGGACAATTTGAAGATTAACAAATTTGAAAACGCATGTAGTTGAATATCAAGAACGTAACTTTTCTATAATTCCAAGTCACGGTTTCCGAAAGAAGTCGGCAAACGCAGGGACCTGTAAAATGCGTAATGATATTCTTCTGACGAATTTCGGAATTATCGCGTTCCTTTTTTTTTTCTTCATCAGTCTACTACTGGTTTGATGCGGCCCGCCACGAATTCCTTTCCTGTGCTAACCTCTTCATCTCAGAGTAGCACTTGCAACCTACGTCCTCAATTATTTGCTTCACGTATTCCAGTCTCTGTCTTCCTCTACAGTTTTTGCCCTCTACAGCTCCCTCTAGTACCATGGAAGTCATTCCCTCATGTCTTAGCAGATGTCCTATCATCCTGTCCCTTCTCCTTATCAGTGTTTTCCACATATTCCTTTCCTCTCCGATTCTGCGTAGAACCTCCTCATTCCTTACCTTATCAGTCCACCTAATTTTCAACATTCGTCTATAGCACCACATCTCAAATGCTTCGATTCTCTTCTGTTCCGGTTTTCCCACAGTCCATGTTTCACTACCATACAATGCTGTACTCCAGACGTACATCCTCAGAAATTTCTTCCTCAAATTAAGGCCGGTATTTGATATTAGTAGACTTCTCTTGGCCAGAAATGCCTTTTTTGACATAGCGAGTCTGCTTTTGATGTCCTCCTTGCTCCGTCCATCATTGGTTATTTTACTGCCTAGGTAGCAGAATTCCTTAACTTCATTGACTTCGTGACCATCAATCCTGATGTTAAGTTTCTCGCTGTTCTCATTTCTACTACTTCTCATTACCTTCGTCTTTCTCCGATTTACTATCAAACCATACTGTGTACTCATTAGACTGTTCATTCCGTTCAGCAGATAATTTAATTCTTCTTCACTTTCACTCAAGATAGCAATGTCATCAGTGACTCGTATCATTGATATCCTTTCACCTTGTATTTTAATTCCACTCCTGAACCTTTCTTTTATTTCCATCATTGCTTCCTCGATGTACAGATTGAAGAGTAGGGGCGAAAGGCTGAAGCCTTGTCTTACACCCTTCCTAATACGAGCACTTCGTTCTTGATCGTCCACTCTTATTATTCCCTCTTGGTTGTTGTACATATTGTATATGACCCGTCTCTCCCTATAGCTTACCCCTACTTTTTTCAGAATCTCGAACAGCTTGCACCATTTTATACTGTCGAACGCTTTTTCCAGGTCGACAAATCCTATGAAAGTGTCTTTATTTTTCTTTAGCCTTGCTTCCATTCTTAGCCGTAACGTCAGAATTGCCTCTCTCGTCCCTTTACTTTTCCTAAAGCCAAACTGATCGTCACCTAGCGCATTCTCAATTTTCTTTTCCATTCTTCTGTATATTATTCTTGTAAGCAGCTTCGATGCATGAGCTGTTAAGCTGATTGTGCGAGAATTCTCGCACTTGTCAGCTCTTGCCGTCTTCGGAATTGTGTGGATGATGCTTTTCCGAAAGTCAGATGGTATATCGCCAGACTCATATATTCTACACACCAACGTGAATAGTCGTTTTGTTGCCACGTCCCCCAATGATTTTAGAAATTCTGATGTAATATTATCTATCTCTTCTGCCTTATTTGATCGTAAGTCCTCCAAAGCTCTTTTAAATTCCGATTCTAATACTGGATCCCCTATCTCTTCTAAATCGAATCCTGTTTCTTCTTCTATCACATCAGACAAATCTTCACCCTCATAGAGGCTTTCAATGTATTCTTTCCACCTATCTGCTCCCTCCTCTGCATTTAACAGTGGAATTCCCGTTGCACTCTTAATGTTACCACCGTTGCTTTTAATGTCACCAAAGGTTGTTTTGACTTTCCTGTATGCTGAGTCTGTCCTTCCGACAATCATATCTTTTTCGTTGTCTTCACGTTTTTCCTGCAGCCATTTTGTCTTAGCTTCCCTGCACTTCCTATTTATTTCATTCCTCAGCGACTTGTATTTCTGTACTCCTGATTTTCCTGGAACATGTTCGTACTTCCTCCTTTCATCAATCAACTGAAGTATTTCTTCTGTTACCCATGGTTTCTTCGCACCTACCTTCTTTGTACCTATGTTTTCCTTCCCAACTTCTGTGTTGGCCCTTTTTAGAGATGTCCATTCCTCTTCAACTGTACTGCCTACTGCGCTATTCCTTATTGCTGTATCTATAGCGTTAGAGAACTTCAAACGTATCTCGTCATTCCTTAGTACTTCCGTATCCCACTTCTTTGCGTATTGATTCTTCCTGACTAATGTCTTGAACTTCAGCCTACTCTTCATCACTACTATATTGTGATCTGAGTCCATATCTGCTCCTGGGTACGCCTTACAATCCAGTATCTGATTTCGGAATCTCTGTCTGACCATGATATAATTTAATTGAAATCTTACCGTATCTCCCGGCCTTTTCCAAGTGTACCTCCTCCTCTTGTGATTCTTGAATAGGGTATTCGCTATTACTAGCTGAAACTTGTTACAGAACTCAATTATTCTTTCTCCTCTTTCATTCCTTGTCCCAAGCCTATATTCTCCTGTAACCTTTTCTTCTACTCCTTCCCCTACAACTGCATTCCAGTCGCCCATGACTATTAGATTTTCGTCCCCCTTTACATACTGCATTACCCTTTCAATATCCTCATAGACTTTCTCTATCTGTTCATCTTCAGCTTGCGTCGTCTGCATGTATACCTGAACTATCGTTGTCGGTGTTGGTCTGCTGTCGATTCTGATTAGAACAACCCGGTCATTGAACTGTTCACAGTAACACACCCTCTGCCCTACCTTCCTATTCATAACGAATCCTACACCTGTTATATCATTTTCTGCTGCTGTTGATATTACCCGATACTCATCTGACCAGAAATCCTTGTCTTCGCTCCACTTCACTTCACTGACCCCCACTATATCTAGATTGAACCTTTGCATTTCCCTTTTCAGATTTTCTAGTTTCCCTACCACGTTCAAGCTTCTGACATTCCACGCCCCGACTCGTAGAACGTTATCCTTTCGTTGATTATTCAATCTTTTTCTCATGGTAACCTCCCCCTTGGCAGTCCCCTCCCGGAGATATTTTGCCAATGGAGAGATCATCATGACACTTTTTCAATTACAGGCCACATGTCCTGTGGATACACGTTACGTGTCTTTAATGCAGTGGTTTCCATTGCCTTCTGCATCCTCATGTCGATCATTGCTGATTATTCCGCCTTTAGGGGCAATTTCCCACTCCTAGGACAAGAGAGTGCCCTCTTTGACAAGGCCGTTGGCAGAATGAGGCTGACTTCTTATGCCGGAAGTCTTCGGCCGCCAATGCTGATTATTTATCAAAATTTAGGCAATGGCGGGGGTCGAACCCGGGACCGGAGACGTTTTTGATTATGAATCAAAGACGCTACCCCTAGACGACGCGTTCCATAGTACTCACTAATATGATGAAACAGCCCAGAAGAATCGACGCGGACAAGAACACACTGCTGACAGCGAAGCACTCGTGAGCGCCAGCCCGCGGCACTACACCAGAGGGCGCGGTGTCAACACGTGGGCAGGCAGCCAGGTGGTAAGCGGGCCCGATGTTGCTTAACTCCGGTAGTCGGACGAGAACCGGTGTATTCAACACGGTAATGGCCGCTGGCGACGGTCTAACGAAATGCCTCACCACAAGTTCGCTTCGGCTCTTCTCCAGACCCACGCTATCGCAATATTCCGCGGAGTCGGGCAATATTTGATGCCAGATCGTCGTTCTGCCGCTGTGCGTGCACAGTGGCCAGTTGCCCCGAAGGCAGCACCTAGCGTACGCCTGGCCCCATAGGAGCTTCGACATACAGCCGGAAACTAAAGTCCACATACACCCTAAAAATAACACATGAAGTCAAACTCAATCAAGAAAATATCATGTATTCACTTTCTGTGACATAAACAGACACGTTAGGAACTGGAAAACACATATACACTGCATAATTAATCATACTTCCAACCCCCCTGCGGGTTCGGGGGTTAGAATAGGCCCGCGGTATTCCTGCCTGTCGTAAGAGGCGACTAAAAGGAGTCTCAAACGTTTCGGCCTTATGTGATGGTCCCCTCTCGGGTTTGACCTCCATCTATCTAAATTATTCCGAAGAGCGAGCCAATTGGGGAAGGGCACCTTACATGGTGCACTGTATCCTTCGTGCAGTTAGACCTATAGCCGTCTTTCTCGTCGTTGCAATGGTGTCCCGCTCGTTTTCGATCTCTTGGGCGATTACCACGCTGCACTCTGCAGTGTTTCTTTTAACTGTGACGACGACCTTGGCCATTTTTGCACCTAAGATCCAGCACGGTAGCCAGTCCGTTGTGGTGGGGTCGCCATGTACCCTCTTGGTTGTAGCCCCCTGACAACACAGGGATCGCTCTACTGATGCCTGCGCCGTTCACTCCCCACGTATGCCAAGGAGTAGATGCCCATCTCCCTGGGGCATCAGGACTCCCGGCAATGGCCATCCTGCCAGGTGGCCTTTGCTGTGGCTGGGTGGCGCCCGTGGGGAGGGCCCTTGGTCGGAGTAGGTGGCATCAGGGCGGATGACCCGCAATGAAGCGTGGTACATCATCTGTCGCTGGCGGCCAGCCGTCAGCAGTCTCTAAGCGTTCGAGAGCCCATTAACGTTTATGACCCCAAATCGTTCCCCTCCCTTGCCACACCATGGGAGGAACGACAGGCATTGCGTGACACTGAGACGTATTCGCCCAGATATCTTGTCTGTACCAGAGCTGATGGAGAATCTTTTCTATCCGTGAAGCCTCAGTTCTTTGTAGAGCATTTAGAGGACAAGTTTGGGGAGGTGGAGGGCTTGTCCAAGATGCGGTCCGGATCGGTGTTGATAAAAACGGCATCCTCCGCCCAGTCGCGGGCCTTGTTCGCTTGTACTAAGCTGGGGGATGTCTCTGTCACTATCACGCCCCATAAGAGTCTGAACATGGTCCAGGGCATTATCTTTCACAGGGATCTCCTTTTACAGTCCGACGACGAGCTGCGCGCCAACTTGGAGCGCCGAGGTGTCCATTTCGTCCGGCGCGTCCACTGGGGTCCGAGGGATCGTCAAGTTGCCACCAGTGCCTTCATCTTGGCCTTCGAGGGTGACACGTTACCTGAGAAGGTCAAGGTGATGGTGTACCGTTGTGATGTCAAGCCGTATATCCCTCCCCCGATGCGGTGCTTCAAGTGTTGGAAGTTTGGCCACATGTCTTCACGCTGTGCGTCCGACCTCGTCTGTCGCGATTGCGGTCGACCTTCCCATCCTGATCATCCCTGTGCGCCGCCTCCGATCTGTGTGAACTGTGGTGCGCACCATCCGCCTTGCTCGCCAGACTGTCCGATTCTGCAGAAGGAGCGGAAGATCATGGAAATAAAGACTCTCGACCGCCTGACGTACACTGAGGCGAAGCGGAAATATGATCGGCTTCATCCGGTGCGCATGACAACTTCTTATGCCGCAACTGTCACTCCTTCTACAATTCCCTCCGCTCCAGGTAGCTCTCAGAGTCGAAGTCCCACACCTGCCCCCTTGATGGTGGGGGGCACTAAACCTCCTGTTGCTCCTGCTCCATCTACTTCAGGAGCAACACCCCCCCAACCATCGGGGACATCAGTCCCCCCTTCCCAGCCGGAGAAGCGTAAGACTTCTTCGGCTACTCTCGTAAGGAAGGGGTCCCTTGGGGACCTCCCTTCCCAAGTTCCGTCCGGTACAAAGGCCGACAGCCGCAAGTGGCTTAAACAACCGCCGGTCCCTGGTCGTAGGGACAGACGGTCGTCGTCTGTCCCTGAGACCGACCCAGTTGCGCCCTCCCAGCCTGCGCCACCAAAGGCACAGCGCGAGAAGCAGCAGAAGAAGAAACTCCCCAAGGCTACCGACATTGCGGTGGCACCCATTCCACCGCTTCCTACAAGCTCTGCGTCTGAGGATGAGGTGGATATTCTGGCGTCCGCTGAGGACATGGATCTCGCCAGTCCCTCGGATGCAGTAGATGGCTGTTGTCCAGGTGGCGACTCAGTAGCAGCAGGGGCCCCGGAGGTGTAATCTGCCCCCCCAGTCCCTTCACGCCTTTCCCATCCATGACTAATAACATCCTGCAGTGGAACTGCAGCGGTTTCTTCCACCATCTCGCTGAGCTCCGCCACCTTATCAGCCGTCATCCTTTCCTTTGCATTGCTCTGCAGGAAACTTGGTTTCCAGCAATGCGAACCCCTGCCCTCCGTGGCTATCGGGGTTATTTTAAGAACCGGGCAGCTTATGCAAGGGTGTCTGGTGGCGTCTGCATATATGTCCTGAACTCTCTTCACAGCGAGTTTGTGCCTCTACAAACAGCTTTAGAGGCTGTCGCTGTTCGGGTGTGGACGCCCCAGGCCATTACCGTCTGCAGCATTTACCTTCCACCTGATGGTACTGTCGCGCAGCATGTCCTGGCCACTCTGATAGCACAACTGCCGCCACCTTTCTTGCTGCTGGGCGATTTCAATGCCCACAACCCTCTATGGGGTGGGACTGTCTCCGTTGATCGTGGTCGGGCCGTGGAGCGTGTGTTGGCTCAGCTCGACCTTAGCCTCTTAAACACCGGTGCTCCCACGCATTTCAGTGTGGCCCATGGCTCGTTCTCGGCCATCGATCTCTCTATTTGCAGCCCTGGACTTGTCCCATCCCTCCACTGGAGGGTGCATCCTGACCTGTGTGGTAGTGACCATTTTCCCATCTATTTGTCACTGCCACAGTGTCATTCTTCTGGGCGCTTGCCCCGCTGGGCTCTCCACAGGGCTGACTGGCCAGCTTTTACTTCCGCTGTAACCATTGCGTCTCCCCCGCAGGGTGACATTGACGAGGTGGTCCGTGTTTTAACCACGTCCATCATTTCAGCGGCCGAGGCTACCATCCCCCGTTCCTCTGGCCTCCCTCGGCGGAAGGCTGTCCCCTGGTGGTCGTCGGAGATTGCTGAGGCTATTCGCGACCGTAGGCGGGCTCTCCAGCGTCATAGGCGGCACCCGTCTCTGGAGACCCTCATCGCCTTTAAGAGGCTCCGTGCCTTCGCCCGTCGTCTTATTGCACGGCGTAAGCAGGAGTGCTGGGAGAGGTACGTCTCCTCCCTGGGCTCCCGTGTCTCGTCCTCGCACGTGTGGTCCCGGACCCGGCGGATTTATGGCTCCCAGACCCCTGTGGGTGTCCCTGGGCTCTCCTTGGACGGCGCTGTCTGCACGGACGCTGCCGCCATTGCTGAACGGCTAGCCGCGCACTTTGCTCAGAGCTCTGCGACTGCATCCTATCCCCCCGCCTTTCGCTCTCTAAAGGAGCGAGCCGAGCGGACGCCGTTCTCATTCCACACGCGTCATTATGAACCATACAATGCTCCTTTCAGCGAGAGGGAACTCCTCGCTGCCCTCGCCGATTGCCCTGATACAGCACCAGGACCGGACTGCATCCACGCGCAGATGCTGAAGCATCTCTCTAGAGACTGCCAGAGACACATCCTCACCATCTTTAACCGCATTTGGAGCGAAGGCGTGTTCCCGTCGCAATGGCGAGAGGGTCTTATTGTCCCCATCGTGAAGCCCGGTGCGGACCCACTGGCGGTGGACAGCTATCGTCCCATTACCCTCACCAACGTTTTGTGCAAATTGCTCGAACGTATGGTGGGGCGGCGTTTGTGTTGGGTCCTTGAGTCGCGCGGTCTCCTCGCTCCATCCCAGGGTGGCTTCCGTCGGGGCCGGTCTGCAGTGGACAATTTGGTGCGGCTGGAATCTGCTGTCCATACGGCTTTTGCCCGACGTCAGCACCTTGTTGCTGTCTTTTTCGATCTGCGGAAGGCGTATGACACCACATGGAGGCATCACATCCTCGCCACGTTGCATGGATGGGGTCTTCGTGGTCGGCTCCCGGCTTTTCTTCAAAGCTTTTTATTGCGCCGCTCTTTCCGGGTGCAAGTCGGTGCCACCTCTAGTTCCTCTTATATACAGGAAAATGGGGTCCCGCAGGGCTCGGTGTTGAGCGTCTCCTTATTTCTAGTGGCCATTAATGGTCTGGCTGCAGCAGTGGGGTCGTCGGTGTCTCCTTCTTTGTATGCCGACGACTTCTGCATCTCATTTAGCTCCACGACTACGGGAGTCGCCGAACGCAGGCTGCAAGTCGCCGTTCGCAAGGCAGCATCATGGGCTCTTACTCATGGTTTTCAGTTCTCTGCTGCCAAGACTCTGGTTATGCACTTCTGCAGGCGTCGGACGGTCCACCCTCATCCTGACCTTTACCTCGACGGCCACCTGCTTGAAGTGGTGGACACTTGCCGCTTCTTGGGACTCGTGTTTGATGCCCGGCTCACATGGGTTCCTCATGTTACTCAGCTGAAGCAAAAATGCTGGCGGCACCTCAACGCCCTCCGCTGCCTTAGCCACACGTCTTGGGGTGCAGATCGCTGCACGCTACTGCAATTGTACAGAGCCCTTGTGCAGTCCCGGCTTGATTATGGGAGCCTGGCCTATGGGTCTGCGTCACCCTCAGTGTTGAAGTTGTTAGACCCCATACATCACTGTGGGGTTCGGCTTGCAACTGGCGCTTTTCGTACGAGCCCCGTGGATAGTCTACTGGTGGAGGCTGGGGTTCCCCCGCTGCGGATTCGCCGCCATCGACTGCTCGCCGACTATGCTGTCCACGTGCATTGCTCGCCAGGCCATCCCAATCGTCGCCTGCTTTTCCCTGCCATGGTCCTCCATCTGCCCGAACGGCGACCTAGGTCTGGGCTTTCCGTCGCTGCCCGCGTTCAGTCCCTGCTGTCGGAATTGGGTTCATTCCCTCTTCCGCCTCCCTTCCGGGTCCATGCACCTACGCCTCCCTGGTGTTTGTCCCGGCCGTCCGTCCGTCTGGACTTGGCACAGGGGCCCAAGGACTCGGTTCCGCCTGTGGCCCTCCGTCGCCGTTTTCTTGCTCTCCTCGCCTCGTTTTCGGACTGTGAGGCTGTCTACACTGATGGTTCCCTGGTTGATGGTCGCACTGCCTACGCTTTTGCTCACGCTGCCCATGTTGAGCAACGCTCCTTGCCGGCTGGCTGCAGTATTTTTACTGCAGAGCTGGTGGCCATCTTGCGCGCTCTCGAGCATATGCGTTTCTGCTCAGGTAGGTCCATCGTCATCTGCAGTGACTCCCTGAGCAGCCTTCAGGCCATCGACCGCTGCTATCCCTCCTCTCCTCTGGTGTCCTCTATTCGGGAGTCTGTTTCCACCATTACCCACTCTGGTCGTTCGGTGGTTTTTGTTTGGACGCCAGGTCACGTTGGCATCCCGGGGAACGAACGTGTAGACAGGCTGGCCAAAGGGGCGATAGACGCCCCAGCTTTGGCGATCGGCCTTACGGCTCGCGACCAGCAGCTGGTGTTGCGCCGTAAGGTACTTGGGATGTGGGCTGCTGAGTGGCGTGGCATGACAGCCCCGAATAAACTACGGGCTGTCAAGGGGACGACCGATGTGTGGCGTTCCTCCCTGCGGGCTTCTCGCAGGGACTCGGTAGTCCTGTGTCGGCTGCGCATCGGCCATACCTACCTGACGCACGGCCATCTGTTACGTCAGGAGGATCCCCCCTTGTGTCAGTGTGGGTCCCGGCTGACGGTCGGCCACATTTTGCTGGAGTGTCCTCGACTGCGCACACTCCGGCAATCTTTTAATCTCCCGGGCACTTTGGCTTTGGTTTTATCCGACGATGCCTCCATGGCTGATACCGTTTTAAATTTTATCCGTGGTAGTCCGTTTTCTGGTTCGATTTAGGGAGGTCCTGCGCCTTTCCCTTTTTGTGTCTATTGTCCTTGTGTCTGTTGCTGTTCTGGTGTGCCGTGAGATGGTTGACTCTTTCCCATTTTTGATCTCGTGGTCAGTCAACCAGTCTCCGGCCATCTTCCTTTCTTCTGTTTCTTTCTGTCTGGTGTTCCTCTGTCCTGTTCTTGTTTGTAGTGTTTGTTGCTGCATTTGTGTGCTTTTAGCGCCTGGGGGGACGTCTCCTCCCCCTTTGGTTTTTATCTGCTTCGTAGATTTTCGGCTCGCCTGATTTTGGAATGGGGGACTGATGACCTTCGCTGTTTAGTCCCCCTTAAACATCCAACAACCACCACCACCATACTTCCAATACTGAAATTTTGAGCATACAAATGAAACAGCGGTTAAGTTCTAAAGTTGTAACTTAGCTTGCGTCATGGTCGCTATTTGTAAGTTGCGGAAAAAAATGGTGTTATGTGTAAGTTGCGTGAATCTTACTTTGAATAAGAAAATGTTATCTGGCATAGAAATCAACGTAAAAGATTGGGTCGCCAGCGACTCTAGCCACACGACAAATGAAGGGTTCGACTAAATCGGCAAATTAATTAATTTAATCCTAAGAAAAAAACTCATAAAAGAACATTCATTGTACTATCACTCATAAAGAATGGTATGTAATTACTAGTTTGGTCCAGGCATTGTCCACTTGAATCAAATATTAAAATAAAGTAAATAATGCATGAACACTGTGCATAAGAGCAGCTTGCAGCAGCAGTCCTGAAAACATCATCTGTTCTAAAGAATTTGTTTTAAATAAAAAGGTAGCACTACTTATTGGGCTTGTGCGCATGGAAACGCTATGGATGGGCTAACAAGGAAACTACGAGGTAAATGGCGTAGGTAGTAGAGACGTAACATCGGTACACAGGATAAGATGGGTGGCAAAACTATTTATTCCTTAAACCATCGATGTAATGCATCTACACAACTTCTGTTGCCTGGTAACTAGTACAATTTATTGTGAAACGGTACAAGATTCACGACACACTCGTATGCCCACATGGTTTGCGGAGAGACAATTTATACAATTAAATTACCAAATAAGCAGCAACCAGTCGCAAAATCATGTTTTCTTTATTTACTTTTGCAAATCGATTTCAACTGATTAACAGCCATCATCGGTGCTACAAATACAAAAATAAAAATAATTAATAACAGTGACCAAATGAATAAATGTACATAAAGCAACGTAAAACTAATTAAATGTATATAGACGCATTATACCATTTAAAATGAACATACATATTTACCTTACAACCAACATGTGCCCTGAGTAGTAATACTGTCTTAAGCAGAGGTCAAACATAAAGTGGTACATCGAGAACTGAATATGACAACGAGAAACCGTAAGGGAACGCTGCAAAGCAAACCCGCCCTCTATGCGAAAAGATAGAGCTAAAATAAAAATAAGAAGAAGAAATGACAAACAAAGTGAGGTAAAATATAATGATGAAATACTGAAATATTTACAAAAAATGGATATATTGACGAAGGTTTTGTCAACCACATAGTACAGTTATGTACGCCAAGAAGCGATTGTACAAATTAGTAAAAAAGGGAACAAACATAGGTGAGAAGCACACAATAGAAAAAATTTTAAAATTACGTTTTGGCATTATGATTAATCATATTATCGAAGAGCAAAAGTTAAAACGGTGTTGGCATCCATCTAGCGTACAGTTAATGATATTCAGGAGGATCAGATTATTTTCGGCAGGTGGCGGCATATTGCTGAATGCACATGTAAAGTAAACTAAGTTGAGATAAGAAAATTACGGACATGAACGAAACAAACGTATTAAAGAAACAAGACCAAATGCAGAAATAGTGCTAGCACACTTCATACATGGGAAAATTAACACAGGCTCGATAGGATGAATTGAGAGCTCGTAGAGGCTCTTTCGGTGTGCTCGTATATCATGAGACGTAAATCCACACCATATGCGCCAGAGACTGGGACGCCGTTGCGGAAGGGTCGTGTCGCAGCGCAGCAGCGGTGAAGGGCAGCCAGCTCCCCCCCCCCCCCCCCCCCTCCATGCAACTTACAGTGACGGAGCGGCTCCACGGCGGCGGTCGCTAACCAGCGACCACCGCGGGGGCGGGGTACTCCCACATCGAAATAATCTAAAGGGTGCTCCACTAGACGATTGCAAGGCGCAGGGACTGGCAAATTGTTGTGACTCTTAAAAAGCAAAACTGTCGCGAGAGTCCCTGCGTTGCGATCGGGAAGCACCATCCAACAACATCGTCGCACCGCGCGGAGAAAGGAGAACACCGAACAAGAGGACCACCACAAGGGCGCAGAGAGCGCAGTTGGTAATATATATACCCCTCACGCTGCCGCAGAGCCTGCACACGACGCCCGGGAGAAGAACCGACTGTTCCGACAGTGGCAGATCGCGCGGCAGCCGGCAACGAAGGCCACCATCAACTGCATACGTCGCGAAATTAAGTGCGCAATTGCAAACCACCGCAACCGCGACTGGGCTAGAAGAATTTCCACTCTCGGGATAGAGGACGGATCCGCCTGGAGGGTGACCAACAGCTGCCTGCAACAACGCCAGCGAGTGCCACCGCTCCAGGTCGGCGGTGACGTCATCACCGAGCCCGACGCCAAAGCCGGCGCGTTAGCCGACGCATTCGCCGCCAATTTCACGCCGGTGGAGGACGTCGTGGACGAAGAACACGTCCGTTTGGTGGAACAGCGCCTTCCTGTGTACCTGGCGCACAGATACGTGGACGACGTCATGGCGAAAGTGACGGAGGATGAGGTCGCGCAACAGCTCGCTCGCCTGCAGAGAAGGAAGGCGGGAGGGTGCCAAGATGCTGCCGCCGAGCGCCGTGCGGCAACTTACGAAGATCTTCAACTCCGTGCTCGGGACTTGCAGCTTCCCATCTGCGTGGACACATGCGGAAGTTGTAGCTGTCCCCGAGGCCGGAAAAGTCCTGCGGCTGCCGCAAAACCACAGGCCCGTCAGCCTGTTGCCTGCAGTTTCGAAGGTCTTCGAGAGGCTGTATGTCAGGAGGCTGTGGCGACACGTCGAGGAGGAAGGCCTGCTCCCTGACGAACGGTTCGGCTTCAGGAGGGGCCACTCCACGCAGCAGCAACTGCTTCGACTGGTAGAGCAGGCGATGGGGGCGCTGGAGTGTCGCGAGTGTCTTGGGGCGGTACTCCTGGACGTTTCCAGAGCCTTCGACAGCGTGTGGCACGACGGCCTTGTGTATAAACTACTTACACAAGGTCTCCGGTGTCGCACGCCCGCCTGCTCAAATCCTACCTGACTGGGCGCACCTTCCACGTGCGCGCCGATGACGGGACGTCAACAGCACGCCCCATAGCAGCTGGAGTACCGCAAGGGTCCGTCATCGGCCCCTTGCTCTACTCACTATACACCGCCGACGTTCCGAGGAGGCAGGGCGTGCACGCTGCGCTCTACGCGGACGATACGGCGCTCTACGGCAGAAGCATCAACGCCAGGCTGATGCGTCACCGCCTGCAATCGGCTTGCGAGGTCCTTGGGGTTTTGGCCACCAAATGGCGGCTCAAGTTCAACGCAGCCAAAAGTCAGGCGGTGATCTTCACCAGAAAGAAGATTCCTGCTGACCTCCAGCCACTCAGCATCATGGAAGTCCCCATCCCACGGTCGAACACAGGACGCTACCTAGGCGTCACTCTGGACCGGCGCCTGACGTGGAAGGCGCACAGCAGGGAAGTAAGGGGTAAAGCGCTTGGCAGAATGCGCTCGTTGTATCCCTTACTCAACCCAGCGACGACCCTGCCCCCACACTGTGGCATAACCCTGTACCTGACACTCATCAGGCCTGTGTTAAGAGTACGCTGCCGTGGTGTGGGGCAACGCTGCCGACTCGTTCATCGCCAGGCTGCAGACGGTCCAGAACAAGGCGCTTAGGTTAGCGCTTCACCTGCCACGAGACTCCACAGAGTAGCGAGTCCCGCTGGTCAAGCACTGATTCCGGCAGGTGGCGCAATGTTTTTACGCGGCCGCCCAGATGTCTGAGAACGAGCTCATACGCACTTTGGAAAACCAAGTGCACTGGCGCCCGACCACAAAGTGGCCAGACCTGTTGCTGGAGTGAAGGCACGTCGCAACACGACGAAGATGAAGTAAAAGCACAAACGCAACGTGAGGAAGATTCCGCCGAGAGGACTACTACAAACTCCCCCAGGCAGAAATAGGAAAGGCGTGATCCGCTCACCCTACAACACACCGGAATACGATGCTCCGTGAATTTGCGTAGCGGTGAGCCTCTCTCTGCCCCACCCTAGTCTGTTAGGGCAAAGGCTCCTCCAGAGCCCAGTCACTGGCTGGACACCCGCGAGAAGAGGTGTAAACTAACCTCCCAAGGCGGGAAACCCGCCCTCACACAACACCACAGCCGACCAGCACTGCGAAGATATGGAGGCTTGGCCCATCGGCCCAGGGGTCACCTGTCTCTCCCCCAGACACTCCCGTCATCAGCCATCACTCCCGTGACGAGATCACAGCAGACGAGGACAACGAGGACTGGACAGTGCAGCGCTCCAGAAACGAAGGCGAAAATCAGACAGCGACACCCCCTCTCCTCGCCACCCCAGAGATCCGAGAAGGCAGCGTCACCGACCCCAGTCTCCAGCAACCCGTCCTAGGCGAAATTCCGCACCTGTTACACCGGAAACCGGACCTTGGGAGGACAACGAGCCGGTCAGGCCTTCTGTCGCGACAAAAGCACCAACCACTGCGACATACTTCCTCAAAAACTTGCCTGATAAGACTACCAACAAAAGTCTGTCATTGCAGATCAGGGAGCACATCAGAGACTACAGCGGCTCCCTTAACGTCTTCAGGGACGGAAGGACCGCTAAACTCATTGCAGACAAATAGTATGACATTAACTATCTGCAAAGAACTCTTAGGCAATTTCTCCCATCCAACGTCACAGTGGAGAAAAAGTTGAGCAGGCCGATTGCGGGCCCTTACCGAAGCCTAAACCCCTATCGTTCAGTGCAGTCATAAAACACGTGTATTTCGATGTCGACAAGGACGATGCGATTGCTGAACTGAAACTTCAGGGTCTAGAAGTAAAGCCACCATGGCACATCAAGTCGCGCAGAACAGGGACACATGGCCCGATGTTCAGGGTCATCTCCCACAACCGAAAGCACATAGATTTCATGCTTGAAAACGCCGTGCACATATTCCTATCGCACCACAAAGTCGGGCCCTCAAACCATCAAAAACCCCAACCTATACAATGCCAAAGGTGCCAGCAATTCAACCGCCACACCAAAGACTGCACATCCACCCCAAAATACAGTCGCTGCGGCGGCAATTACCATCTTCCCGAATGCGCTAACGACGACCTCTGCACCCCTTCCTGCGCAAACTGCGGAGGACCACACTCTGCAAGATCCTTCAAATGCAGGGAAAGGCCTCCAACAGCCATAAACGAAACACTTCAGGGCCCTCTTCAACTGGCTGACACTTCCTCCTCACAAGGAGAAGTCCTGAACAACGACGACTTCCTTAAAGCCATGACATTCACCATGACCAACCTCTTCCAAGGCCGCAAAGAGGAAGCAATATACACAGTCCGACAAGTGGCGTTAGGCACACCATAGACTACCGCCCCAACAGGCACAACTACAACCTGATGTTCGTCAATGCAGGCGGCATCAGGAACAAAAAAAAAAACCCTACTAAATGACATTCTAACCAGGCAGGACAGTGACATCGCTGGCATAGCCGAGACATGGACCAAACAATCACACAATATCAACATTAACAGAGACTACGACACCTACATGAAACATCGACCAGACGGTAGGGGCGGAGTCGCAATACTCGCAAAAAAATCCCTCGCGACACAGGAAACCCTGCTCCCTACCCGATTCAATCATCTAGAAGCAGTAATGGTCACCATCCCTCGACCAAGACGCCGCATACTACTGATAGTCTGTCTATACGTCCCCCCAGGCACGGAAATTCCGAGGGCCTTCCTCAGATATGTGGCCACTTTCCAAGAATACATCCTAATGGATGACCTTAACGCTAGACATGAACTCCTTGGCGACACAGGCAACAACAGAAACGGCGAAGCACTCCTGGACTTCCTAACCACGAAAACATGACTAGAATACCGCTGACGACTTACACCTTGGTAGGACACGGTGGCAACTCCCTTCCCGATCACATCCTACACAGTCCCAGTTTGTCAGACACCATTACCGCAGCGACAATAGGAGACAACAGTACGAGTGACCACCTCCCTATTCTCTTCAGCACAACCGCAATTAACCCTCCACCTCCCCTACAAACCTCCACAACTATACGATTATACTCAAAAGCAGACTGGAAGAAATACCAAGAGACGATAAATAACGACCTAAGGGCACCACTGACTATTACTAACGACACCGAGTTAGACTTAATTAACGATAGAATCGTGGACACAATAAAAACAGCCATTGAGACAGCCATCCCCACCAAGGCCATCGAGCGCTGGAAACCTCATCTTCCCCCCTGACATACTACTTCTCATCAGACGCAAAAGACAACTATACACTGAAATAGTAAGGACAAACAACCCAGAGCTCAAACCACAATGGAACAGACCGAAACGCGAAAATAAAGCGACTTGACTCGGAACATCGACAAAACCAGTGGGACAACACGTGCAAACAACTTGACCACAGACAAGGACGCAAGGTTTGGACAAAATTCAAAACACTCACAGGACAAAACACGGACAGGAAATACAAACTGACAATCGACAACACACCCACTACCAATGACAAAGAAATTGCGGAGGCATTCAAAGAAGTTCTGGTCAATGCCCACAGTTTCCCCCAAGACAACCTCTTCGACGAGCAATTCAGACATACAGTCACGAACGAACTTCCCCTCCTCCTCCACATGCCCACTGTGCCCTCCGGAAACGACGACGACTCACTTAAGGACATAACGGAAAACGAAGTAGCAGACGCCATCATGTCGGGCAAGAACTCCGCCCCAGGCGAAAACGGCATCCAAAGAATTCACCTCAGGAAATGCCCCCTTACGACGTTAACCCCCCTGCTGACTACTGTTTAACTACTGCATGACGCATGAAACTACCCCCACAGTGTGGAAAAAAACGAAAACCAAAATGATACACAAGCAAGTCAAACCGAAAAGAGACCCGAAATCCTACCGACCCATATCCCTAATAGGCGTGCTCAGCAAAACTTTCCAAAGGATAATCACCGACAGACTGACCAACTACACAGACAAACTACAAATAATCCCACATCTCCAGTCAGGATTCATGAAAAGACACTCGACAAACGACCCCCTTACTAAGACTTACCACAGACATAACAAGACACCAGAACCTGGGACAATGCACACTCGCGGTGTACGTAGACATCGAGTGCGCATTTGACAAGAGCTGGCACGACGGCCTACTCTACAAACTACTGAAACTAGGATTGCCCCCTAAGACAGTAAGACTCATTCAATCGCTACTACTAGACAGACAATCCCAGGTACATGTAAATGACGAAACATCGTCACCCTTCTCCCCACAAGCAGGAGTAGCGCAGGGTGGAATAATCTCCCCCCTGCTATACTCACTATACACTACGGACGTACCACCCACCCACCACCAGACGCAACGAACAAGTCCAACTCTATGCAGACGACACGGCGTATTGGAATTCAGGACCATCAACAATCACAATCAACCGAGAAACGACGACCTACTTGGCGAAATTACAACAGTGGATGCAGAAATGGCGCATAAAGCCAAACCCAAACAAAACTCAGCTAATCCTGTTCAGACACCGACACATACCCAAAAAGACGAGACTGCCGCTGTGGGGAACCAGACTGAATACGACCGATAAAGCCAAGTACCTGGGAGTGACTCTAGACAAGTACCTAAACCTGGAAGACCATGTCAAAGAGACACTCAACAAAGCAAGACGACGCCTGTCCTTAATTAGACGAGTCCAGAGAAAATTCCATGGCTGCAGTGATAAAACAGCAATTAACACCTACAAAACATTCGTCCCTCCCCTCTTCGAGTTTGCAGCTGCCCCCCTAGTCTGTATGTCGCAAACAAAGACAGAAAGACTATATCAGACCGAAAGACGCATTTTACGTTGTATACTGAGACTGCCCCCCTACCACCCCCAGAGAAGAATCGTACGACGAATCGAAGGTCACACCCCTGCGGATGAGACTCGCGGTCCTCCGCGCACGTTACGGCCGACGCATACTAACAAGTCGCCCTTACCTCACTCAGCTATTCACAAACAGACCAACACAAAAATAAACCGAAGTTCAAATACACATATCCACCCCGAACAATCATACACAACATTCTAACAACACACCCAGACACCATTGACGACCATGAACTCTCGGCACAAATGACACTAATAGCACAGGAAACACCAACACCACTGCACCTACTGCCACTAGATCCGGATCTGGATCCCGATCCAATGTGAACTCCCACACACCCGAACAACCTAAATATTGCACAGCCATAGGCCAGGAATAACAACAAACTGGTCGCCCATTTATTCATAAACATAGTAATTAAAACATTGTTTCACTTTGTCAACCATCCAAGTATTTATGACCCTAGTAATTGTGTACCAACTATATCATAATTTTATCTAAATTTCAAATTTCTCTCTCTGTGAACTTTATTCTAGTTCTTGATTCTTATTGTCAATCCTATCACATAATTGTAGTATTCCATAAAGTTCAAATACACATCAGCAAACTGTACATATGTCCAGATATCAAAATGTCCACTTGTGGAAACAATATATACAAGGATAGCAACAATTGTAAATATATGAAAATGTATAACAATAACTGTATATTAGAAGTAATTAGATGTAAGACATAGCTGTAAGAATGTTGTCAATAAAGAAAAAAAAGCAACAAAAATGTTAAGCTAAGGCCAAATAGAGCGAGACGCTCCCAAGTGGCAGGCCCACTATCCCTCAGGTGTGGGAATGAAAAGTATATAAAGAATAAATAAAAAACACCATCTGTCTGTTGGTGCAGCCGACAAAGACGGCAAAAGCCCGATTAAAGGGCGTCGACGAAAACTTAGTCACAATAACGTAATTCATAACACCAATCTATTTATCTCCCCGCCCCCCTTCGTTTTTCCATTCCCATCAAGCAAATGCTCGGCGAAGAGCTTCCAAAAATCAACTCCCCTCACCGCCACCTACTCTTTGACAAGGCAGATGACAAAAGATCTCCATATCCTCTAGCAAATCAAGATAATTTCCCGAATGAGATTTTCACTCTGCAGCGGAGTGTGCGCTGATATGAAACTTCCTGGCAGATTAAAACTGTGTGCCCGACCGAGACTCGAACTCGGGACCTTTGCAAAGGTCCCGAGTTCGAGTCTCGGTCGGGCACACAGTTTTAATCTGCCAGGAAGTTTCATATCAGCGCACACTCCGCTGCAGAGTGAAAATCTCATTCTGGAAACATCCCTCAGGCTGTGGCTAAGCCATGTCTCCGCTATATCCTTTCTTTCAGGAGTGCTAGTTCTGCAAGGTTCGCAGAAGAGCTTCTGTAAAGTTTGGAAGGTAGGAGACGAGATACTGGCAGAAGTAAAGCTGTGAGTACCGGGCGTGAGTCGTGCTTCGGTAGCTCAGATGGTAGAGCACTTGCCCGCGAAAGGCAAAGGTCCCGAGTTCGAGTCTCGGTCGGGCACACAGTTTTAATCTGCCAGGAAGTTTCATATCAGCGCACACTCCGCTGCAGAGTGAAAATCTCATTCTGGAAACATCCCCCAGGCTGTGGCTAAGCCATGTCTCCGCTATATCCTTTCTTTCAGGAGTGCTAGTTCTGCAAGGTTCGCAGAAGAGCTTCTGTAAAGTTTGGAAGGTAGGAGACGAGATACTGGCAGAAGTAAAGCTGTGAGTACCGGGCGTGAGTCGTGCTTCGGTAGCTCAGATGGTAGAGCACTTGCCCGCGAAAGGCAAAGGTCTCGAGTTCGAGTCTCGGTCGGGCACACAGTTTTAATCTGCCAGGAAGTTTCAAGATAATTTCCCTTTTCTGCTCTGTGTAATAACCTCACATGCGTCTCAATTCGAGGAAGTTCATGTCCACTATTTATAATGTGGGCTGCAAAATTCGACCTATCAGCCGCGTCCTTTCTGTCAATGGCGACATGTTCAGCAAATCTAGTTTTAATTTTTCGTCCAGTCTGACCTACGTAACATGCTTTACAGCTTGGATAAAGTACACCCGACTGGTGTAAAACTTTTACTTTATCTACGCCATGATCTAAAATTTGTCCCAAATTATTCTTAGTTGAAAAAGCAATCTTAACTTTGAGTTTCCTAAAAATTGCTGCAACTTTAAGACTAACTGCCCAATAGTATGGCAAAGAAATATATTTCATTGCTTCATTTTCCCCTAAAATTACTTCATTTGCTCCCATGTCTTTATATTTATTGGCAAGTTTTTCATAAATTTTTTGAGCAAAGGGTAGCGGTTAATCATTAGATTTAGCTATGGAAAAAATAATTTCTAACTCAGTTTTACGTTCCTCTTCAGAAAGTGGGGTACAGAAAACACGATTAAATGCAAATCTGAAAAACGCCATTTTATGCTGATTGGGGTGGGTTGAATGATAGTTTATGATACAGTCAGTATACGTCTTTTTTCTAAATATGCCAAAATGAAGCCTTCCGTCACTATTCCTCATGTATAGATCCAAAAAACTGATAACCCCATTCGTTTCAAGTTCAGATGTGAACTTTATTTTAGCATGTAAAGCGTTAAATGAGGACACAATTTCATCGCCACTCACAAACAGTAATGTATCATCGACGTACCTAACGTAAAAGACAATTTTCTTTGCCAACTCAGGAAAGGTTTCAAGGTGATTGATGAACACATCAGCTAAAAAACCAGTAATCTCGTTTCCCATACTGAGACCGTCTTTTTGCGCATAAATTTCGTCGTTGAACCGGAAAAAGTTGTATTTGAGCATAAGAGACAATTTCATTCTCTGTCAAATTACTCAGCATTAAATTATTTTTCACAATATCAATAGTCTCATTTATCGGGATATTAGTGTATAAATTCACAATATGCAGAGATAACAGCTTCATACTAGCTGTAGTGGGGATGTTTCTAACCTGCTCAATTAATTGTTTACTATTCTTCACAGAAAATTGTTTACGGAATCTAAAGTGTATTTTTAATTTGTTTAAACATTTTTGCGCAATTTTACTGAAGGGACCCTCTATACTGTTCACGATTGGTCTCACAGGGCGCCCTTCTTTATGGACCTTAAGTTGGGCCCTTAAAATAGGTGTGTGTGGGTTCACGTTTCGCAAAGTCAGCTTCTCAATCGGTGTAAAAATGTCTTTATAACACCGGTAACTTTCACGCATGGAGAGCAAACCTTTCTGCCTACCTGAAAACTACAGGGGTTGGCCATTCTGTACAACTACCGCTGATTCTCTGCAGCAGACTAAACCACCGTATAGCAACATGAAACACACCAAATTCATTCATTCACACCTGCCAGAGAGCTTTGTATCACCGGAAAGTAAATGAAATGATAACGAAAGGGGGCTACAGGGCCCTTTCATCATCCCAAACATCCCAGAGAAAACTGTGTCGTGAATTTTCTAGCCATGCTAGGAGATTCGCCAACAGTCTTCGAAACAAACGTAATTTGAGAAACAATTAACGCAACAGGCAAACAGCAGTTCAAAAGAAATGACTAATCTACAATATTTAAATGAATTTTGGATGACTTTAGTCGGTAGCTGTGACCTCATGTGGTCTGCAAATCAAACAGATTAAAATAAATGAGATGTATGATATTGGAAGCTGACATCATAGAATCCAACTTATTGCAGCAACAAACATGAGATATCATTTTGAAAATTTCCATAAACAGTTATTAAAAGTTAACACAGAGACATACATCAAAGATACACAAGGTATACTGGTTTACAAAAAAATCACAATATTACAAGATTAAAGTCATGAGTGCACAGCTATAACGATATTCAACAAAAAATAATAATTAACACAGAAACATGCATAAAAGGTACACGAGATATACAGGTTGCGAGGTGCCAGGGCTAGTAGTGTATTTAACACTTAATTCTTCGAGAATCTTCATATATAAATGATGCTCTAAGCCCCACCTATTCTAACTCCGACTTTTGCTGTTGCACATGGGTTAAAAAGAAACGCAAACTGACTGTAATCGACCCTGCAAGTGGAGTAGAAAAGAGTTTGGCACCTGCAATAATTTAATTTGATAAATAAGTTAAATAAAGGAAAGTTTCATTCTGTTAATCGGTAGAGCAACCCTTTCATTTCTCACTACGTTAATGAAAGTTCTGTCCAAAATAACAATATGATTTATTATTACTAAACTCAAAATAATAAACAAAACACATGAAACATTTACAATACATCAAATTGGCTCAAATTGGATACTCAAATAAATGCTGTGAAGGTGAAGTCGTCCCTAAACTAGATTGTGACATTTATGACGAAGTGGTATGTGGAGCCAATTCCTTGCAACTCAAATGTTAAGAGAAACACACAGTCAACCCAACATTAATTGCTGCTACAGTAGTGAGAACTCAGACAATGAACATCCAAGACAGAACCACGTAAGAAAAGACGGGAACAGGCGCGCTCTGCTGAGCTGTGATTATCACCTAGCAAAATTGCCTGCTTTGCTCGTGCTGCGGACGTATAGTACCAAGCTGTCTTCTTAACTGCAAGGACACGATCTGGCGTACCGTAGGCGATGGCTGGTTGCTTCGACGTCCCGTCGTGGTGATGATTATGTCGCGAGTATAGCCCGAAACAAATTATCCTGGTCTGGTTGTTCCAGACTAAAGACTTCCCAGCAATATAAATGCGCCTCTGAGGGAGACGAAGAAGGCTCGCCACACAATCACTGACGGTACAATGATTGATTGCAACAAGCGAAGTCACACGGTAACTCCGATACAGTCAACTTGAGCCAAAACTGCTCCAGACAGACAACATAGGCCTCTTGTACGCAGAATGCTCAATTGCCAACTGTACTCGAAAAGTTACGTTGAAGTCGAAACTTCAGCAACTTCGTCAAACAGTTACAATTAAATAAAAGTATATTAGACAGCCAACGGAAGGCAGACTGTCCAGAGCAGCGAGAGCTCAGTCTTGTAACCTACTCTGACCGAAAGGCGAGAGCCGACCCCCACAAGAGCACCCGTACAAACCGTACACAGAACATTCCCGCCCCCACGACAGTGGCTGTGGTTAAACGTTCCAATCAAAAACTCGAAAACCGGCGGAAAATTCCAGTCTACTGATGTAAACGAATGAATGGGCATAAAAATAGAAATCAAAATCAATTTATCCTATAAGTAAACACACAAAAGATTGTCAAATAAGTGAAGTTATTTGCCCATGGCCATAATTACTCATCTTACTAATTGTCATACGATACTCACAATCATTGATCCATTACTCACTACTGTCGCCAGGGATCCTCACATACCTTCACTTTATTTCACACTTATAGGTTGTTACCTTGATTATTTATCAAATATATAAATTGCTTGAGTTTAAAAGCTGTTTCAATATTCATCTTCCAGGGCTTCCATATTCTGGTATCCTTAAACGTACCTAGTAGTAGGTGGTGGCAAATTACAACTTCCAATCATCTTATAAGGTGGCATCACTGAAAGTCAAACACTATTAGTCTCACTTCACACACAAAATCATTAGCTACAAGTCATCAAAACGTCTCATAAACATTGCAGTACATTTGCAAAGTCTCACTGAATCATCCTCACCTGTGGGGAATAAGCATACAACAACTGTAATTTGTCATCAAGAATTACCTTTACGACTATTGACTCGCCACGCCAGCACACCCGATACGTTTTTAGTCACAAAAAAAGGCCACATTACTGTAATGGGAAACGGTTCATCTGAGCCTCATGATCATTCACATTCAGACGTTATAAAGCTGCGCAACACTACTCTCTTGTGCTAAGAAGAAGAAGAAGAAGAAATAACTACACACATTTTGGGGAACCCTTTACATTTCATAGAAAATATACACTTTACTTTTAATCACACCAGAGTGAATCAAAACATTGGAAAATATACACTGTAATTTTACTCACAAAAGAATGACTGCGAGAAAACGATGTGGGCAATACGTCATTCCGACCTCCGAGGGGCAAGATCTTCCGCTTCTTATTCAATATAAGGTTTTACATTGGAGATGTGGTGCAGGCCCATCGACTTACGAGAGCGGAAGTTTTCTACTTCAAGCGCATTCGGACATGAAATCCGATTGATTCTGTACGGCCCGTTGAATAAGAAAAAGAACTTCTTTGGCAACCCAGCCCGTTTATTAGAGAGCTTGTGCGAGCGTACAAGTACTTTCTGGCCTACGCGAAAAGTTATGTTCCGCACCTTCTTTTGTAGGCTCTTACCTGAGAGTCGGCGGCACTCTTTATATTTTTCAGGGCAAGCTCCACAATTGCAGATCTTCGTAACCTGGGTTCTACTGGCCGGAGAACCACCTCTTCTATTTTACTCGGAGGCTCCTTGTTTTTCAGGACCAGAATCAGTGGCAACATCGTCGACGCATTTGGCAATTCATTTAATATGTTCTGGAAACCGGATACTTTCCTGTCCTACGTCCGGTGGTCAAGGTGGCAGTATAACCGACACAATCTCCTTCATCTACCTTCCACAGGGATTTGCTCAAGGGCAGAAAAGGGAGATAAAGATCGGTTTCTCCGAAGCATATGCTCCCAATGACGTGACCTGAATTGTGGCCCGTTGTCCGAAATCACACGCTTCACAGTGCCAACCTCTCGTAAGAAGTGATTTGCGAACGCGGCAGCTACTGCCTTCCCGGTGTCCCTACGCAGCGGGGTGAGGCAGACGAATTTTGACGTCAGCTCTACTGCCACACAAATGTACGCAAATCCGTTCCTATAACGCATTAGCTGACCGAATATATCTACTGCTGCGAGATCCCTGAGTTTACTGGGAACGATCCGGTGTCTTGGTGCGGCAAACGACAGAGTGGGCGGCTTGGCTTGCTGACAGGGCTTGCATACCCTAATTACTTTACGTATACGCCGAAGCATATTATTAAAGTAACAGGTTTCCCGCAGCTTCTCCAAGCATTTCCTTGCACCAAAGTGACCGTAGCTCAGATGGACGTACCACACAAGCTTGTTCACTAGTTCCTCCGGAATCGCTAACAGCCACCTGGAATCATCCAGAGCTCGCCTCTTTGAATGGGATGCCACTCCGGATAATATAATACTGCCTGATGGCCGCGTGGGATTTATCATGTCATTTCTATTTGATGTCTTTGTCTTTGATATTGTCCTTGTATTGTTCCGCCCCGATATTGCCTAGTGACGCAGTGACATAATTCTCGAATGCCACATTTTGAAGGTATAACACACTAAAATTGTTCTCATCAATAGCGTTATCGTCAGCATGGGTGAGCCCGATAGGCATCCGAGATAGAGCATCAGCAATGATCTTGTGCTCCGGAATGTAGTCTGTCGTGAAGTGGTATTCCTGGAGGAACACCGTCCACCGTCCGAGTCTACCGTGATTGATCTTGGCGCTCATTAGGAATTGTAGTGCTCGGTGGTCGCTGTACACCATAGTCGTGCGCCTTAACAAATAGTAGCGGAATTTCTTGAACGCCCAGACAATCGCCAGGGCTCCAAGCTCCGTGACAGAGTAGTTCCGTTCACTCCGCGAGAGCACACGGCTGGCGAACGAGATAGTTTTCCAGGCGGACAGATCTTTTCCACCATCCGTCTGGAACAACACCGCTCCCAGCCCCATCAGTGAACTATCTGTCATCAGGCAAAACTCCTTATTCAAATCCGGATGCGCGCGCAATGGAGCGTTAAACAATGCATTCTTTAATTCGTCAAATTCGCTCTGTACTTGTTCATCTCACATCCAAGCGGTGTTCTTACCTGTCAGTGCACATAAACGAGGGGTGGACAAAACATTGGCATTTATAAATCTCTTGTAGAAATTGCAAGGCCCCAAATAACCGGTGAGCTGATGCTTTGACGTAGGCGTCGCGCACTCCGCAATCGCTGAAATTTTTTCGGGATTCGGATGAATCCCATCCACCGACACAATATGACCCAGAAACTTTATGCTTTCGCACCCGAACTGGGATTTGTCCAGATGCATGGTCACCCCCGCTTTGTCGAATACTTCGAGCAATCGATTTGGAACCCGGTTGTTATTCCCATGACATCTCTGCAATGAGAATGTCGTCCACATTCACCGTTACGCACGCTTTTAGGTCGTCAGGCAGTATACTATTCAGGCCTCTTATGAAGGTGGCTGAAGAAACATTGAACCCGAAAGGGAGGCGTCTAAACTGGTAGCAACTCCCATAGCGGAGGAAAGCAGTATATTGCCGGCAAGACGAATCGAGCATAATTTGCCAATAGCTGTTTCGGAGGTCCACGAATGACAATACTTTCACGCCATGAAACCTTTGCAGCAGTTTCTCAAGTCCTTCTGGCCTATGTGTCTCGGACATGATGACCGTATTTATTTGCCGCGAGTCCAACACCAAACGCACGGACTTGTTCCGCTTTGGCACTACGAGTAATGGCGAGTTATAGGAACTCGTAGCTCGCTCTATTATACCCTGCTGCAGCATCCTACTCATTTCGCCTTCGACACTGCTCTTGTGTACCAATGGGGTGAGGTAGGGCTTAACAAAGAACGGAAGATGGATTTCTGTACCGCTTTACGGAGCGCGACCATCAGTTGCCCCCGGCGAATCCGAAAATACTCGGGCATGGCTTCTCAGAACGCGACACAGTTCCACACGGTTCGCTTCCGTGGCTCCCGCACCACCAATACACTTTTCCACAGCCCTCGTGAAAACATCGTTCCTACCTCTCTTAGGATGGCGAACACCTACTGTTCTGATGTTTACATTGCCATTCTGCTCGTTCTTAAAATTACTACTAGTGTTATTACCATTTCTGTTATTACGTGCTTGCTCCTCATTGGCAGCCACACGCTCTACACGTTCCAAATATTCAATGAAACGATCCAGATTGTCTCTAGGCGCAGATATAATTCTAGTTTCCCAATACCATGGCAGTTTGGCTTCAAGACCTAGTATTATCATTTCAGATTTTAGCCTTTCGGCCAAATGTGACAAACGTGAGATTCATGACCTGGCAAACTCTTTAATAGATTCCTTGCCTACATTGAAGCGTTTTCCACTCCAAAATTCTCTCAACACTTCATTTTTCTTATTGCTAGAAATGGCTCTGAGCACTATGCGACTTTTCTGAGGTCATCAGTCGCCTCAACATCTTAGGTCATAAGTCCCCTAGAACTTAGAACTAATTAATCCTAACTAACCTAAGGGCATCACACACATCCATGCCCGAGGCAGGATTCGAACCTGCGACCGTAGCGGTCGCTCGGCTCCAGACTGTAGCGCCTAGAACCGCACGGCCACTCCGGCCGGCGCTTATTGCTAGACCAATACTCATTAATGAAAGCTGTTTTAAATTCCGCTAATGTTTTACACTTCAACATAACATCAGCTGACCAACGCATGGCGTCACCTGCTAAATGCCTTCTAATAAATGAGATTTTCTCTCGTTCAGACCAAGTTGGTGGAATCACATCTTCAAAATCGTTCCAGAAATCTTGCGGTTCGATCCAGATAAAAATATCCACCCGCTAGAACTGCCGACACCCGATAAAAGCGGCGTTTGCAGCTACAACTTGTTGCATACTACCATTACCAGAAGTTACTGAAGCTACTTTAATCTCAATGTTAACAATGTTAGTACTAATATTTTCTATTCTCATTTCAACATTATCTACTCTTTGCACAATATGAGTAGTATCAGTTTTGATTGCGTCTACTTTGCTTGACATATGTTTACTTTTATATTAACATCTTTAAACCTATCTGAGCACAGTTAAGATTCCGCCTCGATCTTTTCTGTTAACTTGTGCTCCAGCTTCGCATCTTCCATTTGGAAGTCTCTGCGAACCTCAGCAACTTCGGATTTTACTGTTTTATACATTTCAGAAAATTGCTGAGCAACCTTTTTCTTAATATCCTCATGATTGTAATCAATTTTATAATTCAAACTGTCCAGATCCTCTTTCAACTTATTGCAACCAGCCTTGAAGGTATTGTCCATTACCTCCAATCGTTTATTAAAATTAGTTTGGCTGGCCACAATCCTGTTATTTACCTCAATTATATCAGATTTTAATTCAGCTGTCATTTTAGCATTACTGGCTGACATTTTTGCATTACTGCTTTCAGACTTTAATTCAGCTGTCATTTTAGCATTACTGGTAGCTATTGCTTGTAATATAACATTTAAATCAATAGCCCCAGTACCTTTGGGTTGCTCACTAGCTGGCTTTTTATCACACTCAGGTGACAAAAAACTAGCTCCAACACCAGAATCATCAAAACTAAATGAAACTTCTGATTGATCGGTCATATCTAACCTCTCCTTTTTAAACTCTACCACCTCTGATGACTGTTTCATTTTTAATTCGTCAGAGAAACTATCATCCAAGAAGTTAAAAATTTCTGATTTCTGCTTTACTACAGGGGTCTCTATTATTGAATCATTGACCCTTTTCACACTACTGTCAGGAGACAATACTTCATATTTCACTTTAACGTTACTATTTTCATGCGTATTTACACTTGAACCGTTGTCTGTATTTACAGTTCCCTCAACAGACATAGGTTCTGATTTAAGTTTAACCTCAGTTTCTTCTGGCGGTTCCATCGCCGACAGTCTTTTAGTGCAGGTTAGTAAAACTTTTAACAGCTTTTCACTTAACTTAGTTCCTTCTGCACGACGTATGGCGTTGCCGGCGCGGCGTACCAGGATTACTGATGCGACGCGGCGCGTTGAACTGCAGACGGCACTTTGACAGCTGCTGTGTGTTTGCGTGGCCCCCAACTGCAGGCGCGGCTCAGGTTTCTCTGGCGGACAACTGCAGTGAGGCGAAACTGGCTTCTCGCGATGCCGGCAGCGCCGCTAGACTCCGTGACAGCTCCGTCAATCCAGATGCGTTGTTAACCCAATTGCGTCGTCCACATGCACACGTAACACTATCACTGTTCTATTACTCAGTTGTGTGTCGCATTTCACTCCCGAATTCGAATATTTAAAAATCACTTTCACTCAGTTTCTTTCCCGGCCGATTATCAACATATGTGGGGCGGCGGGTGGAATAAATGTTATAAATATGTTTTGTTCTTCCCGGCCGATGCACCATATGTGGGGCGGCGGGTGGAAATACTGGTTATAAATGTTTTGTATTTATTTATTTAATGCTGTTGTTTGCCGTTCTCAACACTGGCTCTCTAACAACAATATTGGCAACCAGAAAGTGATTAGCAAAATGTGAAGCCTGTAATTAGAATTCCTAGTGCCCACTTCATCTGAGAAATACATTTATAGCTACAGCTTATAGCTCTGAGGAATTAGGAGATTGTCTGGGATTCATAATCAAAAACCATTTTCTCTAAAATGTTCACTATATTCTGAAAGTCATAGACCAAAAAGAATCCACACAATCCAACTACCAGAGCAGTTCAGAATCTAATGCGCTGTTGCAACTATAACTGTTCAAATTAAATGTTTATCATCAAATTATGGCGAGCATTCACTTAATGTTCATCAAACGCCACGCTAAATAATGGTAGAATGTCTGTCCCGCGGCAGCATGTGAAAATACGACATACGGAAACTGAAGATAGATCATTAAAGTCATCCCAGAATTTACACTTCACTCGAAAACGATTTCATGGTTACGCGTATCCCGAGTAACTTATTAGGGCATCCGAGGCTGTTTATAGGAATGATACCAACGCGACGCGACTCCCGGCACAGGTGGTGCGCTAATCAGCGTCTGGAGAGAACTGGGGCCTTCCTTTTTCGCGCGGCGTTCTTATATACACTCCTGGAAATTGAAATAAGAAGACCGTGAATTCATTGTCCCAGGAAGGGGAAACTTTATTGACACATTCCTGGGGTCAGATACATCACATGATCACACTGACAGAACCACAGGCACATAGACACAGGCAACAGAGCATGCACAATGTCGGCACTAGTACAGTGTATATCCACCTTTCGCAGCAATGCAGGCTGCTATTCTCCCATGGAGACGATCGTAGAGATGCTGAATGTAGTCCTGTGGAACGGCTTCCCATGCCATTTCCACCTGGCGCCTCAGTTGGACCAGCGTTCGTGCTGGACGTGCAGACCGCGTGAGACGACGCTTCATCCAGTCCCAAACATGCTCAATGGGGGACAGATCCGGAGATCTTGCTGGCCAGGGTAGTTGACTTACACCTTCTAGAGCACGTTGGGTGGCACGGGATACATGCGGACGTGCATTGTCCTGTTGGAACAGCAAGTTCCCTTGCCGGTCTAGGAATGGTAGAACGATGGGTTCGATGACGGTTTGGATGTACCGTGCACTATTCAGTGTCCCCTCGACGATCACCAGTGGTGTACGGCCAGTGTAGGAGATCGCTCCCCACACCATGATGCCGGGTGTTGGCCCTGTGTGCCTCGGTCGTATGCAGTCCTGATTGTGGCGCTCACCTGCACGGCGCCAAACACGCATACGACCATCATTGGCACCAAGGCAGAAGCGACTCTCATCGCTGAAGACGACACGTCTCCATTCGTCCCTCCATTCACGCCTGTCGCCACACCACTGGAGGCGGGCTGCACGATGTTGGGGCGTGAGCGGAAGACGGCCTAACGGTGTGTGGGACCGTAGCCCAGCTTCATGGAGACGGTTGCGAATGGTCCTCGCCGATACCCCAGGAGCAACAGTGTCCCTAATTTGCTGGGAAGTGGCGGTGCGGTCCTCTACGGCACTGCGTAGGATCCTACGGTCTTGGCGTGCATCCGTGCGTCGCTGCGGTCTGGTCCCAGGTCGACGGGCACGTGCATCTTCCGCCGACCACTGGCGACAACATCGATGTACTGTGGAGACCTCACGCCCCACGTGTTGAGCAATTCGGCGGTACGTCCACCCGGCCTCCCGCATGCACACTATACGCCCTCGCTCAAAGTCCGTCAACTGCACATACGGTTCACGTCCACGCTGTCGCGGCATGCTGCCAGTGTTAAAGACTGCGATGGAGCTCCGTATGCCACGGCAAACTGGCTGACACTGACGGCGGTGGTGCACAAATGCTGCGCAGCTAGCGCCATTCGACGGCCAACACCGCGGTTCCTGGTGTGTCCGTTGTGCCGTGCGTGTGATCATTGCTTGTACAGCCCTCTCGCAGTGTCTGGAGCAAGTATGGTGGGTCTGACACACCGGGTCAATGTGTTCTTTTTTCCATTTCCAGGAGTGTATATAGCCGCGATGCGGACGGCTGAGGGAACGCCTGATCAAATCCGCTCTGCTGACTAGGCGCTGGGCTAGTAATACACCACTTCAAGTTATCGAATAAATCATTGCTTCCTTTGCTGATGGCCGATGAAGCTCTCAATTTAAATGTGCAATCAGCACACAGGTAAGTAATCATAATAAAAGTCTGACGTGGCTAAGTCAAATATTTTGGGCGAGAGAATTAATTTAATTACACTACACGCAGTAGACGAGCTCTGAACTTGCCCTTTGGAGATACGCTATCGCTATAGTTTTATAATTATTCAGCTGAAACTTCTCACATCTTCATGATTATAGCGGATCTCCCTTCTACTTAAATTTAAACATCCTAGCCTTATTTATTCGCCTACTTAATCTATCTTGCTTCCTTAATTTCTAAGACAAAAACCAGAAAATCATGAATTTCAACTAAAATTTTAATTTGTGAGATCCAGAATACTGTTTCTACTAAATTATTATGCAAAAGGAATCTAAATATAAATTTTTAAGTTTCTAGCTCTTTTCTGTTGCGCCAATGATTTTTCCAGAAAAACGTCCAAATTTCGAAAATGGTTAAAGTTATTGAACTGATATTCAACACATATTGTTTTAGTATTACTCCTGACATGCTAGAAACGTTTCAGGTTATTTACTTGATTTTTAAAGTATTGCGCAACATTTATGACGTCAGAGCTAGTTACAGCGGACTGGCTGGCACACAGTGGAAAGACTGATGTGAATTTTATACGGCGTGAGTATGCTGCTTCCCTACAAGGTCGCGACTCAGTCCTAACGTGAAATTTCAGACAGCCCACCTCAGACTTCTTGCGCAAAACACATTCCTCAAAAATTAGTCTGACAGTGTTGCTCCCGGCAACGATAGTCATAACACCGCCAGCCACATCGATTACGACGCGGTGGGCGTTTATAAAGTCAGTCCCCAATATCATTGCCCCGCTAATCCACGCTCATTAGCGGCATCACAAAAAATTGAATTCAAACTCATGACCTTGTCAGACGAAGTTTACTCGAGTCTGTACTTTAATTTTAACACTTTCCATATTACGCGCCCCTGACTGTGGTTCCTCTCACCTGGAAAGTCGGCCAACTCCCCGTTTCCTCAGACTTCCGAAACACCGCTTCATTAATAAGCGAAAAGGGGATGCCTGTATCGAGTACACATCTAAGACTGACTCCCCGAAGGTAAACAGACACGACTGGGTTTACCGCGGGCACACCAATACTGACGCCCTCCCTCAACAAATCTTTCCTAATATCGTCTTCCTCTATCAAATGATCATCAATAGCACCGGTCCTCATTAAGTTGATGCCAGCCGAGTCAACCAATAGTCATTGATCCCTTTGATTAGGGGCATTTGGCGGATTGTGCCGCGGGTTTGCGGGACGAATTTCAACACCCACTGGCGGACCACCCGTACTGTTCATGGCTCCCCTGTTGTTGCTTGTTCGATAATAATTCTGTAGTCGGTCACGACTGCCGTTCCTAGGTCCGCTATAATTGCGCCTAAATATCTGCTCATTACCATATCTTCTAAACTCCCTGGGGTATCTTTGATTTCCTCTCGGCGAATGATGACCATTGGCATCGTTTGTTCTGCCCGCGTTCCGTGAGGAGTCGCGACGCTGCCAACGCTCGCACGCTCTGTAACTCTCAGGCGACCCGTTACGTCTGGATTGCCACCTATCTCTACGGCTGCGGCTTCGCTTGCGCGGCCGCTGCTCGTAGGCGCTCTGACCGTAATTCTGCGTGGTGCCATTCGCTTCGCACTCAAGTTCTAAAAGGAGATTGCGAAACCCCTCTACATCATCCTTACATCGTCCTGTAAGGATAACGTGCCGCAACTGCATTGGAAACTTTCCCAGGCAAATACGAATAATTTCCGCAGGTCCATAAGGATCGTCAAGATGTTCATTCGCCTGCAGCATGTGCTCGAACATCTGCACAGGGCTGGAGAATTTTGACCTGTTTAACTCTGGTAGCATAATGAGTCCGTGTTTTACACGACTTTGCGCTGCCACTGACCAATATATCGACAGGAAGTGTTGACGAAACTCCCCAACAGTGTAGCAATTGCGTGCAATTGACCTCATCCGCGCCGCTGGCTCACCTTCGAGGTAGCCGCACATATACTCTATTTTGTGCGCACTGGGCCACGTAGGAGGGAGGGAGAACTCGAACTGCTGTAACCAGGCCCGCGGGTGAATCCCCGTAGCCGAGTTACGGAAGACTTCAAACTTCCTCACGGTCAGAAAATGTTTAAAGTCAAATTCGTGAGTTTCCCTTGGCGAACGTTCCTGAGGGGATCCGCGCCGTTCCCACCTGGTACGAGATCCGTGATCATGACGATGATCAAATTCGCCATCGTTCCCGGAATCATCGTCGGAATAATGGCCCTTTCGTTCATTTCTTTCAACTTCATGGGCCTTTAACCCTTTTAGGTGAAGTTCTAAACGGGCCATGCGCTCACATATTCCCTCGGTAACCCCTCTTTGTTGTATTTTTATTTCACACTGTCCACGCGGACATTTAGTTATCGACCGTATTTCGTCTGCATCCGCTGATGACGAGGTAATCGTTTCCCTATTATTGTCAGACTTACGCGCCACTGCTTCTGAGATCCTGGCTATTTCTTCTCGCATCTCTCGGTGGGCCGTGTCTTCTTTTGTTTGCGTAAGCCCTTGCTCTCGCTCGAGAGCTATTATCGCCTGGCTGAGGGTTTCTACCTGCACGCCAAGGTGGACCGGGCACTTAGCCGCAGTGTCCTCTATTCGGGACACAAGAGCCGCGTGTTCACTCTGGCATTGTTCTGCTCACGCGCGCAGATCCCCGGCGGAACTTTGTCCTACTCGGGACTCAAGAGCCGCGTATTCACTCCGGTATTTTCTGCTAGCATACGTAGATTCCCAGCGAACCTTTCTTCTTGCTCCATCACCCGCTCACTAATTTTGACTAGCTGCCCCTCTTCTAAAGCGGAGATGGGTTGGTCAATGATCGCTAGTTTCTCCCCAACACCCTGTACTATTCTACTACTCAATCTTCTATTTGCTTCCTCGACATCCCTCCTATTTTCTTCTATTTGTTTTTTATTCGCTTCCTCGATATGTCTAATATTACTGTCTAGTAATTGCCGTAGCATAGTCTGTAATGAATTTGCATCTATCTCCTGATTCGAAATCACAACAGCGGACTCAGGATGGAAAATACTTGTACTTGCGTTTTCCGCGTTTCGGTCCCGGTCGGACTCGACGTTTTGATCTAGTCCTTGTTCAGGGTAATTGTCTGGCTGGTTTTTCCGATTGCGGCTCCCTGAACAGCTACGCGTCTCCATCATAAGGATAGTTACTCCACGCTCCAAAATACAACAAGAATAATAAGTTATTGAGACTAAAGAAGGCACGATCAGCATTTGTAATTATATGTTGAATCTCTTTCTCAACCTCATTTTTATTATATGGAATCTATCCCAGGTACTTAAATTTCTCTACTCGTTCAAAATTGTGTCCATCCATACAGACAGTGGTAGGGAAATCCTGTTGGCGTGAGATGATCATATATTGGGTTTTCTCGTCGTTAACAACTAATCGCACTTTGCTTGCCACTTTCATGAACCTAGTGGTGCCAGACACTATCTGAGTGAGTCTCCCATAATCACCACATCATTGGCAAAGTCCAAGATTGTGTCAGTTCCAATCATACCCATCTCCCTGTCATTACCAATTTCACGTCGTAGCTTTCCCAATGCAATGTTGAACAGCACTGGGAACAAAGGATTTCCTTGTCTCGAACCGTGTTGAACAGTGAAAGGCTCTAACATACAGATACAAGCTGCCAGGTATGGTTTGGAAACAAAATAACAAGCTTCAATCACTTTGATGTATTTTCTTGTGATGCTCAACTCCTGCATTATCCTCCATAATACCGTACGATTAATGCTGTCGGAAATCTATAAATATGAAGTGTAATTCTCTATCAAATTCATAGTACTTTTCCAGTAGCTGTCGTAGCGTAAAGATGTAATCTATTGTTGAGCGTACTGCCATGAATACACATTGATATGGTCCTATGATCTCTTGTAGAACAGACTTCAGGCGACTAAGTAACAGGGAGGTTAAGACTGTGTAACCTCTCAAATAGCGAGATTCCTCGATAATTGTCCACTTTTGCGGCATCTCCTTTTTTAAAAATTGGGCATACAATTGCTCTCTTCCATTGGACCAGGATCTCCTCTGATTTCCAGATTCCGACAATAAGCTGTCTCAGCGTATCCAATAAAACTTCCCCTTCGTTTCTAACCTGTTCTGCACTAATAGCACTGCCACCTGGCTCAGGTTCAGGTGCTTCCTCTTCCTCTGTGTTTAACTCCCATTCGTGTTCTATTCTTCCTTATGGAGCTTCTACATTCAGCAGTTTTCTGAAATGCTTTCCAAACTGATCACTTCTGAGTATGTTGCTTGTGTGTCTTCTGACGGGTGATTTAACCACTATAATCTCTCCTCCATTCTATCCTTAACAACCAATTGGCATTCATCATCAAACCATGGTTTGTTTTTGGGTTTAGGTTGTCGTCCTTGTTCTTCCTTTGTACTCTGTATAACCACTTCCTTCAGTTGCGTTCATATGCCTTCTACATTATCCGGGGCCTCTGTTTTTATAAATCTCTTTCCGTGGGAAGTAGGTGCTACTAATGACAATTCTTCTAAGATCAGCAAAATTTATCAACCTAACACCGTTATCGTTGGTGACTTCGTGTAGGCTTTTCGACCCAATTGTGGGACGATATTCATTTTCTTTTCAAATTTGTGCATTGAGGCCACCCAGGACTAAACGGATCAAATGGCGCGGTAGTTTGTCAATAGTGTCCTCCAAATCAGCATAAAAGTTGTTCTTTATCTCATCATCGCTCAAATCCGATCATTTATTGGGATGCATTTACTAACTGCTGAGAACATCTTGTTGTGAACAGCAAATCCCACTCCAGAGGTCCAATCCGGCCGTTCCTCATTGCTGTTGAATAGTGTGTAGTGATCTCCGACCTTCATGATTCCTTGGGGGATTCTTGCTTCTTGTACAGCTGTTACGAGGCACTTACAGTTGCGTAGTACTATGTCCAGTTGCTTCATTCCTGCTGTCATGCTTGATCTAATATTCCAAGTTCCAATTCGCAAACCAAGCATTCCATTGATCATTCCATTGTCGTCAACATTTTGATCAGTCCGGTACTTTCTTCTGCCTTTTTCTTTGATCTCATACTTTAAGGCTGGTAGGTTATCCGCCTTCCGAGCTCAGAGCTGGGGCTGCCATCCACGGTTCTGAGCCACCCAGTTTGTGATCAGAGAAGCTTTCTCCTAGGAGAGTTGTGTTCACCACGGCTCAAAGAATCCCACCTACCGTTGGTGTCCTATGCCGTTGTCCATCATTAGATCTTCCGCCTTTAGGGATGATTTCTCAACCCAAGGACATATGCTATCTTAATGCCCTAATCTCTACCCACTGATCCGCCCTCCAAGTAGGCTGTTGTAATGGAAGAGGGGCCTCCTTTTCCTGGGAGTCACTCGGTCACCAGACTTCGTCAGTTTATAGCAGGGTGCACAGCGTGGAGCTGAGGATGGCATTTGGATGAGAATTTCTCATAACTTCAATAAATACTAAATTTCCAACTCCAGCTCCAGACATGAAACCCCACACAAGATTATTTCCACCACCATACTTCACTGATGGGACAAGATTTCTCTTCTTCCAACTTTCATTCCTTTTTCGCCACACCTTTTGCTGTCCATCGCACTCAAGATGTTAGACTTAGTCCCATCCGTGAAAAGTACTGTATTCTAAAGTATGCAATCTTTATTTCGGCGCAGAATTGCAAATTCTGGGCGCTTCTGTTCGTTTACCCTGCTTATGAACGGTTTCTTCCTTGCTGTTCCACTTTCAAATCCACGATTGTGCAGCAGTCTTCGTACTGTTATGGGAGGAACATTATTTCCACTAGTATTTGCGACATCTAATGCCAACTCCGTAGCTGTAATTCTGGGATCGCATTCACTTTTCTAATGATCTGTCGGCGCTCCCTGTTACATAATTTTGGTGGTCGTCCACATCTAGCTTTATTTTCTACACTTCCTCGATCCCTGTAATTTCTTATTACGGTTTGGACGCTTGCAGGGCCCCTTCTAACAATTTCCCCAATTTTCCGCAGTGAAAAGCTCTTTTTACTGAGCTGAATAACATTTTTCCTCACCTCGACTAGTATTTCGGTCCTTTTTCAATCCATGTTACGCAGTCGACTTATGTACTGCAACTCACGTCTATTATATCAACCAACCACACACCATGCACTCTGTTCACTGCAACGTCTCTCTTGCAACTAACGACAGACAGACTGGAAGTGTGTGTTGACTTCTGTATCGCAGTAAACAAACACTGCTGTATCTGTCACTCTTGCAGTGCGCGGTAACGGTCTGAAGACGTTGGTTTATGTTGTTGTGGACGTGGACGCCAGCACAGAGTTGCACGTCTACCTCTGTACATCCAGGCTGTACGCAACGTGCTACAAAATGGGGGTGTATGTAGACTTTAGTGTCCGACTGTATGTCCACGAGAGGCACCGTATGCCTGGCGTCATCCCGGAAGAGACTGCCGAATGAAAACGCGCGTCCCCACGTGCATTCGTGAGACAATGCTCGTAGCAGCGGCTGTCATTCACTTCCTACACTGGCAAAGGGTGCATCTAGGTCCTGCTGTGAGGCTTACGCGGGGCCGAGCAGAGGATGGCCTAAGCGCTGCCTGAGGAACGTGGCATTGTGGTGCTGGGAAGCGCCACTGCTTTCAGTTGCAGATATTTGAATAATTTGCGAAACCTTCACACTGGATTCGCGTCAACCCCCTTCCGTCATGACTCGTCACGACTGGGGAAAACGGAAAAGAAGGTAACCAAATGCACCATTGTATATAAAAGTTTATATATTGTTGTTAAAAACAAATTTGTAAAATCACGTTGGTACAAGAAATGGTCTCTGCCAAAAGTCGCAAGAAAATAACGAAACTGTAGGATTTCACAGATATTTTCTGAAATGGCACACTTTTCCTCCGCATTTTATTCCTCACACTGAGATAATAAATTGTGTATTATACATTTATTACAGTAATTTAATGCTTGTGGAATCATCAGGATGGCAGCACGAAAAGAGGGGATGGCGAGAATAAGGGAGAAAAAGATCAAGAGAGCCAACAGGACCTTTTTTTTTTTTTGTAACGTACAGTTTTTAACATACACACATTATATGTGGAGACAGGCGTTATCTCGTTGTCCTTTTGTTTGTTTTGTTGTATTGTCTTTTGTTAAAATCGTAGGATATTATTCGTTGATTGTTTTTCGCATGATTTTTACATAACGTAGTTATGCATTTCGTTAAACAGCTTCATTGCTTTGATTTGTTGTTTTAGTGTAACGCATTTAGGTTTCACATAGATGCTGCAGGATCGCATACATCCGCACATACAGAGCCCTATTCGCGATACGTGGCAAAGGGGGAAGCATACATGTGAATAATAATGTGAAGGATAGTATTATGCTACATTTTGGTAGATAAATCAATTTTACACAGATATTGATGAGACTAAGGACATATAGCCTGAAATATACATTCAGTTACTAAAAGGACTACGAAATCTACTAATTTTGGCACATGATGATCAGAAATATATACACACACACACACACACACACACACACACATTATATATATATATATATATATATATAAAATCACTAGATCTAAATAGTGATTGTTTTATGATATACTATTGCATTATTAGGGATGAGGAGGTATATGAAACTGAGAAAGTGAGAGGAGAAAACGAAAGTGTGAGTGTAGAATGTTAATTATAGGGGCTGGGGACCAGGGGGAGAGAGAGAGAGAGAGAGAGAGAGAGAGAGAGAGAGAGAGAGCGAGCGAAAGGACATTTATATACGAAAGACACTTCTTAGTCTCCAGTGTTACATTGAAAACACTTGTTATTTACACTTTTGCACCGAATTATGGCAGACAAAATGGTTCAAATGGCTCGGAGCACTATGGGACTTAACATCTCTGGTCATCAGTCCCCTAGAACTTAGAACTAGTTAAACCTAACTAACATAAAGACATCACACACATCCATACCCGAGGCAGGATTCGAACCTGCGACTGTAGCAGTCGCGCGGTTCCGGACTGAGCGCCTAGAACCGTATGGCTGACATTTTGTTGCCTTATTCATGATTGCGCCGATGAGGAAAGAGACACTGGAGAGCGACAGTTGCTCATATGGAAACACTTTGGGGCAAGACACTTGAACACTTTCGCATGCTTTGAACACACATTTTGGCACACTGCACTGTTCTTGACGTTGGGGAAGGATGGGAGGATGACGTCGTCGGCGTCGGGGACGTGGGTATCGTGGGAGGGCGACCGCCTGGGTTGTGGAAGATGTCTCTGAACTCGGCGACCAGCGGGACCTGCAGGGAGCTCTGGATGGACTCGCCGTACTTGCCGCCTTGTTTGGCCGTCTTGTGTTCCTCACACGGGTCTGTGAGGAGCTCCGCCTTTTCCGTCCGCCGTTTGTTGACGATGGCGTATGCTGTCACAGCAAGGACCGACATCGTGGTCAAGCGCTTTGGCTTGGCGAACGGTTTTGCCTCAGGGACGGTGACTGACGATTGACCTTTCGTCGCTGTACGCAGCTCGTTGTCTAGTGGCTAGCATTGCTGCCCCTGGGTCACAGGGCCGCAGGTTCGGTTCCCAGCCAGGTTGGGGATTTTCTCCGCCCGGAGACTGGATTTGTGTTGCCCTCACCTTTTCATCATCATTCAGGAAACGGCGAGACTGGATAGTAGGGGAATTTATACGGGCGCTGATAATTACGCTTTTGAGCGCCCTACAAATCAAATTATCGTCCTCGTCATCTTTCGTCGCTTATTTTGATGTGGGCAGCCGGTTTTCTACCTATCACCCATACTTCCCTGCTCCCTCTGCATTGAAACCGGTGTTCTATGGCGTCAGTGTGATTGCGGAGTTCGCAGTTTGGCGATTCCAGCATATTAATGTGCGCCAATTTCTCGTTAGTCGGCACTGTCTGGTGTTCGATTTTGCACCAGGAATCCCTAGCGTGCACTGGTAAAATCCGTTCAGAGATCCTCTTCCAGACATGTGGCCAGTCGTTGTCTGGAGGTTTCATCTCTAGTTTGGTTTTGTGTGTCTTCCCCCTTAGGGCGCCATAGACCTTCTGTGCCGTTCCCTGTTCTGGGTTGGCCACAACAGCGATGGCGTAGCTCTTCTCAATCGTAAGCTGTTTTAGGTGACACAACTTTAGTGGGATGTGGCAGGTAACGACTGGTGCCTCTTCGCTTGTAGGCGTTGAGCAGGCTGGACGTAATGCCGTTCGCGTTCTAGTTTTCAGTTTTCAGCGCTCGGTGGAGCAACAGTGCTGCGCATTTTGTCTTCGCGTCGGGCAGTCCGGGTCCGCCTTCTTCCCTCGGCAGGAAGCACATCGCCTGGGAGACCGAAGATTTCGCGCCTCCACAGCAGGTAATTGGCCGCACCTGCTATGCCTCGCGCAATTTCTGCCGGTGCACATAGAATCTGAGCCATGTACCAGACTTTCGACAGGATCGTTTCGTTTATAAGCTGAATTCTTTGGCTCAGCATCAGGTTTCTGCTCGTTTGGGCGCTCACGAGCCCTACATCTACATCTTCATCTACATCTACATCCATACTCCGCAAGCCACCTGACGGTGTGTGGCGGCGGGTACCTTGAGTACTTTTTTTTAATTTTTTAATTATGCTGGGTTTCTGCACGCAAAGGTATACCTCAGATCCACTTGGATCTTCAACAGTGATATTAGTGGTGATCGTAGCGTCTCATAACATACGTGTGTCTGGGCGGATACTCGCCCGAAACTTCCTGCAGCACCGAACTGCAACTCATCTAGGCGCAGTTCAGCCTGTAACTGTAGCAGGGACTCTCGCGAGATCGAGTCCACTAGATCGCCGACGCCCATTAGGTAGAGATTCACGTACTGAGTAATGACTGCAGCTCCACGCTATCAAGGGTGTGAACTCCTCTAGCTGACAACGCGTTGTATAGTCTTTCTCAAAGGAGAATTACGCGGTAATACTGATAAGCACAATATGGTAGGTACTTCCTCACTCCAGGATCCGCCCAACTTGAGCGTCGTAACTGGCTTCAACCAACTCGGTATATTGTGTAAAATCAAGTTGGAAGTACCTGTTTTGGCGCTTCTCAATGAACCAGCTCAATCCGGGAACTAACAGCAGTTCGTTGGTTAAAGGATCGTTCTTTTTTGTGCTTCCTCTCGTACTTTGGGATTTGGGTGTTAGATCTGGTTGTATTTAAAACGCTGCGCCAGTTTTGTGCTGCCATTTTGAGTGGGCACTGATGAATTTCTTCTCTGAAGTGCTTATCTGTCACTCGGCAGAACTGTTTGGCCGGTCTTAGTCTGCCATTACCTATCGGCAGTAGTACTGTTGTTCTCAGATTTCGTTTTGCGCCTGACTCTCTCTCTCTCTCTCAAAACATTCCACGATTGGTTGAATTTTGTCGATTTCTTGGTTTCAAATGGCTTTGAGCACTATGGGGTTTAACATCTGTGGTCATCAGTCCCCTAGAACGTAGAACTACTTAAACCTAACTAACCTAAGGACATCACACACATCCATACCCGAGGCAGCATTCGAACCTGCGACCGTAGCGGTCACGCGGTTCCAGACTGAAGCGCCTAGAACCGCACGGCCACACCGGCCGGCGCCGATTTCTTCTTCACTCTGTATGAATAGGCCCATATCATCGGCGTAGGCAATGCATGTTATAGTTAAGGTTCCAGGAGTGTAGCCTCTCATATTGACTGCCACTTTATGTAGTAACGGGACCAGGACTTTGTAAACAGTCCCATTTATAATGGGCAGCCTTCTCTGACGGATTTCCCTATTGGTATGGACTTGGATATCCATCCGTTTATCGATATTGTGGAGGTGGCATTTGTAACAATGTTCGTAATGATTTTTGTGATATTGGGTCGAAATCCGAGGTGTGTGATTGTTTTCAGTGGGCACCGGTGACAGACCTGTCGAAAGCTTTGTGGAAGCCGACAGAAATGATCGCTTTTGATGTTCTGGTTGTTGCGGCGTGGGCTATGATGTCCCTATAAGTGCAGACGGCGTCGAAGAAGTTCCTGCCAAGCACTGCACATGTCCCTTCATTGCTGCTATCTTGTAGTCTGAATTTAGTAGCGTTATCGGCCGAAAGTCTATTTTCTTTTTAGGGAGCAGTATCACCGTCCCTTGTAAAAATATTGGTGGCATTTCAGTCCCGTTTAGAACCTCATTCACAATTTCTGTAAGAATGCTTCCGACTGTACCCCAAAGCAGAGTGTAAAATTCCTTTGGGATTCCGTCTGCGCCTGGAGCTCTTCCATGTCTGCTGTATTCGAGGACGGCTATCTGACATCGTCTTCTGTCACATTCTGAGTTAAAAGTGCCCAGTTTGCGCTGATAAGGATCCGGCAGATTTCTTACAGGATCCTAGCCATTTCCACGTCGTCGGTATCTTTTCCTCGGAACAGGTTGTCGAAATGATGTTCGACGTGATCCATGACGTGTCTTTTTGATGATAGCCTGTTCCAGTACTTGTTTGCTGTTTGCCTTCTGTCTCCCCCTGTGCAGGTGGTGCAGCGTGGCAGGTCCATCTTCGATCTCGCCGTTGTTTTGACAGCGGGCGATGACGCCTTTCATCTGCTCCCTTTTCATGCTCGGTATACTCGCTATCAGTTCTTTAATCCGCGGCAGAGGCTGTTCGTAGTCCGTAGAGGTACCCATTGCGTCTCGTAGGCAACCTCCGTGAAAGTCTGCCGTGTTTCGTCTCCAGATGGTCTTCTCAGCGCTGGACTCTCTTAAGTTTTCTTATTTGTGGTTTGGTGAGTTCCACTCACCACTCAGTGGTAGAGTTGTACTCGCCTCGCCTCTCTCTGCATTCAAGAAGTATTCCAGAAATTTGGAGTTTAATCGCAAGTCACCTCAACGACGATAAATGAAGTTTCCAGGTCCCTCTTCCTGCTGACAACTTTCTTCTAATTTTAGGCGCCTTACTAACTCCTGCAGTTCGGCGCACAGTTTAGGTACCGAGATGTGTCTCCGAATGCAATTACACACTCGAAGTCACCTGCCAGCACGATGTTGTTGTTGCGAAGTAGAAGCTCGCAGATGTCCTCATTGTAGAACTTGATTCTAGCACGTTTGTTTTCAGTTCCCGACAGTACGTATATCTTTACAAACCGCGTATTTTCTATTTTCACTGCTATTCCTCGTCCGTCGGGCTTTAATTCTACGTCTCCAGTTTTGAGACCGTGTTTGACCAAAGTCGCGATGCGCGGGATTAGCTGGGCGGTCTTAGGCGCCGCAGTCATGGACTGTGCGGCTGATCCCGGCGGAGGTTCGAGTCCTCCTTTGGGCATGGGTGTGTGTGTTTGTCCTTAGGATAATTTAGGTTAAGTAGTGTGTACGCTTAGGGACTGATGACCTTAGCAGTTAAGTCCCATAAGATTTCACACACATTTGAACATTTTTTAACCGAAGTCGCATTTCCGCTACGTGTTTCTGCGTCGATATGGCAGATGACTTCCTATCCCGGTACCTGTTCAATTGCTGTCGTGACTACCTTCTGTAACATTGCTACGTCTGCGACTTTGTGCTGCAGGAAGTCGGCAAGGGCGTTTGACTTTGGTGCGGCGCTCATTCTGTTCACGTTGCGTGTGATGACGTATACTGAGCCTGGTTGCATTGTGTGCTTTGTGGAGGCGGGTTTTTACCGTGTTGTAGCCGTTTTGGACAGATGAAGACGGCGTCCGCTTTGGTGCTGAGCGACGTTTTGGCGGATGCTGTGTCTGACGCCTTTGCATCAGGTACGTCCATCCTGTCATCTTCTTTCTCGCGACTCTGGCTTCGTTGCTTGTACCGACGCGTTTTCGTTTTTCCCGACGTTGGGACTTCGGCGTTGTTTTTCTTTGGCTCTCCGTCTGATTGTTTCAGAATCCGCGCAACTTTCGTTAGTTGTTTCTTGATGGTCATTTCGTCGGGCTGTTGACAGGCACGAGTGACGGCTTGCCGGGAGCGCCGACCTCCGCGATCCTATCTACGTGGGGTTTCCTGTCGTGGGGTTTCCTACTAGGGTGCAGCAGGTAGCGAAGCTGTCCCGAGCATCCGGTTCCCTAACGAGGTGTTTGCGAACTGAGCCTCCCTCACTGCTTGCCTACCCCAGTCGCTCACCCTGAGTGCAGGTGTTGTCATCGTTTCTCAGTGTCATCGTTGATAGCTTTCGTTCCGTGCGTTTTCCTATACGACTTCTGTTCTATACAGTGTACACGATGTAACTGATAACAACAACGAAAGGGAGACCGTGTCTTATCAAGGATGGTCATCGCTATCGTATTTAAAGGAAAAATGAACAATATACGAACTGAATGTACGTCAGTTATGAACAGAGTAGGTGCAAAGCCGTTTAAGAATTGCAAGTGATGAAATCGTTGCTCAACAGCAACATTCTTGTCCGCCTGACGAAAACATGTGGAGATAAAGAAAAGACTACATAATTGCAGAAAAAGAGTTCGTGAAGAAAAGACAGTGCCTATAGCCCCAATTTTTAAGCAGGAATTTCAAGATTTGAAATATAAAGGATTAGAATTCGTGGCATATATTGCGAATTATGACGGCTCCAAGACTCAATTTGTAAGGCGAGAAGAGGAGCTATTGGGACAACCCAGAGCCCTGGCTCTAATTCGGAAATTCACCTTAGCGAAGACGTTTTGAAAGTAACGTAAGGTAATAGCTTTTTGAAGATTGATGACGGCTCTGTTCCAGGCAAGAGACTTCTAGTATTTGCTTGTGAAGAAGCAGAGAAAATCCTTTGTGACAATGGAACTGTGCTTATGGATGGGACATTTGACAGCTGTTCGAAACAGTTCAAACAATTGTACATAATCCATGTCTACATCGGAAGTACAGAAGAGACAACTAAGATATTTCCTGTTTTATTTGCTTTTCTGCCAGACAAAAGTCAAAATTCATATGAAAGGCTTTTTTCTGGATTGAAATCTAAGATGCCTGGGTGGTCACCAAAAACTGCAGTGCTAGATTTTGAAATGGCTACAATTAAAGCAATGAATTCAGCGTTCCCTGAAACACAACTTTTCGGTTGTAATTTTCACTTTAACCAGTGCCTGTGGAAGAAGCTACAGGAACTGGGACTAACGGAAGTCTACAGGGATAGGGAGGTAGCGCGATTGTTTTGTGGCATGTGTACTGCAGTGGTACATCTTCCACTTAACATTGTCGATGAAGCGTGGATTTTAATAATGGAATAAATGCCCAGTGGAGAGAAGATCACAGCATTTGCAGACTATATGGCTGATCAGTGGATGGAAAGTCCTAATATACCTATTGAAATGTGGAATTTTTTTAACCAACGACACAGAGCGACGAATGCTGTCTAAGTTTGGTATAGAAAACTGAACTCCTCAATAAATCAGAAACATCTTCAAAAGCTGAAGGAGGAGGCAGTGAGTACTATTTTTGAAATTAATAAAGGTTCCATTGTCCTACGTCTTCAAAAAAGAAAAAAAAGGTACATATATCTTGACAATAGATTAAAAGACATTACGAATAGATATGAAGGCTCTGGAGATTTGAAAAAGGTGTTCAAAATCTCTAGCCTTTTTACAAAAAATTTAATTAGAAATTATGATTGATAAGAGAAAAAGGTTATCAATTTGCTACTGTAATGTTGAACAACAAACAGAAACAACAACAAAAACAACAAAAAATAAATAAAATGAAAAATGAAAGAAAACATTTAAAATGCCTATGTACTACATGCATAGCCAGTCCTAAGCCTGGATAAAGTGTGAAGGGATGTTCTTATGTTCATGTCAGTCGGAAAGTTCACAGTTACGATATTTATTTGTAGTCGGAAACACGAGCGTCACCACGGTGGGGGTCTAGAGATTCTAAAAGTTGGATGAAAAAAAATTTACCTTGATGTTCTGCGCGAAAAATTCTGACATTTGCTCTGGGCCTTGAAAATATTGTTGTTTCAAAACGGTATGTGTAAATACAGCACATATTTTACCAGCATCAATAATTTCGCAAAGTTAACTTGCCGATTCTGAAGTTTCGTACGTCATATGAAACTAATTATTTTTATTTGGCGGATCTCATTCACAAACGTACGCTTTTAACAGTATTTCTAAAGTTCTAATACAAAACCTGCTATTTATTGAATTTTTAAACTCAAAACTGAAATTTTACTTGGTAAATTTCTTTCATAACATGGTCACTCGCCCTGTGAAGCTTCCAGAATTTTTGGTGAGGAAGGCAGAATGAGGACTCAGACAGCTGGTTGCCTACTTTTCTGTCAGTCTCTTAAACACGATCATATTTGCCTTTATTGTGCTCCAACAGTAGCATTTTTCAGCTGATTATTATGTAGTTCATTTTATATAGATCAAATTTCAACTAGATGAACTTTGGTGGAATCATCCGTATTAAGCAACGAATTTTATCATCTGTAAAGAACAACACTCTAGTTATCGAGACTTTGTACGCCGCATCTAACCATAGGAAAATATTTTGTAATTTCTTTGAGATGAACACGCCTAATGTCGCGTAAACCTTTATCTAATTACTAACAGTAAACCCGGATAATTATTCATCCCAGTTTTATGTCAGTTAATCCCCTCTTCCCTCATCTCTCTTGTCCATTTAGTCCTATCTCGTCTCTCTATCCACCTCCTCCTTCCGCCCATCCGTCTCTCTTTCCATCTCTTCCATCTGCCCTCCTCTCTCACAACACTTCCTCCTCCTCTCCATCCTCCTCTCCTTCTCCATCCATCTTCCCGTCTCTGTCCACCTCCTCCTCCGCTTTTTCTAATAGTACATCAAATCCACAATAACACCCCTAATTTATGTATTTATTACAGTGTTCTATTAGTCATTCACCACCTTCCCCCTTTCTCTGTTTACCTACTGCTCCGTCTCTCTTTTAATCTGCTTGTCTCACTTCTCTTCCCCCCTCCCTGCCCCCATCACGTTCTCCTCTCTCCGTATATCTCCTCCTCCACCTCCGTCGTGCCATCTCCTCTTTCCCCGTCTATGAAAGAATTCGTATATCTGCCAACTTTCATGCTGATTGACGAAACGATGTTGAATTTATTTAAATGTAGGACAACCCTCCGCCATCCAGCATACGTCTGCTTGTATAAATGCCTTCACCACGAAAACATACATACATGAGGCAACCCCCAAGCTGATCAATCAGACGGTGTGTAATTCTTTTGTAAGGTACCCTCCGCCATACACCGTATGAAATTTCACGTAGACGGTGAGGTTCCCTTGTTTTGAAGGTCAAATGTACAAAATTTCATCAAGATCGGAGCAACACTGTGGCTGTTGTTGAAATCTGTAAGTAAAGTACCCTCCATCATGCACTGAACGAAGTTTTATGTAGACAATGACCTTCCTCTTGGTTTGGGAAGTAGGGATTCATTTTTATACACCCCGTTCGCTCTATGCCGACTTAGTTGTGAAACATAAATAATAGATTCGAACAACAGAAATCATGTAATGATTTCTGTCGTATAAGGGGCAACATAGGTATTAAATAATAGCAACGAGATTACGAGAGCAGTCACTTTCAGTGTTACGTAAAATAACGTTATACCTTGTAATTTATCACGACACAAAATGGAGATGATAAGCTATGTGGGACTTTCTTCCGTTTGTGTTTGAAACTCTCCGTGAACTCGTGTGTGGCGTGGAGGGCGGGAGGGGGCAGCAAGGGGAGTCTCAATTTGTTTTGCCGGCCCGGGCCTTTTGACAGGTTCAGCGCGCCAGTGCTCGTAGGAAACCCCACAACACCGTGATCCTCCGCCGCCAGCTTTTTTTTTTGGGGGGGGGGGGGGGAGTCCAGGACCGGTTCGCTCTCCATTGTACTATCCTCGCCGTCTGAGACGGCCGGACCGGGGCAGCCGGCTGGGTCTCCATGGCCGCGGCTATCGGTCCTTTTGCTGTGGAATGCCGGACAGTTGCCACGCTGGTCATTTGCCACGCCGGACATTTGCCACACGTGCCCCTTCGCCAGGTAGCGATCCTTCAAATAAGGGACGCCCTTCCTCGTACTACTTCTGTCCGCTTTCAAACCGCTGTCTCCACATCTTACTCGATACAATCAGTACGTAAGGGGCCTTCTTCTTCGACATCTTGGCGAAATACAGAGCTTCTTTTTCGAAATCGAAATATTTATAACTTTTGGGAAACAAAAGCAATACCGACGATTATGTCAATATGTAATTAGTTCTGCCAAGTATAAATATAGATCCATCTGTCTGTACGGTAGCTTCCTTTCACGCTTACTGATTGCTACAGAAACAGTCCATCGCCATGGTAGTAACAAGAAAGGAACGATGCAACGAGAATGTGAATGTACGCTAATCATTTCTTTTTGATCACTCCATTTGTGCCTACTTTAATTACTACAACTGCATACCCAAAAGACAATAAGGAAAGAATAAATTGGTATGTGAATGTTTGAAAAAAAGAACGACATACTGCATATTAATTTACTCTCTAAAAACATTAGTTAATAAATTGTAGCGACACAATGTTCAAAACATAACTGGAAACACGTTCACTAGATAGAGATAAGAACATCTATGATTGACCTGTCATCTAAAGTCGACATACAATTTTAAAATTTTAGCAATAAGGAAATGAAGTAATACAGAATGCTACACTTGTAACGTATGTTGTTGTTCTAAATTGTTTAGCTCTGGTATTTACAGGGTCACTGAGAAAGCATCCTAGGTTTGGGAGGGAAAAGCCGTAATTTATCTGCACTACAACAGAAAGAAGGACAACTTAAGGAAAAATAATGTAATGTGTGTTCAAGCTCACAATCGACATTGACGCAGGTAGTTCCTGTGACTTAGTATGGGCAGAGGTTATATTCGACAACCAAAATAAATTAATAACTAACTCCTTTTACCTACCCCCTTTCTCAGACGAAACAGTTCAAAGAAAACTTGAGTCTCATCACAAATAGGTACCCTACTCATACAATTATAGTTGGCAATGACTTCAATCTACCTTCCGTATGTTGACAAAAATATATCTCCATACCCTATTGTAAATAGAAAACAACTTCCGTAATTGTTCTAAATGCTTTTGTTAAAATTATTTTTAACAATTAATTGACGAGACCATTCAAATTGTAAATGGTTACGAAAACACGTTTGACCTCTTAGCCACAAATAATCCTAAGCATCACGAAGGATACAGGGATTAGTGAACACTTAGTCATAGCGAGGCTCACTTCCATAACAAAGAAAATCACCAAAACTAAATGCGGAATATATCTATTTATAGAAGCAGCTTAAAATTGGTTGACGTCTTTCTAAGAGATAGTCTCCAGTCCTTCCAAACTATGTAAATGAAGACCATATGTGGCTTAAGTTCAAAGAAGTAGTATCAACAACACTCGAGATATTCATACCAAATAAATCAATAACAGACGGGACTGATCCCCCCTGGTACACAAAACACGACAGAAAGCTGCTGCAGGAGCACCGCAAAAGGCACGTATAATTTAGACGAACGCAAAATGTCCAAGATTGGTGAAGTTTTACTGAGGCTCGAAATTTGGTGCGGATTTCAATGCGAGATTCATTTAATAATTTCCACAACGAAACTCGCTCTAGAAATGTGGCGGAAAATCCAAAGAGATTCTGGTCCTATCCTAAGTAAACCAGCGGAAAGGCTCAGGAAGTACCTTTACTGCGCGACGGCGACGGTAATGTTACTGACAGTGCCACTAAAGTGGAGTTACTAAATGCATTTTCCCAAATCCCTTCACCAAAGAAGACGAAGTAAATATTCCAGAATTCGAAATTAGAACAGCTGCAAACATAATTTAGAAGTAGATATCTCTGGTGTTGCAAAGCAACTGAAATTACACTATCAAATAACTAATGTTGCAGAGGTGCCTGAACTGTCAGTGACCGAGGAAATGATCAAATATCTTTTCAAAAAGTCTCTAATGTATAAGAAAAGTAGGTCTAATACATTTGTTTCTGATATTCTTTAGTAACAATTAATTTTCAGTAGTAAGCTCCTTGCCTAGTTTCAGTTGCTTTTATTGGCCTGTTGAAAGATAATCAACAATTTAGTAGGAAATTATAATTTTTAAAGGACAATATCTAAATGTACTCAAGTAGATTTACTCTACTATAAATGTTTGTAGCTAAACTTAAATAAAAAATATTTGTGGTGCCAGAATTGTCAACCTTAGGATCAGATCAGTTTTGGGATGACAATTTTAGGTGCAATTCAAAGGTTCAGTTCCCATTTTCTTTTACAAAAGCGTGTACTATCTGTTTAACAAACCATGATATTTTAGGTGATAGTTGCGACTCTGAAGATTCAGCAAATTATTTTAGAACTCACAATTATTTAATAGTATGGCCATAATATTGGAAGGTAGAAAAAAGTTATCTTAACGTGACAACAATAGGGATACTTTTGTGAGGCTTGAAAGACTCTTTAATTTTTACATTAAAGGCTGGTTCCCATCACACTTTGCCCAGGCTTTGGACCGTCAAAATGATAAATGACCATTTACCATTTTGGCGTGTGTAAAATCAGCCTAAACACGCTCAATTAATGTACATTCTATTTACAATTACAACTTAATATTAGCGCCGATAATGCTGCTTCAATGTTTTAATAATTTGAACTCAGTAATCTGTGAGGACTTAGTGGTCTTCATAGTTTTTAATACATTATTTTTAACGTATTTTAGTCCAGTATCTGAATATGGGCAATGGCTTTCAAGCAAGGCCTAATGTTGCCAGTCTCTTCATAATTCTTTACGATTCTCTCTATTCTGTCGTCCAGCTTCAAGTACTTCTTCTTCCTTTTCTTACCTTAAAGATTCATTTCCAATTTCATGTACATGCAGTTTGTGAGCTCTGCTTCCATTTTCAAGCACTGCACCAAATAGTTGATTCTGGGGTGAGGGTTTCCAGTAATACTATTTATTTTGTTGTGCCACCCTTCAACAGCATTCGTCGTTCGGTGCCTTTTTCCGAAACAGTCCCACATTTCTATTGCCATATCCTCATTCTCTATCCAGTTATCCACAAAGTACTCAAAAAATTGAGAGAACGTTCCGTTATCAGGAGCTTCTGCATGAATCTCAATCCATCCATTGCTTGCGTTCTCCGGTTTTACAAATACCAGCGCTGCACACATGCTGACGTGAAGTCTTAAATCCTCGTTCTGGCGGTACTCCTCAGTTAGATGGAGAACTCGAATTCTTCTCCATAAACTCTTCTTCATATGGAAATAGAATTCATTTATTTCCATTGTGGGAAAAACTTGACGAATGGCCGATATCGCAGCTGCCTCAAAGTCGACGTTTACTTGTTTAAGACACCAGTCAGGGACTGCCTGTTTTATCAGAAGAAACAGACGAACATATGTGTCTTTCTTCTTATTAGGGAGAAGTGCAAATACAGTAGGAAGAATGTGGCGTCACCGCCAGACACCACACTTGCTAGGTGGTAGCTTAAATCGGCCGCGGTCCATTTAGTACATGTCGGACCCGCGTGTCGCCACTGTGATCGCAGACCGAGCGCCACCACAAGGCAGGTCTCGAGATACGGGATAGCACTCGCCCCAGTTGTACGACGACTTTGCTAGCGACTACACTGCCGAAGCCTTTCTCTCAGTTGCCGAGAGACAGTTAGAATAGCCTTCAGCTAAGTCCATGGCTACGACCTAGCAAGGCGCCATTAGCCTTACATAGTTTGAAAGTTATCATATGAAATGTCTCATCAGAACGATGTATTCACATCAAAGAATAAAAGATAAGTATTCGAGGAGCTGCATACTTTTCTTATTAGAATTCACTACTTATCCTGTTCCAGAAGTCACGCCAGTCGGCGTGTGTGTACGCGTGCCTTTCTTTCGGCTACCCGTCACTGTGGACTGGCTGCCTTGTCAGTCCATTACAAAGAATGTTTGTTTCTTTAATAGGGCCTCCTAAGTCTACGTGTATGGTGTAGGGTTGTACAAACTGCTTGCTGCAGCTCTTAAATGTTCCATCCATAAAAAAATGGGAACATGTTTTTAAACTTTCTTTTCCTTTGCATCCAGTAGAAATCATTATTCTCTCCTCTAATCTATCTTCTTCCAGAAGAAAACTACTGCCATCTCCCATTTTAATAGATCTTCATGAAGATCAATTTCATAAGAGTTCTTAGGCTCTTGTTGATTCCCCCACACTTGACTCCATCGACGATGCACGATTCTCTTCATAGATTCTGAATTAAGCATCACTGTTACAAAGTCATAAACTTTATTATGTAGATTTTCCATTTCATCCGCTTATATCTCCGATAACTGTGTAGTTTCTTCTCGAGACCTTCTCTTCGCCCTTTCCACTTGCTTTCTCACTTTCAGAGCTGCATCGTCAGGTGGTCCACAGAGATGTTCTAATACGTTCAGCACTTCGCCATTCCTTGAAAGCAGCTTTGCCTTGCAATGATCCGCTTTTTGGAGTAAGCACATCCACGTAACAACACCTTCTTTAGATTCCCTCTGTTTAAGATACGCGTAACCTTTGTAATGAGCAGGAGGCCTGCCCTTGTTCGTTGCAATAACTTCCATACTGATGTCGTGTTAGGTACTTCGAAAGCAAACTGGGCGGTTGGGTGAGGAGGAGGAGGAGGAGGAGGAGGAGGAGGTAGGGGAGACAAGGGATGCAGCCCTTCGGAGCAGGTAAAATCGTGGCTACTGTCCGGCGTGGCAACTGTCCGCACACCTTTGCTGTGGCCGTCTTGTTTGCACGTGGCGCTTCGCACATTAGCGCTCCGGCGTAGCTAAGCTGGCAGTGCCGTTCTGTTGCTGAGTATTCACGTTTTCCGTTCGTGCCAATTGCGCAAGTCGTTGGCTCCCCGGGAACTTGTGCTCAGTGGAGCTGGTTATTGAGCACGTCTGAGGATGTCCGCTGTACTGCACGACCGCCCGAGTCCTTCTATCGTTACGAATGACGGCACGTGCTCTTTCAAGACTACTGTCACATACGTGACGCCTGACAAGTAACACTGCCCAACTTCCACTCGCCAATTCCGATACACTTCGAATGTATTTTAGTCTAGTTCACAATGTGAGACTCGAATTTTTTTACACGTGCGCAACGGACGTCGAAGTGGTGAGAACCTTCCTGAAGAAAACGCAGTCTGAGCACATATCGTCGAAGCAGCAAGAAATATGGAAATTGTAACAAAGGCGTTGAAACATAGTTGCTACTGTACTTTACAGCTGTAAAGGTTTTTCAAAATTTCCGCTACCAGTTACAAACTTTGTCAACTACTGTATTATTTATTTAGCGACATGTTTCGAGGTAAACCTCATCTTCAGGCTAAATGACATTACAAAAACAACTTTAAAATAAGACCATACTGATATTACACAGTCTTTTCGTAAATGCTGTGGTCATCCTGTGGGAGAAGAGAATACTTAGTAAGGGGGTGCTGTCACTTTGGAAGCTGGACTGATGTTTGCACGCAAAAGTTGGAAGAATCCCTATCTACCGCTATACGCGCGCTCCGTCCGCCGTATGACGCTTGTCATACGTGACGAGACTGTTCTTTGCAATTTCACAGTGCATTCACAGGATTTTGAAATATATCAAAACTTTTAAAGATGTTATTGCACAGTTTTAAAATACAGTAGCAACTATGTTTCAACGTCTTTGTTTAATTTCCATATCTCGTGCTGCTTCGACGATATGTGCTCAGAAAGATAACAACTGCGTTTTCTTCTGGAGGGTTTTCATCACTCGTGCCACTTCGGCGTCTGGCATCTCGATGGGCAGATTGTAGGCCACCGTTTGCCTCACTCTGCAACCGGCGAACGAGTTCTCGACGTCTCTTACTGCATCGTCCCTTTGCTTAAATTTTCTTATTCCACCGTGGGCGGTGACCAAAGTTTCGCAATGTATCGGTGCTTTGAATTTCATGAGGAGCCTGTAGAGCGTCAAGTCCAGCATCAGCCGTTCGATTTCCTCCTCCTCTACCCTAAGCTTGTGGAACGTCCTCTGTTCGATTTCGAATGCAGTCGGTCGTACGTATTCACTATCGGAGGCGAGTTGCACCGTGGGTATTTGAGTGGCCGTACGTAATCGTGATGACTGGTTGGTCCCCAAATCGTTGGTGGCTGGCGGTGGCGGTGTGCGGCTGCGGCTGGTGCGGTGCGGACGCCGGGGGCGGTGGCCAGGGCTCTGCCTCTGGAGGAGGTTGGTCCCTCAAACGCAGGGGGTAGGGTTGCTTATTGGGGACTCCATTTATTTGCATAACATGGGGCACCATTTTGGACTTCTGAGGGCCCTTGAGGCACTAATATTGGCGCTTGAGGCACTCATTCCTGGTACACTTAAAATATCAAGAATAAGAGAAATCTGTTAAAAGTCCTAACTTGCTCGTATCCTTATTCTTGATTTTTGAAGTAATCCCAACTTATTCATGACCTACAATAGCCATTGGTCCTCGTACTTTGCACCAGCGTGCTGGTTGTACTGTTGCTAAATCCTAGAGTTAGTTGCGTAGATGGTCGAGCCTATCTATCTTTTCAAAATATCTCTTGTTGCCTGAATGATTTGAGTTTCGACTACGGGCATGGCAAGTTCTGTATGAATTTGGTCCGTGTTTGTCCACATGGTGCATTTAATACAAGCTTGGCTGCTCATCATGGGGAGTTACAAGCAAGTCCAACAAAGGACCGCTACTTGTGCTCCAGAACAGATGCCTCAAACATCATGGGTTGTATGATGGCCTAGTATATGTGAAGTATAATTTGGTAGTGCATTTCCTTGCTTGCACGTAGATTGTAACTAACCTGTTTCTACGGGTTATTGCCGGCCGTGGTGGCCGTGCGGTTCTGGCGCTGCAGTCCGGAACCGCGGGACTGCTACGGTCGCAGGTTCGAATCCCGCCTCGGGCATGGGTGTGTGTGATGTCCTTAGGTTAGTTAGGTTTAAATAGTTCTAAGTTCTAGGGGACTTATGACCTAAGATGTTGAGTCCCATAGTGCTCAGAGCCATTTGAACCATCTACGGGTTATTACGTTAAGATTAGGGTCCCCACCGAGTCTAACTATACAACTAATCAAAGGTTTGGCCGAGTCGGAAAATAAATTAATTTGATTCCAGACCAAAAACTCATGACAGTGCATAATTTTTTACTTCCATCGGTAGCGAACATGTTTTCTGCGCCACTTTGAAGATTTATCTTCGCCACAGGAAGTAGTATGCGGCTCCCGTTATTTCCCTAGCTATTTGTTTGGGTATGGTCAGGATCTGTGGCAGGTAATAGGCTTTCGATAGGATCATTGTATTTATAAGGTCTACTCTTTGATGGAGGGTTAGTTTTCTGTTTGAATGGATTCTCGTGAGGCCTCGTATTATATGTAGTGCGTTTCTCCAGTTGTATGTAGCCATTTTATGTGGGCAAGGCTGCATGAAGATGTTGAGTACTTTATGGTTTTCGACTACTTCATACCACTGATTTGCTGCATTTATTTGCTTATTCCCAACTGGCAGTAGCACTGTTTTCTTCTTGTTTATTTTTGCTCCTGTCGCTTCTTCGAAAGTCTGCAGTATTTGTTCCAACGTTGTTATTTCTTCATGTTGTTTGATGAAGATTCCCATGTCGTCTGCATAGGCTACGCAAGCCACTGTTTTATCTTCCACCGTGTAGCCCGCTATGCTATTGGCGATCTTATTCAACAGCGGGTCTAGTGCTAATGCAAAAAGGGCCATTGACAGGAGGCAGCCTTGCCTCACTGACCTGTTTAGCGCTATGTATTTGGTTGTCCAGCCGTTTATTGCTATTCTGGATTTGGCATTCTTCAGTAATTTGTCGACAATGCTGCTAAATTTTGGTCCGAATCCTAGCCTGGTTAGCGTCTTCATCAAGTAGCTGTGATCGATCCTATCGAAAGCCTTGTTGAAATCTACGGATATTGTGGCTGTTGTACTTCTGTTGGTCGCTGCGTGTGCTATCACGTCTCTGTACGTGGAGGTAGCGTTAAATATGCTTCTACCCGGCACCGCACGTGTCTGCCACGGGCTTATCGCTTTGGTCATGGCAGTTTTCATGTTGTTTGCAAGGCATTTGGCTATTAACTTATAATCGGCATTCAGGAGCGTGACGGGACGGTAGTCTTCATTTCGTCGGGCTTTTTTCTGTTTTGGTATCAGTATGATCCATGAGCGTGGCTGGTATCTCTGCCCAGTTGAAAATCTCATTTACCATCTCCGTCACTTTCCCTCCGATTATGTCCCAGTACGCACTGTAAAACTCGGTCCGGATGCCCATCGGCGCTCTTCCTTTGGCGCAGCTCTGACGTCATCTTCGTCGACGGTCTCCGTCAGTTTTTCTCTGTCTGCCTCCGTTAGTATCCGTGTTGTATGTTGCAGAATGTTTGTTACTGCCTGCTGTTTTATTTCTTCTTTTTGGAAAAGTTGTTCTTGGGGGTTCCGGGTGCGAAGCCATCTGGGTCTTGCTTTGTTTTTCAGGTATTTGATCTTGGATAAGCGGTGGAAGGGTATGGAGATTGGAATGCTGGAAGATTGCCTTTGTGGATGCGCGTGTATGCTGTTTTAATTTTGTCAGTCAATGTACCTGTTGCTTCTTCAATTCGTTGCTATGAGCTGAGATCTATTGTTGGGCGGATGCTGTTGCTGAGCCATCTTTCAAATTGTTCCCAGTCTGTGGTCGTGTTGTGGCGCGATTGAGGTGGTTCTATTGCGTTGCCTATGTGTCCAACTACAGGGAGGTGATCGGAAGTGAGCTCCTCCATTGTCCTCAGGCGAAGGTCAGGATCCAAGTTTTTGGTGATGAATACATCAAGGACATCAGGCTGGTGTCGGTGGTTAAGGGGGATGTAGATCATCTCTTCTGTGGCCGTAATTACTGCGTGCAGACATCCCTCTAAATCGTGTAGCTGTGTATGGTTGCGGTTGTTTTTTTTTTTTTTTGTTTTTTTTTCTTATTCTTGAAGTGAGACCAACTGTGTGAGGTGAAATGACAAGTTTAATGTCGCAATATTTCTCACCAAATTACAGCTTTCCACACAGTTTTCAACTCGCCAACATAAAAACAGCTCAATGGATAACGCATCTTGCCAACATCAAAAAGTGAAATAAGGTTATACACAACAATGTTAAATATTAACTCTCTGAAAGAACATTAATCTTAAGCACAATATTATGGAAGTTTAATTGGAAGTTTCTTTACCAAATTGCTCCTTCACATATGTTATGATGTTGGCCAGCACTGCGAAAATCGTCTGATTCCGGTTCAAAGTTCGGTACTATTTAGGACGACAATCAAGTCTACGTGGGATGGTTACTAAAGTGACAAATTTGAGCGCAAGATTGCCCAAGGCTGCTCGAGTTTACAGTGGACACAAGTTGGTGAACCAACAAAGTTTACGCCTCTGCATGCGGTATTTACCTTAAGCTGCGACGTGCTGCTGTCTGCAAGGCTGCTCTCTCCCACAGAAATTCCTACAAACTAATCTGCCCTTTGCTGAACTTTCCAGCAAAAACTTTCCCTATGTTTCTCGTTATACGAGGAAGCATGTACTCAGCCCTAGTCTTATTATGTGGCGATATACACGCACATGGTTGGAGCAGCGTGCATATTCTAGTGCCCTCTCAGTTCTCGCAAGAACAATTAACTAATTTGGCTGGTTCGTTTCTCAACAGTTGGAGCTAAACGTTGCAACAGCTAATTTTAGCTGGAGTGCAGTCACTGTGAATGCAGTGTCCACACCAATTTCTTCTCTGTGTCGTACGGAGCGTTAAGTGCTCTGTTCTGCACTTGACACCAGTTCAGAGAAGAGTCCCCAAAAGTTTCTCTCTTGTCCTACTCATGGCCAAACTGCCTCCCTCCACGGGTTCCTTTTTCACGTCACGGGTTTTTTCGACCAATAGGTGAGTTCCTCTCATTTTGTAGGAACACCCTCTACCAATCACTACGTCCCTCCTATCAAACTGCATCGAAACTATAGTAGTTTTCTCCTTCCTAGTGAGTTTCTGCCAATCGGACGTTTTGTGCCTGTTCTAGACGCCTAAAGTACATTGACCTTTCCATGTGTCGCACTCGCTGGACGAAAATGCGTCACTTGCTTTTGTTCGTATCCCGTTGGAATTTCGAAACGCAGTTTTCTAAAGCTTCTTCTCTGCTCTTGTACCGATGCCCTCGCTACAGGCGGCCCTCCAGCTTGAATCACCTAGCCCAGGGTCGCTGTCCTCCTTTCTGCCACGCCTTTAAGTGGTTGCTGGCGTAACTCCCACAGCGCGGCTTCGCTACGCCTTTGTGGAGCTGGCTTTTCAAAACTAAAAGCGACTCAACTCGTGTTCCCTGTTCTACCTTCCACTCAAAGACATGCATTGTATAGGAGTGGTGTGTTAATTATCGTCGATTGACTGTCATACCTTTTTGCATTACATATTGATGGGAAAATGTTCTCATAACTGTCGATTTACGTTAGGTGTCTTCTTCACCTTCTCATTGTGAATAGTAAAGGTCTCATGTAAGGTGCGAATCTGACCATTTATTCTGCCACCTTACAGCTGATTCCCACGTGCATTGTTTCTACATAAATTCCAAGCAGTATTTTTGGCATTTAGATCCCCACTGAGTAATACATCGTCGTGATTGTCGAAGATCTGGAGAAGGTCATTTTCGTGGAAAATTGCCCTGGGACAGCCACCAGGGTGATCTTGCCTTGCAATGTTTCGATAGTGACTATTGTAGATTCCAAGGACGTAATGGGCGGTGCAAGTTCAGGGTTATGTCTGATGTGCGATCGGAGAAATATGGCTGTCCCTCCTCCCTGTGTGTTGGTACGGCTTGTCCTGTGGCAAATCATATTTCGCAATTTGAAAGTATCTGTAAGGGTGCAAGGGCGTCTCCTCCCATACACTTTTAACCTGGTTGATCATCTCGAAAAAGGTAGAGATTCCAGCGGTTAATTGGTTAGTGTCGGAATGTCTTGCTTGTTGTGGTTGGTTGTTGGAGGTAGTGGGCTCGTTTGGTCGAATTTTTGTAGAAGTTCTCCTTCCCCTAAGGTAGGCTTCTGCAGGTGTGGGCATTAGTGTTGTCTGAATGCATGGCTGGGTAGTTGTGGTTGCTGGTGCGGTGGTTTCAGGTCTTTTGGTGTGATATGCCCTGATGGACATGCCCTGATGGGCTTTGGAACTCTTCACATCCTTTGAATGAAGCAGGGTAACTGTCTTTATTGTAGTTGACACAGTGTGGGGTGGCGTTTTTTGGTTGCATACAATTTCTCGCCCTCCGGTCTTCTCCAGATCGTACACACCTCGTCGGCGTTGAGCAGTAATTTGCAGTATGAAAGAATCCCTGGCATTTTTTACTTTGAGGTGGGCCATCTTTCCTCTGGCATGATTCTATTGATACCTTTGTGTCTGATATGCATCTTACGTGGTAGATTGCATCGTTCTCGGGTTTCTTGTTGAGGGTGACGCGGAAGACGTCCATGGGGCGTAAATCTTTAGTTTCATTATCCCTCTTCTTCTCTTGGCGTGCGTCATGCCGGTGAAAGTTTAGTAATCTGAGATCTTCCTGTTATGTAACCGTTTCGAGGAGACCTTCTATGACTACTTTGAGGTGTCGTTCGCTCTGTGGTTGGTGTGTGTAATTATGGATGGCGGAAGAAATCCAGAGCGGTTCTTTGGTTCTTGATAGTTTCAAAGTGGTATTTGATAGTTTTACCCTTGTAGACGGCTTTAATTGGTCTTTCTGTACTTTTTTAATGCAGCGTTGAGTGTTAAATAGTGGCCTTCATACTGGATTGTAATTGGTGGTATTCTTGGTTTCTCAGTGTAGTTTGAGGAGGGTTTGACGATGTTTTTGGTTGTTATCAGCAGTTCCGGTTGTGTCTGCCGGTTGTGCACGTCCTGTTAATGGTTCAAAACGGTTATCCGTACGTACATTAAACTGTTTGTGTGGTGCGCTGTCGTCACTGGAATTTTTCTGTTTGATTGTCTTCCGTGGAGGGGGGGTTTGAAATTCCCCTTACCCATCGTCTTGTTCCATTTCTTCTGGTTCGGTTGATTGGTTTGAAATTCCCCTTTCCCACCGTCTTGTTCCATTTCTTCTGGTTCGGTTGATTCATGGTCAGAGGAATGAAAATATCTGGTGTATTTTTCGTCGTCGTTCGTCTTGTGTTCGCTCGCGTCATTTGTCGTTCTGTGATTGATCATCTTGGAGTCACGGCTGGCCGCCATTTCACTGATGTGTTGCACCTGGAACTTTAGAATCGTCATCTGTCAGACGCAGGGCCGGCTCGGCGCGTAGATTGGGCTCGGTCCTGGCTGCATGGGCTGTCCCGCTTACCTCCTAGCGGCCGTTTTTTTTTTTTTTTTTTTTTTTTGTCGTCAGTCTACTGACTGGTTTGATGCGGCCCGCGACGAATTCCTTTCCTGTGCTAACCTCTTCGTCTCAGAGTAGCACTTGCAACCTACGTCCTCAATTATTTGCTTCACGTATTCCAATCTCTGTCTTCCTCTACAGTTTTTGCCCTCTACAGCTCCCTCTAGTACCATGGAAGTCATTCCCCCATGTCTTAGCAGATGTCCTATCATCCTGTCCCTTCTCCTTATCAGTGTTTTCCATATATTTCTTTCCTCTCCGATTCTGCGTAGAACCTCCTCATTCCTTACCTTATCAGTCCACCTAATTTTCAACATTCGTCTATAGCACCACATCTCAAATGCTTCGATTCTCTTCTGTTCCGGTTTTCCCAAAGTCCATGTTTCACTACCATACAATGCTGTGCTCCAGACGTACATCCTCAGAAATTTCTTCCTCAAATTAAGGCCGGTATTTGATATTAGTAGACTTCTCTTGGCCAGAAATGCCTTTTTTGCCATAGTGAGTCTGCTTTTGATGTCCTCCTTGCTCCTTCCGTCATTGGTTATTTTGCTGCCTAGGTAGCAGAATGCCTTAACTTCATTGACTTCGTGACCATCAATCATGATGTTAAGTTTCTCGCTGTTCTCATTTCTACTACTTCTCATTACCTTCGTCTTTCTCCGATTTACTATCAAACCATACTGTGTACTCATTAGACTGTTCATTCCGTTCAGCAGATAATTTAATTCTTCTTCACTTTCACTCAGGATAGCAATGTCATCAGTGAATCGTATCATTGATATCCTTTCACCTTGTATTTTAATTCCACTCCTGAACCTTTCTTTTATTTCCATCATTGCTTCCCCGATGTACAGATTGAAGAGTAGGGGCGAAAGGCTGCAGCCTTGTCTTACACCCTTCCTAATACGAGCACTTCGTTCTTGATCGTCCACTCTTATTATTCCCTCTTGGTTGTTGTACATATTGTGTATGACCCGTCTCTCCCTATAGCTTACCCCTACTTTTTTCAGAATCTCGAACAGCTTGCACCAATTTATACTGTCGAACGCTTTTTCCAGGTCGACAAATCCTATGAAAGTGTCTTTATTTTTCTTTAGCCTTGCTTCCATTCTTAGCCATAATGTCAGAATTGCCTCTCTCGTCCCTTTACTTTTCCTAAAACCAAACTGATCGTCACCTAGCGCATTCTCAAATTTCTTTTCCATTCTTCTGTATATTATTTTTGTAAGCAGCTTCCATGCATGAGCTGTTAAGCTGATTGTGCGATAATTCTCGCACTTGTCAGTGAAACGTCCCCTTAGAAAAATTATAGATGACTGTGCTTAAACTGACACACAATATTTTTTTAGCGCAACGCAATCTGACTTTCAGAAATCCCTACAAAGGAATGGCCCTGACTAACATTAACCTATACCTTTCACAAATCACTTACCTCACAAAAATCTTCGTTACTCAAGCTACTGCAACACAGCGAGCGCCACTACTGCCAGCTAAATAATAGATTGAAACTACTGAAGGCACTAACTACTGATAGGCATAGTTAGCAAATGAAAGATTTTAATAGAGAACAAACAATGTATTTACCTTTATAGTGTTGAAAAATCATAGTATACATAGCAGTTCATGACATCCAGTCTTACAAATTTCAAAACTCCGCCATTCCTCTCCCCACATCCACCACTACTGGCGGCTCACCTCCAACTGCGCAACGCTACGCGCTGTTAACATCCAGCTGCCCAACACTACAATGGCAGATATTCCAACAACAATGCAAACCAGCCACAGACTGCACACAGCACATACAGAGCGCTACGTGGCGTTACCAATATAGAAACTTAAACAGCCTACTTACATAGCCCCCATGCTCCCCACAAAAAAATTTTACAAATTGTTTTGGGCAGTGGCCAATACAGATTTGAAGAAATTTTTCATAATTACATTAACAAAGATATCAAATGCACACACTTATATATACAATGTTGGTCAAAAGCTAAAATTTTCTCACAGTCCATAAAGACAGTCCTGATCGTTCATCACAGTAAAATAGCAGTGTTTTTCTCAATGTCTGAGCAGTAAAAGAAAATGCACATGGAAGTAGTGGATTTCCATGCAGTCTTGAAGAAGTAGTGTTGTCCTTCCAACGAAAAGACACTGCTGACTCTTGACATGCAGACAGGTAATGGGCCACAACAGAGCAAACCCACCGCAGAGTCAGTCGAAGTTTTGAAGAATATTGGTAGGTAAGTCATCACAGAGTAGACCCACTGTAGTCCTTGTAGAGATGGCCAGCAGCCATCTGCTGCGACTGTGCAGGTGCACAATCACCACCGAAGAGTCTTGCGGAGAATATAGCAAGTCCATAAACCACCACTTGTGCACTCACACAGTTTTTGGAATTGTCCGTAGAACCAGCAATGCTGTTATCCAGTCCCTTGCTGAATTATTAACACACGTGCAAGCACTATCAGTCCCTACTTCTCACATATTGTCCATATACTATGACCAACAGGAACGTGTGCAGTGAAATGAAACTTACAAGTTAACAATACGATGAACTGGTGTCAATTACAATTTTATAACATAAGAATACAATTACAAAGGTACAAAATACATCATTAAAAACATAACAATAAAGACAACATTTGTAGTACAGGCTTTACAAAAGAATCGAAATAACATATACATCAGTGTTACAGGAATTATGACATGAGTACATACATAAAAGATCAGAATAACTTTCGAAACATCAACTTCACACATGAGCATTAAAACAAAACAGAACAAATAATGTTTAAACATCTTTACAAAATAAATAACATAGTATTAGAAAAATTCTACAATATAACAACATCAGCTAAACACATAAAGACAGGAAAAACACACAAGGGAACACAAACACATAGTGGGATAACACAAGGAAAGGACAGGTTTCTTTTACTGCAGTATTTTGCAAACAAAACTTTATTTACTTCTCGGACATATCCCTTCGTTCTTCATTATTTCGAAAAAGTCCTATCTATACCTGCTTTCTGTACTTTTTTCATATGACTTCTCAATGCATTTCTTCCAATTCATCGCAACTCATCCTCTTATATAGTCAACCCCCTCTTAAGCTAACTTAAATCTACTGAGTTCAGATGCTAAACTAAGGGACGAGGCAATGCAGCAGCACAGAACAATTAACACAAACAGCAATGACCAAAAAAAAAATGGAAAATTGCAAAGCAAGCTACAGTAAATCTAAATTACCAAGCAATGCAACGTTACAACTAATATGAGCCAATGTGCAGCAACAAGAAAAATAAATCAGTAGTAAAACTAGCTTATCAGAGTAATACAAAGTGAAATTTAGTAGCACTATGCCTGGCAAACAGCAGCAGGAAATCCAATAACTTATATCTGAACATGACATAGCTCAAGCAGAAAAAATATTACACTAAAGACAACAATGCAGACAAGGGAAATGTATATTCACATCTTAATGTCTATATAATTAAGTGCTGCACGACAACTTATTCTACAAAAGAAATTACCAAGTACTTGAAAAGAAAATTCTGTATGCAATTCCTGTGAAGGGAAATGTTTTTTTTGTGCTCCTTCATTTTTTTTAAGTACATCGTAAAGTTACTATTTAATGGATCTGTAGGCATAAAATATCTATATTAGTACATCTATAAAATTTTATTTTAACCAATGCTGCAATGCAGCTAGAAACTAGATATTAAACAAAATAAGTAAAAAAATACATAAAGTAAGCCATATGGCATTTCTCTCAACTAGCATGATAATAGCCGTGAAATGTTTCTCATCGTTTCATTAGGCATTTTAGTAAATATCATAAATTAAGAGCTCCACAGTATAATCATATGTTTTCAAGTTTGAGGGTGCCGTATTTGCGATCCTTTCTACAAAGGAATGTCAATAGTGAGGATAATGGCCTCCCCTTTTTTTCTTCTACCTGTGCCTCTGAAAAGGCACACACTAATGGCTTTTTCTCCAGGCGTCTGACACAGCTGGGTGCCCACGACGCATTGCGTGCAGGTGGTCACTTAACTTTCTTACGGAAATATTTATGACAGCAGTTTCCGCTACAGTGACAGTCTCATATAAAAATCTGTAGAAACAAAATCCTATTGATATAACAGAGTCCAAAAAAATTTTCGTTGGCATTGTAATACATTCACGCATTTACATACATTTCATAACTCTTAAAGTACGATTCCTGGTTTCCAACAACCTTTTTCACAAACCCGAGTCCCTAGCCACTACTCATTATTCCTTACCTTATTCGTCGACACTTCTTCAATATTTCGTCATAACAGATACGTAGCATACTTGAATAACTCATATAGCATCAGCTTATTGATCATAAACATACCGCAACAGCATAATACACATAGTCATCGTAATAATAACATCATAACACCTTAGTCAACTCTCAGAATCGTCGTAGCTTCCTCCAATAATTTCAAAACCTAAAAAAAATTCTCTGCTCATTTCAATAGTGTCATCTACCTCAAACGTACTTTAAAATCATGATTCCATACCAAATATGACATTCAAAGCTCTTGTAATATCACAATGGTTCCAAAAAAAATGAACATTTCACAAAGTACAGACAAAATACAATTTCATAAGTGTGAAGTTATCCAATTGTGTAATTACGTAAACATCTGTCACTGATGTAGTAAAATAAATATTTGTCTCTCTCAGTTAAATGATCAGATAGCTGTGTAATTTGTGTGTTAGAGAAATATGGAACTGATGTGTAAAGTTGTATAAGCAAATACCATATTAGCTAGGGCTCCTTGTGCTTGCCGAACACATGGTACACAAAGTAGGCATGTACCCCCCTGAGGATTAATGTAATTATACCCTCAGATGTTACCGATTACAGCAATGGAATGAAATGTATCACGGAAAACCTTTGAATCATTGTACTTCAAATATCTTTAAAATTAAATGATTTAAGTACAAAATTAATCACTCAAATACGTGTCCTGTAGCGCTAAACTGTGCGTCTTGTTGTAAGATAATCCCTGTGGAAGTGTCGTAGTTATCGTCTTCCGAAAGCTAAGTTCTGCAGAAGTCAATGTACTTACCTCATGATAAACAAAAGTGAAATGCTTTGCGATAGATACCGTAGTTATTACGTACCTTACCGTGATCAAGAAAGTACTATAATGTAACGTATTGTTGTGCTACGAAAAAGGCTGTCTCATTGTAGCTATACTACAAAAGTTACTACTAAAACCTGTTTTACTTTCCAGAATAATACAGAAAAACTGTGCAGATATAAAACAGATACACCACAAAAACAACATTGTAATTTGTCACTCATTAGTAGCGTCGTGATAAAATCGTGTAGCTGTCACATAAACTAACCACAGTGTCATCTGGTATCTCACAGAAAGTACTTTAAATCCAGAATGTACTTTCAAGTAAACCAAAATGTTGCATTAAAATCTCATTAGTTCTAAGTATGTAAGCCTTATAGTCGTTATGTAATCGTGCAACTAACAAGCAATAATGTACACACACAATAACACTGTGATGTCTGTTCACTATAACAATGCATTCGTAATTTCTGTTTCAATAAGTTCTCTTGGTTCTTGACTGGATATTTAACTTCAAACATTGTTGCATGTTAACAGATTCTAAGTCTGACAAGCATACTAGTAATGTATCGTGAAAAGTTATATGGCAAAGACAAAGTTAAAAAGCAGATTATCGTTTAATAAACGGTTTTACGTGTGAAATGTGGTGCAATCCTTTACTGTTCCTAGTATGCAGATTTTCAACTTCAACGCAATTATCATGTGGTATACGTCGGATTCTGTAAGATCCATTGTAAACTAGAAAGAATTTGGGACTCATGTGTTTCTTCTTATGTGATAATGAATGAACTTTAATGAGAACTTTCTGACCAATGTATAATTTCTTTGCATTTGCTTTACTGTGTAGTTTTCTCCTTTTGTCTGATGCAAATTTTATATTTTTAATAGCCAAATCAATTATGTCCTCGTGTCGAAGTTTACGTGTATTCGGGAAAGGTACAAGCTCTCTGATTCTGTTCGGTGGTTCTTCATTCTTCAGTACAAGAGTAGGTGGTAAAGCAGTGGAATAATGAGGCATTTCATTCAGCACGTTTTGAAATAAGTGTAAATATCTGTCCCAATGCTGATGCGTTCTGTGACAATAAAGTCTGCAAAGCTTGTTGATTTCTTTCATAATCCTTTCAGACGGGTTACAATGTGATGAGTACAATGAAATAAAAACAGGTTTGATTTTATGATTCCGAAGCATGCGTGACCAAACAGCAGATCTGAATTGTGGTCCGTTATCTGAAATGACTTTAGCAACATGGCCAACTTCACGTAAGAAATTTTTAATAAAGGCGTTGGATACAGACCGTCCAGTGGCTTTACGTAACGGAGTGAAAGAAACAAATTTTGAAATAAGTTCAACAGCGACTAGACCGTATGAAAATCCATTCGATGTTCTGACAAGGGGTCCCAAGAGATCAACTGCAGCAAATTCTTTTAATTTAGAAGGAATGATAGGAAACAACGGAGCACGATGTGAGATAGTAGATGGTTTCGCCTTTTGACAAAGTTTACAGATAGACAAGACTCTTCGAATTCTCTTTTCCATATTGTTAAAATAACAAGTCGTTTGAAGAATATGATAACATTTTCGTGGACCAAAATGTGCGTAGCTGAAATGAATGTACCGAATGAGCTTATTAACAAAATCGTCTGGAATGCAAAGTACCTATACCTTGTCATCAACAGTGCAGCGTTTGAAGAGTATGTTGTTACTAACCAGGTAATAATGCCGAATCTGAGTTTGTGTCTTTTCATGCCATTTACTTTTGATGTCTTTCCAAATCGGATCTTTATCTTGTTCATGAGCAATGTCCTTTAAAGATGTGGTGATGAAGTTTTCAAAGGCGACTTTCTGAATGTAAAGAATACTGAAATTTTTCTCGAGATTGGCTTCTGTGTTACTTTTCTCAAGCGCAGCCGGTGCGCGTGACAGTGCGTCCGCAACGATGTTCTGCATGCCGGGAATGTAGACTATTGTGAAGCGGAATTCTTGCAGAAACAATGCCCAACGTTTTAACCTGTCGTGATTTAATTTTGAAGACATAAGAAATTGTAATGCACGATGATCACTGTATACTTTTACGTGCTTACCAGAAAGAAAGAAACAGAATTTGTTAAATGCCCAAACGATAGCTAAAGCTTCTAATTCAGTAACGGAATAATTTGTTTTCAGATTTTGTTAGCACTCGGCTAGCGAAAGCAATAGTTTTCTGAACAGTATTGTCATTTTCTGTGGCTTCTTGAAATAAATGGGCACCAAGACCGACTTTAGAAGAATCCGTGCTAAAGCAAAAGTCTTGTGAGAGATCTGTATGAGCTAGTATTGGCGCGTTAAGTAGCGATTCTTTCAAAGAATTGAATTCCAACTGTGCTTGTTCGTCCCAGTTCCAAATAGTATTCTTTCCAGTGAGAGAACAAAGTTTTGGGGTAACTAGAATTTGCATATTCAGAAAACGACGGTAAAAATTGACGAGACCTGGAAAACTGCGTACTTGTCTTTTTGTGGATGTAACTGGAATGGCTCTGATTGCTTCTAACTTTTCAGGATCCGGCTGAATGCCTTCAGAAGAAATAATATGTCCCAAAAACCTCACCTTTGACCTACCGAATTCAGACTTTTCCCAAGTTAACTGTAATTCCAGATTCTGCAAAAATATGTAACACGCTGTTGAGGATGCGATTGTGTTGTTCCCATGAGGCTTCTGCTATCAGAATATCGTCCACATATAAGGTGATGTGACGTTTTAAGAACTCAGGTAATATGGAATTTAGCCCGCGAATGAATGCTGCCGAAGAAATGTTCAAACCAAAAGGAAGTTTCCGAAACTGATAACAAACGCCGAAACAAAGGAAAGCTGTGTATTTTCTACATTCTGGCTGAAGTTCGATCTGATAAAAGCTGGATCTGAGATCAATAGAAGACAACACTTTTACACCATTAAAATTTTGAAGAAGTTCTTCTAACGTTTGCGGCCTGTCTGTTTCAAGAATGATGATAGTATTGATTTGTCTAGAATCTAAGACAAGCCTGATCGATCCATTTTTCTTCTCAACAACATGTAATGGATTGCTGTATGAGCTTACTGCAGGCTCAATAACGCCCTCGTCAAGCATAGATTGTATTTCTGTTCTAACACAGTCCCTATAATGTGCTGGAATTACGTGTGGTCTAACACAAAATTTAGTATGCTCACGAACACAAAATTGGTATTGAAATCCCTTGATTGTTCCTGTTTTGTGAGTAAAAACTATGGGATGTGCTTGTAAAATCTCAAAAAGGTCTTGCCTATCAGTGTCATTACAATTCTCAATTGTTTGAATTTTATTCTGAATTAACTCATTAGTATCAAATGCGCCGTCGATATCATCCCTGTCAGTACTTGCAGAGTGATTGTTAGTGTCAAGTTCCGTCGAAAATTCCGAACTGTTGTCTAACAGGAGGTAAAGCCGATTAATTTCTTCGTCATGGTTTGAGAGCCAATCTTCAAATTTCAAAGCTATTGACCTACCTTCTTTCTCCAAACTTATTTCAGCATCGTGAAAGTTCAAGATTACTTTGTATTCATTCAAAAAGTCTACTCCCAATATAATTTCCGTCGACAATAATGGAACAATAAGAAAGTTCATAGAGAAGCTGTGGCTTTGACAAAAGAATTCTAAGTTGGTTTGTTGGCGTACATCTACACTTTTTCCAAAGATTGCACCTTGTAATTTAATCTTACGTAACGGGAGTGTGTGACAATTGTTCGATTTGTTGCATTTGCTAAAGGCTGTTTCACTAATTACTGAAATGGGACTGCCAGAGTCAAGTACTGCCGTAAATTTTACGTCATTTACTGTAATGTGAATCACAGGATATGCAATGTTGTTATGTTTTACGTCATGTTCCTGGAGTAAGATGTCCCTAATGTCTTCCATTTTTACGTAATTACTAGCTACGGCAGCTGCGTCGTTAGTTTCATACGTACGTTTTGTGGCTCCCAGCGGTATGAGTCATTGCCTATTGTCTCTTTGTTGGCGCGCGTCGTTACTGGAGTTTGGAGACCTAACTTCTACAAATTCACCTTGTCGAGAGGGCCCTGCCCTGTTTAAATCCCGCCAGTTCTGATGCAATTCAGGTCTGTCGTTACGATCATATCGTCTGTCGTCATGTCGGTAGATTCCATAGTTTCTTTCTTGTCGGTCACGTGGTGGAGAATTTCTCCCTGAATCGTAACTGTGCGCTGGACCGTTGCATCTAAAGTTATTCTGTCTCCGTTGATAATATTTATTTTGGTTCCCATATTGTCTGTTTCTCTGATTGTCTCTGTGATAGTCACTACTGCGGAGAGGTCATCTTTCCCTGTAATTATTACTACTCTGCCAACGGTTGTCATATGGGTGGTGTCTGTTTTGGTCACGATTTGTGTTGTGAGAATAGCCTTGTCGTGTCCAGTTATTATTTCTTTCATCGCAGAATTGCGACGGATGTGACCCGTAATTGTTATGTTCCTGTTTTCGCGTTCCGTGATTGTCAGTGTCAATTTCTAATTCTTGTAAGCGTCCCTGAAAAGCTTCAATGTCGTCTTTGCAACGTCCTGCCAAAATAATATGTCGTAAATGTTCAGGTAATTTGATTAAGCAAATGCGGATGAGTTCTGAGGGGCTGTATAGGTTTGACAGGTACTGATTCATGTGCAACATGTCTTCAAAATATTTCACAAGACTGGAAAATTCAGATTGTTCGAAATGTTTCATCATTATGATGCTATGTTTTACTCGGTCTTGTGTAGCTTGAGGCCAATATGCTGAGAGGAAGGCAAGATACAATTCTTCTTCACTGTGACAATAGTGAATGACCGATCGCATTCTTACAGCTGGTTCATTCTCTAAGTAGCCACACATAAATTCTAATCTGTTTTCTAACGACCAGTTGGGAGGAAAACAATGAGAGAATTGATGGAGCCATGCTTGTGGATGAATGTCGTTGCCAGAATTCTTAAATGTTTTGAATTTACGTGTAGTAATGAACAGCTTATAGTCAAAATCATCATGTCGGCGAGTCGCATGTCGGTCATTGTTACGTCGTTTCGGCAGTTCCATCTCAAAATTTGGTGTGCCTAGCCAATTTCTTTCATAATTTCCGAAGTGTCCTGTGTTATTATTTTGTGGTTGTTCCGTATTTCTAAGTCCCTCTTCCCATGTTGGAGCGCGAGTGTCCTCTGAAATATGTAATTTTTGTATTACTTGTGTCAGCTGATCTTGTACTTCCCGGATTTCTCTTTGGTGTTGCGTATTAATTTGATTCTGATTTTCTTTGAATTTCCTAATTTCTTCGCACTCTTCTGTGTCATTAAAGACTACCGGTTTTGTGTCATTCAGATTATCATCTACCTTCGTAGATAAATTATTTAGCTGATCCGAAAGTTAAACTACTTTCTCTGATGAACTAATGTCCTCCATGTGTCTTTCTACTGTGTCCTTTAAGCTTTCCTGAGTTTTTGCAAGTTGCGTAACCGAATCAGTAGATGCAACTGAGTCAGTTTTAGCTTGCAAGGTCTCATGATTATCATGAACAATAATTTGCAGTTCTTTTATGGCTGCTTCGTGATTCTGTAATGCATTTTCATGCCGCGAAAAAATAGGTTGAAAATGCTCACAAATTTGTGTTTTTACGTCGTTACAGAGTTTTTGACATTTCGATTCGATTTTATGTAACTCTCAGTAGTTAAATCTTCACGTGTTTGTTCAAGCGTGGTGTGAAGATTTTGTTCCATTGCGCCTAACTGTTGCTGTGTTTGTCTCTGGTGTTGTTCCATTGTGTCTAACTTTTGAAGATTTTGTTCCATTGTGTCTAACTTTTGAAGATTTTGCTGTGTTTGTCTCTGATTTTGTTCCATTTGTTGCATTAGCTGTAATAACAATGCATTAGTGTCTGGAATGTGTTCCTCCACGCTTTTCGGCAGTGCATTTGCACCGGCAACATTCACATTTTGACAAGCAGAAAATGTGTCTTGACTTATTTGAGAAAACGGTGAGGACGCAAAACCTGGATCTACAGCATTTGCAATATTGTGTTCTGTCATTCCCGATTCCTGAGGCGAGCTGCTGCCGACCGATCGATCGATAGTGCTTCCCTGTTCAATACCTGTTTCACTGTCTACACCATTATTTGACGCCCGCTCCATTTCCCTATGCACAGTTACCAAATTACTACTTTGAACATTAGTTAATTCATTACTCGGCGGCGCTGATAAGCTACGCTCGTCGTCACTATTATTTCTCAGTTTACTTTCGAGCCTAGTGTTACGTTTTTCACACACCATTATTGTCACAATATTTCACACGATAACACAGAAAAGCACAATTTGAAGAGCAAAAATAAGAGAACACATTAACATAGTGCTGAAAGTAATATCTAGTTAATTGCAAGCGCAGCTGCGAAATACTTGGTGCAAATCTACATGCATGCCACAACAACAATGAAAGACTGCAACGACAAAGGAGATTCTCTCTACAATTACGCGATAGCAATAAACAATAGCTACGCTAATTACACAAACTACAAGAACAAATCAGAAGATTCCAGTGAGGTATCCTCGGCTAAGGGTCGACATATGAAACGTCCCCTTAGAAAAATTTATAGATGACCCTGCTTAAACTGACACAATATTTTTTTAGCGCAACGCAATCTGACTTTCAGAAATCCCTACAAAAGAATGGCCCTGACTAACATTAACCTATACCTTTCACAAATCACTCACCTCACAAAAATCTTCGTTACTCAAGCTACTGCAACACAGCGAGCGTCACTACTGCCAGCTAAATAATAGATTGAAACTACTGAAGGCACTAACTACTGATAGGCATAGTTAGCAAATGAAAGATTTTAATAGAGAACAAACAATGTATTTACCTTAATAGTGTTGAAAAATCATAGTATACATAGCAGTTCATGACATCCAGTCTTACAAACTTAAAAACTCCGCCATTTCTCTCCCCACATCCACCACTGTTGGCGGCTCACCTCCAACTGCGCAACGCTACGCGCTGTTAACATCCAGCTGCCCAACACTACAATGGCAGATATTCCAACAACAATGCAAACCAGCCACAGACTGCACACAGCACATACAGAGCGCTACGTGGCGTTACCAATATAAAAACTTAAACAGCCTACTTACAGCTGATAAGCTGATTGTGCGATAATTCTCGCACTTGTCAGCTCTTGCCGTCTTCGGAATTGTGTGGATGATGCTTTTCCGAAAGTCAGATGGTATGTCGCCAGACTCATAAATTCTACACACCAACGTGAATAGTCGTTTTTTGCCACTTCCCCCAATGATTTTAGAAATTCTGATGGAATGTTATCTATCCCTTCTGCCTTATTTGACCGTAAGTCCTCCAAAGCTCTTTTAAATTCCGATTCTAAAACTGGATCCCCTATCTCTTCTAAATCGAATCCTGTTTCTTCTATCACAACAGACAAATCTTCACCCTCATAGAGGCTTTCAATGTATTCTTTCCACCTATCTGCTCCCTCCTCTGCATTTAACAGTGGAATTACCGTTGCACTCTTAATGTTACCACCGTTGCTTTTAATGTCACCAAAGGTTGTTTTGACTTTCCTGTATGCTGAGTCTGTCCTTCCGACAATCATATCTTTTTCGATGTCTTCACATTTTTCCTGCAGCCATTTCGTCTTAGCTTCCCTGCACTTCCTATTTATTTCATTCCTCAGCGACTTGTATTTCTGTATTCCTGATTTTCCCGGTACATGTTTGTACTTCCTCCTTTCATCAATCAACTGAAGTATTACTTCTGTTACCCATGATTTCTTCGCAGCTACCTTCTTTGTACCTATGTTTTCCTTCCCAACTTCTGTGATTGCCCTTTTTAGAGATGTCCATTCCTCTTCAACTGTACTGCCTACTGCGCTATTCCTTATTGCTGTATCTATAGCGTTAGAGAACTTCAAACGTATCTCGTCATTCCTTAGTACTTCCATATCCCACTTCTTTGCGTATTGATTCTTCCTGACTAATGTCTTGAACTTCAGCCGACTCTTCATCACTGCTATATTGTGATCTGAGTCTATATCTGCTCCTGGGTACGCCTTACAATCCAGTATCTGATTTCGGAATCTCTGTCTGACCATGATGTAATCTACACTCCTGGAAATTGTAATAAGAACACCGTGAATTCATTGTACCAGGAAGGGGAAACTTCATTGACACATTCCTGGGGTCAGATACATCACATGATCACACTGACCGAACCACAGGCACATAGACACAGGCAACAGAGCATGCACAATGTCGGCACTAGTACAGTGTATATCCACCTTTCGCAGCAATGCAGGCTGCTATTCTCCCATGGAGACGATCGTAGAGATGCTGGATGTAGTCCTGTGGAACGGCTTGCCATGCCATTTCCACCTGGCGCCTCAGTTGGACCAGCGTTCGTGCTGGACGTGCAGACCGCATGAGACGACGCTTCATCCAGTCCCAAACATGCTCAATGGGGGACAGATCCAGAGATCTTGCTGGCCAGGGTAGTTGACTTACACCTTCTAGAGCACGTTGGGTGGCACGGGATACATGCGGACGTGCATTGTCCTGTTGGAACAGCAAGTTCCCTTGCCGGTCTAGGAATGGTAGAACGATGGGTTCGATGACGGTTTGGATGTACCGTGCACTATTCAGTGTCCCCTCGACGATCACCAGTGGTGTACGGCCAGTGTAGGAGATCGCTCCCTACACCATGATGCCGGGTGTTGGCCCTGTGTGCCTCGGTCGTATGCAGTCCTGATTGTGGCGCTCACCTGCACGGCGCCAAACACGCATACGACCATCATTGGCACCAAGGCAGAAGCGACTCTCACCGCTGAAGACGACACGTTTCCATTCGTCCCTCCATTCACGCCTGTCGCGACACCACTGGAGGCGGGCTGCACGATGTTGGGGCGTGAGCGGAAGACGGCCTAACGGTGTGCGGGACCGTAGCCCAGCTTCATGGAGGCGGTTGCGAATGGTCCTCGCCGATACCCCAGGAGCAACAGTGTCCCTAATTTGCTGGGAAGTGGCGGTGCGGTCCCCTACGGCACTGCGTAGGATCCTACGGTCTTGGCGTGCATCCGTGCGTCGCTGCGGTCCGGTCCCAGGTCGACGGGCACGTGCACTTTCCGCCGACCACTGGCGACAACATCGATGTACTGTGGAGACCTCACGCCCGTGGTGTTGAGCAATTCGGCGGTACGTCCACCCGGCCTCCCGCATGCCCACTATACGCCCTCGCTCAAAGTCCGTCAACTGCACATACGGTTCACGTCCACGCTGTCGCGGCATGCTACCAGTGTTAAAGACTGCGATGGAGCTCCGTATGCCACGGCAAACTGGCTGACACTGACGGCGGCGGTGCACAAATGCTGCGCAGCTAGCGCCATTCGACGGCCAACACCGCGGTTCCTGGTGTGTCCGCTGTGCCGTGCGTGTGATCATTGCTTGTACAGCCCTCTCGCAGTGTCCGGAGCAAGTATGGTGGGTCTGACACACCGGTGTCAATGTGTTCTTTTTTCCATGTCCTGAAGTGTAATTGAAATCTTCCCGTATCTCCCGGCCTTTTCCAAGTATACCTCCTCCTCTTGTGATTCTTGAACAGGGTATTCGCTATTACTAGCTGAAACTTGTTACAGAACTCAATTATTCTTTCTCCTCTTTCATTCCTCGTCCCAAGCCCATATTCTCCTGTAACCTTTTCTTCTACTCCTTCCCCTACAACTGCATTCCAGTCGCTGAAACTTGTTACAGAACTCAATTATTCTTTCTCCTCTTTCATTCCTCGTTCCAAGCCCATATTCTCCTGTAACCTTTTCTTCTACTCCTTCCCCTACAACTGCATTCCAGTCGCCCATGACTATTAGATTTTCGTCCCCCTTTACATACTGCATTACCCTTTCAATATCCTCATACACTTTCTCTATCTGTTCATCTTCAGCTTGCGACGTCTGCATGTATACCTGAACTATCGTTGTCGGTGTTGGTCTGCTGTCGATTCTGATTAGAAAAACCCAGTCACTGAACTGTTCACAGTAACACACCCTCTGCCCTACCTTCCTATTCATAACGAATCCTACACCTGTTATACCATTTTCTGCTGCTGTTGATATTACCCGATACTCATCTGACCAGAAATCCTTGTCTTCGCTCCACTTCGCTTCACTAACCCCCACTATATCTAGATTGATCCTTTGCATTTCCCTTTTCAGATTTTCTAGTTGCCCTACCACGTTCAAGCTTCTGACATTCCACGCCCCGACTCGTAGAACGTTATCCTTTCGTTGCTTATTCAATCTTTTTCTCATGGTAACCTTCCCCTTGGCAGTCCCCTCCCGGAGATCTTTTGCCAATGGAGAGATCATCATGTCTTTAACGCAGTGGTTTCCATTGCCTTCTGCATCCTCATGTCGTTGATCATTGCTGATTCTTCCACCTTTAGGGGCAATTTCCCACCCCTAGGACAAGAGAGTGCCCTGAACATCTATCTGCTCCTCCGCCCTCTTTGACAAGGCCGTTGGCAGAATGAGGCTGATTATTTATCAAAATTTAGGCAGTAGCGCGGATCGAACCCGGGACCGAAGACGTTTTTGATTATGAATCATAAGACGCTACCCCTAGACCGCGACAATTTTGCTTGTTGCGCGTCGTGCGCTTGTGCGGCCCTGGGGGGGGGGGGGGGGGGGGGGGGGTGCGCGCCTGAGCAGTCCTGTCTCGTACGGGCGATTAGGCTACGTTCACTGTTGCTCGGATTTTTGCCCATATGACATGAGAGGCACCGAAAACAGCTGCGAGAGGCGCCAGCCGTGATGAGCAGGGGAAAACGGAAAGGAAGGTAACAAAATGAACCTTTCTTTTTCAGCAACAGAATATAAACATATAAACTTTTATTTACAAATTGGGATAATCAGAGTGCAGTAAAAAATGGGCTCTGCGCTATTTGAGACACTCTCTGTGGAATTTTATAGTTTAGTTATTTTCCTGGAATTTTTTGCAGTTTTCCTATTATCCCTCAAATAGAGGTCATTAATTTTGCATCTTACGTTTATTGCATTAATTTAATGTTTATGGAAGCGTCATGAAGGTAGCATGAAAGGAGGGGGAGGCGGGAAGAGGGAGATAAAATAAAGGGAGCTTATAGCCCGACTTTGCGCTCTCCATGCATGCAGTCATTTGCCGAGTTCTAGCTGTAATAAAAACGGGTGATCTAATGACCCACGACGACTAAATGAACGCCATCCGATGTTTATTAATTAATGAATATCTCTCGACGCCACGGAGGTAAATGAGTGTCCTTTGACCAGAAGACGATTCAATCTTCTAATAGTAAGCAAATGCAAAAGTAATTTAAACATCGCCGCCCCATGTAACTGCATCACTATTGAAGCTCGGTGCCAGAAAACGACCGGTAATAATAATCACTACGAAAAGAAAATAAAAACCATCCCGATAGATCAAAATACGACGGTGAGTCAAATGAAAACTTTAAACATTTTTTTAAATATTATTTGTTGTGCAGAAGTGGCACAAAGCTGTATCACTTTTCAACATATCTCCCTCACGCTCAATGCAAGTCCTCCAGCGCTTACAAAGTGCATAAAACCCTTTCGAAAAAAAATTCTTTGGGAGTCCGCGCAACGAGTCGTGAACCGCGAGGCGTACCTCTTCATCAGAACGGAACTTCTTTCCTCCCATCTCGTCTCTGAGCGGTCCAAACATGTGGAAACCACTTGGTGCAAGGTCTGGTGAGTGTGGTGGATGAGGAAGACACTCTAAATGCAGGTCTGTGACTGTTGCAACTGTTGTACGGGCAGTGTGGGGCCTAGCATTGTCATGTTGCAAAAGGACACGTGCTGACAGCAATCCACGTCGCTTTGATTTGACTGCAGGTCGCAGATGTTTTTTTTAGGAGATCTGTGTATGATGCACTGGTGACAGTGGTCCCTCTAGGCATGTAATGCTCCAAAAGAGAGTCAGCATAACGTTCCCTGCTGATGGTTCTGTTCGAAACTTCTTTGGTTTTGGTGATGAGGAATGGCGCCATTCCTTGCTCGCTCTCTTCGTTTCCGGTTGGTGGAAGTTAACCCAGGTTTCGTCCCCAGTAACGATTCTTGCAAGGAAGCCTTCACCTTCTCATTCAAAGCGCCGGAGAAGTTCTTCAGAAGCATCAACACGTCGTTCTCTCATTTCCGGAGTTAGCTGCCGTGTCACCCATCTTGCAGACACTTTGTGAAACTGGAGCAGATAATGCACAGTGTGGTGTGCTGACTCATGACTAATCTGTAAACACGCTGCAATATCATTCAGTGTCACTCGTTGTGACTGACCTGGACGAGGAGCATCTTCCACTGAAGTCACATAATTTGCGAACTTCGTACTCCATTCGTAGACTTGCTGCTGTGACAAACATGCATCACCGTACTGAACCTTCATTCATCGATGAATTTCAGTAGGTTTCTCACCTTCACTACGCAAAAACCGAATAACAGAACGCTGTTCTTCCCTGGCGTGCGACGGTATGTGTGCATCTGCACTATGCTGCCACCTACAGGCCATTCTGCGCGCTGTTCGAAGCACACTTACCAACTTACAGGATAACGGGGCGAAATTTCGATTTGTTATTACAAATTTAAGGTTTTCATTTGACTCACCCTAGTATAATATGACTTAAATCCTTCATGCAACTCTTCTTCATTGAAACTGAAAGTTACACCTATGAACTCCAACACGGACCATACTTCTTGGCAACCATTTGAATTTGTTTCTTTTCGTTAATTTTTCCGTTCCAAGTAGTAACATTGCCTTTACGTTGACAATCACAGTAGAATTAACAAAATGTGACTAACGGCGATAATGATACACAGTCACCTTCGTAAATGCATGAACAAGAGCAACGTCAAAAGGTTTTCAAAAGTCTCTCTATATCTTCGCTGAGTTTGACTCTTAACCTATTTGTAGAGTGAACGAGACAAGAGTCCAGAGCGCTAGTGAATTGAATGGGAAACATGGCGAAGATGGTATGTGAAAGCATCCACAATGTGGCGTTCTTTTTGGTTGACGGGTATCCGTGGCACTGGGGTATTAAAGCATCAGTCGCAGTAAGAGAACTTGTATCCACAATGTCCCTCGCAGATTCACAAACGTGACAAAATCGACGACTCACAAAGCTATGTTTGAGAGTGTCTTGAAAATTACACAGGCACCAGAGCGAATAGGATTGATAGAGATCAGCTTGTAATTTGTAGGAAATTCTAGAATTTCATTCTAGAAACATCCCCCAGGCTGTGGCTAAGCCATGTCTCCGCGATATCCTTTCTTTCAGGAGTGCTAGTTCTGCAAGGTTCGCAGGAGAGCTTCTGTAAAGTTTGGAAGGTAGGAGAGGAGGTACTGGCGGAAGTAAAGCTGTGAGGACGGGGCATGAGTCGTGCTTGGGTAGCTCAGTCTGTAGAGCACTTGTCCGTGATATTCAAAGGTCCCGAGTTCGAGTCTCGGTCCAGTACACAGTTTTTATCTGCCAGGAAGTTTCATATCAGCGCACACTCCGCTGCAGAGTGAAAATTTCATTCAAGATACAGGCGTTTTGTCAGTCTTGTATCATTTTTTACAAGGTTCGTGCCAGACTAGTTACTTGACAGCGATGCTTTACTAAAATTGTAAAAATTCAACATGGTTTTGGTCGGACAAATGCCAGAAAGTTCTTAAGTGTATTAAAGAGGCACTGATAAATTCAGACATAATGTACCCCCCTAATAAGGAGAAGGATCTGTCTTCCTATGGTTTGCGGGCGCATTTGTTTCGAGCAGAAGAAGGGACTAACAACAAAGAAATTAGAGTCATATGTTTCGCCAGTAAGTTAGGATAAGCTGAGAGAGACTGTGTTCTGTTACGGAGTTAGAAGCTTTGAGTGACGTATGGGCATTAAGAAAATTTGATTATTATGTTTATGGCAAACAAATAAAATTATTTTGTGATCATCAGCCTTTTAACACGCAAACTATTACATGGGCTTTAGCTCTGCAGAAATATAATTTTCAGATAATTTGCATAAACGGAAAGGACAATGTTACAGCGGACGACCTGTCTAGACTGCCACAGGGCACGCCAGAGTTAGTGGAACTAGTAGAGCGATGGTCAGAATGTAAGGTATTATTAATAACGGACCAGTCACACGGATGTGAACATTTACACGTATGCAAAAACATAGTTCAATTACAGGACTCATACTCCGTCGTGTGGAAAACCAAACAAGTCTGTTAAACACAACCAAAGTAATAACTGAAGTCCACATTACGAGGTAGAAAACGGTGTGCTGTTTTATAGGAGGGCACGAATTGTGAAATCTGGTGTGTGTGCATCCCAAACGAGTGCACAGAAAATGTTATATATACAACATGTGGGATCACATAGGAACTGGAGAGTGTGTAGCCATCATTCAAAGCTATTGCTGTATTCCAAATCTTAAACGTATCGTACATAAAATTGTAAGAACTTTTACAGTCTGCAAAAGGGCAAAATCAATCAATAGATCGTGCAAAACTGAGATCCATCACATTGTTCTGGCTTATTCACCCCAGTGAACATCCGTGGAGGTCGTGGGACACCTACCCACAGCGATGGGTGGAGCCAAATATTCATTGGTTATCTGTGATACTTTCACCAACTACCTCAAACTTTGTACCGCGGAAACCAATAATTAAGAGAATCATAAGAGATCATATCCCAAAAGTGGGTAACCCTCATGCCATTTTATGTGACAATGCCATGTAAAGGATGAACAGGACAGTAGAGGATTTTATTTTATTATATGAGCTTTCAAACGATAACTACAGTTTTCCATTACGGCCAAGCCACGGCCGGCAGTGTTAGCTGCCTGTAAATTCTTTCGCCGCACGGCTTAGCAACAGGAAGCCAGCACCGAGGAAGGGCCCCCGGGCCACGCGCCTCTTACGAAGTGACGCCGCCCCAGGCGTCGCTTAGCACGCGACCGTCTGGAAAGTCCATGCCGCCGCCGCCCGCACGGTTTTCTCGGCCCTGACCAATCAGGGGGGAGGAAGCCGCGTGGTGCGTCGAATATACCCGGCCGCCCGTCGCCGGGCCTGCTCTCTTGTATTCTTGCTCACCCGCGAGTCGGATGCGCGCCCTGTAGCATTGAACATCGCCCGCTTCTCCCGGTGCTGCGGCACTGTGGACTAAGTTTTGGCAGACAACAACTTTCGTTAGCTTCGCGAACAATGTACGCCAAATTCTAGGCTCTGGCTCACCCTCACCTACCTATGCCTATGTAACCCCTTTCAACATGCTTTCGCCAATATGGCCTTTATCTAAAAATTACCCTATTCATTCCATAACGCCCACTGCCTGCCCATACGCCCATCCTGTACAGCCAGACATTTTATTGGCTTCAAATGGAAGTCTTTCCTTGAAGAGCAAGGCATGAAGCACATTCTAATTGCCAGATTCCACCCAGAAGCAAGCCCAGTGGAACGAATATTCCGCGAGTTCAGTCGCTCTGTACACACTTATGCTTCTAAACAGCACACCGGCTGGTCTGAATTGATGCCTGTATTCGAAAGCATATAAAATAACTTACCATACCCAGCAACCAGTAACACCCCCAATTTGCTTATGTTTCATGTAATTCAACCAGATGAGTGGTTAACGTCATTGTCATAATTACCAAGACCAAATAGCTCGAGATATGAAAAAGTGAGAGCAGCTCTAGTCAGTTTGACTTGTTGTGCTCAACAGAGGCAAGCAGAGTATGATAAGACCGCGAAAAATACTATTAACTACCGAGTAGGCGACTTAATCTTACTTACAAGGGAACCTCCCCATCGCACCCCCCTCAGATTTAGTTATAAGTTGGCACAGTGGATAGGCCTTGAAAAACTGAACACAGATCAATCGAGAAAACAGGAAGAAGTTGTGTGGAACTATGAAAAAAATATGCAAAATATACAAACTGAGTAGTCCATGGGCAAGATAGGCAAAATTGAGGACCATCTCAGCACAGGAGCGCCGTGGTCCCGTGGTTCGAGTGAGTAGCTGCGGAACGAGGGGTCCTTGGTTCAAGTCTTCCCTCAAGTGGAAATTTTAATTTTTTTATTTTCGCGAAGTTATGACCTGTCCGTTCGTTCATTGACGTCTCTGTTCACTGTAATAAGTTTAGTGTCTGTGTTTTGCGACCGCACCGCAAAACCGTGCGATTAGTAGACGAAAGGACGTGCCTCTCCAATGGGAACCGAAAACATTTGATCGTAAGGTCATAGGTCAACCGATTCCTCCACAGGCAAACACGTCTGATATTCTATACGACAGTGGTGACGGCATGTGCGTCACATGACAGGAATAGGTTGTCGACCCAGCTAGCTTGCACACTTGGGTAATGGGTAAAAAGATTCTTCTACCTTGCCTGATTTAGGTTTTCTTGTGTATGTGATAATCACTCCCAAAAAGTGATGAAAACATAAGAGTTTGTCAGATAATAATTGTGTGAAAATAAAAAATTAAACTTTTCTTTCGAGGGAAGACTTGAACTAAGGACCTCTCGCTTTGCAGCTGTTCACGCTAATCACGGGACCACGGCACTCCTGAGCTCATACTGCCGTTAAAGTTGCGTATCTTGCCATGGACTACTCAGTATGTATATTTTGCTTATTTTTTTCATAGTTCCACACAACTTCTTCCTGTTTTCTCGATTGATCTGTGTTCAGTTTTTCAAGACCTATCCACTGTGCCAAGTTATAACCAAATCTGAGGGGGGTGCGATGCGGAGGTTCCCTTGTTAGAAATCATCCTAAGTCGTCCTTAACGAATAAGAGAAATAAGAAGTGGCAAATGCTGTGTGCAGGACCTTACAAAATCGTCATATGTCACACAACTGTAGCTATGTGCAAGCAAATGTGGAGAGCTTGTGTCCATATAAGGATCTTAAAATGTATATACAATGAATTTTGTAGATACGTATTCAATAAATCTTCATCATTTGACTGTAGTTGTAAGTTCTCATTAATTATTCATCAATTGTTTTGAGCCAGTTGTATCGTGTATTTCTGCAAGTGAGTTTGCAACAGACAGGTGGGCATAAGCTCTAATGATTTTTAGAGAGGTAATCGCATATTATCTTGGAAAGTAGTAGTTACCATTGAGGATTAAGAAGTCGATGAGTAAAAGGGAACTTATGTTTGTTCTGAAATTTCTTTGCTTATTATTTCCATTTCAAATGTAGTTCTAGTTCTTTGAAACAGGAGATATAGAAGCTGTGTCAGATTTTCATTACTCGTAGTTGTAAGTATTTTTCTGTTTTCATTAGCGTGATTGCAACATAGAGGCTTTAATGAGATCAGTGTAGAAATGGTCATGTGTGTAATGCAATGGAAATAGCAAATACATGTGCTCAAATGGGATGACACAACTAAAAAGGATGATCCTACGTATTTTACTATCATAACTTCATAAAGTATTCACGGTGTTTGCTAAGTTTTGGCCATTTAATGTACATTTAACTTCACGATAGGATCCACGATTTGCTACTTGAATACAAAACAAGAGCATGCTTGGCGGTCGTGTAAAGATAAATGTAATTATAAAAATATAACTTGGATTGAAAGTTACCTAGAAATATCGTTAAGTCAGGCCAGAATATTGTTACCAGTCTTAATGATCAATTGCTCGCATAACGTTGACATGGGGTGCTATAAGTAATAACAGGGAAATATAAATAAATCTGTGCCTGGATGCTCACGCACAAGATGCACTGAAAACGCGAACTATGGCGCATAAAGGAACATAACGTTGCTAAGTCATTGCAACCAAACTTGCTAAGACAAGAGAGTGTAATATTGAATGTCAGCCGTACTATGTACAAACTGTGGCAAGACATCAGTATGCACGAAAAAACGCGACACATTAAAAAGGTGATGTGGATGTGGAACCAAACCACTGAAATCAATGTGTTTCGAATGGACGCGAGTTGCAGCGCATCGACAATGTAAATATCTGTTTCGCCGCGGACTCTAGCAGAAATAGACGGCGATCGGGGGATAGAAATGTTTGTGGAACTGTCTGTAGGATACAAACTGTCAACTTAGGTTTGTGAAATTATGATGCACGTCACTACGTAGGCACTTAATAAGCTTTCCTCAAACGAATTAAAACTGTTTCACAAACAATTTGTGAACTGACTTACGTCGTACGAATTAAGGCAACCTTGTTTAGGAAAACTGAGACACTAAGTGCTCACGCGAGTGTAGTGTAAGAGGCAGTGACAGAAACTGGGCCTGTACGGAACAATAAATAGCAGATTAATCAAATGCTACCCTGCAGCAAAATAACATCTGCGTGTAATCAGAAATCTATACCGTGTTAAAATTAATTTTCATGAACCCTTTCGTGCCGGATCGATATGTCGTGTTGAGCACCGAAGCGGAGGGCGTGGGCCGACACGACCCCTACCGGCTATCTTCCAGGCCAGCGGCAGCAGCAGCAGCTGTCCGCGGGCTCCGACTTCCAGACCTGACCGCGTGTTGCGGCCAGGCGTAGACCTCACCGGCGACATCGGTTTCCAGCCGACGCACCGACACTCCAGTCAGCGTAGACTTACGGCGACGTACGACGACTACGGCGACTCGTCAAGACGACGGCTTTCAAGAAAATATTTAAATATACCGGTGTGCAGAAGCCCATAGAGAAAATTAGTCTTTCACTATAAGAATTTTGGCAAACATATAATAACAAAAACCCTTTAATTTGAAAACGTAGTGGTCACATTTATGTCCATAGTAATACGTTTTGAATAAACTGCCAACACAAAACAAAAGCCGAAACTGTTTCTTGTATTCCGTGGGCCAAATGTAACGTCTCCAAATTTGGACATTAAAGACACTGTGATTTTTGTAACTTATTACTAAAATGTCTGAAGTCTACAATAATTATTTTTCAACAGAGACATAGTCTGAACAATATACCTACCAACCCTGGCAACTGCAATTACAGATAATATCATCTTTTCTGTTCTATAAAAAATAAGCGGTCGTAACAGCCGCTACGACTTCTAACTTCTGTTTCCGTTGTTCTTGGAGAAAGTCATTTACGTTGAGGAGGTGTGTATGTTGCAATTATTAATATATGCATGAAATGTTAGTCTTGTTGTTATTGAAAGTTACCTTCCAACCCCTCGTGTCAATGTTTTCTACATTTAAACCATTTTAGCAATTTATAGTTGCCACGCCGCCAGGAACAGAACATCGCTTCGGTGGTGTGCAACAGTCAGCCGCCATTACGCGACAATTTTAATTATTATAAAGTATTTCATGTGTTTCCCCACAGCAGCAGCCGCAAAGCAGTTTAACGCATTTCATTTAATAATAGCTTGCATAGAAAAGAATTTATTTTATTACAGTGTCAGTATTTACAGTATTTTAGATCCAAGTTAGATACAGCAGCTTTGGCCTTGACTATGAACGAAAGAATCTTAAAATGTATAAATTCTTTACGCATCTCTTATGATAAAAGTTAACCCACCAACAAAAAGTAAATGCAAAGCCATTATTTTATTCTCTTTACATACTTTTTATTTCATTGGGTTGCCTACGAAAGTCTGACCTCTGTTACATTCACGTTTACGTAATTTTTTATAGGCAGGCTTGGTGTCGGAAACAGAAAGAGCGCCCGGAGATGCATGCTTGACACGGATGCTCGATGCACTGCCTGTCATTCGCTTCCGACACTGGCGGAGGACACGCCTTGTTCCTGCTGTGTGGCGCGTGGCTCGCACACGGCCGCGGGACGTATGGCCTAAGCGCTGCCTGAGAGGCGTGAGGCTGTGGTGCTGGCAAGCGCCGCTGCTTTCACTTCCAGGTATCTCAGAAATTTGCGAAAACTGCACACTGCATTCGCGTCCGTCACCTTCCGTCCTGACTGCCGCTCGGGTTTTGGCCCATATGGCCGGAGCGGCACGGGAAACTTCTGCGAGAGGCGCCAGCCATGAAAAGCTGCGAAAAACGCAAAAGAAGGTAACCAAATCCACCTTTCTTCCTTGACAACAAAATATTAACTTTTATTTATAAACTTGGAAAATCATAGTGCTGCAAAAAATGGCTCTGCGCAGTTTGAGAAAATATCTGTGGATTCCTACAGTTTCGTTATTTTCTTAACATTTTTGGGAGTTTTTCTTCGCATATTATTCCTCAATCTGAGATCATTACTGTAATAAATGAATGATACAAAATTAATTTAATGCTTTTCGAAGCATTAGGACGGTAGCATGAAAAGAGGGGGTGGCGGAAAGAAGGCTGAAAAAATTGAAGGAGCCAGCAGCACCTTTTTTTATTCGAAACGAAACTGGCAGTAGAAAAAATAACTTCCGCGTTCTCGGAATACAGCACCGTTTTCACGTGCAAAAAAACTCATATCAGTTACGGAAATGGGAGGAAAAAAATCTGAGTTATGGAAAATTTTCGCCAACAGATATCAATTGTTCAAATGTCCAATTTAAATTAATAGATAACACAAATTCATCTCCTTGATGTAGAAAGCGAAATGAAGTTCCACCATAATGAAAACATAGAAAAAAAGAATAAAAGAAGTTTCCATCGGGGTAAACAAGTCTGTAAACAAAATCAGAGCAACAAATCGTCTTCTTCGAAGAAACATAAAATACTAAACTGCAGCCAACAACGTGATTACGCAGAAGTCCTGTCTCCAGTAATTAATGTCAGCAGTTTCCAATAATGCCTTACTTTTACTCACGTTGCGTCCAATAGTAACTGTAGCTCCGGACATCACTTAATGACTACATTTATGGACACAAATAGTTTCAAAATTTACACTCAAATTTTTACAGTCAGTGTTGAAACGAATGGTCACTTCTTGAAATGAGTTCACATCTTCGCAATAACGCGAGAAAGACTTAGTGCTTCATATCAGCTGTTATTGTTGTAAAAGCAAATTTGGAGGCGTATGCTAAAGTCCAAACTGTACACCAAGTTTGTCAAATGCTTTCCGTATCGGGATAAGCAGAAATGTGGCATAAAGGTTCTGATAGGGTGCTGTTTCGTTCGTGAGCATCCCAGACGTAGGTTAAAAATTCAGGTTATCTGTTAAGCGAAGGGCGAAAAAAATGGTTCAAATGGCTCTGAGCACTATGGGACTTAACATCTGAGGTCATCAGTCCCCTAGAACTTAGAACTACTTAAACCTAACTAACCTAAGGACATCACACACATCCATGCCCGAGGCAGGATTCGAACCTGCGACCGTAGCGGTCGCGCGTTTCCAGACTGAAGCGCCTAGAACCGCTCGGCCACATCGGCCGGCCGAAAGTTGCATTTGCAGTTTGAGCAGAAATCTAGACATTTGCATTCCTGTATGTTACTAGATAGGGCCGCTAATGAGTTACCAAAATATGGAGAGGCTGTATCTGCCGTATATGAGTTCTGTTCATGGGGCTAGCAGCATACCCTGGCAGTAATACAAACGTCCCTGAATCGTGGACACACAAAGCGATGTTCAGTGGTGTCTTCTGCCACACAATCATCGCATAGGCTCCGTGGTATAAGATTTATGGCATATACTTTCGCATTAGTTGGTATAGCGCGACTGAAAACCTTATACCACGCAGTTTAGACATCTTGCGTTATCAGTGAGCTGGAAATGTTATTCCACACTGCTTGCCAATCAAAGTGCGGCAATCGCTGTCCCATTTATTTTTTAGGTAAAATACCGCGGAGAGCACCTGCGATTACACTAGCATTTTTTGACACGCGTCGGCATCCACTAGATAACTGCTATGAAGATAGTATTTTCGAACAAGATTGAAACTGATGTCCGGTGGTATTCAGGTTGATACGATGTAAACGGTATCAATGGTGGACTCACTGCATCGTTTTCCATGAAGCGGTTTATTCGGCGCAGAAAAAGCGCGGATCATTTCGGATGCAAACATGTCGGTCATATTCCACCGCCTTCCAGAGGGAGTGTGCACGTCCGCAAATCGACGTTAAGGATTTCTCCTCGCCAGGTGTACCAACAGACGGCGTATTGAATAGCCCTTTCGAGTTCCTCTGGCACTGGCAAAGCCTGTATCAGGAACTACGCCTTCACCAGAATTTGTGTATTTGCGACTGAGACCTTTTCCGTTAAAGCCAGATTGCGTTTGGCATTTGCTCGAGTCAACGCCCTAATGGAGTAAAACACTGCAAGCAAATTTAAGGCTTCCATACGTTGGACGTTTGCCGTCATTAAAACGCCCAGCATTTTATGTTCGTCTTTCATGATATACCAGTTGCGTTAGACAGTCTTCATATTATTGGTAGGATGTAACAGAACAGATTTTCCTGAGTCCACCAGTGGCCCTGACGTCTTTTATAACTGTTCGAGAATAGAATGCAGGGCATCAGTGCCGTCCAGTCTTTCCATAATAAAGCCTAAATCATCTACATAGCCTGGCAAGGCCGTGAGCCGCACCAGTAGTAATGCCATGACAGACGTCGGTGATCTTCTGCAATAGTGCATCAAGAGCTACAGCGTAGGGGCTCATAGACACTGGGTACCCTTGCCTGACAGATTTGTTAATTTTAACATTAGCTCCCGGATCCTCATTGAAGAGTATTCTAGAGGTCGCCGGCTTTAAAATATTCTGAATCAAGTTGGAAATTTAATGCCATATCTCATATGCACCATCACCTTTCGCAATTTCTCATGGCTGCTCCTGCCAAAAGCAGTCTTGAACTCAACTGAAACGATCCACGACGGGAGGTAGCATAACACATACGATCGCGGTAAGCAAGAATCGCATCGTATATATTCCTTCCAGGAACAGCACATATCTGATGAGGACTAATGGCAGTCTTCATAGTAAACTTCAAACGGTTGGAAAAACAGCGAGCAACATCTTTACAGTCCGCGTTTAATAAGGTGATCGGCAAGGTTACGCTGTTGGTTTTGATCTTAGACTAATGAGGTCCTCCAGAAGCTCTTCTGGAACTCCGGTGCCATTGCGGAGCTCTTTGGCCATCGCAACAAGCGTGTCCTTTAAACCTCCACATAGAGTCCCACCGGAATACCGTCGTTGTGAGCAGCCTTACCCTAAACGCTACTCTTAATCACAACGGCTCCATTTCCATTGTAAACATTTCATTTAAAAGTAATCTATCAGTTATCTTTAAAACACGTGGAATTTCCCCCAAAAAGGACTGAAAGGCATTGTCATCCAGAGACCTGTACAGAAAAAGCGTCGTCAAGAGTTCGTAAATTTCTGTTTGAATGTCCTTTTGATTTGATGCTTTGGCGCTGGCATTCGTAATCCATTCCTTTATAAAGAGTTTCTCACACCGTATTCGTTACCATTTTAAATGGTACATTGATAGTGATGCAGTCATTGTAGGGTTGTAAGGCCTGCTACGTTTAACTCAGCCTCTCGATTTCCGACACAAATTATCCAAAATGTTTGTTTTGATTTGTTCTAATGCCGGGAGAAGGTCTGGAGGATCGATAACTTTACACTTGAGATCTTTTAAACGTTCTTGATAAAATGCAACCATCGTCGTTTCCAATGGGCTTTGCCACATTTATAATTAATTAAAAGGTTCTGGAGGCAAGTTTGCCATGGTAGAGCCACCATTCAAATTCATAACGCGCCTGCAAACGCCAATGTTGCAGTTGCTGCCACGTTGAATGCACTTGTTCGACAAGAGATTCGTCATCTAGAATGTTAGTGTTCAACATCCAGATCGTATCTTTGTGTTCAGGACGTACATATGGGTTGTGTAAAGTACAGAAGTAACGACAATGATCCGAGAAGATCGCCGAGAAGATATCGGCCTGGAGAACTAGAGACGTTAATTGTATGGAAATACAAATTCTATCCAATTTACAGCGTCCATAATTGTAAAATTGCGAGACTAGTAGGATAAAGTGGATTCTGACCAACTTTTGATATCAAACTAATTATGCAAATTAGTTAATTGATAAATTAATTACCCCATCCCGTCATGATGTTATGGGTTTTCCCCAGTCAGCACGTGGGTCCCCCTCAGGGAACATCCCCTCCCGTGACATAATACAAGTTGGCGGTCTGGGAAAAAATGGCGGGAAATTCAATTTTTTGACGGGAATATCAAATTGTGTGTGTTCACCTCGAGCTAGTTCACAACACCACAACCAGAGGGCATTGTTGGCCCTCTCCCACTATCCCACATCCCCTACATTCCTCCATCTGGAAATTGGCAGGGAAAGGACTCAGTGTGTACTGCGCTGCCAGATATGGCGGATGTAAGTCTTCATTATTTTGTACACAGTGCAGTATAGTGTTTATTTAAACAATTTGAGCTGCAATTGATTAAGCTCTAGACAGTAGCTCCATCCAGCTTTGTCAGTAACCACTAGATGTGGACATTTTCCCTATTAGTCCCGCACTACAGAGTTGCTGTAGCCAGTCCACCTAATGTACCCAATAGCCCTATATGGGGAGGATGGTTAATGATGGTAATACTCGTACAACAACAGGCTTTCGCTGAAGTACAGTGAACTGCCGAACTACAAGTGAATAACTGTTGCTGGGTAGAACATAAGGATGGGAAATAATAATATTAGAACAGCTACCCATTGTCCGACTGCACCTGTAACAGCCTGCCCATGTATACAGGACTCCTTGTAACATCATCATTTGAGAACGAAACTCACTTATATTTCTTTACGAGTTGCATCCCACTATGGGAAATTTATTTATTTATTTGTTTATTTAACATGATCAGATTAGGACCATCAGGCCCTCTCTTACATCGGACCAGTGTTCCACACATGCAGCATTTCACACATCAGAGTTACATCATGACAATAGTTTAAATAAGAAAATTAGATTACTCTAGCGACAATATGAATAAAGAGTAATGACTAAGACCTAATAAAGTAAATGCTGGCAGTATTTTTACAACAGGTGCTATACATACAAATTATGATAAAAGCAATAATCATAACAGTAAAAAAATCAAATAATAATCATAAACATGAGAAAAATTGGCAATAGTAATGAAGATTTGTGCAGGTGTACATTAATATCTTGGTGTGTAAAGCAGATGTTTACTAGTATAGCGAGTTTTGGGGAAGGGAGATTTAAGGAAGGGGAAAGAGGGAAGTAATGAGGTGAAGTGCATTCATGTACAGAGGCAGGCATTACTGTTGCTTAAGTAGATACGTCATTAACTGTTTTTTGAAGCCGGACATGTTTTCAAGTTCTCTAACATAACGAGGGAGATTATTCCAGAGTCGGGTTCCCGCTACTGTAAAGAACTTTGAGAAGGTGACTGAGCGATGCAGTGGAACAGAGAGGATTTTATTATGATGGGAACGTGTGTTTCTGTCATATTGTTCCGACATAAGCGTTAAGGACGAGGAAAGATATGAGAGACAGTGTACATTTATAAGGCAGTATATGAGACAGAGTGTATGGAAATCTCTGCGTTTGTCTGCACGCAGCCAGGACAATTTTGCATATGCTGGTGAAATGTGATCGAAAAGTCGAACGTCACAGATATATCGGACGCAGGCATTCATAACAAGTTCCATACGTCGCGAATTTTCCTGAGAGAGGCCTTGTAGGATAATATCGCTGTAGTCAATGGTTGGGAGTATAAGCGTTTGTACTAATTTCTTTTTCAGATCGAAAGGGAAGAGTTTTTTATATTTTTGTAGGACATGAAGGGATGCTGATGCTTTTTTGAACACTGCAGTTACGTGCTCCGCCCAATTTAGATTTTCATCTATTATTACTCCCAAACTCTTTGCTGAGGGAGAGAAGTTAATATTTGTTCCATGCCCTGTGCCCATTTTGATAGTGCATCGAGGTCAGTATTGAAATTTTCAATAGCTTTCTTAAGATTGCTTGGTTAAGCACTTAGATACAACTGAAAGTCACCAGCATACATATGATATTTGCAATAGGTCAGAACCGATGACACATCTTTGATATACAGAGAGAAGAGTGTAGGACCTAATACTGAGCCTTGGGGAACGCCTGACACTACCTGCCGCCATTGTGATTTTATATTCCCGGACAGGACGCGTTGCTGGCGAAACGTCATGTATGAGCGAAACCATTGCACTGCACTTGGTGAGAAATTTAGACCGCTAAGTTTGGCTAGTAAGATGTCGAAGTCGACAGTATCAAATGCTTTGCTGAAATCTAAGAAGCAAATGATAGTCGCTTCTTGTCTGTCCATGGCAAGTTTCAAGTCATCTGTCACCTTTATTAGTGCGGATGTTGTGCTTCCTTGTTTACGGAAACCTGATTGGTACTCGTCTAGTAGGTTGTTAGTAGTTAGGTAGTTAGTGAGCTGGTCATGAACTATATATTCTAAGGCCTTTGATAGTGCAGGAAGAAGGCAGATGGGGCGGTAGTCAGAGGGTGCTGTGGCGATGTCCTCTTTAGGCATTGACTTAATTTGTCCCAGTTTCCAGGCCTCAGGGAAAACACTTGTGATTAATGAATCGTTGAAAATGTCTGTTATAGAGGGCAGTAGTTCGTCAATAATAAGTTTTACCATGTGGATAGTCATAGCATCATGTCCAGTAGATGCTGATCTACTGGCTTTCTTGACAGTATTGCAAGTGACGTGCTTTGTATGCTCGATGTGCAGCATCTCTGAGATTCATGAGCTGTTTTAGTTCATCAGTCAGCCAAGGTGCAGGTTTCCTTTTTACTTTTCTGGTCTTTATTGGAGCATATTTGTCATATAGTTGAGTAATTTTGTTAGTGAAATCCTGGAGTTTGTCGTTTATGTCTATGAGGGGAGCAGAGGTTATCCCACAAACTATTTCTTGTGCCTCAGTTTCGAGTTCAGGCAAACTTATGCGTTTGAAGTCTCGGTATGTTGACAGTTTTTGTTTGTTTCTAGGACATTCTAGTGAATACGTCATGAAAATGACGTCATGGGCGGACATGCCAGGCGCAGATGAGAGGTGCGGATTATTCTGTTTGGAGATTTCGTTGCGAATATATCTATGAAAGTGTGACGCAGTCGTGTGATGAGTAGGTGCCAGCTGAAGTAGCGTCTTAAATTTTTCAGTGGATGGACTACTGCGCAGAAAATTAATGTTAGTGTTACCTGCTATAATTACATGTTCATATGAGGATTCGAGACTAGAGAGGGCAGTTTCGAAGCAGGCGAATCCACCTACTTTGGGAGGTTTGTAAAGGACACACATTAAGCACTTTCTGTTGAGGGATTTGGTCTCTATGAACACATATTCCTCTTGTTTATCTACATTGTTGTCGGATGTGTGTAGTACAGTAGGTGACAAATCAGAGCGTATGTATGCCCCTACTCCGCCCCCTCGTCTGTTGCATCTGTCGTGCCTGAGAAAGATATAGCCATCTAGGTCTACGAAAGTTGTAGGAATACTTGGTTTGAGCCAAGCCTCTTACAAAAGTATTACGTGTATATCAGTAGTCTGAAATATATATTTGAACTCGTCGAAGTGAGCTGGCAGAGATTGTACATTTGCATGTGCAATATGCAGCTTGGTGCGTTCGGGTGTTGATTGCCCGAGGAGACTGCCGACAGATGTTTGCGGGTCGTGGTTAGCGGTGACAAGAGGGTATGGCATGAGGAATGCGGAAGCCGTGTGACGGAGGAGTGGGGGGGGGGGGGGGGGGGGGGGGGGAGAGTGTCCTCCCAGTTCTGTGCAGTGAAACCAGCCGGTAGGGGGTGCGTCCCCGGGGAGGGAACGGGATCTGCGGCCAAGGTCAGCGAGGTCTGCAACGGTTCTGGAAGTAGCCGTGGGCTGGCAGGGGAAGGAATTTCTCTAAACACAACGGGAGTTATCTGCACGTAGTGGTAGAGTGTGATATTAATTACAGATCCTCGTGTACTGTCAGACCCGACTTCGGGAGATTCTTCTTTGCTCTGAAGATTTCAGATCTTTTCCTATAGGTCACAAATTTCACTAGTATAGGTCTTGGTTTTGTAGGACCTGGCGCCCTACGACTCACTCTATGACTTCTGTCAATGTCACCCGGAGTCACCTGCACGCCCAGCTTTTCTTGGACAAGGTTTATCACAAGTTCATCTGTGTTCTCTCTGCTGCTCTCTGGAATGCCGAACAGTCTGAGATTATTGCGTCTCTGATATTGTTCGAGCTCGTCCGCCTTCTCGATCAATTTCTAGGACGATGAACATCATAGCTTACATTAGAAAAGCATGAAACTTAATCCAAGAATAAATTTTAACACAAATTAGAGAGCTCTTGCATTACAGAAATATGAGAACGACGACTGGTACTTACAATTTTATATTAGTAAGGGCTAATGTACTATCGCCGTTTTTACAAATGTCGTCATAGATCCGTTTGTCAAAATGAAATATAGCCCTAGGATTAGGGTTTGTCACGTAAATAGAAATTAATACATAGATCTTGCAGAGCTCAAACCGACTGAGTGTAATCGGCGAGCGTATTTACTCTGAGACCAGGGCAGGTGGCGCTCATGGCGAGAACCATGTGCCATTTGGCGTACAAAGGCAACGTGTAAATTATTAGTATTAATAACGTCCTTAGATAAAGTAACAATAAAAAAGAAGGAAGGCGTTTAACATCTACATCTACATCCATACTCCGCAAGCCATCTGACAGTGTGTGGCGGAGGGTATCCTGAGTACCTCTATCGGTTCTCCCTTCTATACCAGTCTCGTATTGTTCGTGGAAAGAAGGATTGTCGGTATGCTTCTGTGTGGGCTCTAATCTCTCTGATTTTATCCTCATGGTCTCTTCGCGAGATATACGTAGGAGGGAGCAATATACTGCTCGACTCTTCGGTGAAGGTATGTTCTCGAAACTTTAACAAAAGCCCGTACCTAGCTACTGAGCGTCTCTCCTGCAGAGTCTTCCACTGGAGTTTATCTATCATCTCCGTAACGCTTTCGCGATTACTAAATGATCCTGTAACGAAGCGCGCTGCTCTCCGTTGGATCTTCTCTATCTCTTCTACGAACCCTATCTGGTACGGATCCCACACTGCTGAGCAGTAGTCAAGCAGTGGGCGGACAAGCGTACTGTAACCTACTTCCTTTGTTTTCGGATTGCATTTCCTTAGGATTCTTCCAATGAATCTCAGTCTGGCATTCGCTTTACCGACGATCAACTTTATATGATCATTCCATTTTAAATCACTCCTAATGCGTACTCCCAGATAATTTACGGAATTAACTGCTTCCAGTTGCTGACCTGCTATTTTGTAGCTAAATGATAAGGGATCTATCTTCCTATGTATTCGCAGCACATTACACTTGTCTACATTGAGATTCAATTGCCATTCCCTGCACCATGCGTCAATTCGCTGCAGATCCTCCTGCATTTCAGTACAATTTTCCATTGTTACAACCTCTCGATACATCACAGCGTCATCAGCAAAAAGCCTCAGTGAACTTCCGATCTCATCCACAAGGTCATTTATATATATTGTGAATAGCAACGGTCCTATGACACTCCCCTGCGGCCCACCTGAAATCACTCTTACTTCGGAAGACTTCTCTCCAATGAGAATGACATGCTGCGTTCTGTTATCAGGGATCTCTTCACTCCCGTTATAACAGTATGGGAGCATTGGTACAAATAATGTAGCTATACATAAAAAAAGCAGGTGGCGCTTACGCCGCAGAATTACGCCCAGTGGCATATACAGCCAAAATATTAAAAATTACATTACTATATTAGTGAAGCCCACAAACGGTATATATATGAGAACTTTAAAATTGACAATAATGGCTCTTGTCAAGACAGAATTACGAACACTGGTACATAATCCAGTTAATACACATTCGCAGGGAACCAAAGTTTTAGAGCCAGACAAAATCACATAAGGGCCGATGTAGTGGCAAACATACATCGTGACAAAACCACATTACATAGAGGGTAGTGAGCTTAAAGCATTGAAGGTGCATCATAGCTTCCTGAGGAAATAGACCACCAAGGATACCAGCATTAATGTTATACCATAAACAGTACAGGTTCAAAGCCTTCGAAAAATTGTCTTCAAGCAAGGTTCTACTGGTCGTTCAGTATATTACCGTCCTTGAGCTCCAGATGTTTGAAAATTTGTAACTCTTCCCATAGATCTAATCTACGCCCTTTGACTTCTCTGTGTAGGATAATAGTGTCTTCTAAATGTTTAGGCGTATGGCCGGCTATCAGGAGGTGTTAATCAAAAGTAGAGCTGTGTATATTCGCTCCTTTTTTACCTAATAGGTGTTCTTTATATCTTGTTATATATAGTATAGTAAAAAGCATTAATCGTAAACTGAGAGAACACGACGCCTTAGCCACTAAGAGTGACAAAGGGAACACTGCTGTCGTGGCTTTTTAAAACTGAATATATAGAAAAGACTGTTGTTTTTTGAGGAAAATGGCATCACTGAGGTTACCGTAGATCCAACCGCGGAATTGCAAAAAGAAATCCGGCGTATTTTAGCTAGTTCTGTCAGCTTGTTCAATAACTTCCAAAAGAAAGGTCATAAATATGAACCCGAAACCACCCGTGCTCGGAAGTCAGTTTAAACTGCACAAACAAAATCACCCGATTCGCCCTGTAGTGAATGAATAGGTAGTCCACATCACACACTCGCTAGGTGCCTCCATTTTGAAATTAAAAATGCTTTCATATTTGAAAATAATTTTTCGTTTAAAAACAGCAAGGAATTAATCAACAATATTCAAACTGTAATATGCACACCTGACACTAGACCTGCTGACTCAACTCATCCAAAAGCTCATAAACTGGCGTTTTTTCATTCTGCCATTCACCGTGTGGTAACTACTCCTTTATCACCTGCCGATCAACAAAAAGAATTGAATGTCATCAAAGCGATTGCGGTTAATAATGGATACAATCAGAATATGATTGATTAAATGTTCAGTAAGAAAACTTCCCAAAACTGTTCGACTTTGAGCAACAGCCTCCCCACTGATAGCAAAGAAGCTAAAAAATTTATTTCTGTTCCTTTCTTGGGTAATATATCGTCTAGGATAAAACGTCTTCTAATGAAAAAATTTATCTGTACAGAAGGAGACGTTACAGTTATCAGTTTAAAAAGAAATATTGTACATTCAGTAGAGATTGCCGGCGATTGGTTTTCCAATTCAGGGGTTTACAAACTAACCTGTAATAACTGCCCTTCATACTATATTGGTCAAACAGGCAGAGCTGTGAAAACAAGATATAAAGAACACCTATTAGGTAAAAAAGGAGCGAATATACACAGCTCTACTTTTGATGAACACCACCTGATAGCCGGCCATACGCCTAAATATTTAGAAGACACTATTATCCTACACAGAGAAGTCAAAAGGCGTAGATTAGATCTATGGGAAGAGTTACAAATTTTCAAACATCTGGAGCTCAAGGACGGTAATATACTGAACGACCAGTAGAACCTTGCTTGAAGACAATTTTTCGAAGGCTTTGAACCTGTACTGTTTATGGTATAACATTAATGCTGGTATCCTTGGTGGTCTATTTCCTCAGGAAGCTATGATGCACCTTCAATGCTTTAAGCTCACTACCCTCTATGTAATGTGGTTTTGTCACGATGTATGTTTGCCACTACATCGGCCCTTATGTGATTTTGTCTGGCTCAAAAACTTTGGTTCCCTGCGAATGTGTATTAACTGGATTATGTACCAGTGTTCGTAATTCTGTCTTGACAAGAGCCATTATTGTCAATTTTAAAGTTCTCACATATATACCGTTTGTTGGCTTCACTAATATAGTAATGTAATTTTTATATTTTGGCTGTATGTGCCACTGGGCGTAAGCGCCACCTGCTTTTTTTATGTATAACTACATTATTTGTACCAATGCTCCCATACTGTTATAACGGGAGTGTTAAACGCCTTCCTTCTATTTTATTGTTACTTTATCTAAGGACGTTATTAATACTGATAATTTACACGTTGCCTTTGTACGCCAATTGGCACATGGTTCTCGCCATGAGCGCCACCTGCCTTGGTCTCAGAGTAAATACGCTCGCCGATTACACTCAGTCGGTTGTGAGCTCTGCAAGATCCATGTACTAATTTCTATTTACGTGACAAACCCTAATCCTAGGGCTATATTTCATTTTGACAAATGGATCTATGCCGACATTTGTAAAAACGGCGATGGTACATTAGTCCTTACTAATGTAAAATTGTAAGTACCAGTCGTCGTTCTCATATTTCTGTAATGCAAGAGCTCTCTAATTTGTGCTAAAATTTATTCTTGGATTAAGTTTCATGCTTTTCTAATGTAAGCTATGATGTTCATTGTCCTTAGGTCACCTTCTGAAGAAGACAAATTTATATTTGTCGAAACCTAGGTAAAGAATTCTTTATCCATTGCAACTGGTCGGCTGTTTATAATTTTATTGCGTGGAACCGTTGCTGTTGTGCAGCTATGTTTAAAATATTTGTCAATACACCTAGAATTTCTCACTTGAAATGTAAATATCCCCATTTATATGAGTTACTTTCGAAAATGAAAGCACTCGGACCATACACGCGTTTTCACATCGCTACAGTATCGATACTTGTGAAAATCCGTGGCATAGGCTATATTTCCTCTAAATATTCTCTCATCAGGTAGAAAAATATCTTTTCTTGTCTGTTACGTTCTGCATCACAGGACTAGAATATTAAACTCATTTTCGGCTGATGACGGAGTGCTAAGACCATGCCCTACCTCTGTCAGAAGATGCCTCCTCGCTTTCAAACTTTCACTTCAGCTAAACAAATTTCTCGTCTCATACGAAGTCCTCTCAAAATAAAAGCACAGAGAAGTTGTAAATATCATGTTTACATTATGTGTCACTTTATAAACTCTATAAAATAGCTGATTTTATTATTATGATCTTCTCGCCCAGATCTCACAGTACCGAAAAAACTCCTGGTTAATGCTCCAACTCTCGGATCATATCCACGGTACTCTTAACTTGGTATCCAACCGTCGAGCAGCACGTCATTGATACAAAATTGATAGTGTAATTTATTAATGCAATCATGAGAGCCCCTTTGCATGATGAATAATTTTCTTTGCTGCAGTCGGATAACACTCGCCAGGTAACCATTACAGACGTTTCCATGTCGTCTCTAGACGCTTCCCACAGTCAAAGTAAACACTCCCTCTGATACTAAAATGGGTGGTAACTGTCATCAAATAGCTGAAGACATCCAACGCTATTTGTGTTATGTCTCTTAGTTGTATTGTCATGCCAGTGCAAGTAAGTCACTTAGAATTGTGGCATACTACTCCGGAACTAATCCTGCTGAGACCTCTCGGACTGTGGGGCAGTACGATGTTTCGCTCTCTCTTCCATCCCTGGATTGCATGTGGACAGCTGTCACCGGGGCACAAACTTCTATCCTCGGCCGACAACCCACCATTCGCCATGCCAGACAGCTGTTAATGATTCCAGACTCACAAAAGACGTCCCTCCTTCCCAGAAGGACTGGGCAGTTAAATGTCGCTGAACAATATGCTTCCCGTCATCACTTCTGCAAACCAAAACGATCTGAGATGTGTTTTCGAAATATCCAGGAAATGCTGACACAGTGAGCAATAGCAAAATACCAGCATACTGACCGCTACATTCCAAACATCTAGAAACGTATGTTTTCCTCAGAGTACAGACCTATAGAAGCGTTCCCATTATCTCCTGTCAGATTAGTGGGCGGATGATTCCAGCACTCGAATGGGAATCCCTGCAGGGAAGACGATGTTCTAGTACGAAGAACTGGCTTTTGAAACTGTCCGCAGAAGTAGTCTACTTCCGCCAACATACATTTCGCATAAGTACCACAAAGATAAGATACGAGAAATTTGCGCTCATACGGAAACACATAGGTAGTCTTTCTCCCTCGCTGTATTTACGAGTGGAATGGGAAAGCAAATGACTAGTAGTGGTACAGGATACCCTCCACCACACACCGTACGATGGATTATGAAGGAAGCATATAGATGTAAATTTAGTCAACCTATTAAGATGTCGGTCCATCCATTTATAGGCATACAAAAGGCACGGAAGAATGTTGTCTCTGATTAGTTGAGAAAACAAAAGACAGAACTGCTGCTGATTCTCTCTCTGTAGAAAACTAATTTTCTTATTGAAGTTATTTCGCAAGACTGTGTGGGAGGTTGTAATATGTTTGCCCACAGTACTTGGAGAAACGGCATACAGCTCACCTCTCAACTCGTCTTTCGTCACAGTATCGCTTACCTGTCGTATTCTCACGAATCTTCCGGTCTTCGATATATAGCATTTGAATCCACCTGAGTTCGACGAGTAAAAGAGATTCCCCCCAAGCCAAATTACAGATCCCCTGCTAACAGTCTCGAAATACCCTTATGTTCCGGCAGCACTGTTCCATTAGAAGACTGAAAGGTAGAGACATATCACAACGAGAAAAATAGCACACTAACATACAAGAGGAAATTTAAAACCATGCAGAGTACTCATAGATTGCACAAAGAAAATCAAAAGCGTAACATGTACAATTCATCAGTATCGAATGCCTGACAATAAATATCCCTCGTTTACATGACCTAATTTCACTGACAGAACAGTGCCCCCCGCCCCCCCCCCCCCCCCCATCTCTCTCTCTCTCTCTCTCTCTCTCTCTCTCTCTCTCTCTCTCTCTCTCTCTCTCGATATTTTTGTAACATTCAACGGAATAAAACTACAGACTTTGAAAATTTCGCTAATGTCACCTGGTAGAAAACTCAATAACATTTTACTGCATCCCCCTCTTCAGATGTACCGGAAACAAATACTGTCTGTGTGTTGACATCGATCATACGTGGTGGTCCCATTAAATATACTTTCCCATTAAATATACTTGTATTGGTCCACTGGAGCAGGCGACCAGTGATAAAAGTCGCTTCCATTGACCTGCGTAAAGTTTTGTCGCCTGCACTGGAGGAAGATCATATCCCACAGGAACCCTCTCCTTGTGATTAATAGTCTGTGTTGTTGTTTCATAAGTAGTTTGATACATTGTTCTTGCTGTAACACACTGAAGCGGTGTAAGACTACAGCTGTGCACACAGCTATACATTATGCTTTTCTACCGTGACTCAACATCGGTGTCAGGTAATAAACATTCATTAACATGTTTCGATCTATTGGTTCTCACAGAACACTGGGCATCGCATGGTGTAAACTATGCTGCTGCCACAACGCACAGGATGCTTGAATAAATGAGAGAGGTGGTGCATTTTATTGACAAAAATGTGGAATACATCGCAACATATGGAAACTGGAAGAGTGTACGGCATTTTGGAATGTTTCCAAACAGCTGTCCAGAGGTGATGACCTCTACATTTAATCTCATCATCCACAGTGACATGGTAGCAGATGTCTTCCATTTTCGAAGGGACCGAGAGAATGGATTTCTCAAATTGATGGTGCATATTGCAGCCAGGTACACGACAGCTGCTTCCGTGTCCTAGGTGGTAGTCATCCGGACCAACAAATCTTTGTGTCTTTCATTTTTATGACTTACAGTGCATAGTGTCCAACCACATGTGGAACAGGGAAGTATTCTACAGGACTTAAACCCATAGAGCATGGGTAAAATGCACCATCGGGTGCCTATCCCACAGGTGGAGGAATGGAATGATTTCCATACACCTAGGCGAGTATGTAGATACCTCTCGCATTTTTATCGTTTTTCCATCAGCTTTGCGTATTCTCTACCAACTTCGCAATTTTACTATGTTTTTAGTAAAGGGATCCTTTCTTGCGATTGATAATTTGTGGGATGCGATGATGCTACAGTACAGGTGACAAAACTTTTCACTGGTCTGTGCAAGCGAATTCCATCACCGTCCGCCTGGTCCAATGGAGCAATACCTGTATATTTAATAGGTTGGCAACATATGCTCAATGTTAGCACACAGACTGTATCTGTTTTCAATATATTGGAAGTGAGGAACATGGTAATGTCTCATCGATTTCTCTACTGTGCAATGTTATCGCAGTTTTTATAGTTCATAGTTTTTCTCTGTTGGATAGTAGAAAATAACGAGGGTGGAGAGAATCTTTGGGTGACGCACATGAATGAACCCTGAGGAATGCGGACTGTAGTACCTGTAAGTAGTTTGGAGATGCACTGCAATGCAGTAGCAGAATCCTTATCCTTCTTCCAGTTCCCACATGATGTGAAGTCTTTCTAATTTTTCCAATAAGAAACACCACTACAGCTGCTCTTACTATCTTTCCTACTACCTACTGGTGCAGAAGAAAGCTTCGTTTGGCGCTGGTCTCACACGTCGTACACAGTTGGCGGAGCTATGGCACGATGTTCTCATTTCTGCCGAGTGGTCAAAACACGATCGTGTCGCATTAGTTCAGCTGACCCTATTTCTCCATGGGATGCAGAGATATAGCACTCTCCGACTTCCGCTCGGTTCGAGCTTAAACTGGAATGACAACGTGGAGAAAACTGCTGGTAGGGCAGGGCAGAGACAGAGGGATTCGCTTCGTGACAGCCGTACTGTGCGTGGATCGCGTGCTGGGCTGCAGGAGCATGTACGGTACTGCTCCAAGTCATAGGAACCCGCTTGCGGGATCAGCCGCTCGTTTGTCCGCGCTGTGGCTTCCGCGCTCCTGATTTTATGATATCGGGAGCGGACTTGCGTGAAGATTATGACACAGGCGGCTGGTTTATCGGCAGCTAGTGCGAAAAATTGTCGTTGCGTGTGGCGGGCTGTGGCTAGGCGTGGTTTGGTGAGCGTCGTGTCAGTGCCGCGGGCATCTTAGCTGCCGTGGAGATTATCTCTGCCCCTCCGAGTGTTAGGGCACTCAAGACGTCAGGGCCTGGTCACTGGCCACATACCCGCGCTGTCAGGCGTTAAGCCCGTCTCACACGGAGCAAGATTCGCTGCAAGTTTTCTTGCTGGCTCGCGCGACGGCTGCCTTGCGGGCTCCGTCGTCTGCTAGCTGGCTACCTTGCTGGGAACCTTGTAAGATTTCTAAGATGGGTCCGGTGCTATTTTTCTTGCAATGTTCCCTGCGTGCTACCTGCGTTGGCCAATCATGAGACGTTTCGTTTGTGACGTCAGACGCGGAAAGCTTGGGCTGGAAGCCTTTGTTCATAGTTGCTAGAGGTGAGCCAAACGATTATTCTGGAGTAACCATTATCACAGTTCCAGTTATTCTCTGATAACCGTTACTGTTAACGATTATTAATAACTGCCAAGTTATTTTTCGCTAGCGAATACCGAATACTCCGAGAGTTAAATAACGACATACTTGGAATCCATCAGTTTAGTTATCAGTATAACTGCGAGTCGTGTGAAATGGCAGGAATATCGGATGAATCGTGTCATAACCTTAGCTTATTAACTCCGGGTACATTTTAGTTGATGTTAGAACGATTATTAGTGTTTCATATTGTATGTTTGTAGGTCATCGGTCGCTATTAGAAATATTATCTTCGCAGCTGCAACAGAAAGTATGCGGAACTTCGCCACAGCACTGTTCAAGTAAAATGTTAACAACGTACGTTTTTAAGTATGAAGTAATACGTAAACTGAGTACTGTAGGTTAAATTCGAAGCTTAATTTCTTGTGCTGCTCACATAATAGAATAAAGTGTACAGCCTTGTAATACAACAAAAAATCTACGTAATGTGACAGATTCCTTTACTCCTGTGCTGTAAAGTCCGCAGCTCGTGGTCGTGCGGTAGCGTTCTCGCTTCCCACGCCCGAGTTCCCGGGTTCGATTCCCGGCGGCGTCAGGGATTTTCTCAGCCTCGTGATGACTGGGTGTTGTGTGCTGTCCTTAGGTTAGTTCGGTTTAAGTAGTCCTAAGTTCTAGGGGACTGATGACCATAGATGTTAAGTCTCATAGTGCTCAGAGCCATTTGAAACATTTTGTGCTGTAAAAGATAGTCCTATTGGGGAAAGTGTGAGTACGCTAATCCAAGTTTTATGTGAGATTTGGAAACTGCTCGATTTCTCCAGCTGCAGCATGTTTATAACATATGAAGACATGCAGATCGAAAAGGTTGACAGTGTTACATTTCTGGGACTACAACTCGATAATAAATTCAGTTGGGAAGGGCATACCACATTTTTTCACTCTATTATTTCATAAGGGAGCATATTCCGTGGTAACTCATCAAACGTAGTAAAAGTTTTTTGCATGTAAAAGCGTGTAATAAAAATCGTTTGTGGTATAAATTCAAGAACATCATGTAGGAACCGGTGTCAAGGAACTTTGTATTCTAACCACTGCTTCCTAGTATATTTATTCCTTAATGAAATTTGTTACAAGTATTTCCAACCAATAGCTCAATACATAATATCAGTACCGTACTAGAAATAGGAACAGAAATCTACATAAACGCCTAAAATCACTTACCTTGGTCCAAAAGAGGTCCATTATTCAGGAACATGCATTTTCAATAAACTGGCAGCAAGTCAGCAACCATTAAAAACTTGGTTTCAGATAAAGCACGGTTTACACTGCGTTTGAAAGACTTTTTGATACAGAAGTATCCGATTCCACCCGTCATCAATATGCCGGAAATGGCTATTTTAAGTGTGTCCATGACGTCACTACACACACACACATACACATGGCAACAAACACGAAGATACATATAAATAATACAATAACATCAACCACCAAAAATACAATCAAACCAACGGGACAACTGCGGGAAGTTGGGGGTTTTAGGGTGAGGACAAGCTAGTAAAAAAAACACACCATGATCACAAAACACAAAATGAAGAACAAAAAGAAAAAAAATACAGCATTCTGCTACACCAACAAAAATCTGCAGGATTCGGACACTTCCCTTGAACACTATAGGTCAACCATAGGTGACCATACCAAAACACCAATACCCACAACTAAAAGCACGAAAATTGGAATCGGACATTTCCCTTGACCTACATAGGTAAACCTCAGATGACGATAGCAAAACATCAACACGTACAACTATGAAAATGGGAATCGGTCATTTCCGGTGACCTATATAGGTCCACCACAGCTACTGATGCCAAAAAACCAATACCTACAACTGCGAAAAATAAAACCACAATCCCAAAAGTCCACAAATCAATCATCCCTACATAAATTAAGTCACATTCAATACTCCATAAATACACAAAACAACACAGCTAAAAAAAAAAAAAACAATTACTTACCACCAGCAAATTCCGGCACTGCAAACTAGATCGGCCAGCCCCCCCCCGCCCCCACACAAACCAACTCATAAACACCGTGCCGTAATGACACACACACACAACAACACCTTTTTATGTCGAAGCAGATGGGTGGAATCGGACGCTTCCATTAACCACTCCTTCTACTCTCTAGATGAATATCGTAACAGAGACTGATAGACCAGCTTAGGTAAAAATTCTGCTATATTTCAGTTTTGACAGCACTTGGTTGCAACAGTCAAGATCGGGTATTCTGTGTATGATAAATTTATTAAAAGTGCGTAACTGTGTTTTATTCTGACAGTGTATCAGTTCTGTATATATTAGCAGTTACTGTAATATATTCACATATTTTGACAATCTCCTGACAAATGATGAGGATAATAATTATTATATTCAACTGTATTATGTTATTCTTCCAGACATGTTATTTGTCATTCGCGATGGCCAGCGGCTATTTCCGAAAAAGTACGTAAATATTTGTTCGCTCCAGTAACTATCGTCTCTGAAATATCACCGGGGTCTATGACTGGAGTCACTGTGTCAGGAACACAGTTATTCTGTTACCAACTTCCAGGTTACCTGTAATGGTAACCCGATAAGGCCAGTAATACACTATCAAATTTCTTTGTCAAAGAGTTGATCAAAGATGTGATCCAGTATTCTGTCCAATATATTTGACAAAGATCTTTGACGTAGCGCTAGAAGGGGTATTACCATGGAGGTAATATCTACATGGGTATTACACTGTCATCAAATTTTTCGTCAAAGTTCAAGATGGCTGACAACAACTTGTTATTAACCGCAGCAGTTCTACGTACTCCAATTGCATTGTGTGCACATGCAGAAAAGAAGTGGGGGAAAAAATGGAACCAGACATACGAGGTTGACAGTCTTAAAAGTCCTGGGATTACAACTTGACAATAAATTCAGTTGGGAGGAGCACACCGCAGAACTGCAGAAAGGCCTTAAGAAATCCGTATTTGCAATTCGAGTGTTAGCAGACGTAGGCAACATAAAAATGAAAAAGCTTGCATACTTTCATTCCATACGAGGTGCATTCAAGTTCTAAGGCCTCCGATTTTTTTTCTCTGGACTGGAAAGAGATAGAAACATGCGCATTGTTTTAAAATGAGGCCGCGTTCATTGTCAATACGTCCCAGAGATGGCAGCACCGTATGGCAAATGGAATTTTACTGCCAGCTGCGAGATTGAGAACTGTTTTAAATACTTAAAATGGCGACGTTTTCCTTACTTGAACAGCGTGCAATCATTCGTTTTCTGAATTTGCGTGGTGTGAAACCAATTGAAATTCATCGACAGTTAAAGGAGACATGTGGTGATGGAGTTATGGATGTGTCAAAAGTGCGTTCGTGGGTGCGACAGTTTAATGAAGGCAGAACATCGTGTGACAACAAACCGAAACAATCTCGGACTCGCACAAGCCGGTCTGACAACATGATCAAGAAAGTGGAGAGAATTGTTTTGGGGGATCCCCGAAAGACTGTTGAACAGATCGCCTCCAGGGTTGGCATTTCTGTGGGTTCTGTGCACACAATCCTGCATGACGACCTGAAAATGCGAAAAGTGTCGTCCAGGTGGGTGCCATGAATGCTGACGGACGACCACATGGCTGCCGTGTGGCATGTTGCCAAGCAATGTTGACACGCAACGACAGCATGAATGGGACTTTCTTTTCGTCGGTTGTGACAATGGATGAGATGTGGATGCCATTTTTCAATCCAGAAACAAAGCGCCAGTCAGCTCAATGGAAGCACACAGATTCACCGCCACCAAAAAATTTCGGGTAACCGCCAGTGCTGAAAAAATGATGGTGTCCATGTTCTGGGACAGCGAGGGCGTAATCCTTACCCATTGCGTTCCAAAGGGCACTACGGTAACAGGTGCATCCTACGAAAATGTTTTGAAGAACAAATTCCTTCCTGCACTGCAACAAAAAAGTCCGGGAAGGGCTGCGCGTGTGCTGTTTCACCAAGACAACGCACCCGCACAACGAGCTAACGTTACGCAACAGTTTCTTCGTGATAACAACTTTGAAGTGATTCCTCATGCTCCCTACTCACCTGACCTGGCTCCTAGTGACTTTTGGCTTTTTCCAAAGATGAAAGACACTCTCTGTGGCCGCACATTCACCAGCCGTGCTGCTATTGCCTCAGCGATTTTCCAGTGGTCAAAACAGACTCCTAAAGAAGCCTTCGCCGCTGCCATGGAATCATGGCGTCAGCGTTGTGAAAAATGTGTACGTCTGCATGGCGATTACGTCGAGAAGTAACGCCAGTTTCATCGATTTCGGGTGAGTAGTTAATTAGAAAAAAATCGGAGGCCTTAGAACTTGAATGCACCTCGTAATGTCATATGGGATAATATTTTGGGGTAAATCTTGAAGTCAAACAAAAGTTTTCAAGGTCCAAAAACGTGTAATACGTATTATTTGTGGAGTAAATTCACGGACCTCCTGCAGAAACCTCTTCAAAGAACTGGGTGTACTAACTACTGTCTCTCAGTATATTTACTTCTTAATGAAATTTGTCGTAAATAATACATCTCTTTTTCCAACAAACAACTCAGTTCATACATACAATACCAGGAACAAAAATGATCTGCACAAGGACTTAAAAGCACTTACTTTAGTTCAAAAAGGGGTCCACTGCTCAGGAACACTCATCTTCAATAATTTGTCAGGAAACATAAAAAATTTAGTTAGAAATAAAGATCTGTTTAAAAGGAACCTAAAAGACTTACTACTGGCCAACTCCTTCTACTCCATTGGCGAAATTTTTAATAGAAACAAATGATGTATTGTATTTACTCATACTATTAGTATTGTTATTTCAGCTTTAAAAAATCGACATGTTCCACATCCACGACGATCTCCTCAGCACGGATCTATGGAACGAAAAACTAATCTAATCTGGGTGAAGCCGTGGGTTTTACGACGACACGATAAAAGCATTCAACAAAACTTGTTACGTGAGCTTACAGTGGAAGACGTCAAGTCGTACATCAATTACTTAAGAATGGATGAGCATACATTTCTGTATGTGCTCAATGAAGTGTATCCTCATATCACAAAGCACAATATTCACTTAAGAACTGCTACATCTTCAGAAGACAGGCTCACTATAACACTCCGATTCCTTGCTACAGGAGAGGGTTAGGTTAGGTTAGGTTAGGTTAGGTCAGGTCAGGTCAGGTTAGGTCTCCAATCTTCTTAATCTATTTTTGTATTCAGGGTGTCTCACGTTGTAAAACGCCTCAGCAGCTTCAGACATCTCTATTAATTTTGTAGTTGTCGGCACACACCAATTGTATTTACCAGCAATGGTTATAAAAACACTACAGACGACAGAACGCTGCAGCGATGCTAGCGATCCATGTGGTAACATGTCACATTGCAGTGAACAGAAGACAAGCGGTTTCTTTGATCAAATATACAGCGATGCCCTAGATTTGATCAAATATTGGATGACATTTGACAGAGTCCCTATTACACTATCAAATATCTTTGACAAAGATGTTGGACAAAGATATTGGACAAAGAAATTTGATAGTGTAATACCGGCCTAACTGCCAGAGAGCGAGAACTGTGATCCAATAACGATAACTGCCAGAGGAAAATACCGATCTCTGACAGTTATTTCCATAGTGGCTCGAATTCCTTATGGTACCTCTCTTTATACTACCCGTCCAAGCTAAATTGACATATGAGGCGGTGGCTTTAGGGAACGACCGTACTTGTTAATGCCTGTACTGCAGCTCCTATCAGCCACCGCTCGGACATTAACTTTATTTAATTGTTTGTGCTAGAAGTAACGAAGACGCACGATGTAGTACACAGTTCTTATCAGATGGCGCGCAGTCTCACAGTTGTTCCCATGGCCTATAGAACGCCTACCAAATGGTCTACCCTCTCCCTAGTTCCTAGCCAGATCTCCGATGAGTTGACGGGAAAGCGTAGTACGATCTTCGGTCAACAATGGCGCGAGGCACTGTTGACATTAGACAGTTATTGAAATAACTGCCTGTATCAGAGGAACGGTTATCGCAGTAACCGTTACTTCTCAGTAACCGGTTATTTCTATCAGTTACGTTATTTTTTGCCACCTGTAATAGTTGCTTTTCTGCTGTTGTGAGGTGCGGTAGGAAGTTATTATAACTATTAAATAATGGCACCGCAGTGGTCCAAGGAAGCGATTGAAACATCGATATGTACTTATAGGGAAGAACAGTGTCTGTACGTCGTGAAAAGCGCAAACTATTATAATAAACATTTGCATGCAGAAGCACTCGAAAGAGTTGAAAGTGCCGTGTGTCTTGTTCGACCATATACGACGAGAAAGGAGTGCTGTAGCAAAATGCACAATTTACGTACTCAGTTTAAAGTGGAGCACGCCAAAGTAAAATCATCGAAAAGCAGTGGTGCTGGGATGAGCGACGTAAGTACAAAACTATGATTTTGTGTTGAATCGGACACATTTAAGACTATTTCCTAGAAATATCACACTGAATATTCAACCGATTTTTGAAAGCACATAATCTTGAATGGTAATGGATTACGTTGTAGCTTTCCCACGTACATTTTACTATGTTAATATGAACTTACAATTTTTCAGATATACAAACCATATTTATGGTATTATGAGAAGTTAATGTTTGCCAAGAAAAAGCACAGCCATAGGATAGGCCTGACTCAACATTCCATGCCTGAGCACAATGAAAGTGAAGAGGTAAGTTACCTATTTACTTAAGACAAAAACTGAATTTCATGGGTGTTAGACACATTGCATGTACAATTACAATACTGTGCTCCACTGTCGTAGCTATTCATACAAAATCATGTAGTGGATAGTAGTTTTGCAAAATTATTTTTGAAAATGAGGTTATTCTGTTTCAATCTATTTAAGAACCATAGTAAACCCTGAAGGAAATATTTTTAAAATTTTTTAACCTTTTAAAAACTGGAGCAAAGTAGCCCTAGTGTGGATTAATTTGCTTGTGGACAGGTATCAGTTTTCTCTGTAGTTTTGATATGGTTTTATTTCTTCTGTATGACTCCCAGTCTTCATCTGAACTTTCTCATTTGCAATTTGTTCTTATGATTGGTCTTCATCACTAGAATAATCAAGCACTGCCTGGTTTCTTCCTTCTATCAGGTTGTTTACTAGTACCTTTCACTGATTCAGAAGCATTTTGTGACATTTTTAGCAAATGTTCCATTTGTTATGGATTACTGGAATTCTTTCAGATTTTGCCTACATTGTAATTTGCATATTGGTGTGCTTTTGTTTGCATCCATACGCACTGTAACAACATTAATCTCTTAAGCAGTATTCCTTTCAATGTGTTCAGATTCATCCCAAGTAGCTTCAGGTGTAAAAGGCAGCAATGAAAATATTGTGGAGCTATTTTGATCAAATATGTCAGAGGGAAAAAGTTGCCTCAGTTTCCCAGAAATTGAGGCAAAGAACACTCCTCCCCCCCCCCCTCACATTTATAATAACAAAATGTGATTTAAATAGCAGTTACCCCTTATGTAGTATTTGTTTCTTACATTATTTACAAAACTTCAGTATGCTCAACTGTTCATTGTGATGTTATGCATTTCATTCAGTTATAGTATTGCAATAAATTTCAGAATGTTTTGCAATTTACAGACATGCAGTCTATTCTCTTCTCAAAGTGTGGATATACAGCCATGTCCATATCAAAACATGGAACACTGTTATAGTCTTGATGTGGATGTGCTGAATGATGTCTGCATTGTGGAACAATGAGCAGAAGTACCACTGTCGCCGTCGCCGTCCCATTCAAAGCAGGGATGGAAGAAGGAAGAGGCCTGGTGATGGGTACACGAGTGCTGTTGAAGTAATAGCTAATAAAATATGTGCCACCCAAGACCGACAACAATCCTCGGCAGAGTTAATAATGGATAGTTGCATGGTAGTCATTGGTAACCTTTCAAAGGAAATAAATCAGGATGCAATTAATAAGAGACCTCGTTAACATAACAACAGAGGCACAATTGAAAGACCTACAGAAACAAATGCAGAACTCAAATGAAATTGTGTGCCCCAATTTAAATTGATTGCACACATTGTGCATTTTGGTATAGTACTCTTTGCTTGTTGTATATGGTTGATCAAGACACACAGCACCTACAACTCTTTTGAGTGCTTCTGCATGCAAGTGTTTATTGTAAAAGTTTGTGATTTTGATGATGTACAGGCACTATTGTCCCTATAAGTACATGAAGCTAAAGCATATAATTGAAAATAAAAGGTATTTAAAATTATTTACTTTATTCCTTTCTTCCAAGTTCCCTTTAATTTTGACTAACATTTTGGCCAACAGTATCTTTATTTGTTGTGCAACATACAGTAAAGAAATATGCCAGTCATTGAATTATAAAATTGTCACTCCATTACTTCAATTATGTCATTTATTTGTAGCTTATCATTCCACTACCATATGAAATGTTGATAAAATAAACGTTTTTTCCCTGCTATGAGACTTCTATTTATCTCAAACCTGAAATTTCATGAAAGGCTTAAGAGAGAGAATTTAATTGGCTCTGAAAAATAAATTTCAACCTTTTCTTCAGAAATGCAATGACTTTTAAACTAATGACATAAATTCTATTGAGGTGGAATGATGTAGACATTTGTGTAGTTCTTCTGAGATTTAATTTATGCATATGTTTACAACGCTTTGTTGAACTGCTTTGAGAAGTCTGTTTTAAGGGTAACTAGAAACAAATGCGAGAAGTGCTATAAGATCCTTTGTCCACTTACTGCACTTAACATGAAAATGAAGCTCCAAATTTAAAGGTAATATTTCAGCTAATTGAATCAGAAATCAGTTGTTTAGCAAGATCCTTTTTATGATTTATGTGCGTTTCCTCATGGAGTTGAACAGCAACTTTACCAACAGTAAATGGACTCTCAAAGATTTAATGGAAATTAATGATAAAAGTCTAATGACACATGCAAAAAGGGAAGTTTAGATAAAGAAAGCTGTAGTGTTGACTCATGAGGTTTCTAATAATCCTAATGCTAGCTGTACTATCAACATATTTCATATTAAAGATTTTTTTAATTTTTGAAAGCAATTTTCCAGGAAGGTAATTAAATGCAATACTAAAATCAAAGAAACCTATGTTCATGAAGTATCAGCATCTTCAAAATAAGAGAGTGATATATAAGAAATAGCTAGAACAATCATCAATACCAATTTCGAAATTAAACCGCTAATATTGTTACATTTGCTGCCATGGGGTTCCACTAGCCACAGCAAAGCCTTGGCTATTGCTGCTAGTGGCCACATTGCAGTCAACATAAGAGACTGCCAAAGAAACCATATAAGCTATGTCTAGTAAGGAGAATTGTAAAATAGTAAAAAGAGAAGTAAAACAGTTCACTGATGCAGGAAAGAGGCCATTTAGTGAAATAGAAATTTCTCATTGTCTGAAGGGAATGACTAAAGTAAAATCGCTGTAACATAATTATATACTAGCAAACCCAGAAATGCTGGACAATTGTAAAATATGTGTGGGAATTGGATACACATCTTAAGCACTCCTCTCTCCCCATCCTTATCTTAGCACTGTATGATCTTGAGCCTTGATTGGAATGTCTCAATATGAGTAAGTGCATCCATTAAGATAACTGGTATACAGAGTATTCTAAAGACTTCTGCTACTGAATTTTTGAGGACAATAATTTCAATAACATTTCACAATTTTAATCTGCATAGGAATAGGATTACAATGTTTTATAATCATAACCCACAAGTGCAACTGGCCTCTTTCCTGTAAATATGATTGCTATGATTAAAACAAAGCAGCACATTCTGTATACAATTTGATTATACATAAGTAGGAAGAATTATGATAGGGGAAACAACTTGCATAACGGTAGACATGCCAGACTATGTTGGTTGAAGCACTGTGTGAGTAGATTAAGCTGTACATTTTCACGGCATAGCAATTTCTTTCTTGCAGTAACTTTATGCAGAAAACCTTAAGACATTTACAAAAGAGAGGAAAAATAGCCTATGTCAATATGAATGTGAGTATCAGGTAAAAATACAAAACATATTGGTAAAGATCTTGCTATAGACTTTTGGTAACACCCCCAAATGTTCATTAGACAGTGTAAAAATTTGAAGCAAATTACCCAAGTACTTTGAGATATTTTGTAACAACATTATGCAGAGACTTGCCCATGTAGTAGCATAGCCTGCATGAAAGCTTTGCACTCAACTATACATTTAGATCAGGCTGTTTCACTAGAACAAATTAAAATATGCCATTCTGAATCCACTCAATAGTAAGGATTTCTAAATCTCTTAATAGGTAAATTACTTCAAGAGTATCACCCATAAATGCAGTAGTTGAGATATGTAGCCAATCATAGTTTGAGTTCGAAAAGAAGCATGTACTTATGTGATAAACAATATCAGCTGGAATCTTGTGATATCTAATGATATGATTGTATTTAAGAAATGGATTGCAGTTAAAATATCCTGGGATATTTAAATAATACGCAGAGGTACAAGTCATCTGCATGGCAAGTAATTACAATAGGAATTTAACATGATAGGAAACAGGAGTAAAATAAGCAGTAACATTTTTAACCAATTCTGTTTATGCATTGTATTTGCCTATTAAAATTTAACAACTGTATCAGACAAATACATAATGTGACACATTCATGAATGAAGTTGGCCGTGGCATTTTCGAGACATCATCCCGGTATTCACCTTAGTGACAAGGGGAAAACACGAAAATCCAAGTCAGTATGGCTTGATATTTACTTAATAAACAAATAATCCCATAACATATAATGGCTACAGTTAGCTCAATCCATAGACACAGAGTAAAAAATGCCCGTTTTTACATGGCTGCTTTGTTCTGTACACTTTTTAAATATGGACACATGAACTGCAACAGTATTTTCTTCATAACACTTCACAAGCATTCTTGAACGTGAATCCTATCATGTAGTTGGTGTATCTGCAGCTGCATCTGGAACAGAAAACCAGAAACGAACAGCAGAAAATCTCTTATGCAGAAAAACAGGCACCTATTGTCTGAATAGAAATAAAGACAATATTCTTGAATACTTGCACACTGATTAAGAAAGTTTTATGCAACTGATAAAAAATGGAAACCATATTTTGAGACTTTGGTTGTATTCTTTAATACAGATAACTATACATTTCAGTACATTAAAATGATTATTCTTAATATGCCACATTAAAGAGTGTGCATATAATGAGTGTAGTTCACTTTACTGTACTCTGTGACATCCAATACGAATAAAAACCAGAAGTAGCAGTCACTTTCACTGTATGAAACTGTTTAAAATACTGGGTATTCTTACTGCATCAAGTGAATACTTTCATCAGTCTATTGTGTATATCTAACAAAACATTATTTCACTGAGAGTTCTACACATAGCAAAACAGAAAGGGAAAGTTTGTTTCTAAATTTACCAACAAACTCTAACAGTATGTTTTATCATGGAGAAAAATAAGATTTTAGAATTCCAGAAGAAGGTGAAGAAGAATACTGAAATACATCAGTTTCAAGTGGCAGCTAATACATTCTTCATAGGTAATTCATACTATAGAATCTTAAACTGCCTGGAGCAGTGGTTGCTAATCTAGAGGGTAATTACCATCCAAGAGGTAGAAACAGATGGGTTCAACTGTTTCAGTCACTAATTCAGAACTCATTACTACTTTGTAGGACTAATTGTGATTACACATATCGTTAAGTACAATGAATTACAAATACTACAGCTAATGTGTGACAATATGATGTAGGTCACATTTTCTGAAACGAATGTATGAGTATGTGCCTCACATATTCCATCCAATATGCACATACTTTGTAGCAGCCATCTACGACAAAATTGAGACCTCATAAATATGTAAATATATTCTCAGAGTTGTACATAGTTCTCTTAACCATATACTGCTTCATTATTCTCTTTCCAGTTTCAAACATACATCAAAATTAATAGAAAGTAGGTAATAGTTCTTACACTGCTAAAGGAGGCTAGTGATAGTGTGCCTGAAAATAGGCAGCATAATTTAAGCCTGTTCAGGCCACAAAAATTTTCAGTTTGCCTTCAGTGTAACATTCCCCTCTTAGTGATGTGAGGAGCTGCCAATAACAACATGTCCCATCTTGATAACAGGATTAGATTAGGAATATGCAAGTTGCCGAAGTGGCATCACATTAAAAGAAAGGCACTTTGCCATTGTGCCACACAAATTATTATTATTATTATTATTATTCACTTCTCACACAGAACAGTAGCAAAGTGATGGCTTCTAGTTACTGGTATTTCAAACGCAAGGAGTTTAAAAATTAAGTGGCTTACAAACAGGACTACAATGCACCAATTTTAAGATGTTGTTATGCGAATACCAACATCATTCTACAAAAAAAAAGAGGTTATCAAAAACTATTAGCAACAAAAATTGGTGTGCAAGGGTAGTAGCTAATATCCGACTCCATGGAGAAACATTGTTTCACAAAGGTTGGGAATCACTGATACAGTGTTAATGGAAGTGGTTAATAGTGATATGGGATAACTACATCATCTCAACCCCGTAAAATACTGTAATCCTGTGGCAATATCTTAAGTGCATGACGGGGGATGAAGTCTCAGGTCAGAGGTGGGAACAGAAGTATGTCTACCAGTGTGGAGCCAGTTTTCCAAGCAGACTAAAGTTAGAGCACTGTGTAAAGCAGCAAATTTGTGATCCAGAGTTATCACTAAGTGCTGTTCCATGTCAAAAGTGAACAGTAAAACCACATTTGTATTAAAAGTTATCTGGAGCAGACAGTACTTAAATCAAAGAACATTGTACAATAGGGGCTAAACAGATGAGCCAATCCAACTGTTAAAGTAGTAACCTCATATTTTAGAGGTTGGAGCTTGCCCTATTTGACCATCCTGATTGATGTTACCCCCATCAAGGTTGTGACAGCAAGCCTAGAGACGCATATTAAACATGTCTCAGATTGATCGTAAAATTACGATGGATTATAAATAAAAATTAATTTTCTCTTTCGAGCATATAATAATGCACTTACCTCTCCTGGGCCGTAATTGCCTGACACATCACCGTATCTTTCTTCTGAATCAGAGGCGAAACCATACAAAACAGTTCTTCAAATACCAATACATCCATTCGTATAAAATTTGCAAAGGATGTACGATCTTCTATCCTATGAAATAAAGTCGTATGTAACAGTCATTATTGGTATATTTATAACGTCAAACAGTAATGAAATGGTGATACTTTTCAAACAAAAGTAGGTGTTATGCGAACAACCTCCACTCTTTATGAAGCATTGAGTGCACACATTTTCCAGCGTTTCTCCTCTTAATCCAGTTTTTTCGTCCATTCTTTCTTTCTACTTCTCTCATTAGCATGGATTTCTGCATCGTTTAGCACCAAAACAGCTAATAATGGCAGTTTGCTCTGAACATCTGTACCTGAAACAGCCATCTTCGTTCGATACAACATGCAGCCGATCACAAGACAACTAGCTGCCGATCTTGCACCGTGGGAGAGCTTCGGCATGGAAGATAGCCGGTTCCTTTGCCTGCAAGCCGGCAGGCATCCACGCCATCTCGCAAACTTGCGGCGAACCTTGCTCCATGTGAGACGGGCTTTAGGGTTGGTGCACTGTTGGATACGTATAACGGTGTCAACGAAGGCAGCGCTCAACACTCCTTAGGCAGTCCTTGACTTTGCCTCCGTTTCCGCCCCCGGACATGGAAGACACGCTCACGCTAGAGGTGACGAGGTCCTCAGGGACAGGGTTCACCATAGGGCGAACTGATAGACCAGGTTTAGGTTTCATACTATGAGATCCGCTCATCCAAAACGTCCTCCCCCACCTAGATCCGGAAGAGGAACGTAAACTCATGATGAGTGTCATGAAAACCGAACGACGTAGGAGGTTTAAACACTGAATCTTTCACATAACCCCACAGAAAGAAATCGCATGGGGTTAAGTCGGGAGAGCGTGGAGGCCATGGCATGAATTGCTGATCGTGATCTCCACCATGACCGATCCATCGGTTTTCCAATCTCCTGTTTAAGAAATGCCGAACATCATGATGGAAGTGCGGTGGAGCACCATCCTGTTGAAAGATGAAGTCGGCACTGTCGGTCTCCAGTTGTGGCATGAGCCAATTTTCCAGCATGTCCAGATACACGTGTCCTGTAACGTTTTTTTCGCAGAAGAAAAAGGGGCCGTAAACTTTAAACCGTGAGATTGCACAAAACACGTTAACTTTTGGTGAATTGCGAATTTGCTGCACGAATGCGTGAGGATTCTCTACCGCCCAGATTCGCACATTGTGTCTGTTCACTTCACCATTAAGAAAAAATGTTGCTTCATCACTGAAAACAAGTTTCGCACTGAACGCATCCTCTTCCATGAGCTGTTGCAACCGCGCCCAAAATTCAAAGCATCTGACTTTGTCATCGGGTGTCAGGGCTTGTAGCAATTGTAAAAGGTAACTTCTGCTTTAGCCTTTTCCGTAAGATTTTCCAAACCGTCGGCTGTGGTACGTTTAGCTCCCTGCTTGCTTTATTCGTCGACTTCCGCGGGCTACGCGTGAAACTTGCCCGCACGCGTTCAACCGTTTCTTCGCCCACTGCAGGCCGACCCGTTGATTTCCCCTTACAGAGGCATCCAGAAGCTTTAAACTGCGCGTACCATCGCCGAATGGAGTTAGCAGTTGGTGGATCTTTGTCGAACTTCGTCCTGAAGTGTCGTTGCACTGTTATGACTGACTGATGTGAGTGCATTTCAAGCACGACATATGCTTTCTCTGCTCCTGTCGCCATTTTGTCTCACTGCGCTCTCGAGCGCTGTGGCGGCAGAAACCAGAAGTGCGGCTTCAGCCGAACAAAACTTTGAGTTTTTCTACGTATCTGTAGTGTGTCGTGACCATATGTCAATGAATGGAGCTACAGTAAATTTATGAAATCGCTTCAATCATTTGTAATAGCCCTGTATATAGCTATTTATAACGATATTTAAGTGTATTATTTCTGTATTCGATTTAATTAAGCATTAATTTGCGTTTAGGAATGCATTAGCATTAACTTGCAGAAAGATTGTAAAACTGGATTACAAGAAGTTTGCGCCCCCATGTATCGTGCTTCTATAGGTTCTGCACTCAACTGCTCTCTGGCGGAAGGAACATAAAGCTCTGAGCCAGATCAGCTGTGGCTCCTTCCCTGCCGTAAGAAGCGTATACAAACCGACAGCCGAGCCTTTCACACAGAGCTTACGAGGCCAGGCAGTGCCAATCTGCAGTTTGCTCCAAGCTTCAGAAAACTAACCGCGAGTGTGCGCACGGCGAAACGCGCCTCTTGAAATCAGAAAATACATACTCCGAAACAATGTTTTATGAGCAATTCGCATAGATTTCTGACTGTTCTTTTTCAACAAGTGGTGCCATGGCACAGCGGCACTACCTCAGAAGCCGGCCATGGCTATCGCAGTGAGAAAAACAGCTCACTGGTGTACAGGGGGAAAATCATAACCAAGGTGCCATGGCACAGCGGCACTACCTCAGAAGCCGGCCATGGCTATCGCAGTGAGAAAAACAGCTCACTGGTGTACAGGGGGAAAATCATAACCATGCAGAGTATACTTGAATTGAACAAAGAAATTCAGGAGCATAACATGTGGAATTCATTGATATCGAATGACTGACTAGTCCACGTAAGGAAGGGATATTAATAATTTCCTTTTTCATATTACTATGATTACCATGCTAGAAATACGACTGTGTGTAATATTTTACTGCGTCTCTCTCTCCCAATATATCGGGAAATAAATACCGTCTGCATGTTGGCATCAACTACCTGTGATGATCGCATTAAATATGCATGTAATGGTCCACTGGAGCAGGCTACCAGTGTTGAAAGTGCTTCTACGGACCTATGTAAAGTTTTGTTACCTGTACTGGAGGGAGACCACACCGACTATCAAATGCACAAAATCCTATGACCAGTACACGGGCTTTTCAGTTCTACAGTGTTACGCTTTCTGGTATAAATGCTGTCTGCAGTTTACGGTCATGCCTCAGCATTCAAGCACAGACTTGCGTTTGATCCTATGCAAATGTCTTTTAATGATTGCAGCCACTGGTGAATCATATTCGTAGCACTCTCGTATCTCGAAACGAGTCAGCAGATGGGTTCGAAAAAGCTAAGCACCCCATATACTAAAATCCAATGTGGTGCCAGACAGTCCCACTGCATCTTGTAACTGTGCCTCAGTCTCTGCTGCTGACTGCATATAACTTCCTTTCTGTAGGCTGTTGGGGGTTTGGACATTTCCTTCAGATGAACGGGTTTTTTGGTTATGTTAGCATTTGTTAAATGCTCCTGACTTTACTTAGTTTCCTAACGGTTATGCTGTGTTGTTTTCTCGACTCTGCAGTTATTGCAGGATTGCCTTGGGTCTTTTGTAGGGTTCCTGCACTTGGGGGTAATTCCAAAGTTCTTTTATCAGAGGATTTTCCGAGTTGCTCGCGGTCTCGTAAAACGTGGGCGCGAGTTCTCGGAATCTTCCTTTCAGAAACTTTATTCGCGTTGCCTCCTGTGCGTCGGCTGTTAGGAATCTGGTTGGGACATGTAGCGCGCGTTTTAATGCCCTGATCTGAACCCTTTGCAGCCTCACCATGTGTGTTTTTCCTGCGTAACCCCAGACAGGGCAGACTTACTCGAAAATGGGCCAGATTAGTGTGCAGTAGTAAGAGTCTCACTCCTGTGGTTGCCGTGAGGCTGCTGATCATGTTTAGGAGGGGGTAGAGGGTGTTCATTCGAGCGCTCTCCCCTTCTCTGTGTTAGCATTATTGCTTGGGTTTTGTCGCTATTTATTGTGATACGCTTTTCCTGGCCCAAGTTTCCGTTTTATCGAGCAGGTTTTGTAGTATATTAGTGACGATTCTTCTGTTGCTGCTGCTTGCGAAAAACGCAGCGTCGTCAGTGTACTGCGCTGTTTGTGTCTGTGGGGCGATGTACAGGTTGTACAATACTGCGCCTAGCACCGACCCCTGTGCGACTCCTGTGCGTGTGCTGCGCTTTGTGGACTTAGCGTAGTCTACTTTGACGCTAAAGGATCTGTTGGATAGGTAGCTACCCAGTAGTTTAACGATATGGCCAGGGAACCCTAGTGTGTACAATTTGTACAACGATCCGGTGTGCCACACACTGTCGAACGCCTTGGCTACGTCTAGTAGCACGAGGCCACAATAGCCTTATGTAGGCTTATGTAGCGGTGTCGACCACTCTCATTAGTTGGTGCAGTGCTGAGTGCCTGTTACGGAATCCGAGCTGGAATTGGGGAAGCAGTCATTCTCTGCATATGTGTTGTTCTATACGAACCAGTGGGAGGCGCTCGTATAACTTACTGAGCGTGGAGAGTAAGCTTATGGGGCGGTGGTTCTGGGAGAAGATGGGGTCTTTCCCTGGCTTAGCGATAGCGACCACTTCGGCATGTTTCCACACTTTAGGGAAGTTTTGTGATCGTGTGATCTCGTTCAAGGTTTCTGTAAGTTTTTCTATCGCTAGCTGGGGCAAGTTTTTAAGCAATTCATTGGTGAGGAGATCGTGGCCTGGGGCTTTCTTGGTGGGCAGTGATCTGATGCCTTTGACTACCTTCTCTGGCGAGAAGGTAGGTGCATTGTCAGCGACATCTTCTGCCGCGAGAAGTGCTGCTAGTTGTTGCCTAACTATTCTTTCATGCTCGCGGTCTTGTGCCTCTGCTGGTGTGAATTGTTTTTCGAATACGTCGGCGAGTGCGTTGGCTTTATCTTGGGCGCTGAACACTACTACTCTCTGGCCATGCAGAGGCGGTATCCTCGCGCGTCCATTAGTGAACTGCTTGGTGCTTGCCAGAGGCTGTTGTCCTGCACTTTTGGAGTCGTGAGGCGGTTTGACCATTGCTGGTTTCTGTGCTCACTGAGCGACGCCAGTTCTTTTTGTAACCTATTGAGCAACCTCCTGGTGTTGGGATTTCGCGTTAGTTTCCATTCCTTCGCGACCCTGTTTTTGTGTCTGATCTGGGCAACCAGCTGGGGTGGCAATCATGGGTGGGGGAAGGGGTTGTATTGGGTCTGGGTGTAGCGCCCTTTACTGCTTGTAGGATCGCTTCGGTAAAACTTCTCAGCGTTTGATCTACGTTGTCTAGTGGGGGCGGGATATTTGCAATTTCTGCTGTTTCAGTTTCTTCGAATTGTTCCCAATTTATGCGCCTATGAACGGTAGGACGTTGGGTGGGCGGTGGCCACCCGCGCACTTCGATTTCAAAGATTACGGGATTGTGGTCGGATGACGTTTTGGTCAGCGAACTCGCGGCCACAAAACCTGCGAGACCTTTCGTAACAGCTATGTCTAAAACGTCTGCCCTGTTGCCGTTCAGCGGGAAGTGTGTGGGTTCCTCTGGACCCCACACATGTAAGTGGTGGGTGCGCGCGATGCTTTTCAACTGTCGGCCCGCTCGGTTTGCACACCTGGAATGCCAGTCTGTGTCTTTTGCGTTGATGTCTCCCTCAACTACGAGCTTGCCTCTAATTTGCACTAATTTTGCGATGTCGTCTTCGTCCAAGGGGCGTGTGGGAGGACGGTATGCCGCAACCTCAGTTACCGGACCTGTGGCTGTTGTTACGTCAATTGCTACTGTCTCCAACTGCGTCATGTCTGGTAGATATACTTGGTGATGTGGAATCCCCCTTTCAATGTAGGCTGCTACCCCGCCCCCTGCAGTTGGTCGGTCTCGTCTGTAGCTGAAGTACTTCGGTGCCTTTACTCTGATTCCTTGTCTCAGGTGAGTTTCGGACACCATGCATACATCGATGTTTTCGTCCGCCAGGAACTCTCTGAACTCGAGTGCCTGTTGGACGAGGCCATTAGCGTTAAACGTGCACATTTTGAGTCGATCGTATTTCGGTCATGATTTTCTCGAAGCTCATGCTCACTGACTGCATGAGCATGGCCATAAGTTGAATGATTTGTGTGAGGGTAGTGGAGAAGTTTTGTGCTTGCGTATTTGTGTTGTTGTCGACTGGTTTGGGTGTGTGTGTGTCTGTTTGTGCGGTACCTGTTTGGTGCCTGCTTTGCTTGTTTTGGGGCAGTCTGTGGTTGAGGCGAGAGCGCCGCTGCATATGTGGTGGGAGGGGTGTTGTCATTGTTGGCGGGTGCGTTTGCTGCCGCTGGTGGTTTGTCTACAGCAGGCCTGTTGCCTTTCATGCGTGGCTCAGCGTTTGTGCTGCCGTGCTTTTTGGTGGGATTTGTGTTGGCCGTGGCCTTCGCGTCCCCTTGTCGGCGTCCGCCTGCGCGCTTTTGTGCGAGGCGGCCCAAGTAGGTGGCGGTATGTCCTCCGCCGCGCAATTGAGGGGTTCGTCTTTCTCCCGTTTGCAGTCTCGGGAGGCCTGGTCCTCTGCGCATCGTTCACATTTCGATGGCATGTTGCAGCTTGCATTAACGTCCCCTATCATTTAGCAGTTAAAGCACTGAGCCGCCCTCGATCGTTGCTTTAGTGGCTCTGGAATTACACACCAGTGCAATCAGTCTCTGTTCCTGGAAAATTTTTCTGTGTTGGAGAGAGTCCACTAATGAGTGGCTACATAGAGTGGGTTTTCTTGGCTCGAGCCATGTCGCCTGACCGATCGTACGTCGTAACCTTGTGTGGTTATGGCGGACATTATATCCTCTGGGTAGGTTGCTTTGGTAACGCCTCTGAATACTGCTTTCAGTGGCTTTTGCGCTCCAATGGGATAGGTGTAGTGTGGGACATCTTTTTCTATGAGCGCGGATTTTCTGGCGTTGTAGTCCTCTAGGGTTCGTGCCGTCAGTTTGATCTTATCCCCTCCTGCTGACTCGGTCTGGAAGTGATCGCCATCTAACGCGTCTTTAATGGTGGTGTACCGGTCTTTGTATGCGGTGGGGAATGTGGCCACTATGGGTGGGAGTCGGACGATTTTCGGCCGCTGTGTAGCGGTCTATTGTGGGGCTGGGGCAGGTGGATTTTCCGAGTCGCCGGTGAGTGCTGCAAATCTATTGTGTGTTGGCTGAAGGCCGGTATGTGGAGGTGGTGTGGTGTGGCGGGTGGTTTTGCGTGCGAGTTGGAATTCGCCGTTCTCGCCCTGTGTTGTGTCTGTGTGGGGGGGGGGGGGGGGGGGGTGTTATTCCTACATTGCTTGGGATGTCGGGGCTTTGTAGGGAGAGGGTTTCTGTTACCGAATCTGCTTCTACATCTGTAGTTCTGAGCGAGCTGGGTGTGGTGTGTTGGGTTTCCCTACTGGGGCCAGCAGTCTTGTTTGTCCCTTCGCCACCGCTGGGGCCTGTTTCGGGGTCGGTTGTGTGGGGTGCTTCCGCATTGTTCTGTATTCTGAACTGGGGGAACAGTGGTAGCGTGTAGGCACCTCTGCTTCCTTTGGTTTTGCGCGCAGATGACTTTGCGCGTCGTTTGGTCCGGATTTTGGCTGCTATTTTTCCTGTTGTTTTCGCGAGAATTTTTTCTCTATTATCCTGTTGTGGGGTTAAGGAGGATTTTCCTTTCAGGTCTATGTTTTTCTTCCAGAAACGTGCCAGAACTGCGAGCTCGCATCAACAATGCTTTCGAACTCATTGATGGGGACATGCTGCGCCGAGTGTGGAAGGAACTTGATTATCGGCTTGATGTCTGCCGAATCACTAAAGGGGCACATATCGAACATTTGTGAATGCCTAAAAAAACTTTTTGAGTTTTTGTATGTGTGTGCAAAGCATTGTGAAAATATCTCAGATAATAAAGTTATTGTAGAGCTGTGAAATCGCTTCAATCATTTGTAATAACCCTGTATAATTTGAATACAATTATGCCCTTAGATTTTGAAACTGAGAGACATTATTTCAATATTGGTATATTTCACAACAGCAGGTTTATTGGTACAGAACAAAAAAAAACTAACGTATTCAACACCTGTTGAGCATCTGTTTTCCAAATATCGGTGTAGTATTTCTGTTTATATTCGTTGCGTTCGTGTAATACAGTTCTGTACAAACGTGTTGTAGTTATTATAAGGTCAGTTAATTGACCGTATAAAGCTGTGTGCACAGTGTTATTTCTAAGGGAAAATTCAGTTGACTGTGAAAATAGCAAACATGAACAAAATAAATGAATTATTAGAAACACTATTTAGCGACAGGACTCACAGTGAAAAAATTCAGATGAAAAACACTATGTAGGCCACTCTCGAATCTGAGTCTGCAGCAGCAAACAGAAACACGATGCCGTAAGTTCAATCCAGAAATTTACCAAAAGAGAAAACGGATTTGCGGCTGTGAAGAAAGCAACACTGTTTTTTGTTTTCCTTGTGTGTTATTTCGGGGGAGATGTTCATCGCTGTAAGACAGGAATAACTGAAATTTGGCACATATTGTTTAAAATGGAAGTACATGAAATGCCAAAGCAACACATTAATCGTGTACTTTATCTTTCATATCTAGGCATAACCAACATTCAGCAGAAATTAGATTTGCAATATAGGCAAAAACAATTGACACCCACAACAAACGTGTAGAAAAGAATATACACACATTAAAAAAAGCTTTGCATCACCTCGGTTGAGGAGTGGGGCAATCTCGACTAACAGTGCCTTTAAAAATAGTAGATAGTATGCCACAACGAATACAGGCATGCATCAATGCCAGAAGACGTGCTATTGGGTATTAGAGGTACCGGTGTGTACAGCAATCTGGACCCACCACCTCTGAAGGTATCGCTGTGTGGTGGTACAACATGCTATGTGTGGTTTTCACGAGCAAGGGAACCGACGTGATGCAAAACTTTTTTTGATATTTAATACTGGCCATTAAAATTGCTACATCACGAAGATGACGTGCTACAGACGCGAAATTTAACTGACAGGAAAAAGATACTGTGATATGCAAATGATTAGCTTCTCAGAGCATTCACACAAGGTTGGCGCCGGTATCGACACCTACAACGTGCTGACATGAGGAAAGTTTCCAACCGATTTCTCACACACAAACAACAGTTGACCTGCGTTGCCTGGTGAAACGTTGTTGTGATGCCTCGTGTAAAGAGGAGAAATGCGTACCGTCACGTTTCCGACTTTGATAAAGGTCGGATTGCAGCCTATCACGATTGCGGTTTATCGTATCGCGACATTGCTACTCTCGTCGGTCGAAATCCAATGACTGTTAGCAGAATATGGAATCGGTGGGTTCAGGAGGGTAATACCGAACGCCGTGCTAGATCCCAACGGCCTCGTATCACTAGCAGTCGAGATGACAGGCATCTATCTTATCCGCATGGCTGTAACGGACCGTGCAGCCACGTCTCGATCCCTGAGTCAACAGATGGGGACGTTTGCAAGACAACAACCATCTGCACGAACAGTTCGACGACGTTTGCAGCAACATGGACTATCAGCTCGGAGACCATGGCTGTGGTTACCCTTGACGCTGCATCACAGACAGGAGCGCCTGCGATGGTGTACTCAACGACGAACCTGGGTGCACGAATGGCAAAACGTCATTTTTTCGGATGAATTCAGGTTCTGTTTACACATCATGATGGTTGCATCCGTGTTTGGCGACATCACGGTGAACGCACATTGGAAGCTTGTATTCGTCATCGCCATACTGGCGTATCACCTGGCGTTATGGTATGGGGTGCCACTGGTTACACGTCTCGGTCACCTCTTGTTCGCATTGACGGCACTTTGAACAGGGGAGTTACATTTCAGATGTGTTACGACCCATGGCTCTACCCTTGATTCGATCCCTGCGAAACCCTACACTTCAGCAGGATAATGCACGACCGCATGTTGCAGGTAATGTACGGGCCTTTCTGGATACAGAAAATGTTCGACTGCTGCCCAGGCCAGCACATTCTCCAGATCTGTCACCAATTGAAAACGTCTGGTCAATGGTGGCCGAGCAACTGGCTCGTCACAATACGCCAGTCACTACTCTTGATGAACTGTGGTATCGTGTTGAAGCTGCATGGGCAGCTGTACCTGTACACGCCATCCAAGCTCTGTTTGACCCAATGCCCAGGCGTATCAAAGCCTTTATTACGGCCAGAGGTGGTTGTTCTAGGTACTGATTTCTCAGGATCTATGCACCCAAATTGCGTGAAAATGTAATCACATGTCAGTTCTAGTATAATATATTTGTCCAATGAATACCCATTTATCATCTGCATTTCTTCTTGGTGTAGCAATTTTAATGGCCAGTAACATATATATATATATATATATATATATATATATATATATATATATATATATATATATATATATAGTGTTCAAAGGCATTTCTAAGACTGTTCAAAAACAACTACTATAACGAATGTTGGAAGTGTACCATGAAGAAGTTCGTAAAGAATAAAACATGCCGAGTATGTTGCAATAATCGCAGAGCAAATCAAATGTGTGTCTTGCGAATTTCAATTGGCTATTCTTTTGCATTATGTTGTTGAGGGAAACCCGCTTAAAGATTTTGAAACGTTGTTAATCCAGAATGTCAGAATGCTCGTACTACAGCTGAGAGTATTCTAAAAGAAATAGAACCATTAATTGGCGGTGACCGAGTAGCAGCGCGGGATTACCCGAGCGGTCTATGGCGCTACAGTCATGGACTGTGCGGCTGGTCCCGGCGGGGGTTCGAGTCCTCCCTCGGGCATGGGTGTGTGTGTTTGTCCTTAGGATAATTTAGGTTAAGTAGTGTGTAAGCTTAGGGACTGATGACCTTAGCAGTTAAGTCCCATAAGATTTCACACACATTTGAACATTTTTGTTGACCGAGCAAAACTAATAACTCAGAGTTACGACGATGCAAACTTTGTGAGTGGAAGTCGAATGGGGTTCAGAAATTATTTAAAGACAAATACACAAATGCAAACTACATTCATTGTTATGCGCAGCAATTCAACCTCATTATGTCTATGGCAGCCTCTGTTAATCGCAAAGCCCGCGTCTATTTTGCCCATCTATCTGGTATATCATCTTTCTTTTCTAACTCGCCACAGAGATCAAAAGTGGTGCCTAGCATTATTCAAAAAAGCTTGTCCCATGAGTGTGTCACGAGATATAGTCACCATTCGCGAGTAGTAAAAGATGTTTCAGCGTAATAAGATATTCCCTGTTTCAAAAACAAGTGAGAGCATGAAACTATTTTCTACTGTTGAAGAAGTTGGTTCGTATAAACAAAGACTGCAAGATAACGAATTCATTTTCCGGCTATCATTTTGCTATAAGATAATGCCTGAGACGTACTGCCGGCCGGAGTGGCCGAGCGGTTCTAGGCGCTGCAGTTTGGAACCGCGTGACCGCTACGATCGCATGTTCGAATCCTGCTTCGGGCATGGATGTGTGTGATGTTCTTAGGTTAGTTAGATTTAAGTAGGTTTAAGTTCTAGGGGACTGATGACCTCCGCTGTTAAGTCCCATAGTGCTCAGAGCCATTTGAACCATTTTTTTTTGAGACGTACTTTTTAATCAGCTTCAGAAGAAGATAACCAAACCGACCAAAACAAACCAAGACATCCAGAACTTTGAAGTGGTAATGCTAAACATGAGAGATGACATCGACTCCATCCTTAACGAGTTTAATTTCGAAAATGATGAAACGACGCCTGCCAAGAAGCAACGGATTCTTGATGGGCATAAAGAAAGGGATGCTTTGGGAGTGTGCGATGCCATTCTTTCTGAAATAAAATTGTTTCCAGTTCACTGGACACCTCATTGCAGCTAACTTGTTTTGATGTAAATCAGTTTCACAAATTTTCCAGACAAATACCTTGAAATTATACACACATATACATTTCTGGAAAAAAGAAAGTTAAAGGGTGAGCTGCGTGCTTTTCGGTGCTGAAGAGAATTAAAACGTACCTACGAAACACCGTTAAAGAAGACCGACTGAGTGCCTTTTGTGATGCTATCCTGTGAAAAGTCCGTGTGTAACATTGAAGATTTCAGTTTGAGAGTGACAGATTTATCTGCCAACAAGAAGGAGTGACGAATGGATTTCCAGCACGGTTCCTAGTAATTAGCTGTCTTTCCAAAGTCATGGAGTAGATGCTTTTGGTGAGTACAATACTTTTAGTTTTGAATGTTGGTAATTTGATTAAATTTGGTTCGGAAAATACAGATTACTAGTTCGAATAATTTATACACGCTCTATTATTTCCCGTACTGGCAGTCATGTTGTAGCGAACACTTTTCTGGCAGTCGGGCGCGAACGTAAAAGAAACGAGGACTTTTGGCCGTCGAGGGGAGAAGAGAAGAGTGGGGGGACAAGTCACCCCTCCCTCTCACAGGGCTGGCAGGCTTTGTCCGTGTTCTGTGCCCCTGGGGACGCAGCACCGATGTAACCATGGAGGTAAGAATAAGGGGAGGTGGCGCTACGTATCCCAGCCGTACTACGTTTTGAAGCCATGGGGGCGTGGCTCGCTGCCATGACACTCTGACCAAAACATTGCCAGTGTGCTATAGCGCTGCGAGTATTACAGTCGCTAATTGCACCATATACGCATGTAACGTCATCGGATTGGTTGTTTCAAAGTTTTTGTTTAAAATAAAATCTCGTAAAGGCGAAATTCCGCGTCTCTTCTGATTTAAAATAGTTTTTAATGTAATATTACGAATAGCTAGTCTTCAATGTAAACGATACAATTTTGTTAATTCAGTAATAAACGTGTATCACAAACTAAATAATAGAAACTGAAAACTAAGTTAGCTATACCCTCCCTCCAAAGCCCCATAAATACATCTTGTTTGTAATACGTACTGGGACATTTCAGTTACGTTAGACTAATGGGAAACACTGTTCATTACCACCAATATTTACTGAAATACGGTACATAGAATGGCAAATCTACACAGTGTCCTGTTTAGGCCTGTACTTTACGCCAGTTAATGTAGTGTTAGCTTTTAATTTGGTACATGATGAAGACAAAGTGAGTTATTCAACACTTCGATTATCGACGATACGTACGTATTATACTGAAACGTGAACTTGGAAACTAAGAATTTAATTCTTTGAATTAACATACCTTTTGCAAATGTTTTGGGTGTGTAGGGAAAACTGATGGTACAGCATTTTCTCGGAGCCTTACTGTTGAAAGGGAAGTTCGGTCTATGTCCTCTTCTTGGAAATGCTGAGAACATATAGTGCTCCATTTAGACGCACGCCAATTCTTCCTCCTCACGGCATTCTCCCACAGAGCTTTCCGACTTTCATTTTTAGGAAATTAAAATCATACAGGAGAAAAACACGCTATAGTACAAGTACCGATTCATTCACAATGAAGTTGTAAAATCACACTTAACGAGACAACTTACACATGAAATGTTATTCCCTTCGATTTCGCATCACTATCAGAACGATTCGTACATCCGAACACCACACAAGTCACCATAATAGCGCAAAATCCTTCCAAAAGCGAGCGACAAGCCTATGCACACAAGCTTACAGCAGCAATGTTTTGGTCTGACTGAGATGGCTACCCTCGGCCTCACATAGCTTCACAGCTGTGACGTCACGGCGTCTCCCTCTATTCTTACCTCCATGGATGTAACAATGGACGTATGGATCGCTGATTCCATCTGGTGTTGAGGGAGTTGTGTTCTAACCCTGCGACAGAACAAGATTCCTCTCTGCCCTCATTTCAAAATAAGAAAAGGAAACAGTCGGCAAGCACAACTCAAAGCAAAGCGGAGCGAGCACTAAACCGATCCGTAACGGCTAGAGCGCAATTGTTAGCTGAGGTTGGCAGTGTCGTTAACATGACAGTTCAGGCCCTATCTCCATCGGTATCTGCAGCAACCATTCATCAAGACACCCCATACTTGCGGCTGCTACCTAAAACTAATCGCACATACCCTGTGAGCAGTGAAGGATTGTGCTGTTGATAGGCGTGAGCGCGCGTGTGCGAGAGTGAGTTTCGGAGTTAGTGTTACATTTTACATCTCATGCAGACATGCAAAGAAGATAGCTAAAGCAACCACACTCTCTCTCTCTCTCTCTCTCTCTCTCTCTCTCTCTCTCTCTCTTTCTCTCTCTCTTTCTTATACAAACGCTTGCTATCATATTCTCCAAGAATATATCAAACTCTTACGTGGATAAGAAGGGCGCTGTTGTAGTAAGTGTTTATTTCTATTTCCCTATACGTTTTGTTTGATATAATATCTTATGAAATACATGAATTATTGATAAAATTCCGTAATATGTTTGATGCTACCAAAGTAATTTTTTTTGGCACCGCCACTAAATGCCTCAGCGGCCGCCACAGATGATAGTTCACCTGTCAGCCTTCTAACTAATGAAACCGTGCTGTCGGAATCTGACGAGATTTCCCTGTTAGTCTGAATAAGTTTCCTTATAGTCTGAAAGCTTTCATGATTCCCTCATCCGGCACTTCAAATGACAAGTTGTAGATACTATTCTAATACCATACTGAGATTGCTGTATCGTAACGTTACTGACGGTCCCATCCCTGTTGTTGAGCTTCCAAATCCCATTGTCTGTCTTCGCTACTGTTACTACTTCTTCTTGGTTGCCTGCTTTTACAAAAAAAGTGAATGCAACACAAAATCTAGCTGCAACCCGGTGATGTTTTCGACAGGGATTTTCAAACCATCCAGTTACGAATTTCAAATGCAATTGCCCTCTCGTAATTCCGGTCGAACATGCATTGCACTGCGTCACCACAGTTTACTGTTGCCATAGCTTCCAGAAACAGTCACTTTTATTCCTGCCCCTTCTACCTGAAGACCAGGACTCGCAAAGGCGGTGAGCGCTGCAGCTCGCGCGGCGAACACCGCAGGTGGCTGGCGCGGTGCGGGGTCGGTCCGTTGGTCTGCCGGCTTCGGCGGGGCGGCCCGTCACCCTCGGCTACCTGGCACTCAGTGGAGCGGCGGCACATCTGTTCCCAGGCGGTCACCCATCCAAGTTCTAACCCGGCCCGATGTTGCTTAACTTCGGGGATCGGACGAGAACCGGTGTATTCCACACGGTATGGCCGTTGACGATGGTGTAACGTAATGGCACGTCGTAAGTTGCGTGTCGCTCTTCTCCAGACACACACAATTGCAATTTTCGGCCGACATCGGGCCATATTTAACGCGAGAACGTCGTAACGCCACTATGCGCGCACAGCGGCTACTTGCTGCGAATCCGTCGCCTACCGTACGTCCGGAGTCCTAGAAGGCTTCGCCTTTGTCCACGAGAGGTACCGTACGCCCGACGTGCCAGAAGCGATTGCCGAATAGCAGGCGCGCCCCCAGGTTGCGTGGGTGAGGCGATGATCGATGCACCGTCCGTCATTAGCTTCCGACACTGGCGAAGGACACATCTTGTTCCTGCTGTGTGGCGCAGGGCTTAAACACGGCGGAGCAGCGGAAAATCACAGTTACAAAAAATGGGCTCTGTGCTATTTGAGAAAAGATCTGCGGAATCGCACAGTTTCCTTATTTTCCTGTCATTTTTGGCAGTTTTCCTCAAATTGATATCATTAATCTTGTGTCATACGTTTATTACAGTGATGTAATGATTATGAAGGATCAGAACGGTAGCATGAAAAGAGGGGGTGGCGGGATGAAGCGAGAAAAAATCAAGGGAACCAACAGCACCTTTTTTGTTTAACGTTCATAAAGCTTTATTCAGTTGGTTATTGGCATACGAATAAACATAGTTGAGACAAGTTTCCATTTACATTTCGTTTTATTGTTTTCCTTTTAAAAAGTCCCTTTATTTGTCCTTTTCATCGAAAGTCCTTTTTGTCATTCAGATTTTTATCACGATTAATGTCATCAAGTTACATGTTTTATGCTGTCAAACGTATATTATTACAACTGCAAAATTTCATGAGAGAATTAGAATGACAGTCTACAGTTCCGCTGTATTTAGATGGAGTCTTTTCTAAGTCGGTTTCTGGTATGACATCCGTTAATATTTGGGGGGTCTTATTTTGTGTGAGCTTGTTAACCCATTTAAACATAATGTAAAACGGATACAAACAACAGCAATCTATGGTTATAAAATGGGTAACAAGATATAAGAAAAAATTTTGAAATATTTTATGAGTTTTGCACTTCGGAAATTTACGAGAAAAGGTTTTCGTTCCTTTTTTATTTTAGGCGGTTTTAGTTAGTTGCGAGTTTGGTGGCACAGTTGACATGTGGTTATCGCATATAAATAAAGAATATAACTATGATTATACCATGGTTTACAACACTTCAACATATTTCTATGAATAATTTAAAGAATGAAATCTCCCAAACGCCGAAATTCACACGTGCAAAACGTCCGTTGGTTTGGTGGAACATATTTTTACCAAAGGGACAGTGCATACACAACAAATCAAAACAAGGTAAATCAAAACGAAACAACATTGCATTTGGTTTGAAATTCAAGAGAGAAGGGAATATTTTTTTACGACAACATTTCAATTGGTTTATGCAAATTTTTGGCGTAGATTTTTCCGTTGTGTTTTTGCCGGCTCATTTCGCAATTTTCAGGTAGAAGGTGAGTATTTATTTTCTTTTTGATTTTGCTTACTCTGCTTCTCACTCAACCCTGAGACCAGCACAAAGGCACGTAGCAGACGACACTGTGTCGCCGCGCTGCTGGAGTTTCCCGGCGGGCGGGGCGAGACCGGGAGCTGCTGCCGCCGCCCTCCCACCCGTCTGCGCAGCGAGGGGTGGGCCGTGACGTCACGCGAGCTGCGTGGCTTTCCTGAAAGCCGCCTCGAGTGCTACTTTCAGGAAGTTCATAAAGTCTGTCTTGTTCTTCGGCAACCGTGGCTTTTCTTCCCATAGATGTGATTGGTAGTTTATTACGTCTGTTTATTCTAGTTTGATAAATGAGTGCACTGTCTGGCCCAAAATCCATAATGCGCTTTCCGTTTTCTGGTTTGGGAAGGGTTTTGTGCCTGTTGCGGTCAGTAGCTCCAGTTTTATGCTCGTCAGTGTCGTTCTGTTTATTAGCGCCAGCATCCATTTGCACGCTTCCCATATTTTTGCTGCGTTCCCGCATTGGGATCGGTGCTCTGAGGTGTCAGTGCCATCACTAACTTGGTATTTATTCGACGGCCTGAGGTTGATTGCCGCTAGTTCTTCGTTCGTTAGTACGGCGTCATTGATGACTTCGTATCAGGTTGTTTCTATCTCTGAATTTAAGGTGAATTCTTCGAGGTTCTGCCACACTTGTTTCCATTTTCATTGCGTTTTTTTAATCTTTGAGTCGCGCTTCTCCTCTTAATTCTGTGCACAGATTTCCAGTTCTTCTTGTGCGTGGGTCGTCGGCTGTTTACGCTACGTGTGCTTTTTGCAGGGAAAATTATCTGATATACTTCGACTTCAGTGGTATCTGTGCTACGTATTTGCGGGCGCTCTTTCTGATTCTGGCCTGTGTGCGTTTAAAACGGCGGCCGGTAAGCAGTTCGCGTTTCTTTCTGCCGTGCTACTTCAACGATGCATCAAGAGTGCTGCTCATTTTCTCTGCGAATCGACGAGGCCCAGTCCCCCTTCGTGTCTTCCCAGTGTGCACGTGGTGTGCTGCACTTTGAAGATTTCGCGCGCCATGGAAGGCAGTGTGTATTGCCCCTTCTATGGCTCTCGCAATCTCTTACGGCTGGTTTGTCACTTGCGCCAGAAACCACTCTTTTGAGGGTAGCTCCTCGTTTATGAGTCCCGCCTTTTGGAACAGATCCAGCTCTTTATTCTCTTTAGTTCTGGCAAGGCCTGTTATTGCAGTTCTGTACGGCAGTTTTGTGGCGCCATTTTCTTGGGACACGAGTATAACTGCAGCCCAGGGCATTTGCGCGTTTCGACCGCAGAGTAGCGTGCACCGTCGTCGTTTCGGCGTTTGTTGCCGAGCGGTGCGAGTACGGTTTCTGCCGGGTTAATTTTTGTCCCTGCCGCGTGTTCGAAGTTTCGTAAAGCTTCTTGGCTTCTCCGAACATCTGCTTTTCTCTTGTACAAAAAATCCCACGTCGTCGGCGAAGGCTTTGCATTTGATTGACGTGACACGCAAAGTCATTCCGTGGATGGAGTTGCCGGTTTTCGCACCAGGAGGTCGAGAGCAGTGGCAAACAGGGCCATCGAGAGCGGCCGTCCCTGCCTCACCGGCCTCCGGCCTTGCACAGGTTTCGTGTTTCGGCCGCGCTCTGACGCCGTTCAAGTGGCGCTGCTCAGGACGTAGGTGTCACCGACCCTAGTTTTCCCCTACAAGAAGGGTAGCGCAAGTGATCCACAAAACTACCGCCCAGTATTCTTGACATCGATTTGTTATAGAATCTTAGACATATTCTGATAGCAGGCAGGCAAGCATCTCGAACAGACCGACCTCCTCCATGCCAACCAGAACGGACTTCGGAAATACAGATCATGTGTAACCAAACTCGCACTTTTCTCACGTGGCATACTGCAAGCCATGGATCAAGGTAATCAGGTGGCTGAAGTGTTTCTCTGTTTCCGAGAAGGATTTGACTCTCAGTACTACACCTACGTTTGTCATCAGAAGTGTGAGCATATGGGGCGTCGAGAGGGATTTGTGACTGGACCGAGGGTTTTTTGGTAGGGAGAGCGCAGCACGTTGTCTTGTACAGAGAGTCATCGACAGATGTAGGAGTAACTTCTGGTGTGCTCCAGGGAAGTATGCTGACTCCCTTACTGTACATGTTGTGAATTATACACCTTGCGGACAATATTAAAAGTAATTTCAAACTTTCCGCCCATGAAGTAGTTACCTAAGATGAAGGACAGTCTGAACGAAGCTGCACAAATATTCAGTCAGAGTTTGATAACATTTGAAAGTGATGCAAAGAGATCCAACTTGCTTTAAATGCTCAGAAATATAAAATTGTGCACTTCACAAAACGGAAAACATAGTTTCCCATGAATATAGTATCAATGCCTCACAACTGCAATCGGTAAACTCGTACAAATACTTGGGTCTAACACTTACATGGGACGCGTCTGACCTCGAACACTCGGAACCGCGCGAAACCGTACTTAGACCACCGTTTTTTTTATGATCGAGCGGTATTCTATGTCATTTCCATGCAAAACGTTGTATTCTACCACAAGTGACAATTTAATAGAAAGAAACAAAGCTACATAGGAGGGAAATTTTACGTCATTCAGCGACGTCAGTGTACTATTACATTTTCAATCAATAGTGCAGATGCAGGATTTCGATGAAGTGGTTAAAACAAAGTGAAACAGAACAATGAGAACACCTCACTAAAGCCACGTTTTTACATTCATAATCTCTTCCGCATTCAAGCTGTCCAATAATAAAAGTTACATTAATTTCATTTTATTTTCAAATGATGATATTGGTACATAACCTGCCTTTCTCCAAGCATATTGCCACATAGGCGCAGAAAATTGATTGTAAATCATAGAGTGAAGTTTGATGCTGAAATTCCGACCCCGTACCTTCACTTGGGGTTTGGCACACTGTACTCGTGCAAAATCAATATTCCTTCTGATACAGATTTTATATTGCCGAAAGAAGCAAACAACAGAGAATGAAGTTTGATGATGAATTGCCGACCACGTACCTTCATTTGGGGTTTGGCACACTGTACTCCTACAAAATCAGTAATCCTTCTGATACAGATTTTATATTGCTGAAAGAAGCGGACATCATGGGGTTCGCAATATTTTGTTGTTTCGGTGGCAGTATCTTCAACATAACTTCTTTGTTTGGCAAACTTGCGTCTATAAGGGTACGATCTGTATGACCTGATGAGAAATCACACGCTCTTTTCAATTGTTACATTTTCCGGCCAAAGACTGAAGTTAGGAAACTTTTCACGTTTTCTGTAGTCATTTCTCCACTTTTGCTTGCCCCCACATGAATGTTTCGTGGGCAGGTTAATTCAAATAACTTTGAAATACTTGAACCGAAAGCGCCTTGTGCCTCTTGGAAACAAACTGATAAAGACACATCAACTGTATTGCTGCGAGTAGAGCTGTATTGAGACTACAACACGCTAGCTGTAGTTTCCTTTCCTCTGTGAGACAGTGTTGATGATGAAGACATTTCATATTGGAATTGACTGTGGTCACTGTACCATACATTTCCTTTAACCACACCCTGGTCTGTCATAAACGCGTTCACTTCCTCCACAAAATGTTGTGCCTTCTGACGTGTACTCTTACAGTGTTTTATTTCCTTACATGTGACAAACGTAGTAGCATGCCTGAATCAAAGGGCATATTCAGCCTTAAGATTGTCGATAAAAGAAATCGAAGCTCTGAAATCGTCCAAGCTAACCATTTTAGATGCTTGTAGTGGCCACATTTGCAGATGCCAATAGTGAACTTGCTCTATCAAACTGCAATATTACATGCTCTTCTATAGTTTGTAATTATGACAGCGTGTTTCCTCTGCAAAGCCCCTGCTCTCTTTTTGCCAGACACATAATTTAGAATTGATCTCCAATTTGATTTACTTTAACGAGGCGCGATACGTGCATTAAGTTTGCTACAGGAATTGAAGCCACGATTGTGACAGTCTTAATAAATGTTCTCTAGTAGACTGTCATCAATATCTTCTAATACAATGGGCCTAGATTTTTGGGTGGCGATAATTGGTATTCATTTTGACTCTACTGTCCCTGTTGCTCTGGAGATGACCGTCGTGTACCCCTTGAACAGCCAGCCTCCTTCAGGTCCAGGTTCTTCCTGTCCTTCAGAATCAGTATATCTATCCAGTGGAACCGCATAATTTCTGTGTCATTTCCATTATATGTCTGAATTATTGTGTTGTAGAACATATCTGCCAACTCCCTATCCTCGAGCCGGCCGTTGTGGCCGAGCGGTTCTAGGCGCTTCAGCCTGGAACCGCGCGACCGCTACGGTCGCAGGTTCGAATCCTGCCTCGGGCATGGATGTGTGTGATGTCCTTAAGTTAGTTAGGTTTAAGTAGTTCTAAGTTCTAGGGGACTGATGACCTCAGATGTTAAGTCCCATAGTGCTCAGAGCCATTTGAACCATTTTTGAACCTATCCTCGGCCCCGATTTCATTTCCATTTCCAGCACGTCACAACTATGTCCTTGTTACTTGGACCACAGTCGTAGCATTAATTCTCTTCATGATATCACTATAAACAGTTTACACAACAGCCGGCATGCGAACACTAGGAGACACATTCGTATAGCAGCTATGTGACCCGCGCAACTGAAACACATGTTGGTGCCGTTTGATGGTGCTAGAAGAAATGTGCGGAGTTCTGCATGAATATGACACAGACCACTGTTGTGTTTATGATCGTGTGTTAGTCTAAGCATAGTTTCGTGCGATTCCGAGCATTCGAGCTCAGAGGTGTCCCCTGTTAGTAGGGAACGATCACATAGGCTCAGTCACTGACGAAGCAGACAGCAGATTTCGGTTTACTGTAGAACACTAGGGAAATCCAATCTACAAGGGAGACTGGTTACAAATCACTCATGCGACGCGCCCTAAAATACTGCTCAAGTTTGTGAGACCCGTACCAAATGGGACTGAACTACATCTACTTCTACATTATTCCTTCCCAAGCCAGCTGACGGTGTCTGGCAGAGGGTACTTCTGGTACCACTAACTGACCGTCCCCCTCCCAGTTCCACTCGCGAATGGCGCGTGGGAAGAATGAGCGCCGGTAAGCCTCTGTATTAGCGCTGGTTTCTCGAAATTTCTCACCCTGATTATTTCACCAGATGTAAATGGAAGATAGTAATATGTTTTCCGACTCTTCTTCCAGTAGTAAAACCCTCCGTGATGCACAACACCCCTCTTGTAACGTCTGCCAATGGAGTTGGTTGAAAATCTCTGCAGCGCTCTCGCGTCGACTAAACGATCACCTGACGCAATGCGCCGCCCTTAGTTGGGTCTTCTCTATCTCTGCTATCAGTCCTATCCTGTGAGCATCCCCGATTGATGGACTGTAGTCAAGAATCTGTCGAACAAACGCCTTCTAAGCCATTTCTTTGGTGGATGAGTTACATTTCCTTAAGATCTTTACCATGAATCTCTGTCTAGCATCTGTTTTTGCTGTGTTTGTGTTAAGTGTTCATTGCACTTGATGTCACACTGGGTAGTTACTCCTAGATATTTTACAGTAGATGCTGTTCCTAGCAATTTGTCATCAATAGTGTAGTTTTGGGCTCACAGGAGTGAATTTCTTTTCCTTTGTATGCGCAATATGTTACATTAATTTACGTTCAGGGCCAACTGCCAGAGCCTGCACCATTCATCAGTCTTCTGTAGATCGTTTGCAAATCGATAGTCTTCCTGGCGTTGCCACTTTCTTATAGACAACCGCATCATCTGCAAACGGTCTTAAAGAGCTTCTGGCGCTTTCTACTAGGTCATTTATATACAATGTAAACAGAAACGGTCCTATCACACTTTCTTGGGATACTCTGGAAAGTACCTTTACCTCTGTCGATTTTGTTCTGTTCAGAGCGATGTCTTGAGTTCTGTCTAAATCCACTCGCAAATCTGGTCCGATACTCAATAAGCTCGTATTTTTTCGCTAAGGTGTGTGAAATGTCGGCCTGCAGTCGAGAAACAGGGCGGCAACCTGAGCGCCGTTGACTACGGCGCTGTGGATAATATGAGGGAACAGAGCGAGCTGAGTGTCGCAGGGTCTCTGTTTGCGTAATGCGTGTGGATTTTTATGCAGAAGATATCCGTTCTCCAAAATTCGTCATTATACGTGAGCGTAAAACATGTTCAGTAATTCCACAACAGGTTGACATCAACGAAATAGGTCTATAATTATGGCAACGTAGTAAAAAAATGGTTCAAATGACTCTGAGCACTATGGGACTTAACTTCTGAGGCCATCAATCCCCTAGAACTTAGAACTACTTAAACCTAACTAACCTAAGGACTTCACACACATCGATGCTCGAGACAGGATTCGAACTTGCGACCGTAGCGGTCGCGCGGTTCCAGACTGTAGCGTCTAGAACCGCTCGACCACCCCGGCCGACGCCAACGCAGTATCTTGCAATCAGTACGGGGCACTTGTCCTTTGAGTAGAGGGTGAGTTCTGCAACCTTTGCTTGTGATTTTATTTGTGAGATTATTCCGGAAAATAGATTTATCACTTCTCGCCTAAACATGTTATCGAACCACGATAGGGTAATTCCCTGCCACGAGTAAAAAAATGTTGATTGTGTAGCTCGTGCTTTGTTGTGAAATATTGATAGTTGAGAAGGTTATTTTAATCTTTCAAATACTGCACCACTGGACTGTTTTGCTAAAATGTTGGGCTAATTATCTTTGGATAAAGTGAAGTTTGCGACAGCTCTTAAATATCACAGACTCGTCGGCGTAAAGATCTGTTTCGTGACCTATCTGTTTACGTATGTCGCTCCCGTAAGCAGCGTACGGTACATAACGGGGACTCACGCACTCTTGTAGTATTCCTGCATCAACTCATCCTACCTGACTGAAACGGGAAGTATTCCCTATAAGTAATTGCCGCTTTGGAAGGAAGGAGTGTGTAGTCCAGATTATGTGCCTGAGGCACGCGAATTGGTTTAATTTATAGGTGACGCCAGTGCGCACGACTCAGTCAAGAATTTTTGAATGCCTAGAGACAGTGAGTGCTCGTCTGTTCTCTCTGGAGATGTCAGCTGTCCCGCGAGAGCCGTCCTACATAGTTTCAAGACCCAGTATGGAGTGAGGAAAGTTGGCATATACAGTAACCGCCTACGTGTCGCTCGGTTAGTGACGGCATAACAAGTTAAATTACAGAGCCATTTAAGCACTCATTCCTACCGACATCCATCACCACCACCTAAAGAGAAGGCCGCGGCGCGCTCTTGTGACGTCACGCAAAGCGGGCCAGGGTTGGCTTGGCGCTGCGCGTAAGGATTCGAGACGCACGGCCTGCAAATCTTTGTCAAACGGTTTTACAGAACCTGTTCCGTAAAAAATAATTAATTTCTGAAATACTTCTAGATTTATATGGCAGCTTCATGATGAAGTGCCAATCATTTCGATAATGGTCATAACTATTGTGGTATTTCACAGATGAGTATCAAATTTGAGAATGTTGCCATCAAAAATAGGGGGCGCTATGAATTTGTGTTTGATCCATATTATACATTCTATTGCTGTGTGTGAAATACAGATGAGGTTTGGAAATTTTCGTAAAACTTTGTATCAATATCTGCTTCCAATCTCGAAAAAATTGAGCATCTGCAGCAACTTTACTTCCGATCGCAACGCGCGGGAATGAAATATTCATAACGCCTCTCATATCTCGCAAACCGATGGAGATAACGAAACGAGATCTTGGCAAATGATACCACGCAAAGAGGAGAGTACTTTGCCGTTTGCCGTACGGTTAAAATACGTAACTTTATCAATCGCGATATAGCAGAAGCTATAGTTTATAATTCTTTTTACCGGTAACGTAATTGCTTAAGACTTATCAATAGCCAGTGAAAACGTACGAGTGCGGGATGTAAATAATATTGCGATATACATGATAAAACAAGGTACATTTGTGAAAAATGCACTGTGATTTTCTGGACCAGACGACTATTATTTACACTCACTTGAAAAATTCTGCACTAATACAGTGTATAATATTAAATTCCTCTACCTTCAGTATCCTAAATAAATATTCTATAACTGTTTATAGAGCGCCCTCAGGAAAGCTGAGTACTTTCCCGAAGCAAACAATCACTTTTAACTCACCTTTCCTCAAAAAGAAAAACAATTATGCGTTGTTATTGTAATGTAAATTTTCTTTCCTGTAAAAATATGGCAGATTTTGAGCATGTAAGGAGCCGCGGGCAGGTGTTGACTTTCTCACAAAAGTTGCAAAGAACTTTACAAGCCTGATTGACAATACTCTGCAGATAAAAGAATTAGCAACATATGTTTAAGTGAAATTTTAGATGTATTCCTGACCATAATGGTCAGCTGTTCAAAATGTATGCTGTAAGCCCTGCAAACAACAGTAGTTTTATCAACAGGACCTTTATATAAGTCAACAGTGAAAATCTACAAACCTACAGCAGACATTTGCAGCAGTTGTAATGAGACAATGTGTCACGCTAAAAATGTCAATAATAAATTAACCTACTTCTGGATTAATTTGTTCCATTGTTTGAAGCTGTATTTTGTAATAGAATTTCATTAAGTGTCTACCTATGTGACGGCAGGAGACAGTGACTCATTAAGGGAATCAAGCTATACTGTATTTAAAAAAAAAGGGGGGGGGGAATGCTGTATACAATACTAAGAATTGTATTAAACTCCAGAACAAGGGATACTACAATTCACATTTGCACTTTAGTAACTCCAGGGATAGATCAGAAATCACTGCTGGTGACTACAGCAAGTTAAATTCTTTGTAATATGTAGACAGATTAATGTAACATGAGAACGGTAGTACTCAGCATGCTTAAAATAATGTAATTATTAATAGTTTATGTTAATGTAGGATTATAAAACACTAGAAGTAATGAACTATAATTTATTTAAGTCAGTCATATGTACATCTACTTCCTGAAAATGCTGTTACAAAATCCAGGGCACAACATGGTTCCATTACAGAAATAGATCACGATTTCCATCTTAAAAGGCAGCAAGCCTTTTCTACTTTCATAATGATTGATTAGTTGTACACATTTGATATATTGTATTTTGTGAAAAATGACAGTTGCAAAACATGTCAGATGCATATAACAGGTTACATTACCAGTCTTACTGTCTATAAAATTTAATAATTGTGACTAACAATGACTTATGTTGCTGACAAAAGTATTAACTCAGACAGATTAAGAGAGCAACAAACATTTGTTGGAATGTATGTACCATGATACAAAGGTGTACTGGGATGAGGCCCTGCTGAAGGACATTCAACGAAGTGAAAATGTAGCTAGTCGTTGGAAACTAATAAGTAATGGTAATACTGAGTACGACAACATATCAGACCAACCTCACATTACAGTTTAATACCTGATCCACAACTGAAAGAACTCTTTTATATTGTTATTGCACAGCTATGCAACATTTGTTGAAAACCCTGCCATAAGCTAGAAGTAGGCCAATTTCCTTGCAATGAACTTAAGTGTAAACAAAAAAAAGGACAACATAAATCAAAACTGTAACAATTTTACACTGATTCCAAATTAAACTGAATGGTGTAGGATATAATGTCCTACACATTCAAATAAAATGCAGCAACATGACACTCCTTAATGTTTGTAAGGATACTCTCCCTCTATATAGGTGGGAAGAACTTTTCGTTAATTACTATATAAACACCACCTTTCACATTATTCCTTTCAGAATAAACTGTTTCAATTAAACTGACTGTGTGGAACACCGAAGCTGTATTTTAATGCTGTGAAGTGATTTTCTGTAACACAAGATTCTACAGCTACTGGCAGAAACAGTTCAAGAACACACTTTTCACTCACTACCAAAGTGTGTGCTGTTATGAAATTTTCTAGCATATTAAACACATGCGCGGTCCAAGTCTGACACACAGCGTCACACTACCAAGGGGTTTCATAAGTTAAAAAAAAAAAAAAAAAAAAAAAAAACACACACACACACAGTAAGATTAGTAACAAATTAAGGGTCACAGTCTGGATGAGATGCAAATTTGGGAATGGAGACCAACTACTATGTCTGATATTAAACTATTCCAAACTGAGTGGAATAAGCAACTACTAGAATGTAATTATGTCTCAGTAAAATAATATATGCAAAGCAGTAGCTAACTGTTACCCATATGCAACAATACTGACAGCTTGTATCAAAATTTAGATAAACAGCTGTTATGAGAAGTAACTACATTAAGAAACACCCTGGTGTCATTCTGATTCAGGAAAATGGGAGAAATCCATTTTTGGCTTTCCCTTTTGTAGTATTGTAATATTCTACTGTAAGTTTTATATGTCTGCATGCCAAAATAATAGCCTCTAATTACATACATAGTTATAATGAATTACATGAGGTTTAATACAGAATTACTTTAACAGATTTCTTCTTGTTGGGCAGCACAGGCTCAACAAATTGAAAGGAAGATGTAAATATTTCTGCACAGAATAGCTGAAAGACATAAAAACTTTACTAGGAAAAATTGGCCCAGTTTTAACCTTAGGCCAGTATCAGGTGCACACATGTATGTGTACACAAACTGATAAAATTTTACAATGATGAGATTGAAACTAGCCATTAGTGCAGGGCAAAGTATTTACTTCAGCTGAACAGTGTGCATGGAAACATTTGTGACCTTCTGACATTTGAAACTGGTGGAAGTAAATTTTCCAAAACTTACAGGCTATATGGACCAAATGACTATTAGTGTGCATTCACTTGAAGGTACTACACCAATATGGGTTATGGAACCTGCCTCTGCTTTCAGTGGACCAAATACAGTGTAACTGAAAGTGTGAGACATAATAGAAATTTCGTGTGACACATGATAAATGTCCTAACATGTAAACTGTAGGCAAATTAAAATGTGCTAAGCTTCCGTTTCTTAAAAGAAGCAGTAAAGGTGTCATTCTTTTTCTTAATGTAATTATTTAATAATGCGTTGGTGGATGCTTTGACTAACAATTTCAGTATTTTATCTGCCGAATGACCATTACTGCAAATAAAGTCTGTTAAGAAGAAACTTTTCTTCTGAACAGCATTTATGGTTACATTTTGAACAAGCACCCTTTGACTGTTGCATGACAAAAAATTTTTTTCATTAGGGGCAGATATTAATTTCTGTACAGTAATGTAATTGTAAATAACAACATTCACAACATCAGGCTGAGGGAAAAACAGACCACCCCTGTCCAAATTTTTGATTAAACTAAGGTGTTGTTCACCATGCAGACACATTTCTTTGTCTAAGAGAAGGTATTTGCTGCACACCTCACACTGCTGTTTCTTCAGTACACTGCGAACACAATACCCTGCTAAATATGTTAATATTGGAAGGTATGTTTCTGCCTGCCTGAAATCTTCCTCCAAATACATAATGTCAACCATAAACTCAGAGTCTGTTTGTATAGTCTCTTTTGCGTCATCATTACAATTAAAGATGAACCCTTCTGCAACAGGCAGTTTACCAAAAGTACTTGAATTCAACATGAGTGGTAACATGTTCTGCATCCTCATCTTTGCTTCCACTTCAAAAATCTGTCTCACAGATATGAGATACTGAGAGCCAGCCATTGATCGGTAACTGCTAAACCTTGCTTCCAGAGAATCAGTTTGAATTTTTCCAGGCAAAAAATAAGTGAAACCGAGCTCTTTAGTACAGTACCTTGCCATCTCAATCAAACCATAGGTTGTGTGTGTCAGAGCTATATGTGTATCTTTTGAAAGGGTATTATTTTTCAGGCCTAAGTCCTTCCACTTATCGAGCCACACAAGAAACTTTTCCAAAAAAACTAATTTTTCATCATTATTACTTAAAGACAGAGGGCACTGGAAGAGATCATTTAGTCGAACATCTTTGTGAACTGTCTTAACATTTACAATTTTCCACCATGTAAGTATAATTTTAATAAATTCTGCAGTGGTCTGGTAATGTAACAAGTTTTTCTGTTCTCCTACAGTTGAAATGGCTTCAGCTGTATGTTCATTGAATACCTGTAAAACAAGGCTCACATTCTGTTTCTCAAGTGAAGATGGATAAAGAGACTTCAAAGAAAGACCATAAGAGTGCTTAAGTAGACCATTACATTCAATCTTATGAAGCTGCCTCAGTGCTTCAAAAGATGCCATTAACACCTGACTATCATCACTGCTTCCATCAAATTGTGGATATTTGAGCAAAACTTGAGAGTCCTTTTGATTAACCCAATTATTACATATACACTTAAGGATGTGGACAGAATCAATTATAAAAAATAGTGGCTGAGTTGGATTAGCTGGATGTGGGTAAACTATACTGAGTTTTGGAGGTGAGCTAAAAAGTGCCATAGATTTCCTATTTATAGCATTGTTGTCACTAACTACACAAATAACTTTGAAACCAATGTCATGAAGGCCACATAATATTTTCTTCACATACAAAAATAACTGTTCAGCTATAAGGTTTCTAACTGGAAGGACATGCACTACTTCTTTAAAAGAAGACAGCAATGATTGTATCATAAAGACATATGCTGTAGTAGCAGCCTTGTCATTATCAAATGCTGCCCCCACAATGTTTCCTCCCTTGTAATCAAAATAAGGTTTAATATGAATTTCATCCATCATTAAAGAAATGGTACAATCACTTTCCTGCAAAGATTTAAATCTTTCCTTAATATACAGGAGCATAGCACCTTCATTTTGTTCATTATGAGGACCATTAGTATATGAGGAACATATTTTCTGTAAAGTTCTTGGATGAGGAAGAATAAGATTGCCAGATGACCTCAAAAATTTATAGGCATGAGGGGAGATAGAATGCAGGATACAACAAAATACAGAAAAGTGAGGATTAAACCTATAGTTTTCCTCACAGCTACATAGCAACTTAACTTGCTCACTTAAGAATTGAATTTGTTTCTGTTTTTCTTCATCTACAGAACTGCACATGTCATTTAAAATGTCCTGTATAAGAAGGCACTGGCTTTTTAATGAATTTTCTTTTGCACTGACTAATTCCTTCACTTTGTCTAATACTGTAAACAAATCATTCATATTTGAAAGTTTGTGTGGTATTTTTCTACTGCCTATCTTTCTTATCTCAGTGTTACTTCGATAGGCAGACAACTGCAAATCATTTGTGACTACAACAGATACAGACACAGATGGAGCAGGCAATACAGTAAGCAATAGAAATAGGACACAGTCACTTCTCCTAACAATGGTCCATTCACTAGGAATGGTTTCTCTTTCTAGGCACTGCAGAAATGCTTCAAAAGTAGAAAATAACTTCCTCGAATCATACTCTGTTTTGGTTACTATACTGTCTTTAATTGCTTGTAGAAGATGTTCATTGTCCAATCTAGCTCTCCTTTCCTCTGCACTTTCTCGAGAGCTGGTGGATGGAGTAGACAAATAGCTTGGGCAGCCTGGTAACACTGATGGGACAGCACCCTCTCTAAGCCTTGGTCTTGAAAGCTTGACAGTAAGCTTTGTGCCTTTCACTTCATCATAACATTCCGTATGCCGGCAGATGTCAGATTCGGTGAAATGAAGTTCACAAACCTAAAACAAAGTAGTGTGAGTCAGTACAATATACAGCATGATCTAGAGATGTGTGTCTGTATGTGAAAGTAAAAAACACTGGATTCTCATTCATTTTCCACCAATATAAGCTTGACAGGTCACACCTTAGTGGAAGTACACAAATTATTTAGGCCTAACAGCAATATACCATGTTCTACAACAACATGCATATTCCATTTTAATATTCTTTTTTAATTAGTACTATAAGCACTAGGAGCATACCTCACAAGGCATCAGTAAATGATGAATATACCTGTGAACTGCTTGTTTTACAGCAGTGCTGTGATATTTATGGAACTATAAGAGTGAAGTTCATATTATGGATTAAGTGGCACCAAATTTCAGTAATCTGTTGGATTCTGCATGTTAACATAGCAATTATTTTATAATTTTGACTTTACAGTTTCTTCATTGTCGTGGTATAAGAGATATCAACGGCTGCAGAATACTATTTCACTGTGGGTGTTTTTATGCCAGCACATATTAAAACTGTGTCATTGCAGGTAACACTGAATGAGGATCTTGATATATGCCTAGCACAAATTTCATGTTTGGATAGAACAACAACTCCAAAGCAAACGCATGCCAAACACAAAATAAAGTTGAACAGATGCCAACATAAATGACACACCTCAGTAAGACAGTCATGACCATCCAACTGGAAGTATGTTAAGACGATATCAACTAAACATTCCGTCCCAAGCTGTGCTGTATGAACTAAATGACACTTGTCATTTCAATTAACCATCTGAAACATTTAAAATACCGGACGGATTAAGTAACTGGATGCGTTATTAACGAGAATGTCGTTATATGAGGCGGCTCAAGTGATACAGAACGCCATTGAAATCTGTTTGTGAAGACACCTATTCTGCATCGTAACCTGAAGTTAGGTTAGGTTGAAAGATAATTGTTTGTTCGTGGGTTGGCGAATGTCTAACAGGAAAAACTAACACAGAAAAACAACACATATATGCTTCATACAGAGAGATCGCTTTTTAAACATGAAAACAGCAGTTTCAACATTCGTTAGCACTCATGCTAACTAATGCGAGAGTGAAAAACAACACCCACTCACAAATAGAGAATAAAACGTATCGGTAATGCGTAACAAAATACGAACTGCAGAGAAACTTAAACACGAATAAAAAGTAACACGAGTCACAAATTTATATTTCGTTTTCAGAACCAAAATCAAGCCACTTGAAAACGAATACTAGGCCTATTTACTGCTAGCTTTTGCTCACAATTTTAGTCAAATGTATCCAAAATGCAAGATATTCTACCAGAAAAAAAATAATAATTGTACTAGGAATATAGTTTTTACATACCTTCGTGTGCTCAGTGGGTTGGAAATTGTCCCGATGAATCGCTGAAAGCCATTTCCAACGCAGATTCGCATCTTTCGGAAAGGAAAACAACATTACTTTCGGTCCAGTTCCGTAATTCCCACGACACCTTGGCACACAACATTTGTAAACCATGTTCACAGCAGCTTCACTACACGTAAACTCTGTAATCGCTAGTTTAAAGCACGAATACAGCACTCGATCCAACAAACGTGTAGATAAACGCTTCGAAACACAACATGGTGGCCCGCTTGGAGTGACGTCACGACCTGCTATAAATTTCGCGCCGCGGCCTTGTCTCTAGGTGGTGGTGCATCCATACGCAACTGGAACGAGAAGAAAGTCTAATACGTGGGACAGCGGTTTACGGAGTGTGGGAGTGGGTGTGGAGAAGGCAGAGCCTCAGAGTGTTGGAGTCATACCTGAAGGGGGACGGCGAGCAGCGCAGTCCTGGTACGAGTTTCACACGGTTTCCTTGCGCTCTTATAAACCGAGAAGTCTTGAACAGCGCACAATAATCTTGGTCATCCGGGCAATGTTATTGGAAGCAAATGAGACTACAGATTGCACTTTTTAATATTGTCTAACGGTACAGCGGTTGTCAAGGTAATCTTTATGAGTAATTTAGCATACAACCACTAATATTACGAGCATAATCCACAGCAACGCGTTCTGGGAGTCAAGCTCCCATCACGTGACTGTCTAACTTAATCCTACATAAACTGCACTTCAAATGCATTTAATGTCAAAGTATAAGAACAAATAAATGTATTCGGACATGAAGTCTTCGTCTTACTTTCCAGAGGCCCTGCTCCGCTTATCCGTGTTTCCACGCATTCTCCAAAGCGTTGCTTCCGTGAGCCGCTAAACAGCGGCCACATCAGCTGCCTCACAGTGCACCGCTAGTTTGCAAACATGTGTACTTACGGCTCTGCCAGACTGCACTGAGCCACCAGCCGTTCCTAAACATTCCAAAGATGGTACAAAGCGATGGAGAGACACCGTACTAGTAGTAACCTGTGCCAAACTGTTCACATTTATCGTACTAACGCCAGCCTTAAAAAGATGTAGAAACAGTTGCAGAAGGCATTACCATTCTCGCCAAACTTAACCCGGTGGATTGCTATTTCACGTTCTTCAAGCTGGTCCGGTTTCTTTCCTTTCTCCTCTGCATGTATAACCTCTAAGTCATCTTTTATGCCTTTCATATGTTGGCAACCACTGATCTGCCGTAGTTGTCCAATCTAAAAGTGTTTGTATGCTCCCTGTATCTTGTCGAAAATTTCCTGCCTGTTTGTCCTATACGTTCCGCTTCACACGAAGTACACTGCATTCTATGAACGCATGCTGCAGTAAATGTCGGGTGCGTTGCAAAGGCGGTAAATCGTCTTAGTCACAGTGGCGAGAAGAAACGGATTAGTGTTACCGATTTACCACTGTCTTTCTCCGCATGTTATAAACCATTAGTGTATCGATCGATGACTGTGACGGGTACTTGTGCGATGCGGAAGTTAACTTGTGTTGTGGATGAGTGCGGAAAGAAAAGTAGGAACGTGAAGGAACCTGCTGTTGGCACGCAGTACGCGACGGTCGAGTAACACTGAGGAGGCTGCCGGGTTTGACGGCTGGCGACCCCCCCCCCCCCCCCCCCCCCACACACACACACACGCCCTAAAGCAGCCAGCGCCACACGGCGTCACTTCACGAGACGTCGGCCACGTTCTGAAGTACCACGGTCAGACTGACGTGCGGTCTCATGATGGGAAAACTTATTTCTCCACCTCTTCTGCTCATTTGCGATGAATACCGGCGCTGGAATTTCTTCCAGCATCAGAATTAGAACAGCTTGTTCCCAATCGAGCACCACTGATGCAATGCTTGTCAGAGATCACGACTTGGCGTGTGATTTGAATACAAGGAACCTAATCCAATTCGTATCACATATTGTGAGTACGTCTGGCAATCCAGATTTAGGTTTATCGTCATTTCCGTAGATCACTTACGACAAATCTGGAATGATTCATTTGGTCAAGAACGTCACTTCCTTCTCCAGTCTTCTCCTGTTCCGTCTGTAATGACCTCGAAGAGCCGTTAGGTCCCCAAGCTTCACTCCCTCCCCCCGAACGGTGTCGCGTATTGGTAAAGAAATGAGCGTCGTATTCGTAGAGAGCAGTTTGCAAACCAACATCCAGCTTTCGTGAGTTATGCTTCCCATTGTTCCGTAAGTCGCCTCAGGCGAATAACAAGATGATTGCTTTATATTGGCTCTGTGCTATCCGTATGCAAATGAACTATCGCAACGTTCCCAATAATTTTGATTTGGAGAGGTTGTAACACCCCACCCATCACTTATCTAGTTTTGGCGTGTGTTCACCCCAGCTAATTGACTAACAGATCAACAGAGAGTGCAAAACTGCTGCAATATCGGATAACACAAAGAAAGTACAGGGTGTTTCAAAAATGACCGGTATATTTGAAACGGCAATAAAAACTAAACGAGCAGCGATAGAAATACACCGTTTGTTGCAATATGCTTGGGACAACAGTACATTTTCAGGCAGACAAACTTTCGAAATTACAGTAGTTACAATTTTCAACAACAGATGGCGCTGCGGTCTGGGAAACTCTATAGTACGATATTTTCCACATATCCACCATGCGTAGCAATAATATGGCGTAGTCTCTGAATGAAATTACCCGAAACCTTTCACAACGTGTCTGGCGGAATGACTTCACATGCAGATGAGATGTACTGCTTCAGCTGTTCAATTGCTTCTGGATTCTGGCGGTACACCTGGTCTTTCAAGTGTCCCCACAGAAAGAAGTCAGAGGGGTTCATGTCTGGCGAATAGGGAGGCCAATCCACGCCGCCTCCTGTATGTTTCGGATGCCCAAAGCAATGACACGATCATCGAAATATTCATTCAGGAAATTAAAGACGTCGGCCGTGCGATGTGGCCCGGCACCATCTTGCATAAACCACGAGGTGTTCGCAGTGTCGTCTAAGGCAGTTTGTACCGCCACAAATTCACAAAGAATGTCCAGATAGCGTAATGCAGTAATCGTTTCGGATCTGAAAAATGGGCCAATGATTCCTTTGGAAGAAATGGCGGCCCAGACCAGTACTTTTTGAGGATGCAGGGACGATGGGACTGCAACATGGGGCTTTTCGGTTCCCCATATGCGCCAGTTCTGTTTATTGACGAAGCCGTCCAGGTAAAAATAAGCTTCGTCAGTAAACCAAATGCTGCCCACATGCATATCGCCGTCATCAATCCTGTGCACTATATCGTTAGCGAATGTCTCTTGTACAGCAATGGTAGCGGCGCTGAGGGGTGGCCGCATTTGAATTTTGTATGGATAGAGGTGTAAACTCTGGCGCATGAGACGATACGTGGACGTTGGCGTCATTTGGACCGCAGCTGCAACACGGCGAACGGAAACCCGAGGCCGCTGTTGGATCACCTGCTGCACTAGCTGCACGTTGCCCTCTGTGGTTGCCGTACGCGGTCGCTCTACCTTTCCAGCACGTTCATCCGTCACGTTCCCAGTCCGTTGAAATTTTTCAAACAGATCCTTTATTGTATCGCTTTTCGGTCCTTTGGTTACATTAAACCTCCGTTGAAAACTTCGTCTTGTTGCAACAACACTGTGTTCTAGGCAGTGGAATTCCAACACCAGAAAAATCCTCTGTTCTAAGGAATAAACCATGTTGTCTACAGCACACTTGCACATTGTGAACAGCACACGCTGACAGCAGAAAGACGACGTACAGAATGGCGCACCCACAGACTGCGTTGTCTTCTATATCTTTCACATCATTTGCAGTGCCATCTGTTGTTGAAAATTGTAACTACTGTAATTTCGAAAGTTTGTCCGCCTGAAAATGTACTGTTGTCCCAAGCATATTGCAACAAATGGTGTATTTATATCGCTGCTCGTTTAGTTTTTATTGTCGTTTCAAATATACCGGTCATTTTTGAAACACCCTGTAAAAAGGCCCTGTGACGCCTGATTGAACTGCGGTGGCAGTGTTGACATTAACTGATTCAGAATTGATCCCTTTTTTAATTAAAAAAGGGGTGCACATTGATGTTATATTCAGCTATTGAACACCAGATGCAAATGTTGAACATAAAATTAATTAAGAAAGTGATCTGGGGTTTCAACTACTTGATTGAAAACAGATGCAGTCGATTAGCACAAATTTATTTTAGCTCACGACCTTCAATCATCACATTACATGACTCTCCTAACAGGCAGTGGGAATAAATTGTGTTTACGTGGAGTAAAGCGCGATAAATCAAAATTAATTCCTATCGACTGACCCAGGCGTAATGCGAATTGCGAGAAGAATTCTACAATACACGACCCATGAAATCATGCCCATAGCCTTGAGACGTTTTGAAATGGCTTGCTGTGTCACTCCCACTAACAGTGCCAATTCTTCGTGAGTCTTTACCCAGCAATGTCTCCAATTCTGCATCTTCGAAAACATTCTCTCTTCCACCACTATGCCTGTCTACGACGTTCAAATCACCGCTCTTGAAGAGTTGAAACCACTCGAGACACGTTCTTTCACTAATAGCGTCCTTACCACACGTACTTGAGAGCATTCGATGAGCCACAGCCGCTGTTTTCTTCCTAATGCCGCAAAACAATAACACCTCCCGCAAATGACGAGACTTAGGCTCGTAAACTGACATTTTGAATCAAGAACAACTTTATGATGCAGACACAAATCGATTAACGTTTGAATGAGGTTATGTTGACCGAGGTCCAAGCTAACTGCCTGACGTCTGCGATCTGTTTCTTTCGACCGCTACTTACCGTTGTCGCCACCTATCGGCAAATGGCGGAAGCAAAGTTGTACACCTTTTACATACCTGCAAATACAAAGAAGGGAAAGAACCACAGTACAAATAGAGAAAAATAAGTTCGACTTAGACAGGTCCTTCAAAATTTCAGTATAATCAGACACACTTTTGAGGACCAAAACATTTCTCACGAGATCTTCAGCTTCTGTAAGACCACAATGCATGTTTTTGAGGTACACGAATCACTGAACACTCCCTTCGTCAGTTTCACGTTGCAATCCATGCTATTAATACTGAGGTTGCTTTTTACATTGTGGTACACAAATACCAGTTCTCCTGCAGTTGCGCTGCATAATTCTTTTCGTAACGTGCCGCTCAAAGAAGTTAAATTTATTGTTTGACGCCTTAACTTCCCTTTCTCTCTCTCTGTGACATACCAAGACAGAAAAAAAGTTAGTCACTGCTGCAATGTGTTGCTTAAGAAACGAATAACATAAAATAAATAGTGACGATAAGCCTATAATTCATACAAATCATCGTCTAATGGTTGGAGTTCTGAAAATGCGAGATATGTCTTGAAAATTACGGGATCCGGGATTTTCGTTCAAATTAAGTGAATATACCGGATTTCCCGGTTTATACAGGATGGTTGACAACCCTACGTACATGCTTCATCAGATTTTCCTGTAACAAAACAGCGCGCTCGACAGTTAATTTGAAGAGATGCCGCGAACGTTGGGCTGCCAGATGGCAGCACGGGAGCCTACCGTCCCCACCGCTTCGGCGGACGTCCCCCACCCTTACCTGCCCTACAGGCGGTTGTTAACGCAACGCATCAGTACTCGAGACTAGGATCCGGGAACGTTGGGGATTACGTATCTGTGAGAAAATACAGAATTTTCTCGTAATTTCCTTAAATCATCGCAAGTGGACTGCCGAACTCTCGCCCACAACCTTTCATAAACTGAACCCACTCTCCTCAGTCACTGGTGACTCTGACGTCGACGAGTCGCTTATCCGGGGTTTTTCTTTTTCCTTATTTTTTTACTTGTAATGCCTCTACTAGCGTTTGTAGATTATTTCTGTATTATTTCTGACGTCTGGCATTTTAATAAAACGAAAGGACGATCACTACAATCTCGAATCAGACTGCAAAAAACCATTCCGTTTTTACTGCGGACTTTGTGTCTCCGCTGAGTGGTTATTTAAATATATTACACTGAGAAGGGAGTGAGACAGTGATGTAGCCTATGTCTCATGTTATTCAATCTGTACACAGACCAAGCAGTAATGGAAAGCAAGGAGAAATGTGGGAAAGAAATCGAAGTTCAGCGAGGAGAAATGAATATGTTGAGGTTTGTCTGTGATACTGTAATTCTGTCTGAGGCAGCAAAGGGCTCGGAAGATTGGCTGAATGGAGGTGATAGGGCATTGAAGAAATTTTTTTAGATGAACGTCGGTAATTCAAGGCAACGGAGTATATTCCAATTGGTGAATCAAGGTAACAGAGTATACTGGAATTAAATCCTATAGTGTTGAGAGCGTTAGATGAGGAAATGAGACTTTAAAAGTATCATGAGAGTATCGACATTTAGGTCGTAAAATAATAGACAATGCCGGAAGTAGTGAGGGTATAAAATATACACTGGAAGTAACGATATAGCGTTCCTGAAAAATAGAACTTTGTTACTATGAAATGTGAGCTGACTACAAAATATTCTATCCTCGGATTACTTTAAGACGCTAGCTTGTGAGACAGGGAGGACAGCGAGATCAGGATGGAATGCGCGCGGCCGTCCTCCTGGCACACGGGCCAGCCTGAGTGCGGCTTTTAGGCGGTGCTCCACGCTGTTTCAGGCAAATGCTTCTCTGGTCCCAAGTCTGTGCCCCATGAAATACTATACACAAACAGTTAAAACGCGATAGCACAGAGCCGTGGCGCACACGACTTGCAGCCCTTCAGTTAACTGAGGACTGTGGCGACAGGAAGTTTAAGTAAAAATAAAGTTGCCAGATCACGAAAACAGTGGACTCCGTACGGAGGTGTGTGTGTGCCGTTATGTATCAGTGAAATGTGGACGATGGAAAGCGCAAACAACAAAAGTGGGTGGGACGGGTGCCGAAGAGCTATTGAGGTGAATCGTCTACAGAAGACCTATGTGGCACAAGTAGACGATAAGAAAGGGTAGGTACATAGGACACGCTCTGAGGCATTACCCAATAGTTCATTCTGTGATGGACAGAAGTGGCGAATAGAAGTTTTAGCGGGAGACCAGAGCATGAATGTAGTAAGCAGAAGACGGACCACTGCAAAGGGCGTCGTCAAAACAGTCTTCTGACTGATGACTACGCCAGCAACAACCAGCTCCGGATTCTGGTTATTTGGACTGGGGAGAAGGAATGGGTGGGGGCAGCGTTTGTTATTTTTCTACCCACCACCCACCCAAAAAGATAGCTTATTCCCACCTCCACTTTTGGCAATTTTAATGTCCACAGACGCCTAAAATCTGAATAATAATTGCAATAAAATACATAAATGCTTTAGTGCAATACTAATAATGGTAATTTCTTTACAGTAGTGCCTAGTATATCCCTTTAGCACAAGTTGCAAGAAATTACTATTCTGAAAAACACATCTGATAAGCACATGTCTAATGCAGCTGAACTAAGAACTCTGAAACTGTCAAAAGTGTGACGACGTTAAATTTGCACTCCCCGGGGTCAGCGTTAGGGCTGTGGATGCAGGTCTGCAGTCTGACTATAGGGGCACGTAAACGGAAGAAATGCTGGCTCTTTCAATCTTTTCCACTTCTATTCGTGACAGTCGGTCTTCCTTGTCACTTTTCTCGGGTGTCTTTCTCTTCCTGTCTCGGTTCACTCAACCTGTTGATAAATGTAAATGCCGTGTGGCTAGGGCCTCCCGTCGGGTAGACCGTTCGCCTGGTGCAAGTCTTTCGAGTTGACGCCACTTCGGCGACTTGCGCGTCGATAGGGACGAAATGATGATGATAAGGACAACACAACAGCCAATCCCTGAGCGGAGAAAATTTCCGACCCAGTCGGTGGGAACCTTGCCAGACTTGGTGCTGGCAGTGCGTTAGGTCGGCCCCTGAGTGTTTGCCTTCTGTTGTCTGCAATGTTCCCTGCAGTCACTCATGTCACAGTGACAGGTAAGTGCGTGTAAAGTGGCGTGCCTTTCAACGTAACTTTCTGTTTTCTTAAATTATCATCTCTTAATTTTCGTCTTTATTTTCTGATACTATGCTGAGAAATTTGGAAATTTACGCTTTTAGTAAAATATTCTGGGAGGAGTGAGGTGGGAGGCGTCCTCACCGTCGTGAGTCCCTCACCTCCATCCCCCCCCCCCCCCCCCCCCCCCCTGGATCTGCACGTGACAACAACAGGTTAATGTGAGGCGGAAACGTAACAGAGGTGCTGGCGGAAGTAAAGTTGTGTCGGCGGGTCCTGGGTGGAGTCGCCAGGTATCTCGATTTAGTCGATATTGTCCCAATTTTCCAGCTGGTATATCCAACTTGCGATTAAACCTTGTTGGGATGGGTAAAAATGTAAATCGCACAAATATCGACAGTATTTTCTACAATATTACGATCTCCACTTTAGATTGTTCATTAAGGGTTTTAAAACTGAAAAGCAATCTTGTAAAAGGTACTGAAATATAAAGTTCTACTTTAGTTTTAGACGGAGAACTAAGCGGCAAACCTCACTCAGTAGCCGTTGCTTTCGAGTCACAAGTCGAATATGACAGTGCTTAGACATTTCTCTGCAAGAACAACTAAGCAGTGTTCTGAAGTGTCCTTCTGCTGGGGCATCCTCGGTCAGCTAGAAGTCTAGAAGTCAGAAGCAGTAGCCGGCCGAGACACAAGCAGCAACAGGGAAGTAACCGATATGTGACTTTTAATACTTTCTAATTCACCTGGACCAGTGATCTCGTGGTCTAGGGGACAGTCGGCTCTCAGCCGTGGCAGCGTGCGGACGGCCCCGCGCGCCGGCCAGTGCTCCGCTGCAGGCGTTTGTTTACTTCCGCGTCGTAGCTTTCAGGCTTGCGTCCGTCCACCGTGAACAACATGTCGAGCGCTTACCGCCGTGCGACCCTTAAAGTTTCCTTCCCAGCTGAACATGCGCGACCTCGTGCACATGAAGTTGAAACGTTCATACGTGAAGAAGTTCGTTTAGATCCTAACCACGTTATCGGAATCCATTTTTCGATCACGAGTAGTGTCGTTCATATTAAAATGACAAACACCGAGGTGTGTGAAGATGTTATTCGCCGCCATGCCAATGGACTTAAGTTCAAATACTCTGATGGTCACGTCGGAGCCGTAACACTTGAACTCGCAGAGTACGGTCAACGCACGATTAGGGTGTTTGAACTACCTTTTGAAGTGCCGAAGGACGAAGTTGTCTCTGCGTTACAACCATACGGTAACGTCATCGGTTACGTAGAGGAAAAATGGCAAACCTTCACGCCCTACCATGTCCTTAATGGTGTGCGTCAGGTCAAAATTGAACTGAAAAAACATATTCCATCATACCTGACCATTGGCGGGGTGCGAGCCATTGTCATGTACGACGGCCAATACCGAACGTGTGCGGGTTGTGGACAAGAAGGCCACGTCAGATCCGCCTGCATGCGACGCCGCCTGATGCAGACGCCGGTCGGCGAGGAAGCGTCCCCAGCGGTGATGACTCAGATCCCTGTCACATACGCCAAGATTGCCCAGGAAGGTAGCACGTCTACACAGAGTCTTCCTGCTCCGTTGACGTCGTCTGATCAGGTAGATGCAACCGCTCCTGAGATTCCTTCTGAAGTGCCCCAGACGCCAGATCCTAACCTGCCGAATCATCGCAGCACCGTGACTGAAAATGCTACTGAGATGGACGTTGATCCGGGAGTGGTACCTACTTCTGCTTTCCTTCAGACTGGTCCGGAGTCAGACGAAAGCCACCCGCAATCGGACTCTGAACGACTTGTTCGAAAACAAGGGTCGACACGAAAGAGAAAGAAACGTAGCCGTACACCCCCTGATGAATCCATTCTACGGATGGATACCGGGGATGCAGACCCGAAGATGGACGACAAACCGATCTTTGATGACCGAAAGGCTGATGCGAAAGACCCGCCACAGGCGACCACTGGCAACGACCACCCCTCCTTACTGACGCCGTCGCCCCCACAGGTCGACGTTGAAGAGAGCCTATCCGATGAGACGAAAACTACGTCTCCTCTCCACGTGGATGACGTGCACAGCCGATGCCCTACCGCAGTATCAGTCTCCTGGGCAGACGACGTGGAGATCGAAGGGACTGGGGTGGACGCTGCTGATGATGGGGCACCCCCATCGGTTGCGCCCGCGCCCGCACTCTCTCCACAATAGCAGCCTCTTCAGCGGACCGGCAAGATCGACGACCTCTCGCTCCTGAAAAAGAAGCCCCGCCAGTGCCTGTGGGACTCCAACACCACCATTATCGTGTCGCAACGATTAACCTCGCGACCATTCGTGCACCCCACAAACTAGCGCTGCTCCGCGATATGATTTATGATGCGGACATAGATATTGCGCTTTTTCAGGAAGTGCATGTCGCCGATTTTTCACCACCACATGGCTTCACGGTGCATCTTTCTCCCGCTTCGGACACCGGTAGTGGTGTTGCCATCATCTTACGCGAAGGTCTTCCTGCCGAAGATGTCCTATACCTCCCCAGCGGCAGAGGTATGGCCCTTACTCTCTTTGGTGTACGCATCGTCAATATTTATGCGCCGTCGGGCTCCAGCTACCGTCGTGAACGCAATGCCTTCTTCGCGAATGAAGTCACACCCCTTTTTATGGGACCACACGATGACTGGATCATGGGTGGAGACTTCAACTGCACCCAGCGACCTCAGGATCAATTGCCGCGTCACTCACTATGCGCAGCTCTGGAAACAGTCGTCACGCGGCTACAATTTGTCGATACGTGGAGACATGTTCACGGTGATCTTTTGGGCTTTACGTACCACACTGCGCACTCCTCTAGCCGACTGGATCGCATCTACATCTCGCGATCCCTAATTCAACACACTCGACAGGCTGAAATCTGGCCTGTTGCTTTCTCAGACCATGAGGCTTACTTCTGTGATGTTGTTCTCACAAGACAGGCAGTATGGCACGGACGTGGTTTATGGAAACTGAACACGGCACTTCTTAATTCACCTGACTGTCGACTTCTAATAGAAGACACTTGGATCACATGTAATAGACGCCGACCCACGTATCCGTCTACCATATCCTGGTGGATCCAGTGTGCAAAACCTGCTCTTCGAAAAACTTTAATCCGGTATGGCAAAGATGTTGTCGCCTGGAGGAAGAGCACTATGGACTTTTACTACAGGATCCTACGAGAATGCTCCACGATGCCAGCCTCCCCTGAGCGCCATACAAGGATGAACCAAGCTAAGGCCCAAATCTCCAATCTCATGCGACGGCATTTGGAAGGGGCGATAGTACGATCTCGTACTGCTGATCGCATGCCTCATGAACATCCGTCGATGTACCATATCATCCAAGAACGACAAAATCGACGCCGAAAATTGATTCACGTCCTAACGGATCAAGAAGGTCGTCGCTACGTAACCCAATCTGCCATAGGGAATGTGCTTCACGCCCACTACCGGCAGCTCTACGCCGCAGTTCCACATTCCCCAGAGTTGATCGAGGAAGTCTCACAGCTCAACTTCGGTGGTATCCCAGGAGATGCGGCGATTGACTTGATGTCGGAGGTGACTGATGAGGAAGTCCGCGATGCGATCCGGGCAGGAACCATCAATCGCTCCCCGGGCCCCGACGGTCTTCCCCTCGAATTTTATCGCACCTTCCGTGATTTGTTGGAGTCCACCTTCACCTCCATCTGTCGGGAACTGGTGTCTCCGGAAGTACCTGTGCCGGACGCTTTCATGGAAGGAATTATTATTCCTGTACATAAACCGCACGGTGGCAACAATATCAGTGATTATCGGCCCCTCACCCTGCTTAACAGTGATATGAAAATCTTCACTCGCCTTTTGGCAGCACGACTTAAAAACGTTGCCCGCTATGTTGTGTCGCCAGACCAAGCATCTTTGGGAGGCGACAACAATATTCGCACGGCTTTATGCCGCTACAGGGATATGATCGCCGTTACCCAGGCACAACGCCTCTCTGGGGCACTTGCGTCTTTGGACTTTAGTCAAGCTTTTGATAGGGTTGACCATTCGTTCCTTACGGCCGCTCTCCACCATATGGGTTTCCCGGTCGCCGTTATCACGGTAGTGATGCGCCTTCTGCAGGGTGCCTCATCCAGGATTATGTACAATGGCAGACTCACTCCACCGATAATAATAGGTCGATCCGTACGTCAAGGTTGCCCTCTATCAGCAATTTTGTACGCCTTTTCCTTGGAATCCTTGCTATGTGGACTAAGACAACGTTTGGTAGGGTTGTCCATAGATCGCTACCGATTCTGTTGCACGGCCTATGCTGACGATGTCGTCATCTGTTTACGTAATGCCGACGAAGTTCGAGCTGTTTTGACGTGGGTAGCGACTTATGGTGAGGCGTCGGGTAGCTCTTTAAACGTACGTAAGTCACAAGTTATGTTCATTGGCACGGGACTTCCCGTGGAGTGCGTTACACCTCTCACCACCGTTGATACCATTCGTTGTTTGGGAATAGATTTTTCATCTGATCTCCGGCGTTCAGCCACCATCAACTGCCGACGCCTCCTTTTAATGATCAGAGCAGGTCTTATGGACCATCGCCTTCGATCCCTAGATATTCTCCAACGAGCTCGATATGTCAATACATATGTCGCATCCCGAGTTCCCCATGTAGCGCAAGTTCTACCTTTCCCGCTTACTGTGGCACGTCGCATGTTGGCAGCGATGGCATCTTTCGTCAGCTCTGGGATGTTGTTCAAAGTTAACTATGCGACCCTTACTCTTCCCCGTGAACGAGGTGGGATAGGTCTGTTTCAAGTGCCGGATAGAGCTTGCGCCCTATTTGTCAGCTCCCAGATGACGGTATGGACACGTTGCCCAACGAGCCTCACTGGTCTCCTCCTGTCGGCATACTCGCCGGTCTCACTGTCAGCCCCAGTGATGATCTCGGATGTTCCGGCCCAGTTCCATTATATACGGTACTTCTTTCTGGAACTCAGTTACCTACGCCTCACCTTACCAAGACAGCTTTTACTCAAGACAAAGGCAGTATACAATGTCCTCCAATTAGGTCGTCCACCTAACCCGATTGAACAAAAGTTCCCCCAGGTTGACTGGCGTCATGTATGGCGCGCGGTGTTCGCCTGTTACCTTGACACGAATGCTCAATCTGTCTGGTACATAACTGTCAATGGTAAGCAAATCAACCAATTTCGCCTTCATCGTATCCACCTCGCCCAATCACCTCTATGCTCCACGTGTGGAGTGCCAGACAATGATGAACATCGGTTTGTTTGCGGACCGGCGGCGGAGGTTTGGCACTTGGTTCGACGTATTGTGGCTTTTCTAACGCGGGACATTCCGGATCGGATTACTCCCCTTTCATTATTATTTCCGGAACGTGACTATTTTCCTCGGACAAAGACCAATGCTGTGAATTGGATTCGCGGACATGCCATTTACTACTTATTTGGACAAACTGTGGACTCTGCACTCGATTTTTGGACATACCTCAATGACCGTCATTATGTCGTTGTCCGTCACCCAAAATACAGACAATTTTTCTCGAACTTCCTTGGGAGTGCTTTCCACGAGCCGCCTCGCAGCTGGAATGTGTTAAGCCAAGAGAGACGAAGGTTTCCTGTTTGAACCAATGAACATTTCTGAACAATTGAACGGAACACATCAATTTCGAGAAGACGTGACTCAACATATTACCAGCGGGGCGCAGAAGGCCTCTGATCAATTACACAAAAACAAAAAAAATAAAAAAAAAAATTAAAAAAAATAAATAAATACAAAACAAACAAAAAATTAAAATAAAATTCAGGAAAAAAAAAGGGGTAGCGTCTGTGATTCATAATCAAAATGTCTTCGGTCCCGGGTTCGATCCCCGCCACTGCCTAAATTTTGATAAATAATCAATATTGGTGGCCGAAGACTTCCGGCATAAGAAGTCAGCCTCATTCTGCCAACGGCCTTATCAAAGAGGGCGGAGGAGCGGATAGAGGTTCAGGGCACTCTCTTGTCCTAGGGGTGGGAAATTGCCCCTAAAGGCGGAAGAATCAGCAATGATCAACGACATAAGGATGCAGAAGGCAATGGAAACCACTGCATTTAAGACACGTAACGTGTATCCACAGGACATGTGGCCTGTAATTGAAGAAGTATCATGATGATCCCTCCATTGGCAAAAGATTCCAGAATAGTCCCCCATTCGGATCTCCACGAGGGGACTGCCAAGGTGGAGGTTACCATGAGAAAAAGATTGAATAATCAACGAAAGGATAACGTTCTACGAGTCGGGGCGTGGAATGTCAGAAGCTTGAACGTGGTAGGGAAACTAGAAAATCTGAAAAGGGAAATGCAAAGGCTCAGTCTAGGGGTCAGTGAAGTGAAGTGGAAGGAAGACAAGGATTTCTGGTCAGATGAGTATCGGGTAATATCAACAGCAGCAGAAAATGGTATAACAGGTGTAGGATTCGTTATGAATAAGAAGGTAGGGCAGAGGGTGTGTTACTGTGAACAGTTCAGTGACCGGGTTGTTCAGATCAGAATCGACAGCAGACCAACACCAACAACGATAGTTCAGGTATACATGCTGATGTCGCAATCTGAAGATGAACAGACAGTGAAAGTGTATGAGGATATTGAAAGGGTAATGCAGTATGTAAAGGGGGACGAAAATCTAATAGTCATGGGCGACTGGAATGCAGGTGTAGGGGAAGGAGTAGAAGAAAACGTTACAGGAGAATATAGGCTTGGGACAAGGAATGAAAGAGGAGAAAGACTAATTGAGTTCTGTAACAAGTTTCAGCCAGTAATAGAGAATACCCTGTTCAAGAATCACAAGAGGAGGAGGTATACTTGGAGAAGGCCGGGAGATACGGGAAGATTTCAATTAGATTACATCATGGTCAGACAGAGATTCCGAAATCAGATACTGGATTGTGAGGCGTACCCAGGAGCAGATATAGACTCAGATCACAATATAGTAGTGATGAAAAGTAGGCTGAAGTTCAAGACATTAGTCAGGAAGAATCAATACGCAAAGAAGTGGGATACAGAAGTACAAAGGAATGACGAGATACGTTTGAAGTTCTCTAAAGCTATAGATACAGCAATAAGGAATAGCGCAGTAGGCAGTACAGTTGAAGAGGAATGGACATCTCTAAAAAGGGCCATCACCGAAGTTGGGAAGGAAAACATAGGTACAAAGAAGGTAGCTGTGAAGAAACCATGGGTAACAGAAGAAATACTTCAGTTGATTGATGAAAGGCGCGCTCGACAGTTACTTTGAAGAGATGCCGCGAACGTTGGGCTGCCAGATGGCAGCACGGGAGCCTACCGTCCCCACCGCTTCGGCGGACATCCCCCACCCTCACCTGCCCTACAGGCGGTTGTTAACGCAACGCATCAGTACTCGAGACTAGGATCCGGGAACGTTGGGGATTACGTATCTGTGAGAAAATACAGAATTTTCTCGTAATTTCCTTAAATCACCGCAAGTGGACTGCCAAACTCTCGCCCACAACCTTTCATAAACTGAACCCACTCCCCTCAGTCACTGGTGACTCTGACGTCGACGAGTCGCTTATCCGGGGTTTTTCTTTTTCCTTATTTTTTTACTTGTAATGCCTCTACTAGCGTTTGTAGATTATTTCTGTATTATTTCTGACGTCTGGCATTTTAATAAAACGAAAGGACGATCACTACAATCTCGAATCAGACTGCAAAAAAACCATTCCGTTTTTACTGCGGACTTTGTGTCTCCGCTGAGTGGTTATTTAAATATATTACACTGAGAAGGGAGTGAGACAGTGATGTAGCCTATGTCTCATGTTATTCAATCTGTACACAGACCAAGCAGTAATGGAAAGCAAGGAGAAATGTGGGAAAGAAATCGAAGTTCAGCGAGGAGAAATGAATATGTTGAGGTTTGTCTGTGATACTGTAATTCTGTCTGAGGCAGCAAAGGGCTCGGAAGATTGGCTGAATGGAGGTGATAGTGCATTGAAGAAATTTTTTTAGATGAACGTCGGTAATTCAAGGCAACGGAGTATATTCCAATTGGTGAATCAAGGTAACAGAGTATATTGGAATTAAATCCTATAGTGTTGAGAGCGTTAGATGAGGAAATGAGACGCTAAAAGTATCATGTTCCGGGAAAATCAGGAATACAGAAATACAAGTCGGTGAGGAATGAAATAAATAGGAAGTGCGGGGAAGCTAAGACGATATGGCTGCAGGAAAAATGTGAAGACAACGAAAAAGATATGATTGTCGGAAGGACAGACTCAGCATACAGGAAAGTCAAAACAACCTTTGGTGACATTAAAAGCAACGGTGGTAACATTAAGAGTGCAACATGAATTCCACTGTTAAATGCAGAGGAGAGAGCAGATAGGTGGAAAGAATACATTCAAAGCCTCTATGAGGGTGAAGATTTGTCTGATGTGATAGAAGTAGAAACAGGAGTCGATTTAGAAGAGATAGGGGATCCAGTATTGGCATTGGAATTTAGAAGAGCTTTGGAGGACTTACGGTCAAATAAGGCAGAAGGGATAGGTAACATTCCATCAGAATTTCTAAAATCATTGGGGGAAGTGGCAACAAAACGACTATTCACGTTGGTGTGTAGAATATATGAGTCTGGCGACATACAATCTGACTTTCGGAAAAACATCATCCATACAATTCCGAAGACAGCAAGAGCTGACAAGTGCGAGAATTCTCGCACACTCAGCTTAACAGCTCATGCATCGAAGCTGCTTACAAGAATAAGATACAGACGAATGGAAAAGAAAATTGAGAATGCGCTAGGTGACGATCAGTTTGGCTTTAGGAAAAGTAATGGGACAAGAGAGGCAATTCTGACGTTACAGCTAATAATGGAAGCAAGGGTAAAGAAAAATAAAGACACTTTCATAGGGTTTGTCGACCTGGAAAAAGCGTTCGACAATATAAAATGGTGCAAGCTGTTCGAGATTCTGAAAAAAGTAGGGGTAAGCTATAGGGAGAGACGGGTCATATACAATATGTAAAACAACCAAGAGGTAATAATAAGAGTGGTCGATCAAGAAAGAAGTGCTCGTATTAAGAAGGTAAGTCAAGGCTGCAGCCTTTCGCCCCTACTCTTCAATATGTACAGCGAGCAAGCAATGATGGAAATAAAAGAAAGGTTCAGGAGTGGAATTAAAATACAAGGTGAAAGGATATCAATGATACGATTCACTGATGACATTGCTATCCTGAGTGAAAGTGAAGAAGAATTAAATGATCTGCTGAACGGAATGAACAATCTAATGAGTACGTACACAGTATGGTTTAAGAGTAGATCGGAGAAAGACGAAGGTAATGAGAAGTAGTAGAAATGAGAACAGCGAGAAACTTAACATCAGGATTAATGGTCACGAAGTCAATGAAGTTAAGGAATTCTGCTACCTAGGCAGTAAAATTACCAATGACGGATGGAGCAAGGAGGACATCAAAAGCAGACTCGCTATGTCAAAAAAGGCATTTCTGGCCAAGAGAAGCCTACTAATATCAAATACCGGCCTTAATTTGAGGAAGAAATTTCTGAGGTTGTACGTCTGGAGTACAGCATTGTATGGTAGTGAAACATGGACTGCCGGCCGAAGTGGCCGTGCGGTTAAAGGCACTGCAGTCTGGAACCGCAAAACCGCTACGGTCGCAGGTTCGAATCCTGCCTCGGGCATGGATGTTTGTGATGTCCTTAAGTTAGTTAGGTTTAACTAGTTCTAAGTTCTAGGGGACTAATGACCTCAGCAGTTGAGTCCCATAGTGCTCAGAGCCAAACACGGACTGTGGGAAAACTGGAACAGAAGAGAATCGAAGCATTTGAGATGTAGGGTTATATACGAATGTTGAAAATTAGGTGGATTGATAAGGTAAGGAATGAGGAGGTTCTACGCAGAATCAGAGACGAAAGGAATATGTGGAAAACGCTGATAAGGAGGAGGGGCAGTATGATAGGACATCTGCTAAGACATGAGGGAATGACTTCCATGGTACTAGAGGGAGCTGTAAAGGGCAAAAACTGTAGAGGAAGACAGAGATTGGAATACGTCAAGCAAATAATTGAGGACGTAGGTTGCAAGTGCTACTCTGAGATAAAGAGGTTAGCACAGGAAAGGAATTCGTGGCGGGCCGCATCAAACCAGTCAGTAGACTGATGACCAAAAAATAAAAAATAAAAAAATTCACCTGAGCGCAGGTAGTTAGGATTTTGAATCTCTCCATATTAATCTAATCTATCAGACACAGTTCCTGCGTTTTCGTCAGGGTCTACAGTAGAGCTGCGCAGCATGTGCCGATAGTCCATTTATCTGCATAGTTTAGTTTTCCACGCTCTTAAGTATGGACAGGGACTGCGACTGTTGTGTCCGGATGCGAGCCGAGTTGGCGACACTTCGCTCTCAGCTTCAGGCTGTGATGGCTTCGGTTACACAGCTTGAGGCTGTAGTGGATGGGCACCACTGTTGAGGGCTGGCCGTGGGGATCCAACGGACGTCCGAGCCCTCCGATCGGTCCTCACCGGTGGCCAGCCCAGTTACAGCTCCCACTGAGGTTGACGCCTCATCTGTGGTCGACTAGGAGGTCGCCCCGGGGCGTAGCAGGAGGCGAAACTCTTCCCAGAGTTCGCACATAAGGCCCCCCCTGTTTGTCTGACAAACAGGTTCCAGGTGCTCTCTGTGGCTGACACTGTCGCTGAGCCGGATTCTGTCACCTGTCCTGTTTCATAGGAAACCTCTCAGCCTGCAAGATCCGGACTATCACAGAGGGTGGGATTATTGATAGTTGGGAGCTCCAATGTCAATGTTAGGTGCGTTAGAGGTCCCCTTAGGCACATTGCTGCCAAGAAGGAAAAGAAAACCAATGTGCACTCCGTGTGCATACCGGGTGGAGTCATTCCAGATGTGTAACGAGTCCTCCCGGATGCCATGAAGAGTACAGGGTGGAGCCAACTGCAGGTGGTTGCTCACGTCGGTACCATTGATGTGTGTCAATTTGGATCAAAAGAGACTCTCTCTGGTTTCGAGCGGCTAACAGAAATGTTAAAGGCTGCCATTCTTGCTTGCAGGATGAAAGCAGAGCTGATCATTTGCAGCATAGTCGACAGGACCGATTGCAGACCTCTGGTACAGAGGCGAGTGGAGGGTCTGAATCAGAGGCTCAGACGCTTCTGCGACCGTGTAGGCTGCAGATTCCTCGACTTGCGCCAAAGGATGTTTGGGTTTCGGGTTCCACTGAATAGGTCAGGTGTCCACTATATGCAGGAGGCGGCTACATGGGGAGCAGGGGCTGTGTTGCGTGGACTGGGTGGTTTTTTAGGTTAGAGGGTTTGGGAGAACACAAGAAGGGCTTCAGTCACACAGGGTGCAGGTCGAACACAGGATGAAAGTAGATACAGGTACCATCCGTGTAATGGTTGTAAATTGTCGTAGCTGTGTTGGGAAACTACCAGAGCTCCAAGTGCTAATAGAAGGCACAGATGCTCAAATCGTTATAGGCATTGAAAGCTGGCTAAAGCCGGATGTGAGTTCAGCCGAAATTTTTGTGAAGAAACTAACGGTGTTCCGAAAGGATAGGCTAAACACGCTTGGCGGTGGCGTGTTTGCTGCTGTTAAAAGTAGTTTCTCTTGTCGCGAAATTGAAGTAGATAGTTCCTGGGAGTACATATGGTCGGAGGTCATTGTTGGCAACCGCAATAAAATGATAATTGGATCCTTTTACCGACCTCCCTATTCAGCTGCTGTAAAGTTCAAAGAAAACTTAAGTTTGATTTCAAACACGTAGCCGACTCTTACGATTATAGTTGGGGTTACTTTAATTTACCCTCGATATGTTGGCGAAAATACATGTTTAATTCTGGAGGTACGCATAGAACATCATCCGAAATTGTGCTAAACGCATTCTCCGAAAATTATTTCGAGCAGTTAGTTCATGAGTCCACGCGAATAGTAAACGGTTGTGAAAACACACTTGACCTCTTAGCAACAAATAATCCTGAGTCAATAGCGGGCATCAAATCGGATACAGGGATTAGTGAACACAGGGTCGTCGTAGCGACATTGAATACTGTAACCCCCAAACCCTCCAAAAATAAACGAAAAGTATACCTATTCAAAAAAGCAGATAAAAATTCACCTGACGCCTTCCTGAGAGACAATGTCCACTCCTTCCAAATCAATAATGTAAGTGTAGACCAGATGTGGCTTGAATTCAAAGAAACAGTATGGGCAGCAGTTGAGAGATTTATACCAAGTAAATTAAGAAATGACGGAGCTGATCCTCCTTGGTACACAAAACGGGTCAGAAAACTGTTGCAGAAACAACGACACAAACATGCCAAATTTAAACAGACGCAAAATCCCTAAGATTGGCGATCTTTCACAGAAGCTCGAAATTTAGCGTGCACTTCAATGCGAGATGCTTATAACAGTTTCCGCAACGAAACTTTGTCTCGAAACCTGGCAGAAAATCCAAAGAGATTCTGGTCGTATGTGAAATATGCTAGCGGCAAGACACAATCACTGCCTTCTCTGCGCGATAGCAATGGATATGCTATCGAAGACAGTGCTGCCAAAGCAGAGTTACTAAACACAGCTTTCTGAAATCCCTACACAAAAGGAGACGAAGTAAACATTCCAGAATTCGAATCACGAACAACTGCCGACATGAGTAACGTAGAAGCAAATATCCCCAAAGTAGTGAAGCAACTTATTTATTTATTCGTTCGGCATATTCAAGGCAAATATTACAGTGTCATTACAATCGACCAGGAAATTACAACACTACACAATGCTACTTATAGTTTTGAGCCAATCTATGGCTAGGTCAGGCAGGTAAAGTATGTCCTTCAGTTCACCACTATATCCTACCACTTCACACACCAGTAGGTGGTCTGTTGTCTGGATTTCACCACATTCACACACGGGACTCTCCGCAAGTCCCCACTTATTCATTAGATGTTTGCACCTTCCCACGCTTGTTCTAAGGCGATTTAAGGCAACCCAGAGCTTCCGAGGGAGATCAAAACCATTTATCTTCTTGCTGGGGTCATCGATAAGCTTTTGGTTCTTGTGTGTCCCTTTGCGCCATGATTCCCCCCAGGCTAGCTTTGGGTCGAAGTCCTGTAATTCCCTGCCAATCTTCCAAAAGGGGGACCTAGATTTTAGCTTGTTGATGGGTGATAAGTCTTGGTGTATAGGGAGTTCTGGATTGTGTACGATCTTCCTATATATTCTTGAGGTCGCCATGGAGCGCCTTATATCAGGGGGTTCTACGTTGGCAAGGACTGGGAGCCAGTCACATGGGGTAGCCCTAAGTGTGCCTGAGATAATTCTCATCGTCTCTTTCAATTGGGTGTCTACTTTATTTACATGCGCACTTTTCGCCCAGACTGGTGAACAATATTCAGCCACGCTGTACACGAGGGCTAATGCTGACGTCCTTAGTGTATGAGCTCCGCACCCCCATGATGTTCCGGCCAGTTTAGACATAATGGCATTTCGAGATTTTAATTTCTGTTTGGTTTCTTCCAGATGGGAGCTAAACGTTAGTGTGCGGTCTAATTTTACTCCCAGATATTTGGGCTTATCTTCATGTCTGATATGCCGGTCATTCAGGGAAAGCTGTAGTTTCCTGCGTGAAGCTCTGTTATTAAGGTGCATTATGGTACAGGTCGTTTTATTGGGGTTGGGATGCAAATGCTACTTAAGGTAGTAGGTGTTCAGCGCTTCAAGGTCCGCATTCAATGTTTTTTCAAGATCTTCGAAATTTTTGCTTTGGTATGCGATGGCCAGATCATCCGCATACGCAAATTTACGAGACCTGGTGCTCGGCATATCAGATATGTATAAATTAAAAAGGGTCGGCGCCAGGGCTGACCCCTGCGGCAGGGCATTGTTTATGACCATGCTTTTGCTGCTCTTTCCATGGAGATAGACCTTGATCTTCCTGCCTGTCAGCATATTTTTTAGTAATGTGTACGTCTGATTGCATTTGATAATTCGAGTAAGCTTGAGCAGTAGTCCTTTGGTCCAGACAGTGTCATAGGCTGATGTAAGATCTATTAAAACCAGGCCCGTTTTCAGCTTGTTCTGATAGCCTTTCTCTATATACGTTGTAAGGGACAAAACTTGTTCACAGCAGTTCCTTCCCACACGGAACCCTGCTTGATAGTCCGGGAGGTTCGCCTCAAGGTATGGTGCTAGTCTGGCCAGTAATATTCTCTCAAATAGTTTGTAAGAGGTACAAAGCAGTGAGATCGGTCTATAGTTCTTTGGATTATCTCCATCCTACCCTGGTTTCAGTACCACTATTACCTTAGCTTCTTTCCATAACTTCGGGAGTGCACCTGATTTAATGCATTCCGTGAAGAGCTTGGCCATCCATTTCCTCCCAATGGGTCCCAGCTCCCTCAGAAATTCTGGGAGGATTTCGACGGGTCCGATTGATTTCCCTGTTTTCATTAGTGTTAGGGCCTGGGTAATCTCCTCGACGTCTACTGCTTTGACAATATCTAGATTAGTTGGGTTATTGGCAACTTAAATCACTTAATAAAAGGAAGTCTTCTGGTCCAGACTGTATACCAATTAGGTTCCTTTCAGAGTATGCTGACGCATTAGCTCCACACTTAACAATCATATACAACCGTTCGCTCGACGAAAGATCCGTAGCCAAAGACTGGAAAGTTGCACAGGTCACACCAATATTCAAGAAAGGTAGTAGGAGTAATCCACTTAATTGTAGGCCCATATCGTTAACGTAGATATGCAGCAGGATTTTGAAGCATGTATTGCGTTGAAACATTATGAACTACGTCGAAGAAAACGGTCTATCGACACACTGTCAACATGGGTTTAGAAAACATCGTTCTTGTGAAACACAACTGGCTCTTTATTCGCATGAAGTGTTGAGTGCTATTGACAAGGGATTTTTGGATTTCCGGAAGGCTTTTGACACTGTACCACACAAACGGTTTGTACTGAAATTGCGTGCTTATGGAATATCGTCAGTTATATGACCGGATTCATGATTTCCTGGCAGAGAGGTCACAGTTCGTAGAACTGTCGAAAAGTCATCGAGTAAAACACAAGTGATTTCTGGCGTTCCGCAAGGTAATGTTAGAGGCCGTTTGGTGTTCCTTATCTATATAAACGATTTGGCAGACAATCTGAGTAGCCGTCGTAGGTTGTTTGCAGATGACGCTGTCGTTTATCGACAAATAAAGTCATCAGAAGATCAAAACAAATTCAAAAACGATTTAGAAAAGATATCTGAATTGTGCTAAAAGTGGCAGTTGACCCTAAATAACGAAAAGTCTGAGGTCATCCTCATGAGTGCTAAGAGGAATCCGTTAAACTTCGGTTACACGATAAATCAGTTTAATCTAAAGGCCATAAATTCAACTAAATACGTAGGAATTACAATTACAAACAACTTAAATTGGAAGTAACACACAGAATATGTTGCGGGGAAGACTAGCCAAGAGTGCGTTTTATTGGCAGAACACTTAGAAAATGTAACAGACCTACTAAGGAGACTGCCTACACTACGCTTGTCCGTTCTCTTTTAGAATACTGCTGCGCGGTGTGGGATGCTTACCAGATAGGACTGACAGAGTACATCGAGGAAGTTCAAAGAAGGGCAGCACGTTTTGTATTATCGCGAAATATGGGAGAGTGTGTCACCGAAATGAGACAGGATTTGGGCTGGACATCATTAAAAGAAAGGCGTTTTTCGCTGCGACAGAATCTTCTCACGAAATTCCAGTCACCAGCTTTTTCCTCCGAATGCGAAAATGTTTTGTTGACACCGACCTACATGGGGGGAAACGATCACCACGACAAAATAAGGGAAATCAGAGATCGTACGAAAAGATATAGTTGTTCATTCTTTCCGCACGCTGTACGAGACAAGAATAATAGAGAGTCGTGAAGGTGGTTCGATGAACCCTCTGCCGGGCACTTAAATGTGATTTGCAGAGTATCCATGTAGATGTAGATGTAGATGACGCGCGTGTCAAAACATCGAAAAGAGAAGCGACCGATGACTTGCAGCGTGGCATGAACTACTCTGACAAACGATTTGACTTTGAAGAGACCTTGTACAAAGCTTTCAAACCACTTTCATTAATTGGGTAGCAGTGCTTAGTCTTAGAATTCGTAGAAGTGACGTCTCTAGATGAACTTCGTGTGGCCGAGGATCTGATGTTCGAAGAATGTGTGCAACTGAACACATTTTTTAAGGATGAAGAGCAGAATTTTTTAAGGTGAAGTCGCATGATAAGTGGATGAAATTTTTTCGACATTATGAAAACAGTGAAAACTTGTACGAAGTTGCCTGTTTCGTGTTTTTTATACCTCATTCCATTGCTGCTCTAGATCGAATTTTCAGGCTGATGAGGAACACTTAGCGAGCTAAGAAAAACCCTTTGCCAACACTTCCATTGCAAATTGAATTAATGGTGAACACGATTCAGTCAGTTACGTTCCTGAAGTTTCCTTGTTTTATCGGTGGGGAAGAGGGGAAGATCCTACTAGGAAGGTTAAAAAGCGAGCAAAAATATCAATAAGGCAAAATGCAGTGCTTTGTTTTATTGTATTCTGAATTTTTCCCTAAGTTAGTTTTGTGTAGGTTTCGTAAAAAAATCCCGATTTAGTTCAGGAAAAACCTGGCAACGATGGTCGCGGGTACTGATGAGAACAACCGAATATAAACAGTCGACTCAGTCGGTTGTTGGGAAGGAATCCCATCACTCGGCTGTACGTTTACTTACCGGTTGAAATTATCCATTCATTTCTTGGATTGTAACCGACCTGTGGCAACAACCGACGAGTTTAAATTTAATAGAATGGCTATGCCTCCGCCAAGTTTGAAGCAAATTGAATACTCGTCAGTCATTTTATGTGTAATCAAGGGCGTCGTCTGCTGTGTCACTGCTCGAAATTGATTTCGACTAACTTCGAATTCCTCATGCCAGCTTGAATTTTTCTCAAAAAACAGTACACTTGCGATTTGTATGTACAATGACTGCAACAAGGAAAGTTTTAGTCGAATTAAGGATAAACTTTTCGATGTATTGTGTTGTTGTATAAGTTCGTGGCATTTTTTTCCGAAAGTTTAATAAACACAACACATACATAGTCATCAGTAATACATTGTCTTATACTATTTACAAGTCTTCCAACACTGGGCAGACGAGAAGAACCCGTTTGACCTTGTTCGGACTGCATTTGCATCTGGAAAGCAAGTCCCTTTAAGTTTCTTCGAAAGAGATGGGAAAATGTGGAAATATATTAACTGAGAAATCCGAACAAATATATAAGTGGGAACACCTCTGTGGGTGAAAACATTGAATAAACTTGATACAACAGTCAAGGACTTGTGTCAATTGATTGTCGCACGTTATGAGAAACCACTGAAATCCAGAGAGTGGGTGACGAACATCCACACAGCCGACGTGGCCGCAGAGATTGGTTACTCTCGACTGAAAAAAACCGATTGGCCAACCGGTTATCAGAAAACATCCGGTTGTCCCGTCTCTAACCGTAAGTACTGTACATCAGTACAGCTTAGTCGGCAGAGCGAAGGTAAAAACTGCGGGTTCTAAACCCAGCTCTAACATTCCAGCCTGCTTTAAATGGGAGGACACTCCGTTGCAGAGTGAATGGTTCATTATGGGCTATAAAAACGAACAGCAAGTAAGAAAATGCGAGAAAAAAGTAGTTGTGTGGTGGAACGGCGCCTATTCCCGGGCCCTGGGCCACCTGGACTGGTAACAACCACCGCCTCGCTAGCGACTACTCCGGGCCTCGGCTCCCTGGCTGAGACTTTGCTGCGCAGTTCGCTCTTTAGCACGTCGCGTCTTACTGTCTCGATCGGCCTCGGCCGCGTTTCGTGCGGCGTCGCGAGGCGAGCAGCGCCCCTGTCGTCAGGCGGCTGTCGAGCACGGAGAACCCCCTCACACCCCCGGGTCAATGCTCGTGGACGCCGCCGCGGTCGTTCTGGAGCTCACAGAACGATGGAAACTGCGTGCACAGCCGCAGTTTTCTCCCACACAACGGCTCCCCAGTCGCTTGGGTTACAGGAACGCGCCACCGCTCCCAGCCGGGAGTCGCCTCTCTGGAAGCGCACGACCTCCAACGTCGCACGGAACCTACAAGGAGAATATTCTCAATTGCCACCAAACTCATTTTAACCAATTTTAGTACATTCAGATTACTAAACAGTAAGACATTATCCAGTAAAAATCACACTGGTGACGGAATTATAATAATACGACGCAAAAAACATCTATGACCACAGATAATTCTAAAACTGGGACAGCCACAGCTAAAATAGTTATACACTATTGACTGACAATTTGTACAGTAGACAGTTGTTTAAATAAAGCTGTTAAAACTATAAAATATAAAACTGAATGAAGGGTCCGATACTGCGCTGTAGCAACACTAGCCTGATGACCAGGATGACTCTTACTGAATAAAGACAGACACACCAAACTGTTGGACTCCTCATTCAGTTTTGTATTTAATAGTTTTAACACCTGTGTTTAAGCAAATGTCTACTGTCAATGACCACGCACAGCTATGGCTACACTTGGCAGCGTCGCCATTATGCCCACTAGATCAGTGGTTTCCACTTTTCCTAACAACATCAACCCAGACGAGATGGAGTATGGTCCAGTAAGGGCGCCTTCAAGGCCCCACTCACACGAGCCACGGGAGACGCGCAGAGAGCAGCTGCTCCTTCGTCGTCGCTGACGGCTGTCGCGCCTGCCTCGCCGCAGTACTCCGGTTGTGTCATGCAGTCTGGTGACCGGGATTACTCTCTTTTACTTATGTTACTGAATAAGAAAAAAAAGGAGTTAATTTAAAAGTAAACACAAGGTGCCACTATTTCTCGAAGGAAGAGTACTTAAGGGTTTACAAAGAAGGCAGCCATCGAGCCAGATGACTGTGCGACGCTTAATTACAAAAACTTGCTCTAGATACTGTTCCTGGGTTGTGTCATTCGCACCACAGATTCAGGCTCACTGAAGATGGAGCAAATAGAAAATCGCCAGATTGACGTGTGTTTCAAGAATTCATTGCTTCTTAAAAAGTTAACTGACGATGAAATTAAATTTCCTCAAAGCAGACAGTTGCATAAAGCCTCTCATTACTTTCGCCTTGTAATCGTTGTTGATAAGTTTCTGTGTTAATACAGATACAATTTCTTTTTAGAGAGTTTTCGGGTAGTCTCTGTGGGCCTAGGAGATACACTTACGTGACAAAAGTCACGGGACAGCGACATGTACGTATACAGACAGGGCCACCAGCACACAGACCGTGATTTCGAACGTTATCGTTCAGCGTGCCGAGTTCAACGTGCTTCTCAACGCTCAGGAACCCCGCGAGTTGCGCACACGGGACGTCGGCCTCCACGTGGTGTACGCGATCGCAGCGAACTGTTTACGAAATAGACGCGCGTAAAATTCCTACATTAGGTCCACGAGACGCACATTTCCTCCACTGTCCACACGCTAGTCATGTCGCTGTGTCTATCGTATACATAAAAAACTCAATATCTAAGAAAGGAAGGTACCACGTCCAGTCAATAAAGGACATCGCCTTATAAAATTTCCATTATAAACAGTGCGATACGAATTTACAATAGTTTTCCACATAAGATAAAAATTATTTCATTATTCACACTTTCAGGAAAACCCTAAGGTGACTTTTAGTTGGTCACTGTTGCTACTCAGAAGCCAACCGAACAAACCCACTCCTCGAAAAGAGCGCACTTATATTTACAAAACAGCGATTGTATACATTTATAAGAAAGTGTCAGAACCTATTAAAAACGTGAATGTTAGAACAAAAATATCTGGATGTAGTGGCACGTGAACCATCAACTCATAATACTTGTCGATACGAATTTGTGGCGCTCCTCCGGCCGATACGTTGACCACGATTCTTGGATGACCGTCTCGCATCTTACCATCTCCTGCAAGCTTTAATCGTAGGAGTACTGCTAACTGAAATTTAATTATAACAATTTGTACCAAGGACGATATGCTTCTGATGGATCCTCAACATGCCGTTCCCTTCAAATGGCGTGCTCTCGTAATAAGCAAGTTATAATAACTCTTTCACCACGGATATTACGTTTTTCGTCATTTTATTACAACGAATCGTACAATCAACTACGGGTCTGCGACTGATCCTCAATTTGCTCGTGCTCAGAAACGGGACATATAGCCCATATATTGGCTTCTGCTGGAGGGCCGCGTGGTTAGAGGCTCCATGTCACGGACTGCGCGGACCCTCCTGCCGAAGGTTCGAGACCTCCCTCGGCCATGGCCATGGGTGTGTGTGTGTTATTCTTAGCATAAGTTAGTTTAAGTTGGTTTAATTAGTGTGTAGGCCTAGGGACCGATGACCTTTGCACTTTGGTCTCTTAAGAACTCACACACATTTGAACATTTTTCAACTGAAGGCCAATATGGCGCCTCACAACTCTGTACTGAAGGGAGATGCCGGCCGATGTGGCCGAGCGGTTCTACGCACTACAGTCTGGAACCGTCAGTTTCGAATCCTGCCTCGGGCATCGATGTGTGTGATGTCCTTAGGTTAGTTAGGTTCAACTAGTTCTAGGGGACTGATGACCTCAGAAGTTAAGTTCCATAGTGCTCAGAGCCATTTGAATTTGAAGGGAGATGGCGTGCGTGTAACGTTGGTGACGCTCTGCCGTCAACGTTCAAACGCACGTTCAGAATATCTGACACGCTAGATATTCCTCCGCACTTTCGAAAAGACTCCCCTGCTTCCACGCAATGACGCTGGAAACTCGGCACGCTCGACGTTCGGATGCAAGGTCCACGTGCCGACGGCTTTAGGGAAGACTACGTGGCCATCTGCGGTGGCAAAGTTTTAGGGGCGGCAAAAATCACTTTCAAATGAAAATGTGAAAAAAAACTGAGCAAAAGAGGAGGAAAAATTAAAAAGAGGAAAAATCAAAACACCGAGTTGTTTTCAAAAGCACACGGGCCAGTTACTTAATGAGCCTTTTTAGTTACTTTGACGAAAGTCTACCTCTAATCTAACGCAATCGCTACTGTGTTCGAAACGGAAACAAGCCATGACCCTGATTTCCATTGCTCTGCCGTTGGACGTTAATGGTGGTGGTTGATCAGGGGTTGTGGTGTGGGGCAGGGGAGAGAGGGGGGAGGGGAGAAGCGCAGGCTATCAGGCCGACGGATGGTAGTAGCAACGAGGGGGCGTTATTTTTCAGTTCTCGCCTTGGGCAGCAAACCAGCTATACTTTGTTCATTATAATAATAAACCTATTCTAAACATTACGCCATGTCTTCTTCCGCTTTTGCTTGAATCTCATTGGATTTCGTTTCACGTGGAGCGGAAGGCAGCTCTGAGAGCAGTAGAGTCAAGTACGATAATAAGGATACGTTTTATGCTGTGTTACACGCACATAGACTGAGCAATAATGCGGGACAAGGGCTTTACCGGCGCATTAAACTTGGACAGCACTGGCCAGCCAGTGGTCCAACTAACCTGCAAGGTTGCGAGCAGTTGCGGTTTAGACATGAAAGAGACGAGCAAAGAAACAATATAGACTAGAATGTCGTTTAATTTTTACAGAGAATGAAATAGTATTGGGCGAAACTGCAGCACTGCCACGCGCTTCTTAGGTGACCAGACGGAAAGTATAACATGCTCTCGTTCTCACCCGGTAGTATTCTAATTACAAACAAGAGTGATGAAAATTTCTAACTTAAACACAGGGTAATTTTTCGGAAGAGCTGTGTGTGACGCAAAAGCATACTGCAGGGAGTTCACCGTACTGTTGAATGCTGAAGCCATTGAAAGTATTAATATTACTGCCAGCCGTCTGGTAATCTTTTAGCACCTTCGTTATCCGAATCCGAGAAATACGTTTCTGTTCTGGAAGTGTCATCTGCTGCGTTGATAACGAGCCTATCAGCAACAGAATGCACCTTCTTCTAGAATGAGCCGTTCTATATCCTCTAGTGTTCGGCAGTGACGCGTGAAAAAGCTGCGTGCGTCAATTCCAATACGTCTGGCAGCTTAACAGTCTTGTTACTTCTCTGGCAAAATCCTGTAACTTGCTCCCAAATCAGTTCTGTCAGGTTCATATTGTAATGATACGGTGGCAAATGTACAAACGCGGCATTTGTATGGTGTGCTCGATGCTGTGAGAATGATTGTTTTTCATGTTTCTACGACATTTATCTACATCCGTGGTATAAAACGATGGACATAGTCCAAATAAAGAGCATTTGGTTTTTGCCTTAAAAATTAAATTGTTACATTTTATTAATTTCAGCAACTTCTAATAACAGTCTTTCATAAAATATCGATAATTAAGAATTTCTGTTTGAAATGAAAATATGAATTGCACGTGCAATACGTTATTCGAAACAAGAAAACTTGTATTATTCATAAAAAATGATGATGAATTTTACAATTACGAGATGTAGGTATTTCAAACCAAACGAGAAAAAAAGGATGTTGGCCGAATTTGAATCAGAGAACAATGAACTACAGAATGCTACCATCACTCTAGAACGGTACCATTTCCGCTATACGGCCAACCTGTAGATTGGTCTCTGCTGTAACTACTACAATCCCTCGAAAAATTTTATAGCCTATAATCTCTGTAAATTTATGAAAAACATTAAGAAAAGCCTATTTCACGTCACTTTTTAACCGTGTTCCTACCGCGTGTGTCACTACGTAACAGGAAGCAGCCTCAGCCATTTTCATGCTGCGCATTGCCCTGCTGGAATTGCCCAATGCACAATGGACACGAATGGATGCGGGTGGTCACACAGGATACTTACCTACGTGTCGCCTGTCACAGTCGTATCTAGAAGTACCAGGGGTCCCACATCACTCCACATCCCCATGCCCCACACCATTACAGAGCCTCCACCAGCTTGAACAGTCCCATGCTGCCATGCAGGGTCCATGGATTCATGAAGTTGTTTCCATACCCGTAAACGTCATCCGCTCGATACAATTTGAAACGAGACTCGTACAATCAGGCAACATCGTTCCAGCCATCAACAGTCCAATGTCGTTGTTGACAGGTCCAGGCGAGATAAAGCGTTGTGTCGTGGAGTCATCAAGGGTACACGAGTGGGACTTCCGATCCGAGAGATCATATCGATCATGTTTCGTTGAACGGTTCGCACGCTTGCACTTTTTGACGGCACACCACTGAAATCTGCGGTAATTTGCTGAAGGGTTGGAGTTGTGTCACTTCGAACGATTCTCTTCAGTTGTCGTTGGTCCCGTTCTTGCAGGATCTTTTTCCGACAGTAGTGATGTCGGAGATTTGATGTTTTACCAGATCCCTGATATTCACGGTACACTCGTGAAATGATGGTACGCGAAAATCCCCATTTCATCGCTAAGTCGGAGATGCTGCGTCCCATCGCTCGTGTGCCGACTACAACGCCAAGTTCAAACTCATTTCAATCTTCATAACCTTCCATTGCAGCAGCTGCACCAGACACTTTTTGACTTATACAGGGTGGTCCATTGAAGGTGACCGGACCAAATATCTCACGAAATAAGCATCAAACGAAAAAACTGCAAAGAACGAATCTCGTCTAGCTAGAAGGGGGAAACCACATGGCGCAATGGTTGGCCCGCTAGATGGCGCTGTAGGTCAAACGGATATCAACTGCGGTTTTTTTTTAATAGGAATCCCCATTTTTTATTACATGTTCGTGTAGTACGTAAAGAAATATGAATGTTTTAGTTGGACCACTTTTTTCGCTTTGTGATAGATGGCGCTGTAATAGCCACAAACGTATAAGTAGGTGGTATCACGTAACATTCCACCAGTGTGAACGGTATTTGCTACGTGATACATTACCCGTGTTAAAATGGACCTTTTACCAATTGCGGAGAAGGTCGATATCGTGTTGATGTATGGCTATTGTGATCAAAATTCCCAACGGGCGTGTGCTATGTATGCTGCTCGGTATCCTGGACGATATCATCCAAGTGTCCGGACCGTTCGCCGGATAGTTACGTTATTTAAGGAAACGGGAAGTGTTCAGCCATATGTGAAATGTCAACCACGACCTGCAACAAATGATGATGCCCAAGTACGTGTTTTAGCTGCTGTCACGGCTAATCCGCACATCAGTAGCAGACAAATTGCGCGAGAATCGGGAATCTCAAAAACTTCGGTGTTGAGAATGTTACATCAACATCGATTGCATCCGTACCATATTTCTGTGCACCAGGAATTGCATGCCGACGACTTTGCACGTCGTGTACAGTTCTGCCACTGGGCGCAAGAGAAATTACGGGATGATGACAGGTTTTTTGCACGCGTTCTATTTAGCGAGGAAGCGTCATTCACCAACAGCGGTAACGTAAACCAGCATAATATGCACTATTGGCTATTGGGCAACGGGAAATCCACGATGGCTGCGACAAGTGGAACATAAGCGACCTTGGCGGGTTAATGCATGGTGCAGCATTATGGGAGGAAGGATAATTGGCCCCCATTTCATCGATGGCAATCTAAATGGTGCAATGTATGCTGACTTCCTACGTAATGTTCTACCGATGTTACTACAAGATGTTTCACTGCATGACAGAATGGCGATGTACTTCCAACACGATGGATGTCCGGCACATAGCTCCCGTGCGGTTGAAGCGGTATTGAATAGCATATTTCATAAGAGGTGGATTAGTCGTCGAAGCACCATACCATGGCCCGCACGTCCACCGGATATGACGTCCCCGGATCTCTTTCTGTGGGGAAAGACAACGCCTGACAACATGCGTCAGCGCATTATCAATGGATATGCAAACATTAGGGAAGGCGAACTACTCGCTGTTGAGAGGAATGTCGTTACACGTATTGCCAAATGCATTGAGGTTGACGAACATCTTTTTGAGCATTTATTGCATTAATGTGGTACTCGCAGGTAATCAGGCAGTAACAGCGTGCGTTCTCAGAAATGATAAGTTCACAAAGGTACATGTATCACATTGGAACAACCGAAATAAAATGTTCAAACGTACCAACGTTCTGTATTTTAATTTAAAAAACCTACCTGTTACCAAGTGATCGTCTAAAATTGTGAGCCATATGTTTGTGACTATTAGAGCGCCATCTATCACAAAGCGAAAAAAGTGGTCCAACTAAAACATTCATATTTCTTTACGTACTACACGAAAATGTAATAAAAAATGGGGGTTCCTATTTAAAAAAACGCAGTTGATATCCGTTTGACCTATGGCAGCGCTATCTAGCGGGCCAACCATAGCGCCATCTGGTTTCCCCTTCAAGCTTGACAAGTTTCGTTCTTTGTAGTTTTTTCGTTTGACGCTTATTTCGTGAGATATTAGGCCCGGTCACGTACAGAATTGGTACAGAGTGGCTCCAGGAACCGTCTTCTGAGTTTAAACACTTCCGCTGGCCACCAGAGTCCCCAGACATGAACATTATTTAGCATATCTGGGACGCCTTGCAACGTGCTGTTCAGAAGAGATCTCCACCTCCTCTTACACTCTTACGGATTTATGGACAGCCCTACGGGATTCATGGCGTCAATTCCCTCCAGCACTACTTCAGACTTAGTCGAGTCCATGCCAAGTCGTGTTGCGGCACCTATGCGTGATCGCGATATTGGGCAGGTGTACTAGTTTCTTTGGCTCTTCATTGTATATCTAATACATAAGTAGGACGTACTTCCAAGAGCGTAACAACACCACTGTACGTGTGCTACGGCCCTGACCAAGCATCGCGTGTGTGTTTTTCTACATCAGGTTTATTCTTATATGAACGGAGTGTAGCAACGACCTTGTGTACAGATGGCTGTAGTACTGCGTACACAAGGTATAGAGGGGAACTGCGTTGGTGGAGAGTCATTTGTTCTCAAGTGATTCGTGTGAAAGGGTTCCGACATGATTGTAGCCGCACGAGGGGAACTAACAGACTCTGAACGCGGAATGGTAACTGGACCTAGAAGCGTGGGACATCGCATTTCGGAAAACGTTACGGAATTCATTGTTCCGAGATCCGCAGTGTGGAGAGCGTGCCGGGAGTGGCGCATTCCAAGCAGTGCCGCTCACCACGGACAACGCAGTGACCGACGGGCTTCGGTTGACGAGCGAGAGAAGCCGCGTTTGCGTAGAGGTGTCAGAATTAACAGGCAAGCAGTACTGCGTCAAATAAACGCAGAAATCGATGTGGAACTTACGACGAACGGGTCCTTCAGGACACTGCGGCGAAATTTAGCGTTAATGGGATGTGGCAGCAGACGACCGACGCGGGTACTTTTGCAAACAGCATGGCACCGTTTGTAGCGCCTCTCCTGGGCTTGTGACCGTATCGGTTGGACTGTAGAGGACTGGAAAAACGTGACCTGGTCGGATGAATCCCGATTTCAGTCGGTAAGAGCTGACGGTAGCGTGTATGGTGGAAAACCAAAGAAGCCGTGACCCAGGTTGTCGACAAGGCACTGTGCAGGCTGGTGGTGGCCCCACAATGGTGTGCCTGTGTTTACAGGTAATGGATTGAGTCCTCTGGTCCGACTGAAACGATCATCGAATGGAAACGGTTATGTTCGTCTACCTGGAGACCACTTTCCAACCATTCCTGGACTTAATGTTCCCAAACGACGATGGAATTTTTAAAGATGAAAATGCGTCATGTCAGTAGGCCACAGGTCTTCGCGATTGGTTTGAAAAACATTCTGGACAGTTCGAGCGAATGATTTGGCCGCTGTTATCACCCGACACGAATCCCGTCGAACATTTATGAGACATAATCGAGAGGCTACATTTTACACTGAATCCTGCGCTGGCGAGACTTTCGCATCTATGGACGCCTATAGAGGCTCAGTATATCTGCAGAGAGTTGCAGAGTTCATGTTACGTCGAGTTGCTGGACTATGCCAAGCAAAAGGACGTCCGACGCGATGTTAGAAGGTATGCCTCCACTTTTGTCACATCAGTGTATTTTGAATGTACTTTTGGTATTCTCGCTAAAAAGTGTAGAACTTTTGATCGGCCTTTGTATATACAGTCTTAGACATAAAAACTGACCGCCGGCCGGCCGCCACAGAGACTAAGTCCGAGTAGTTCATTTAAGGTGGCCAATAAAACCGACCACCTCTGACAACTCTAAGTCCGGCCATCTGCACAATCTGGCAACACTGTAAGATGCGGAAGTGTCAGGAGGAAGTGTTGACTACTTCCGAGATGATCTGGATTGAGTGAGCCTGTGGTCTTGCGGTAATCGCCGTGCATTCTACACTTGTAGCCGCATGTTCGCGTCCAACTGTTTTTTTTCTTTTTTTTCACATTTCGGTCTAAGGTTATGAGTCTGATTGAACATCGAAGACAATTCGCTTAACATTCTACACACCAGCAATAACAAGTACTTCCAGAAACAATTCCGCAGGACAGCTCGTGGCTGCGTCGCGATCATAACACCTTAAGCTCGAGCGTTTCCTCGCGCTGCAGCGGCTACCGGCCAACGGCCAGACGTCACCCACCGCCTGAAATCCGGCGCCGCCCATGTGAAGGCGGCGCCACACTGTCAGTGTATGTATCAATGCCCTTTTCGAATTTAGTTCTAGTTATTATCTCGCAGTTAAGCACTGGATTTTGCATACTTGAAAATCGTGAACTACAGTTAAGCATTGTTAAATTGAGTCGCAAGTGGAAAAAGGTGTAACATCTGCAACACAACGTTTACTTTTGGTATAACAAAGGGGTGAATGTAGAGGAGACAGCTAGAAAGATTCGAACTGTGTGTGGAGCGAGTGCTTTTGGGAAAGATACGCCAGAAAAAGATATTCTTGTTTCAACAAAGATCGTTCTGGCATGAGTGATTTTCCACATTAAGGAAGTCTCGACTACTGATACATGTGACAGATTACCATTTTACCATCATGCGACATTTGCATTCAACAGGCAAAGTTCAGAAGACTGGTATAAGAGTATTGCATGCTCTAATTCGAAACAACGAAATCAACGGAGTGGCTATTATTGAACGTCATCAGGTCGCTCATTGAGCATTCCTATGCAGTACTGTTACTCGTGACGTGTTATGATGCCTTTATCGTTAACTTCCTAAGAAGAAATGAAAGGCTGAGCCTCACCAAAATACGTAGACTAGAGCAAAGAGTAGTGTGAACATAATATTTTACATTTGATAGCTCCAAAAGTGTGTTTTGAACTACGAATTCTGCCCAAAGGGGTGTGTGCAGCACAGCTGGAATTTGTTGTCAACAACTGAGACACCTTTCGGTCGCAATGTAAAAAAGTCGAGCAACAAAACTACATCAACCTGTGCTAAAAAATGGTTCAAATGGCTCTGAGCACAATGGAACGTACCATCTATGGTCATTAGTGCGCTAGAACTTAGAACTACTTAAACCTAACTAACCTAAGGACATCACACAACACTCAGTCATCACGAGGCAGAGAAAATCCCTGACCCCGCCGGGCAACCTGTGCTACTGCATGATAACTCACTCTGTTGATTTGAGAAACAAAACTATCCAGGAGATTAATAGGATAGTCGTCTCACAGGCACTTGTTTTGATAGGGAAGTCCTCTCTCAAGCACTTGTCCCTCTCGTCATATATTCGTAAAATTTTACCTTTCCCACTCTTGATCGAGCAACCGTCAAGGAAATTCATTTCTAGACGAAAATACTCTTAAAACTACACTGGTTTAATGACATCGTTAGACCCAGTGGGTTTCTACAGGCGTAGAATTGGCAAACAACTGTAGCATTGTCAGATTCTTTTAGACATCGTGAAAGAAAATTCAGATTCTGATTATTTTCTCTTTGATGATTACTGTTGCGATTAGTAAACTAATGGAAAATGCAATTAAAATATTCGCTGTACTAATACAAATTAAATTCAGCTTACTACAGAAACTTCGCGACGGCAGTCTATCTTAATAAAGCATTAAGTGTCTGTAAGACGTTTGAGCCTATTTTAACACGAATTAGTAGGATATTACCGACTTTTGACTTCGAAAAGATCTGTATTTACTTCATTTCCTGTATCATTCGCAAGCATTATGAAAATGTGGCATTTCATACATAAAATTATGTATTCACAGCAACAAAAAATATGTCGGCAGAAAACAAAAGTGGCATTATGAAATTGGGAGTACCGTAAGGTTTTTGCTCTGACACTAAGGGTTACTATAAGTAGCAAGACGAATTTTGCTCAAGCGTTATCTTACGATTCCCTTATTGAGTTTGTCTCTGCCTGCTTGTAGCTCATCTACAAAAGAATTAAAAATCTGGCTTTCAGCGTGTCTCGAAAGGCGAACGACAGCAGCTTGCACCTGGTAGCCAAGCATGTTACCTGGGAATTGGTTTTTTCCTAAAGTGGGAAGACTTCCTTTTGTGGTTAAATTGTTGGCAAATGTCACTCAGACGTGTGCCGTTGGTCTAACGTTTCGGTATGTTGAATTTCTACCAATGATTTTTCTACAGGTTTTCTCTGTTCCAAATAGAGAGCTGAAGTCTCCCATTAGTATTTTCACGTCATCTTGGTGAACTTTGCTCATAGTATTTTCGAGTGTGTTCCAGAATTTTTCAACAATTTTGGTGTTTTTCATATTTTCGATGTTGGTGGGGGCATGTGCATTGATGAGTGTATATTTTTTACTGGGTCTCTGAATGAGCATAGTCATAAGTCGATTGTTGATGGGTGTGATTTCTTTGACAGAGTTGATCATAGATCTGTGTTCGAGAAAAGCGATGCCAAAGTTTGGTACGCCTTTCGCTACCTTTTGTTGTATTTTGCTCTTGAAGATGCAATGGTTTCCGTAATGCAAGCTTTCACTGTCAGTTAGTCGTGGTTCGTGAAGAGCAAGGTCGAGAATTTTCTGGTGGTCGATTTTTTTTTTTTGGTGAGATTATTTAGTTTTCGTGCTTGGATCAACGTATCGATGTTTAGTTTTCAAATGCATGTTTTCTGCTTGTAGGGAAATTTACCAGAGATCTTCGATATTCTCTGCCGTGCTGACCTGGACTCCCCAGAATCCGAAAATCCAACTGCCGCCTGTCGACAGCCGGGTTGTGTACCACCTGGGGTAAAGCTGACGTTGCTTGCACAATTCATGTTTGATTGTGTTTCGTTGGTTTGGCCTGGGTGATTCCAGGAGCGGACAGGACCAGAGGGTGTTGAAGCCTTTGGAAACAAATATTTTCAGCCGAGCTCATTGAGCCAACAGGCGGTGACCAGAGTAGCGGTGATTTTCACTCAGACGTGCGTGGCTCTGAGCACTATGAGACTTAACTGCTGAGGTCATCAGTCCCCTAGAACTTAGAACTACTTAAACCTAACTGACCTAAGACGTGCGTGGATTTTGGGTTCAACGGATTGAGTAGCCGTTCAGGATTGTGTTACTATATGGTTCACCCATATGGGGGAGGGTTTCCCCTATCGGCTCCACGGGATTTTTATTGTTATTATTATTATTGTTGTTATTGTCATCAGCAAATCCGATATGGTGCATCTTCCCACCACTGAAATAGATGTGCATTGCTCGATTCAGTATTTCCATCACATAAATATGGGTTATAATTACGTTACGTTGCTGCTAGTAGACATATTTCTCACTTTTTCTTAGGCCGTTGCTACCTGTGACTCCATCATAGGCATTTATGTGCGCAGCATTGTTGCGATACAGACGTTCAAATTATACGATTACTGCAATTTCATTTCGATACCAGATCGTTCTAATCGGATTCAGCCAGTCAGGCTTAATGTGGATATCCGAATACGACTCTCATCATTTGATAGACTGGGTGAACCACATTCTTAATCGGACGGTTGAATCCAGATCACTTATTTATGACAGGGCCTGAATTCTTAAACACTGTGGAAAATAATAATACAATGTGCTTATTACTAATATGTTATTTAAATATAAATATATGAACGAACGAGATAACAGTTTATTTACAGGAGCAGAGCCCCATCCATCATAGCAGAGCAGTGCGAGATTGGTTTCAGGGCCAACAGAGGATAAAGCTGTTGCCGTTTGTTCCATTATCACCGAACATTAACCAGATAGAGAATATGTGGGCAGAGGTAACAAGGTCACTGCCATGTGGACCTACAAATGCAAGCGACCTTTGGACGAGTATAGAAAACGTATGGTGGGAAGTAAACCATCACGCTACACTGTCGACGACTTAATGAAATCAATGCCCCTACGCCTTCGAGAAATCTTACGTAATGATCGTGGGTGGGTTGGTTACTAAAAGTATACTCGTCCACAAAACACATGTGGACAATTATCCTATAGTCGGTCAAGCTTCGCTTTGTCGCAGCTCTTTAGATACAAATCCATTTACTTTCAGTCTCCTCCTTACAATTCTTGCAATGCAAGGTAATTGAAAAATCTCATCCACTCGACGCCAACTGAGGAACTGACTGGTGCATCTGTTGTTCAACACACAGTAGTTGTCACCCTCACTGGAATCAATGACTGTGTGTGTGTGTGTGTGCGTGTGCGTGTGTGTGTGTGTGTGTGTGTGTGTGTGTGTGTGTGTTTTCGTGTTCACGCACAATCTGAATCAATACTATTAACATTAGAGAGACAACCAACAATAAATATTGCATCAGATATGACTGTAAAGTATTTCAATGCGATGGGAAGTTACAAACTGAATTTTTACCCAACCCACGACCTGCATATTACGTTAAGTAAGATGTATTAACTCCATAGTATCGTTAGCCGAGACAGTGCGTTCTTGTTGTCGAGGCTCACGACAAGTGCAGCGATTAGCAGTGCCCAATGCCGCCGCGATTTGTTTATGTTGGCTGAGCGTGGACACTGCAGCAGACGCCTCGCCATGAATAGAGAGAAATCACTTTGGCTATGACTGTACGTGAGCGGATATCACTGCCTGCGTGTTCTTATAGTAACCAACGTGAGCCTCTACTCACAGGTGCCATGGAGCAATTGCAACGGGTATCATGTCATCAGTCATCAGAATATTAACCAGTGATGAAATGTCCACTCTATTTGAATCCCAAGAAAATAGGAACCTTCTCAAAAAGGAATGTGAGGTGATATCAAGATTTATCCAACATACAAAAATTAACCGCAGGGCTTTCATGTATGCAGTAGTAGCACACAAGGAAATATTATATCTTGGAAGCGTATATTTCATTTCCTCTTCTCATATCAAGTGAGAAAATAAACACGGAAAACTAGAGTTCCTGAGAAGCATATCAGTCATTTTCTCTTTTCATAACTTTTGTTTTAGTATGAAGTAAAGAAATAAACAGTTTATGGTTGTGAAGCGTAATATGACACCAGGTTCTTATCGTAGGCGCTATCGGAAACGCAAAAAGCAGGGAGCTGTCCATTGTTTTGTCCAACAGTCTGTCTCCTTTCATGCATTACTCCCGCTAGGAGAGTCTTATTTAAGGACTTGTGGGCATCAAGTTCTTCAGCAGAACAAGCCTTATGTTATTGTGCTAATTCGGGTATGTAAAAAATGCAACAAAGACGATTTCCCCTAAAGCAGTGGGGATATTTGCAAATGTCTGTATTCATCAATGACTGCCAGCTGCGACAACACCTCACAGAATCCACGCGGCAGGCAACACAACTGTGCGTGCACTTCGGACTTCATTCAGTAAGATGTCAGAAGATGGATGGAAACGTCAAATTAATGTCGCTTTCCGAGTCGTATTCAATCCAGAATGAGGTGTTATTAAGGTAGTTGAGCGTTCTAGCAACTACACTTTTATAATTCCCATGTGAGTATTCCGATACCCAAAAGAACGCGTTAGTGTGAAACTATCGGGAACTGCATTAATATCAAACTGCAAGAGCTTGAGACAATACGTGGACTCTTCTCGTCGATGGTTGACCTATTACTGTTATTTAGGATTCTCTCCGTCCTAGGCGTAATGCAAATTGAACTTCAGAGGCGCTTTCCGCTATTCTCGACAAACATCAGCAACTTGTAATCAGTGCGAGTTACAACTGCATGATGAAATGGGTCAGGTTGTCAGTAGTTGTGGTGGTGTTATACTGTCAAACTGCTTACAGTAACGTTAATGGTGGCCCACATAATTTAGCGCTGACTACCTACTTCATTCAGTAAGACGTCAGGAGATGGATGGAAACGTCAAATTAATGTCGCTTTCCGAGTCGTATTCAATCCAGAATGAGGTGTTATTAAGGTAAGTAAAGATGGTAAGTAAAGACAGTGTTGTGGCGTCGTCGCTTCTCTTTATTTGGCCTCGGCTTGAATAATCCGATTTAACGAACATAATACTCCATTCGCGGGCTGCTAATGATACAGTATGACTACAGAGATCATCGTGCGGGTATTACATTAATTCTGCAATGAATTGCTTAACAAATATTACCCTCAGCTATGCAGCTGGAATGACTCATTACACAGGTACTCTATGTTGCACTTGGTTAAGGGATCAGTTCGCTGCAATCCTGCTTCTACTGTTCGTAAATACTTGTATACTTCATAAATGGTTCAAATGGCTCTGAGCACTGTGGGACTTAACTTCTGAGGTCATCAGTCCACTAGAACTTAGAACTACTTAAACCTAACCAACCTAATGACATCAGACACATCCATGCCCGAGACAGGATTCGCACCTGCGACCGTAGCGGTCGCGCGGTTCCAGACTGTAGCGCCTAGAACCGCTCGGCCACCCCAGCCGGCATACTTGTATACTGACCATTCGTTATTTAACTAAATATGAACTACAATCTGATTCGCATATATATGGCATGGGTTAGCGCCAGCACAATGCAATGACTAAGGGTTGGATGCCGTTGAAGTCCCGTTACAAATGTTCGCAAATCACCTCTATTGTCTCAAAAAACAATTGCATCTTAAATATCGAAGGACCGACGTCCACACTGTCACAGCGCGTTGAAATACAGCTAAGACGACAGATGAATATTTGTGACCGACTGAGCTTCGAACCTGGACCTCCTGCTTACTAGACAGACAATCTGATCACTGCAGTATTATTTTTTTTTAAAAGTTTGAGAAGACTTTCAGCACCAGGTAGGCGGAGGCAAAGAGGGCAGGGGTCGAGGATCCAAAGCCTGGCCTCAATGCCTCCCCCATACCTGTCACTGAGCAGCTGCATTATCCACATGTATTCCATGTTTGCACCCATATATGCCTTTAAATTGTGGAACAAAATTGAAGTAGTAATTAAGGTAAAATGAATTACAGATTGCCGCCTCCAATGGCGTGCGTTCCTTGTAGAACATAACTTATAACAGTGAAAAGGGTGACGGAAAAATACATAACAAATATTCATTCAGAAATACACTCCTGGAAATGGAAAAAAGAACACATTGACACCGGTGTGTCAGACCCACCATACTTGCTCCGGACACTGCGAGAGGGCTGTACAAGCAATGATCACACGCACGGCACAGCGGACACACCAGGAACCGCGGTGTTGGCCGTCGAATGGCGCTAGCTGTGCAGCATTTGTGCACCGCCGCCGTCAGTGTCAGCCAGTTTGCCGTGGCATACGGAGCTCCATCGCAGTCTTTAACACTGGTAGCATGCCGCGACAGCGTGGACGTGAACCGTATGTGCAGTTGACGGACTTTGAGCGAGGGCGTGTAGTGGGCATGCGGGAGGCCGGGTGGACGTACCGCCGAATTGCTCAACACGTGGGGCGTGAGGTCTCCACAGTACATCGATGTTGTCGCCAGTGGTCGGCGGAAGGTGCACGTGCCCGTCGACCTGGGACCGGACCGCAGCGACGCACGGATGCACGCCAAGACCGTAGGATCCTACGCAGTGCCGTAGGGGACCGCACCGCCACTTCCCAGCAAATTAGGGACACTGTTGCTCCTGGGGTGTCGGCGAGGACCATTCGCAATCGTCTCCATGAAGCTGGGCTACGGTCCCGCACACCGTTAGGCCGTCTTCCGCTCACGCCCCAACATCGTGCAGCCCGCCTCCAGTGGTGTCGCGACAGGCGTGAATGGAGGGACGAATGGAGATGTGTCGTCTTCAGCGATGAGAGTCGTTTCTGCCTTGGTGCCAATGATGGTCGTATGCGTGTTTGGCGCCGTGCAGGTGAGCGCCACAATCAGGACTGCATACGACCGAGGCACACAGGACCAACACCCGGCATCATGGTGTAGGGAGCGATCTCCTACACTGGCCGTACACCACTGGTGATCGTCGAGGGGACACTGAATAGTGCACGGTACATCCAAACCGTCATCGAACCCATCGTTCTACCATTCCTAGACCGACAAGGGAACTTGCTGCTCCAACAGGACAATGCACGTCCGCATGTATCCCGTGCCACCCAACGTGCTCTAGAAGGTGTAAGTCAACTACCCTGGCCAGCAAGATCTCCGGATCTGTCCCCCATTGAGCATGTTTGGGACTGGATGAAGCGTCGTCTCACGCGGTCTGCACGTCCAGCACGAACGCTGGTCCAACTGAGGCGCCAGGTGGAAATGGCATGGCAAGCCGTTCCACAGGACTACATCCAGCATCTCTACGATCGTCTCCATGGGAGAATAGCAGCCTGCATTGCTGCGAAAGGTGGATATACACTGTACTAGTGCCGACATTGTGCATGCTCTGTTGCCTGTGTCTATGTGCCTGTGGTTCTGTCAGTGTAATCATGTGATGTATCTGACCCCAGGAATGTGTCAATAAAGTTTGTCCTTCCTGGGATAATGAATTCACGGTGTTCTTATTTCAATTTCCAGGAGTGTATATTCACAATTTAAGTTATTATGCCATTAACCACAATCCGAGTTGGAGTCTCTCTTCAGTTACAGCTAATCACTGCGCACCTATTGCACTATTGTAAGAACCGAGATGCAGTATTTTGGATTTAAAATTTTGTAAATTCGTCTGTAAGAACTTATGAGATCAAGCTGCTTAGGTCATCGGTCCCTAAGCTTACACGCTACTTAACCTAACTTAAACTAACTTACGCTATGGACAACACACACGCCCATGCCGGAGGGAGGACTCGAGCCTCCGACGGTGGGCACTGTCGGAATACAGCAGCCAACCTCTATTCAGCACCTGTCTACACACGCGGTACCACTAGCCCCTGCCCCGCGCCCCCCCCCCCCCCCCCCCCCTCAGCCGAGGCCATTATTTCACTCGCTCGTGGCCACACTGTATTCCCGCTAGGGTTCGGACGATGTTGTGCGTCTAGCACTGAAAACTTTCGATGACCCGTCTACACCCAAATAATTATGCAGGATGTTTGAGGAGGAATAGTAAATATTGTAGGAGGTGGTGGTATAGACAAATTGCAGAAAAAATGCCATATAACCCCCTGTATATGGATATACGTGTGGTGTCCGTTCTTTCGGGAATGTCCGAAAGAAAAGACACTACGAATCCGGGTTCGAACCTGGTCAGGCACAAATTTTCGTCCGACGCCGTTGTTCTATTTTAATTCGCATGACAGCCTGAACATTCAATCTTTAATCGATTAACAAGGCTGTCTATTTCGATTCGTAGTGTCTGTTCTTTCGGAAATGTCCGAAAGAACACACACACACACACACACACACATTTTTATCTTAAGTGCTAATCGGAAAATGTTTGGCAACTCAGTGATAGTGCCGGACTGGAGCTGCACCAACCTACTCATTTCACTAGATATAGTTGTAATTTTCTGAACAATTCCTGTTTAATAAGTGATAGCGACACTGTCTCTCATCGTTTACTTTGTCGGAAACCTGCTTCCCTCTGCCCTAGCCTATACTATAGCAATGAGTAATTGCTCACATTCTTGATACCTCAGTGGACATGCTACTGCAACTGTAGCCAGAGATTCAAATCCCGCTGGAAAAGTATGTTTCAAGTCAGATCGTTTTGCTCCTCCCGTACTGTCATTGAAAACGATCACAACGAAATTAAGTATAGGTATCCTATGAAACCCTTGAGTTCATAGTGTGGTGCTGTGAAGATGCAAAAAGTAGTTTTTCACAATTATCAGATGACAGATGGAATCTGTCAGATTTCACTAATTATGATTGCATTATTAAATGTTGATTCACAGGCGCTTTTCTGCCGCTTATTGTAACTGTTATTTGAATGTTAGAGCTGGAAGAATAGAAACATCAAATTTTCGCCATATGGAATGTTCGAATTCACCCTAAGTCTTCACGTTTCGAATGAAGGCAGAATATCCGTCAGGAAAGCTGACAACAATAAGCCAGGCCATGCCTGTCTTCCTGTGGATGTGCCAATGACAGTGGTCTCAATAACAATATTGTACAGCAAATATACGTTGCCAACTCAACCACTGGAGAAGCTCCAAAACTGTGACTCGCTTCTGGTAAATACCCTTTCAAGGTTTCGGTGCGATTAAGTCAGTAAAACACAAATCATTGCCGCAGTTACTAATTTATGACATTTAGTTTGCATTCAGTGCATCGATGTATTACAAGTAATTGCACTCTAGCCCCTAAACTTGTTACAGAAATGCGAATAATATTCATTGACATATAATGAGGATCTTGTGGCCCTTGCCACCTGCAACTTTGCCGGCCGAAGTGGCCGTGCGGTTAAAGGCGCTGCAGTCTGGAACCGCAAGACCGCTACGTCGCAGGTTCGAATCCTGCCTCGGGCATGGATGTTTTGTGATGTCCTTAGGTTGGTTAGGTTTAACTAGTTCTAAGTTCTAGGGGACTAATGACCTTAGCAGTTGAGTCCCATAGTGCTCAGAGCCATTTGAGCCACCTGCAACTTCGAAACGAAGCTATAGTCACTTTCGAGGTCACTCACAGAACACATCAGCTGGTATCCTTCCTGGCGGTATAACTGAAACTTGGCAACAGCGCAGAATATGTTTGGCGACTCTGTGACCCACGAGTTACTTCCTTGATGGCACAGAACTATCCTGCTAAATTCACTTGATATTATCGTGTCATTTCAATTTAATACTGAGTGATTTTCGCTTGGGATGTGACATAAGAATATCAGTTAATCCTTTTGAGTCCACGAAAGTGGTTCCACATGGGAAGTACAACTACTGCCGCCTCTTATGTTGCGGTTTATCTGCCACAGCGCTTACTGGGTGAATAAGTAAGTGGAAGACAGCAAGCCTATTCGCTAGCTCCTACGTATTGCCAACGGCCATACCGTGTTGAATACACCGGTTCTCGTCCGATCCCCGAAGTTAAGCAACATCGGGCGGGGTTAGAACTTGGATGGGTGACCGCCTGGGAACAGGTGTGCCGCCGCTCCACTGAGTGCCAGGTAGCCGAGGGTCACGGGCCGCCCCGCCGAAGCGTCAGTCGGCTCTCAGCCGTGGCAGCGTGCGGACGGCCCCGCGCGCCGGCCAGTGCTCCGCTGCAGGCGTTTGTTTACTTCCGCGTCGTAGCTTTCAGGCTTGCGTCCGTCCACCGTGAACAACATGTCGAGCGCTTACCGCCGTGCGACCCTTAAAGTTTCCTTCCCAGCTGAACATGCGCGACCTCGTGCACATGAAGTTGAAACGTTCATACGTGAAGAAGTTCGTTTAGATCCTAACCACGTTATCGGAATCCATTTTTCGATCACGAGTAGTGTCGTTCATATTAAAATGACAAACACCGAGGTGTGTGAAGATGTTATTCGCCGCCATGCCAATGGACTTAAGTTCAAATACTCTGATGGTCACGTCGGAGCCGTAACACTTGAACTCGCAGAGTACGGTCAACGCACGATTAGGGTGTTTGAACTACCTTTTGAAGTGCCGAAGGACGAAGTTGTCTCTGCGTTACAACCATACGGTAACGTCATCGGTTACGTAGAGGAAAAATGGCAAACCTTCACGACCTACCATGTCCTTAATGGTGTGCGTCAGGTCAAAATTGAACTGAAAAAACATATTCCATCATACCTGACCATTGGCGGGGTGCGAGCCATTGTCATGTACGACGGCCAACCCCGAACATGTGCGGGTTGTGGACAAGAAGGCCACGTCAGATCCGCCTGCATGCGACGCCGCCTGATCCAGACGCCGGTCGGCGAGGAAGCGCCCCCAGCGGTGATGACTCAGATCCCTGTCACATACGCCAAGGTTGCCCAGGAAGGTAGCACGTCTACACATAGTCTTCCTGCTCCGTTGACGTCGTCTGATCAGGTAGATGCAACCGCTCCTGAGATTCCTTCTGAGGTGCCCCAGACGCCAGATCCTAACCTGCCGAATCATCGCAGCACTGTGACTGAAAATGCTACTGAGATGGACGTTGATCCGGGAGTGGTACCTACTTCTGCTTTCCTTCAGACTGGTCCGGAGTCAGACGAAAGCCACCCGCAATCGGACTCTGAACGACTTGTTCGAAAACAAGGGTCGACACGAAAGAGGAAGAAACGTAGCCGTACACCCCCTGATGAATCCATTCTACGGATGGATACCGGGGATGCAGACCCGAAGATGGACGACAAACCGATCTTTGATGACCGAAAGGCTGATGCGAAAGACCCGCCACAGGCGACCACTGGCAACGAACACCCCTCCTTACTGACGCCGTCGCCCCCACAGGTCGACGTTGAAGAGAACCTATCCGATGAGACGAAAACTACGTCTCCTCTCCACGTGGATGACGCGCACAGCCGATACCCTACCGCAGCATCAGTCTCCTGGGCGGACGACGTGGAGATCGAAGGGACTGGGGCGGATGCTGCTGATGATGGGGCACCCCCATCGGTTGCGCCCGCGCCCGCAAACTCTCCACAATAGCAGCCTCTTCAGCGGACCGGCAAGATCGACGACCTCTCGCTCCTGAAGAAGTCCCGCCTGTGCCTGTGGGACTCCAACACCAGCATTATCGTGTCGCAACGATTAACCTCGCGACCATTCGTGCGCCCCACAAACTAGCGCTGCTCCGCGATATGATTTATGATGCGGACATAGATATTGCGCTTTTTCAGGAAGTGCATGTCGCCGATTTTTCACCACCACATGGCTTCACGGTGCATCTTTCTCCCGCTTCGGACACCGGTAGTGGTGTTGCCATCATCTTACGCGAAGGTCTTCCTGCCGAAGATGTCCTATACCTCCCCAGCGGCAGAGGTATGGCCCTTACTCTCTTTGGTGTACGCATCATAAATATTTATGCGCCGTCGGGCTCCAGCTACCGTCGTGAACGCAATGCCTTCTTCGCGAATGAAGTCACACCCCTTTTTATGGGACCACACGATGACTGGATCATGGGTGGAGACTTCAACTGCACCCAGCGACCTCAGGATCAATTGCCGCGTCACTCACCATGCGCAGCTCTGGAAACAGTCGTCACGCGGCTACAATTTGTCGATACGTGGAGACATGTTCACGGTGATCTTTTGGGCTTTACGTACCACACTGCGCACTCCTCTAGCCGACTGGATCGCATCTACATCTCGCGATCCCTAATTCAACACACTCGACAGGCTGAAATCTGGCCTGTTGCTTTCTCAGACCATGAGGCTTACTTCTGTGATGTTGTTCTCACAAGACAGGCAGTATGGCACGGACGTGGTTTATGGAAACTGAACACGGCACTTCTTAATTCACCTGACTGTCGACTTCTAATAGAAGACACTTGGATCACATGTAATAGACGCCGACCCACGTATCCGTCTACCATATCCTGGTGGATCCAGTGTGCAAAACCTGCTCTTCGAAAAACTTTAATCCGGTATGGCAAAGATGTTGTCGCCTGGAGGAAGAGCACTATGGACTTTTACTACAAGATCCTAAGAGAATGCTCCACGATGCCAGCCTCCCCTGAGCGCCATACAAGGATGAACCAAGCTAAGGCCCAAATCTCCAATCTCATGCGACGGCATTTGGAAGGGGCGATAGTACGATCTCGTACTGCTGATCGCATGCCTCATGAACATCCGTCGATGTACCATATCATCCAAGAACGACAAAATCGACGCCGAAAATTGATTCACGTCCTAACGGATCAAGAAGGGCGTCGCTACGTAACCCAATCTGCCATAGGGAATGTGCTTCACGCCCACTACCGGCAGCTCTACGCCGCAGTTCCACATTCCCCAGAGTTGATCGAGGAAGTCTCACAGCTCAACTTCGGTGGTATCCCAGGAGATGCGGCGATTGACTTGATGTCGGAGGTGACTGATGAGGAAGTCCGCGATGCGATCCGGGCAGGAACCATCAATCGCTCCCCGGGCCCCGACGGTCTTCCCCTCGAATTTTATCGCACCTTCCGTGATTTGTTAGAGTCCACCTTCACCTCCATCTGTCGGGAACTGATGTCTCCGGAAGTACCAGTGCCGGACGCTTTCATGGAAGGAATTATTATTCCTGTACATAAACCGCACGGTGGCAACAATATCAGTGATTATCGGCCCCTCACCCTCCTTAACAGTGATATGAAAATCTTCACTCGCCTTTTGGCAGCACGACTTAAAAACGTTGCCCGCTATGTTGTGTCGCCAGACCAAGCATCTTTGGGAGGCGACAACAATATTCGCACGGCTTTATGCCGCTACAGGGATATGATCGCCGTTACCCAGGCACAACGCCTCTCTGGGGCACTTGCGTCTTTGGACTTCAGTCAAGCTTTTGATAGGGTTGACCATTCGTTCCTTACGGCCGTTCTCCACCATATGGGTTTCCCGGTCGCCGTTATCACGGTAGTGATGCGCCTTCTGCGGGGTGCCTCATCCAGGATTATGTACAATGGCAGACTCACTCCACCGATAATAATAGGTCGATCCGTACGTCAAGGTTGCCCTCTATCAGCAATTTTGTACGCCTTTTCCTTGGAATCCTTGCTATGTGGACTAAGACAACGTTTGGTAGGGTTGTCCATAGATCGCTACCGATTCTGTTGCACGGCCTATGCTGACGATGTCGTCATCTGTTTACGTAATGCCGACGAAGTTCGAGCTGTTTTGACGTGGGTAGCGACTTATGGTGACGCGTCGGGTAGCTCTTTAAACGTACGTAAGTCACAAGTTATGTTCATTGGCACGGGACTTCCCGTGGAGTGCGTTACACCTCTCACCACCGTTGATACCATTCGTTGTTTGGGAATAGATTTTTCATCTGATATCCGGCGTTCAGCCACCATCAACTGCCGACGCCTCCTTTTAATGATCAGAGCAGGTCTTATGGACCATCGCCTTCGATCCCTAGATATTCTCCAACGAGCTCGATATGTCAATACATATATCGCATCCCGAGTTCGCCATGTAGCGCAAGTTCTACCTTTCCCGCTTACTGTGGCACGTCGCATGTTGGCAGCGATGGCATCTTTCGTCAGCTATGGGATGTTGTTCAAAATTAGCTATGCGACCCTTACTCTTCCCCGTGAACGAGGTGGGATAGGTCTGTTTCACGTGCCGGATAGAGCTCGCGCCCTATTTGTCAGCTCCCAGATGGCGGTATGGACACGTTGCCCAACGAGCCTCACTGGTCTCCTCCTGTCGGCATACTCGCCGGTCTCACTGTCAGCCCCAGTGATCATCTCGGATGTTCCGGCCCAGTTCCATTATATGCGGTACTTCTTTCTGGAACTCAGTTATCTACGCCTCACCTTACCAAGACAGCTTTTGCTCAAGACAAAGGCAGTATACAATGTCCTCCAATTAGGTCGTCCACCTAACCCGATTGAACAAAAGTTCCCCCAGGTTGACTGGCGTCATGTATGGCGCGCGGTGTTCGCCTGTTACCTTGACACGAATGTTCAATCTGTCTGGTACATAACTGTCAATGGTAAGCAAATCAACCAATTTCGCCTTCATCGTATCCACCTCGCCCAATCACCTCTATGCTCCACGTGTGGAGTGCCAGACAATGATGAACATCGGTTTGTTTGCGGACCGGCGGCGGAGGTTTGGCACTTGGTTCGACGTATTGTGGCTTTTCTAACGCGGGACATTCCGGTTCGGATTACTCCCCTTTCATTATTATTTCCGGACCGTGACTATTTTCCTCGGACAAAGACCAATGCTGTGAATTGGATTCGCGGACATGCCATTCACTACTTATTTGGACAAACTGTAGACTCTGCACTCGATTTTTGGACATACCTCAATGACCGTCATTATGTCGTTGTCCGTCACCCAAAATACAGACAATTTTTCTCGAACTTCCTTGGGAGTGCTTTCCACGAGCCGCCTCGCAGCTGGAATGTGTTAAGCCAAGAGAGAAGAAGGTTTCCTGTTTGAACCAATGAACATTTCTGAACAATTGAACGGAACACATCAATTTCGAGAAGACGTGACTCAACATATTACCAGCGGGGCGCAGAAGGCCTCTGATCAATTACACAAAAAAAATAAAAATAAAAAAAAATAAATAAATAAATATAAAACAAAAAAAAAAAAATTAAAATAAAATTCAGAAAAAGGAAGATTATGTTTTGTTTTCCAGGATAGCCCTAACCTTGATTTCCCATATTTCCCCTGGTATATAGGCAGCTCTCTGGGGTAGGTTTAGTCAGGAGCCAACGCCTGAAGTGGCATAGTTTTTTTTTTTGTTATAGGATGAAAAGTGGCGGTGGCACTTGTTTTTTTTAGTTCCATTAAAAAAAATTAAAAAAAAACAACAAAAAAACAAAGAAAAGAGGTCTTTGGTTCAAGTCTTAAAAAAAAAGAAAAAAAAATAATAAAAAAAAATAAAAAAAAGAAAAAAATAAAAAAAAAAGTTGGTAGAAAAAAAAAAAAGAAAAAAAAAAAAAAAAAGCCGGCAGACCAACGGACAGCGCCAGCCACCTGCGGTGTTCGCCGCGCCAGCTGCAGCGCTCATCGCCTTTGCGAGTCCTGGTCTTCAGGTAGAAGGGGCAGGAATAAAAGTGACTGTTCCTGGAAGCTATGGCAACAGTAAACTGTGATGAAACCGTGCAATGCATGTTCGACCGGAATTACGAGAGGGCAATTGCATTTGAAATTCGTAACTTGATATTACTCTACCGGTCATTAAAATCGCTGGCTGGCCGCCTGGCAACACGTGTGCCGCTCGCTATTGTGCGTCCCAGGTAACCGAGGTTACCGGACGCCGAGCCGCCGCCGCCCGACATCCTACCGCGCCGCGCCCCCGCCCGCCGCCTGCCGGCTCCCTCGCCGCGCCTGCCGTAATTGTTTCGCTTCTAACGCACGATCCAACGATTCGGTAAGTCACGATGACGACGTATAACCGCTCGAAGACGACGTTGCAATTGCAATTCGATCGAGAGTACGTGAGTCCGACGGCCTTTAAAATCGGAGAATGGATGTTCGACGAACAGCGTATAGAGGAGGAGGAACTAGAGGGGCTGATGCTCGATTTTACATTGTATAGTTTATTCATAAAGTTAAAAATACTAATACGGTGTGAAACCCTTGTGTCCACACACGGTGGAACACGAAAATTTAAGCACAGAGACGGCGCAGTGAGTGATGTGAAGATCTCCTTCGCCGGATACGGTGTGCGTCATTTGAAAGTGTATAATCTTCCATTTGAAGTGCCTTGACGAAGTGGGACGTTACTTGCGTCTTTATGGCGAAGTAATATCTGATAACCTCGAGTTCTGGGGTGCTGGCCACCGGTACAAGGTGGACTCTGGCGTCAGAGCAGTGACGATGGTGCTGAAAAAACACGTGCCTTCCTTTGTAATGATCGGCGGGCATAGGGGAGTCGTACAATACACGGAGCACAAGAGGGCAACCTGGCCGTGGAGCAGACGTCCGGCGCAATTGCCGCTCACAGAAGCCGCGGAGGCACCGCAAGGAAACGCCACTGCCAGCCACGCGGGAGCGGTAAACGCGCGACGCTGCCGGTGCTCACGAGGCGGCCACAGGGGAAGCGGCTGCACCGTCAGCCGCCGCCACGGAAAGCCCGCCGGCTGCCTCCGCCCCTGCCCTGGTCCTGGCCGGCGCAGGGAGTGTGGGAGAGGAACGCCAGCTGAGCTCCGACGGAGGATCCTAAGTTCACCCAACCTGGATATGATGTGACGTCATTATGACGTATATACGCTTTAGTCGATTAACACACCTATCGACTTTTACGAACGTTCGAGATTCTAAACTGTCGTCAGCTAGTGGTTTGTTTTGACACGTGCGATTCTGAAAACAGCTCAGTGTGGCAGCGTGTATGTATTTCGCCAAAATAAAACTAAAAGAGCTGGATATTAATAGAAATACTCCTGACCGTGGCCTTGAAAACACCACGGACAACATGTTTCGTAAAAAAGTGAAGTCTTCTTATGTCCAGACCAGATTAGATTGTGTGATTGTTGTATTGAATGCTTACGCCGAAAATAATATTTATTTATTATCAACATTTTTGTGTGGTTTCATACAATTGGTCTTGTCAGTACATATTAGATTGTAGCCACATACTCTTGCTGACTTTTTTTTCCTAATTTATATAGCTGAAAGAGAACTCGTGCAAGTTTGTTAGCTAAGTAATTTATATGTCCATCCCAAGATAGTCTTTTATCAACCATAATTCCAAGTAATTTTACACTCGGACCGCAGAGACAGGTACCTTAGCGTCCAATAATGACTGCTGTGTAGAATAATTCAATTTCGAACTTGAAAAGAAAAATATGAGGCATTGTCGAAGAAAAATCGTCGATCGGAGATGAAATACGAAAGGAAGTGGATTTCTCAATGTAATCTTAACCAAAGGTTAGTGTCTTGAAGCATCTGAAGATTTTGGCTTCTGAGTGCATCTTCTCACCGAGTACGAATAACCGACGCACTTCAGCTGGGTCAAAAGTACATCAATTTCTGCTTGAGATTCACAATAACCACGCAATTGCCCGTCATCATCGATGCTGAACTCTTTCAGCTTTTCTCTCATTAGTCTCCCGAATGCTGAACACCTAATTACAGACGAGCAAACGAAAAACAACGCACAGGACACAAACACAGTACAATACACGATTTAAACGCAAGGAACGCAAAACACATTTAAACGAATGGCGCAGAGCACAGCGCTACCCTATCACAACCTCTCGAAAGTTCACAAAAGTCGAATAGTCGATATACGGTTTCTATCGTTTTCTATGTAGCGTGTATACGTCATGATGACGTCACATCGTATCCAAGTCCGGTGAACTTAGCATCCCCCAGCTCCGACTCAGAGGGTGGGGCAGCCCCTCCCCCGCCCCCGCCACCCACCAGCAGAGGATCGCGGAGTCGAGCGCCCCCAGCCAGCCGGCAGCAGCGCCTGCCGACACACCCGCCGCCCAGGCCGGGCCCAGCGCCGACGCCGCCGCGACGTACAGCGAGATGCGTGAGCTTGCCATCAAGAAGCAAGTCACCAAACTGGCCCGCATTCTGAAGGAATCAGAAGACGAGCCGACAGAAAACAACGTGGACGTCCCGGCCGCGGAGAAATCCAAAAAGCGCTGGAGCAGGAGGCGAAGTCTCAGCCGTGAAAAAGACGACGTTAAGATGGACGTATCTGAAGCAGAGGAGTCACATACGGCATCCGCGAGCAAACGGGCAACAACCCCCAAAGCAGAGGACGTAGTACTACGGCCAGAACGGCCACAGCACACGACAGACCCGCCTCCACAAAGCGATTAAATGCATCAGGGCTCAGTATACAATGCAATTACGTGCAACGTGAACCGAATGACCGCCGCGCTAAAATTAGACGCCCTAATTGACTTCCTGCAGCACAAAGCCGCAGACGTGGCTATGTTACAGGAAGTGGTCACGACGGCAATAGAACAGGTACCGGGATACGAAGTCATCTGCAACATCGACGCAGAAACTCGCTGCGGAACTGTCACACTAGTCAGGCACGGCCTCGAATTTGGCGATGTAAAACTGATGCCCGACGAACGCGGAATAGCGGTGAAGGTGGAAGGCACTGATTTTGTAAACATTTACGCTCCGTCGGCAACGGAAAACAAGCGTGCCAGGAGCAAATTCTCAACGAGGACATCTGCGAGCTACTAGTTCACAACAACAACAACGTCGTGCTGGCAGGTGACTTCAACTGCGCAATTTCACCCGAAGACCAGATCCCGGTACCCAACTTGTGCGCCGAACTGCAGGATTTGGTTAGGCGTCTAAAATTAGCAGACACTTGGCGTCTACTACACCAAAATCACACCGAGCTCACGTACCTGTACAACCGCGGCAGAAGCAGAATCGATAGAGTATATATAAACAGAGAGATGGCCATCTCTGTGACACAAGTAGAAGTCTGCCCTGTGATCTTCTCAGATCACTGTGCCTATCAGTGCAAACTCCGTCTACCGAGAAGCAAGCTTCCAGCAGGAAGAGGAACGTGGAAGCTGAATACAAGCCACCTCACGGACGGGAAGCTGAAGCAGGAAATTGCTGACACGATCCAGGCATGCAGACAGCGGCGAGGCGAGTATAATTCCACCACTGAGTGGTGGGTAGAACACGCCACACCGCAAATAAGAAGGGAACTGATAAGGCACAGCGCTGAGAAGATTTCTGGAAACGAAACACGGCGACTTCTACACAAGATGCCTACGAGACTCGATGGACGCCCCTGCGGACGACGAACTGTTTCTGCCGCGGATCAGAAGACTCAAGGCACGTATACTGAGCCTGGAAAGGGACAAAATGAGATGAGTCATCTCCCGCAGCCAGACAAACGGCGAAATCGAAGATGAACCTGCCACGCTGCACCACCTGCACAGGGAAAGACAGAGGGCTAACAGCAAACAAATAAGGCAACTCGTGGACAAGGACGGTAACAGGTTAGCGACGAAGAAAGACATCATGAGCTACGTCAAAGACCATTTCAACGACCTCTTCCGACGAGAAGAAAATGACGACGCAGAAATGGCGAGGATCCTGCAAGAAACCCGCCGGATCCTTACCAACGCAGACCGGGCACTATTGAACGGAAACGCCACACATGATGATGTGAAAGCCGCCATCAAAGACAGCAGGAACGGAAGACCACCAGGCGCAGACGGAATCCCAACGGAATTCTACACTGCGCTCTGGGGCACAGTCGGCGGAATACTCACCGAAATAATAAACGAAGTTCTCAACGGGACAGAATTGCCTTCAAAATTTCTGCAAGGGACGGTGATTCTGCTCCCCAAAAAGCAGGCAGCCAACAAAATCGAAGAATTTCGGCCAATAACCCTTCTAAATTCAGACTATACAATAGCAGCAAAGTGCCTGGCTGCTAACATCAAGGTCGCACTACAGAAAGCCATTAGCCCATGGCAAACCTGTGCACTGCTTGGCAGGAACATTTTCGACGCCGTCTGCACATATAGGGACATAATAGCCCACGCAGCAACAACTAGGAGACCCGCAGCCGTAATCTCTGTCGATTTCCACAAGGCTTTCGACAGTATCAGTCACCGGTACCTGCCAAAAACTATCGCACGCCTCGGATTCGGAGTAAAATTCGGAAAAAAATCAAGAACGTCATCACAAACGCCACCTCAAAAGTAACAGTAAACGGATGGACTTCCAAGTCAACTAGATTAGGAAGATCCGTCAGGCAAGGATGTCCATTATCGATGGCACTTTTCACAATAGCCCTCGAGCCTCTACTACGAAAACTAACAGCCGAAATCGGAGGATACACAATGGGTGCAACAAACATCGCATGTATGGCCTGTGCCGACGACATGGGCATTTTCATCCAAAACTAGGAAGCCTATCGTGGAATCCTTCGAAAGGGCTTCAGGTGCCAAAACGAATCCGAGGAAGACAGTGCTACTACCAATAGGCAACGGCAGACTGCGACCAGCGAGACAGTGGTACCGAGTGACAAACAACCATAGGGCACTGGGAGTGGAACTACAACAGTGCCCATTGAAAATGGCAGCACAAAACTGGCGCAGCGTCTTGAACACAACGTGAGGACACACGCGAACCGGAGCCTGACGCTGAGCCAAAGAGTGCAGTTGGTAAACGAAACGATCCTGTCGAAAGCGTGGTACATGGCCCAAATACTATGTGCTCCGACAGAAATTGCGCGAGCGAAAGGAGGCGCGGCGTACTACCTGCTGTGGAGGCGGGAGATCTTCAAGGTATCCCAGGCGACGTGTTTCCTGTCGAGGGATGAAGGTGGACTCGGACTGAAGGACGTAAAAACAAAATGTGCGGCACTGCTCCTACACCGTGCGATGAAAATGAAGCACCAGAACAACAACAGCATAACGTCCAGCCTGATCAACGACTACAAACCGGAATCTGAAGATGCTCCAGTGGACATCACCCACATTCCATTCAAGTTGCGGCACATAAAACAGATGGCAATCGACAAGATTTACATCACCGCGGTTGTTGCCAACCCACAACAAAGAACGGCGAGGAAGATTTACAGCGCTCTGAGGGGGGAGGCAAGCAAGTCCAAAATAGAGACGAAACTTCCAGATCACGACTGGCCACAGGTCTGGATGAACGTCTCAGAACGGATACTTCCTGAGCACGCCAGGGACACGTGGTGCGAAATCATCCACCAAACAGTGCCGACAAATGAAAAACTAGCACGCATAAAAACGCGGGAATCCCCAAACTGCGAACTCAGCAACCAGACCGACACCATCGAGCATCGTTTTGGTTGCAGAGAGCGCGGGCAAATATGGGCGACAGCGAGAAGAATGATCGCCCACATCAACAGAACCGACGAGAGGGCGATACATTTCACAGTTGTCACTGTCCCAGACGCGAAGCCTTTCCCCAACGCAAAACGCCTGGCCACAATGTGGATCACCGCCATGACGGCACACGCCATCGTCAGCAAACGGCAGACCGACAAGGCGCAGTTCCTCACAGGAGGGCCAAACAACGCTCCAAGTACCGCGAGACCTTCCAGAACTTCCTGCACGTCCCTCTGGACGCCGCCTTCCGAGACGCCGTGACCGACGCCCCCCCACAACACCCACACCCCAGTCGCTGAGGACGTCGCCCACCGATCCCTCCAAAGCCCCGACGGCAAGAGTGGTGCAGTGCGGAAATCGTTTGCGACAATGTGCGCAAAGTGAAAGTGTGTACGTGTAGCAGTGCCAAAGTGAGAGTGACGTGTGCCAATTGTAGTCATACAGTGTCCAATAGCCAAATAAAGCAGGCAAAAGGAAATGATGAGCCATTAATTTAGTGCAAAGGATACAAAGAAGTGTTCCAAGGAAACAACAAAATGTCAAACAGTGTATTTTATGTAATTAATGTGTTTCTCTCACTCACATTCTCTCTCTCTCTCTCTCTCTCTCTCTCTCTCTCTCTCTCGCTCTCTCCACTCAAGGTACGTTAAAACTGTTGCGTCCACCCTTATGCAGTACATTAATAATCTCCTGCATTCACTAATTTTCTCACATAGATGTTCTGGTCTATACTCCCCATTTCGCCTTTGGCAAACATATAGCGAACATGCCGAAATGGGTGCATTTCAAATACCATAGAGGAAAAAAATTGTTTTTCTTAAATTTAAAAATTAAAAAAAAATCAAAATAACGCAAGTTTGTATGTAAAAAGACATAAACAACTGACAGGAAAAATTATCTGAAGGACACTCGGTGAATAAAAGTGTTGTAACTCAACCAAAAGACTACTAAAAGAACAATCAGAACAGAAAACGAGAAAATGAATTTCACCGTTCAATAATCAAGCACACCATTTCATGTAAAGATCTGTAATTGTTAAAAATTGTAAATAAAAGTTTATATACGTTACAACAAAAAAAGGTGCTGTTGGCTCTATTTCATTTTGCCGGCACGGTAGCTCAGCGTGTTCGGTCAGAGGGTTACGCGCCCTCTGTAAGAAAAAAAACTGAGTTAATCGATCATCAACGAACTTAAACGGATGTCTTACGACGTCCGCCCCGAGCAGACGCAACGAACAAAAGCGAACAAAAATAAGATAAAAAAAGGGTAACTTGCTTGCCTGTCAGGTGCATGCTGCCTCTGTTCGCCTGTCGAGCCTCGCCAAAAGCCAGATTTTTTATTGTTTTGTAGCAGAGCTACAAGCAGGCAGATGCAAATTCAACGAGGGAATCGTAAGACAACGCTCTAGCAAAATTCGTCTTGCTTCTTTTAGTAACCCTTAGTGTCAAAGCGTATGTTTTCTGCCGACATATTTGTTGTTGTTGTGAATACATAATGAACTGCTACATTTTCATAATACTTGCGAAGCAAATCATGTGAAGTAACACTTCACCAACTTGGGAATGTGGAAAAAGCACTATCCTTTCTGGATGCTCTCTGTATCTTCCTGGATGTCGAGTAATACGACCTTCGAGTAAATGGTTAGAGACGAAGAACCTAGTGGTGAATGAACTCATAGATGAGCCGAATGCGGGAGACTGCTCTTGAAACGAATAAGTAGACGATCTATTCACAGTAAGACTTAGAAAATTTGCTAGTACTGTTAAACCTATGTCCACTGAATATTGTGAAAAAGTATTTAAAGACGAGCCCCACGAAAATTGGTGTAGTATTATTTATGGGGAAGTATGTCCAGCACACATACTGAAAAATTATGTTTCTCGATGAAATTTTAGAGAGGGGTGTAGTGTATCTAGAGGTAGCCCTGGATGGAAAACTATTATGAACACCTCATATAAAGAATATGTTCCACTGCTAAAGATAATCTTATAAGCACTAGAAGCTGCTGTAGGGTAAATGGGGTCTCAACCCAGTACATACTGGATATACATCCCTGCAAAAAGACCAATGATAATTTATTGGCCTATAATATGAACAAATTCGAACAGAAGGTGGCTGCTAGGGAGTCTGCCAAAGTGCAGAGACTGGCCTGCTTTCACAAACAAATGGAATTAGCAGGACATCCACTCTTGGAATGGATATTATGCTAGACATGCCCGCCTTACACCTGTGGCTTAAAATGGAGGCAGCGGCAGGGACATAAAGGCTAAAAATTGGAAATAACTGGATATAGTTAGAATATACGGAATCCCAAATCGGGCGATGGCTGGGGAAATGCTGACTAACTGCACAATAACTTCTAGATGTTTCAATAAACTTTGTCATGTAACAGCTGCAAGCAAGGAGCAGTGGAAAAACAAACCACAACACTGTGCAGGAGACATAATATAGTGGTTTACTGACAGGTCAAAAACAGATGAAAGTACCAGGTGTGGTGTACTACCTAGAATCTCTTTAGGGAAGATGACCACAGTATTACACATTAGCCGGCCGCGGTGGCCGAGCGGTTCTAGGCGCTTCAGTCCGGAACCGCGTGACTGCTACGGTCGCAGGTTCGAATCCTGCCTCGGGCATGGATGTGTGTGATGTCCTTAGGTCAATTAGGTTTAAGTAGTTCTAAGTTCTAGGGGACTGATGACCTCAGATGTTAAGTCCCATAGTGCTCAGAGCCATTTGAACCATTTAGTATTACACGTCTTTTTTCTGTCAGCATGTGCACGGAGGAAAATTAGAGTAGACCCTGCAAAAATTGTAGCATCTACTTTTATTCAGACAGCCAAGCAGCTCTGAAATCTGTATCAGCCCCTGCAGCTAGATCGAAGGTCGTTGCAGAATGCCATGAAGCATTTTCTTTCGAACATGTCCGAAAGAACAGACACCACACATATATCCATATACAGCGTGTTTCAGGAGGAAAAGTAGATATTTTAGCAGATGGTAGTACATATAAATGCAACCACTTTTTATTGAGTACAGAGATACAGCTGTTAGTACGTAACGCTAACAAATTCAAAGCAAAGGCAAATGACGACATTCAAAGTTGATTTTCAAAAATTCACCAACCAACTTCAATGCACATTTGACTTCTCTTGATAACACCACGTGTAGATCTACTGAGGTCGTCTTTGCGTTCTTTTATGAGGGCTGCACTATTCATAATCCGAACGATCAAATCGGCTCTTGGGTTTACTTTTTATTTGTAGACTTCGCCGTTAACCATCCCCACTGGCAAAAATCCAAAGAGTTAAGGTCTGAGGACCTTGAAGGCCAAGAAAAGTGCCCCTATCTAATGATCAACCTTCCGGGAAATGTTAGGTTTGGATAATGTGTCACCTGACGACTAGAATGTGCAGGAGCCCCGTCATGCTGGAGGAACATACGCATTCTTGTAGCCAAATGAACCTGCGTCTCGGTTCTTACAATAGTGCAACAGGTGCGCACTGGTTAGATGTAACTGAAGAGAGATTCCAACTCGGCTTGAGGTTAAGGGCGAATCCCAAGCGCATGGCCACGAACAATTGGGAGCGGATACTTAATGTCATCGGAACCTTGTTGAAGGACCATGACATGCGATTGTTAGACAGACTGCAGGAAGTTCACTTTATAAATACACACATACTTAGCAAAATATATCATGTCGCAGCAGTCTCACCGATACTGCAGGTCACTGCACATAAAATATTAGCTGTAGCCTCTTGGTATGTGTGGAAACAAAATACCTTAAAAGTATCCCTCCACACTGCGAATTTGCAGAGGCAAAACGGAGGACTTGGAATTAAAGACGTGCTTTTAAACGAATACATGCCAGTAAGACAGGCATCACGAAACTTCTGTTCTTCGCGTTAGGTCCTGGGGATAGGAACGCTCCTGTCAATGTAGCATGCCAGCCTAGATTACGTCCGAAAGTACTATGGAGATTGGAGCTGTATAAGACTTCCACCAGCACAAACCAACACTAGAACGGTCTATGATTATATTAGCAGACATCGTCTTCACAAACCAATTACGGTAAATTAACATACAGAAACTGGATGAACGTCTGGAAAAATTTCAACAATAAAATTCTACCAACTAGAGTCAGTGCCGTATGGTGCGAAGTTGTAAACGAAACCATACCCTCAGCGGAACGATTATGGAAAATCAAATTGAAACCATCTCCATACTGCGACAAATGGCGGCATGTAGAAATTGTAGCGCACATCTTCTTATGTGAAAATAGTATCAGAATTTGGAACTGGACTAAGAAGAAATTAGCACTGTCAACAGAACCGCAGAAAGTCATATACCGATAACTGAAGCTTTACAACCCGACTGGAAATGTTACCCGTCCACAAAGAATACAGTTACTCGTGGCTTCTGGGACAGTTTACGTCGTAGCAAACAGAACTTAGAAGGGTACATGTTTTATATGGCAGAAGAACATTTTACGCTGAAGAAGAATAACAAATATAAGGAATGGTATCAAATATTTTTATCTACTGCTTTACGTGGGCTACGAAGAGGTAGACAGTTTTTTTTGATTAGAAGCAGAATACTATTCTTTCACTTTTTTTTATTCCTGGAATATTCTTTTACGTTGGTTCTAAAATCAGAACTGTTCTAATTTGGCAAAACCCCTCTGGCACCGAAATTTTTTTCATTTGTTGAAAAATATATGGCTTCCTTACAGACCTTATATGCATCCAGTGCATAATAACTTACATTGTGAATACATTTCTGAATGAATGTTTGCTATGTATTTTTCCGTCAGCCTTTTCACTGTTACAAGTTATTTTCTACAGTGAACGCACGCCATTGAAGGCGGCAATCTGTAATTTATTTTACCTCAATTACTACTTCAATTTTCAGATTACTTCAGTTTTTTCTACAATTTAAGGGAATATATGGGTGCAAACATGGAATACATGTGGATAATGCAGCTGCTCAGTGACAGGTATGGGGGAGGCATTGAGTCCAGGCTTTGGATCCTCGACCCCTGCCCTCTTTGCCTCCGCCTACCTGGTGCTGAAAGTCTTCTCAAACTTGAAAAAATAATAATAATAATAGTGCAGTGGTCAGCATGTCTGTCTAGTAAGCAGGAGGTCCAGGTTCGAAGCCCAGTCGGTCACAAATATTCATCTGCCGTCTTAGCTGTATTTCAACGTGCTGTGACAGTGTGGACGTCGGTCCTTCGATATTTGAGATGCAATTGTTTTTTGAGGCAATAGAGGTGATTTGCGAACATTTGTCTTGCCATCAGTGTAACGGGACTTCAATGGCATCCAACCGTTAGTGATTGCTTTGCACCGGCGCTAACCCATGCCATATATATGCGAATCAGATTGTAGTTCATATTCAGTCAAATAACGAATGGTCAGTATACAAGTATGCCGGCCGGGGTGGCCGAGCGGTTCTAGGCGCTACAGTCTGGAACCGCACGACCGCTACGGTCGCAGGTTCGAATCCTGTCTCGGGCATGGATATGTCTGACGTCATTAGGTTAGTTAGGTTTAAGTAGTTCTAAGTTCTAGTGGACTGATGACCTCAGAAGTTAAGTCCCATAGTGCTCAGAGCCATTTGAACCATTTATGAAGTATACAAGTATTTACGAACAGTAGAAGCAGGATTGCCGCGAACTGATCACTTAACCAAGTGCAACATAGAGTACCTGTGTAATGAGTCATTCCAGCTGCATAGCTGAGGGTAATATTTGTTAAGCAATTCACTGCAGAATAAATGTAATACCCGCACGATGATCTCTGTAGTCATACTGTATCATTAGTAGCCCACGAATGGAGTACTATGTTCGTTAAATCGGATTACTCAAGCTGAGGCCAAATAAAGAGAAGTGAGGACGCTACAACACTATCTTTACTTAAATAGGTAGTCAGCGCTAAATTATGTGTGCCACCATTAACGTTACTGTAAGCAGTTTGAGAGCATAACACCACCACAACTACTGACAACTTGGGCCATATCATCACGCAGTTGAAACTCGCAGTGATTACAAGTTGCTGATGTTTGTCAAGAATAGCGGAAAGCGCCTCTGAAGTTCCATTTTCATTACGCTTAGGACGGAAAGAATCCTAAATAACAGTAATAGGTCACGCAGCGAAGAGAAGAGTCTACGTATTGTCTCAAGTTCTTGCAGTTTTATAGTAATGCAGTTCCCGGTAGTTTCACACTAACGGGCTCTTTTGGCTATCGGAATACTCATATGGGAATTATAAAAGTGTAATTGCTAGAACGCTCAACTACCTTAATAACACCTCATTCTGGATTCAATACGACTCGGAAAGCGACATTAATTTGACTTTTCCATCCATCTCCTGACGTCTTACTGAATGAAGTCCGAAGTGCACGCACAGTTGTGTTGCCTGCCGCGTGGATTCTGTGAGGTGTTGTGGCAGCTGGCAGTCATTGATGAATACAGACATTTGCAAATATCCCCACTGCTTTAGGGGAAATCGTCTTTGTTACATTTTTTACATACCGTAATTAGCACAATAACATAAGGCTTGTTCTGCTGAAGAACTTGATGCCCACAAGTCCTTAAATAAGACTCTCCTAGCGGGAGTAATGCATGAAAGGAGACAGACTGTTGGACAAAACAATGGACAGCTCCCTGCTTTTTGCGTTTCCGATAGCGCCTACGATAAGAATCTGGTGTCATATTTTGCTTCACAACCATAAACTGTTTATTTCTTTACTTCATACTAAAACAAAAGTTATGAAAAGAGAAAATGACTGATATGCTTCTCAGGAACTCTAGTTTTCCATGTTTATTTTCTCACTTGATATGAGAAGAGGAAATGAAATATACGCTTCCATGATATAATATTTCCTTGTGTGCTACTACTGCATACATGAAAGCCCTGCGGTTAATTTTTGTATGTTGGATAAATCTTGATATCACCTCACATTCCTTTTTGAGAAGGTTCCTATTTTCTTGGGATTCAAATAGAGTGGACATTTCATCACTGGTTAATATTCTGATGACTGATGACATGATACCCGTTGCAATTGCTCCATGGCACCTGTGAGTAGAGGCTCACGTTGGTTACTATAAGAACACGCAGGCAGTGATATCCGCTCACGTACAGTCATAGCCAAAGTGATTTCTCTCTATTCATGGCGAGGCGTCTGCTGCAGTGTCCACGCTCAGCCAACATAAACAAATCGCGGCGGCATTGGGCACTGCTAATCGCTGCACTTGTCGTGAGCCTCGACAACAAGAACGCACTGTCTCGGCTAACGATACTATGGAGTTAATACATCTTACTTAACGTAATATGCAGGTCGTGGGTTGGGTAAAAATTCAGTTTATAAATTCCCATAGCATTAAAAAACTTTACAGTCATATTTGATGCAATATTTATTGTTGGTTGTCTCTCTAATGATAATAGTATTGATTCAGATTGTGCGTGAACTCGGAAATACACACACACACACACACACAGTCATTGATTCCAGTGAGGGTGACATCTACTGTGTGTTGAACGATACATGCACCAGTCAATTCCTCAGTTGGCGTCGAATGGATGAGATTTTTAAATTACCTTGCATAGCAAGAATTGTAAGGAGGAGACTGAAAGTAAATGGATTTGTATCTAAAGAGCTGCGACAAAGCGAAGCTTGACCGACTATAGGGTAATTGTCCACATGTGTTTTGTGGACGAGTATACTTTTAGTAACCAACCCACCCACGATCATTACGTAAGATTTCTAGAAGGCGTGGGGGCACTGATTTCATTAAGTCGTCGACAGTGTAGCGTGATGGTTTACTTCCCACCATACGTTTTCTATATTCGTCCAAAGGTTGTAGGTCCACATGGCATTGACCGTGTTACCTCTGCCCACATATTTTCTATCTGGTTAATGTTCGGTGATCGTGGAACAAACGGTAACAGCTTTATTCTCTCTTGGCCCTGAAACCAATCTCGCACTGCTCTGCTATGATGGATGGGGCTCTGCTCCTGTAAATAAACTGTTATCTCGTTCGTTCATATATTTATATTTAAATAACATATTAGTAATAAACACATTGTATTATTATTTTCCACAGTGTTTAAGAATTCAGGCCCTGTCATAGATAAGTGATCTAGATTCAACAGTCGAATTAAGAATGTGGTTTACCCAGTCTATCAAATGATGAGAGTCGTATTCGGATATCCACATTACGCCTGACTGGCTGAAACCGATTAGAACGATCTGGTATCGAAATGAAATTACAGAAATAGGATAATTTGAGCGTCTGTATTGTAACAATGCCGCTCACATAAATTCCTATGATGGAGTAACAGGTAGCAACGGCCTAAGAAAAAGTGAGGAATATGTCTACTAGCAGCAACGTAACGTAATTATAACCCATATTTATGTGATGGAAATACTGAATCGAGCAATGCACTTCTATTTCAGCGGTGGGAAGATTCACCATATCGGATTTGCTGATGACATAATGACAATAATAAAAAAAACCATGGGGCCGATAGTGGAAACCCTCCCCCATATGGGTGGTACCGAGGAAATCAAATACTTGGGGTGAACCAAATACTAACACAATCCTGAACGGCTACTCAATGCATTGAGCTCAAAATCCAGACACGTCTGAATGAAAATCACCGCTACTCTGGTCACCGTCTGCTAGCTCAATGAGCTCGGCTGAAAATATTTGCTTCCAAAGGCTTCAACACCCTCTGGTCCTGTCCGGTCCTGGTATCACCCAAGTCAAACAAATGAAACACAAGCAAACATCAATTGTGCAAGCAAAGTCAACTTTACTCCAGGTGGTACACAACCCGGCTATCGACAGGCGGCAGTTGGATTTTCCGATTCTGGGGAGTCCAGGTTAGCACGGCAGAGAATATCGAAGATCTCTGGTAAATTTCCCTACAAGCAGAAAACATGCATTTGAAAACTAAACATCGATACATTGATTCAAGCACGAATACTAAATAATCTTACAAAAGAAATCGACCAACAAAAAATTCTCATCCTTGCTCTTCACGAACCACGACTAACTGACAGTGAAACCTTGCATTACGGAAACCATTGCATCTTCAAGAGCAAAATACAACAAATGTAGCGAAAGGCGTACCAATCTTTGGCATTGCTTTTCTCGAACACAGATCTATCATCAATTCTATCAAAGAAATCACTCCCATCAACAATCGACTTACGACTATGCTTATTCAGAGCCCCAGTAAAAAATATACTCTCATCAATGCACATGCCCCCACCAACATCGAAAATAAGTAAAACAACAAAAATGGCGAAAATTCTGGAACACACTAGAAAATACTATGAGCAGAATTCACCAAGATGACGTGAAAATACTAATGGGAGACTTCAACTCTCTATTTGGAACAGAAAAAACCTGTAGAAAAATCATTGGTACAAATTCAACATACCGGAACGCTTAGACCAATGGCACACGTCTGACTGACATTTAACCACAATTAAACCACAAAAGGATGTCTTCCCACTTAGGAAAAAAACAGTTCTCAAATGGTTCAAATGGCTCTGAGCACTACGGGACTTAACATCTGTGGTCATCAGTCCCTTAGAACTTAGAACTACTTAAACCTAACTAACCTAAGGACATCACAAACATCCATGCCCGAGGCAGGGCTCGAACCTGAGACTTTAGCAGTCGCGCGGTTCCGGACTGAGCGCCTAGAACCGCTAGACCACCGCGGCCGGCACCTCAGGTAACATGCTTGGCTACCAGGTGCAAGCTGCTTTCGTTCGCCTTTCTAGACTCGCTGAAAGCCAGATTTTTAATTCTTTTGTAGTAGAGCTACAAGCAGGCAGATACAAACTCAATAAGGAAATCGTAAGATAACGCTCGAGCAAAATTCGTCTTGCTACTTACAGTAGCCCTTAGTGTCAGAGCGGAAACCTTACGGTACTGCCAATTTCATAATGCCACTTTTGTTTTCTGCCGAGATATTTGTTGTTGTTGTGAATACATAATTTTATCTATGAAATGCCAGATTGTCATAATACTTGCGAATGATACAGGAAATGAAGAAAATACAGATCTTTTCGAAGTCAAAAGTCGGTAATATCCTACTAATTCGTGCTAAAATAGGCTCAATCGTCTTACAGACACTTAATGCTTTATTAAGATAGACTGCCGTCGTGATGTCTCTATAGTAAGCTGAATTTCTACATCTACATCTACATTTATACTCCGCAAGCCACCCAACGGTGTGTGGCGGAGGGCACTTTACGTGCCACTGTCATTACCTCCCTTTCCTGTTCCAGTCGCGTATGGTTCGCGGGAAGAACGACTGTCTGAAAGCCTCCGTGCGCGCTCTAATCTCTCTAATTTTACATTCGTGATCTCCTCGGGAGGTATAAGTAGGGGAAAGTAATATATTCGATACCTCATTCAGAAACGCACCCTCTCGAAACCTGGCGAGCAATCTACACCGCGATGCAGAGCGCCTCTCTTGCAGATTCTGCCACTTGAGTTTATTAAACATCTCCGTAACACTATCACGGTTACCAAATAACCCTGTGACGAAACGCGCCGCTCTTCTTTGGATCTTCTCTATCTCCTCCGTCAAACCGATCTGGTACGGATTCCACACTGATGAGCAATACTCAAGCATAGGTCGAACGAGTGTTTTGTAAGCCACCTCCTTTGTTGATGGACTACATTTTCTAAGCACTCTCCCAATGAATCTCAACCTGGTATCCGCCTTACCAACAATTAATTTTATATGATCATTCCACTTCAAATCGTTCCGCACGCATACTCCCAGATATTTTACAGAAGTAACTGCTACCAGTGTTTGTTCCGCTATCATATAATCATACAATAAAGGATCCTTCTTTCTATGTATTCGCAATACATTACATTTGTCCATGTTAAGGGACAGTTGCCACTCCCTGCACCAAGTGCCTATCCGCTGCAGATCTTCCTGGATTTCGCTACAATTTTCTAATGCTGCAACTTCTCTGTATACTACAGCATCATCCGCGAAAAGCCGCATGGAACTTCCGACACTATCTACTAGGTCATTTATATATATTGTGAAAAGCAATGGTCCCATAACACTCCCCTGTGGCACGCCAGAGGTTACTTTAACGTCTGTAGACGTCTCTCCATTGATAACAACATGCTGTGTTCTGTTTGCTAAAAACTACTCAATCCAGCCACACAGCTGGTCTGATATTCCGTAGGCTCTTACTTTGTTTATCAGGCGACAGTGCGGAACTGTATCGAACGCCTTCTGGAAGTCAAGAAAAATAGCATCTACCGGGGAGCCTGTATCTAATATTTTCTGGGTCTCATGAACAAATAAAGCGAGTTGGGTCTCACACGATCGCTGTTTCTGGAATTAATTTGTATTAGTACAGTGAATATTTTAATTGCATTTTCCATTAGTTTACTAATCGTAACAGTAATCATCAAAGAGAAAATAATCAGAATCTGAATTTTCTTTCACGGTATCTAAAACAATGTGACAATGCTACAGTTGTTTACAAGTTCTACGCCCGTAGAAACCCACTGGTTCTAAAGATGTCATTAAACCAGTGTAGTTTTAAGAGTATTTTCGTCTAGAAATGAATTGCCTTGACGGTTGCTCGATCAAGAGCGGGAAAGGTAAAATTTTACGAATATATGACGAGAGGGACAAGTGCTTGAGAGAGGACTTCCCTATCAAAACAAGTGCCTGTGAGACGACTATCCTATTAATCTCCTGGATAGTTTTGTTTCTCAAATCAACAGAGTGAGTTATCATGCAGTAGCACAGGTGGTGAAGTTTTCTTGCTCGACTTTCTTATACTGCGACCGAAAGGTGTCTCAGTTGTTGACAACAAATTCAAGCTATGTTGCACACACCCCTGGGGGCAGAATTCGTACCCCAAAACACACTTTTGGGGCTATCTGATGTAAAATATTATGTTCACACTACTCTTTGCTCTAGCCTACGCCTTTTGGTGGGGCTCAGCCTGTCATTTCTTCTTAGGAAGTTAACGATAAAGGCATCATAACACGTCACCAGTAACAGTACTGCATAGGAATGCTCAATGAGCGACCTGATGACGTTCAATAATAGTCTCTCCATTGACTTTTGTTGTTTCCAGTTAGAGCATGCAGCACTCCTACAGCAGACTACTGAACTTTGCCTGTTGAATGCAAATGTCGCATGATGGTAAAATGGTAATCTGTTACATATATCAGTAGTCGAGACTTCCTTAATGTGGAAAATCATTCATGCCAGAACGATCTTTGTTGAAACAAGAATATCTTTTTCTGGCGTATCTTTCCCAAAAGCACTCGCTCCACACACAGTTCAAATCTTTCTAGCTGTCTCCTCTACATTCACTCCTCTGTTATACCAAAAGTAAACGTTGTGTTGCAGATGTTACACCTTCTTCCACTTGCGACTGTTTTACAATGCTTAACTGTAGTTCATGATTTTCAAGTATGCAAAATCCAATGCTTAACTGCAAGATGATAACTAGAACTTCAAATTCGAAAATGACAGTTGATACATACACTGACAGCGTGGCGCCGCCTTCACATGGGCGGCGCCGGATTTCAGGCGGCGGGTGGCGTCTGGCCGTTGGCCGGTAGCCGCTGCAGCGCGAGGAAACGCTCGAACGCAAGCTGTTCTGATCGCGTCGCAGCCACGTGCTGTACTGCGGAATTGTTTCTGGAATACTTGTTATTGCGGGTAGGTAGAATGTTAAGCGAACTGTCTTCGATGTTCAATCAACTCATAACTTTAGACCGAAATGTGGTAAAAAAAAGAAAAAACAGTTGGACGCGAACATGCGATTCTAAGTTTAGAATGCACGACGATTACCGCAAGACCACGGACTCACTCCATCCATATCATCTAGGAAGTGGACAAGACTCCCTCCTAACACTTCCGCATCTTACAGTGTTGTCAGATTGCGCAGATGGCCGGACTTAGAGTTGTCAGGGGCGGTCAGTTTTATTGGCCACCTTAAGTGAACGACTCGGACTTAGTCTCTGTGGCGGCCGGCCGGCGGTCAGTTTTTATGTCTAAGACCGTACATGATGAGGATGGAGATTCGTAAGTGTTACAAAATAAATGTTGTTGCTAACCTGTGATAGTTCGATGAATATCGCTCGCTCATTGTCGTGTGTTTGATGTTTATTTACTCTTTTGTATTCCTGAAAATATTTTTAATGAATGCTGGTTATTGAAGTCACTGTTTTATTGAAGGATAATGATGGGTAAACGGAAAGTGAGTAGAAATCCTCTGAAGGATTTTAAGGAATGGAAAAATGTTGCAAAGCCAAAGGCATGTTTTATTACCATAAACAATGAAGACGATAACCAAGTGTATGAATGTAACCTTGCTGGTACACCTGCCCATTGCAATGAAGATAAGAAAGAACTACTTCGCAGAGCAACCTTGGTTCAGTTAATGAAAAGTATGAATGTTTTATGGGTGAATTTCAAGGAATACTATTCAGAATCGACGTTTGAAGCTGACTGCGGAAGAATTCTACTGCGGCCAACATTCATTCCACGTACGGCCCACGAAGATAAGAAAGGACAAATCGGCGCTCATACAGAGACATACGGACAGTCGTTTTGCCCCTCGCTCTGTTTGCGAGTGGAATAGGAAAGGAAGTGACTAGTAGTCGTACAGGGTACCCTCCGCCAAGCACCATAAGATGGCTTGCGAGGTATGCATATAAATGTAGATTTAAATTTAGTCTACCTATGAAGATGTCACTCCATCCATTTACAGGCGCTTAAAACTCACGGAAGAATGTTGTCTCTTATTTATTGAGAAAACAAAGACAGAAATTCTGCTGCTGATTGTCTCTCTGTAGAACCCTTCGTATTAGCCACTAATTTTCTCATTTCAGTAACTTCGCGAGATGTATATGAGAAGTTGTAATATGTTTACCCGCAGCACTTAGAATAAGCGGTACACAGCTTACCTCTCAATTCCCCTTTCGTCAGAGTATCGCCTACCGGTGTTTCCACGAATCCTCCAGTCTTCGATACGTAGCATTTAGATACAACTGATTCAACGATAGGAGATGTCCGCCGCCAAGTTACAGACCCCTGTTAATTTTGTCGAAATCACATCACGCTCCGACAGCACTGTTACATTAGTTAGTTAGAAGGCCGTTTAGTCCTCCACCCGCCACCGACTAGGGAGACAGCTATCACTACGAGAAAAATAGCACACCTACGTACAGCAGGAAATTCACAATCGTGCAGAGTTCACATGGATTGCACAAAGAAATTCAAAAGCATAACACCTACAATTGATCGATATCGAATGGCTGTCTATTTATAAACTTGGTGCGTGACTTAGTGTTGTTTATCGTTTTCCTATGATTACCACGTTGGAAATTCGAAAGGGTAATTGTGTCCCAGGCTTCGTTGACTGCACCACAGTGGCCCACCTTCTCTCTCTCTCTCCCCCCCCCCCCCCTTCTCCTTCCCTCTCCCTTGTTACTTTTTTAACATCCAACGGAGTAAAACTACGAACTATAAAAACTTGGCTAACATCATCTGATAGAGAACTCAATAAGATTTTAGCACGTCTGTCTATTGAGCTTCATCGGAAACAACTACCGTCTGTGTGTTGACATGGGCCATACGTGATGACCCATTAAATATACTTGTGTTGGTCGACTGGAGCAGGCGGACAGTGATCGAAGTCGCTTCCACGGACCTGTGTTAAGTTTTGTCGCCTGTACTGGAGGAAAACCATGTCTCACAATCACAAGGAAAGGGTTCGTGTGCTGTAGTTTCGTAAGTAGTTTTACACATTGTTTCTTGCTGTAACATACACACAACAGCCGGCATGCGAACACTAGCAGACACATTTGCATAGCAGCTACATCACCCGCGCAACTGAAACAGTTGTTAGTGCAGCTACAACACGCTGCCGTTTGATGGTGCTAGAAGAAATGTGCGGAGTTTTGCATGTAAATGACACAGACCACTGTTGTTTTTATGATCGAGTGTTAGTCTAAGCATAGTTTCGAGCGGTTCCGAGCATTCGAGCTCAGAGGTGTCCCCTGTTAGTAGGGAACGATCACATAGGCTCAGACGCTGGTAAAGCAAACAGCGGACTTCGGTTTATTGTAGAACACTAGGGAAATACAATCTACAAGGCAGACTGGTTACAAATCACTCATGCGACCCACCCCAAAAAGAAGCTCAAGTTTGTGAGACCCGTACCAAATGGGACTGAACTACATCTACTTTTGCATTATTCCTCCCCAAGCCAGCTAACGGTGTCTGGCAGAGGGTACTTCTGGTACGACTAACTGACCGTCCCCCTCCCAGTTCCACTCGCGAATGGCGCGTGGGAAGAATGAGCGTCGGTAAGTCTCTGTATTAGCGCTGGTTTCTCGAAATTTCTCACCCTGATTATTTCACCAGATGTAAATGGAAGATATTAATATGTTTTCCGACTCTTCTTCCAGTAGTAAAACTCTCCGTGATGCACAACACCCCTCTTGTAACGTCTGCCAATGGAGTTGGTTGAAAATCTCTACAGCGCTCTCGCGTCGACTAAACGATCACCTGACGCAATGCGCCGCCCTTAGTTGGGTCTTCTCTATCTCTGCTATCAGTCCTATCCTGTGAGCATCCCCGATTGATGGACTGTAGTCAAGAATCTGTCGAACAAACGCCTTCTAAGCCATTTCTTTGGTGGATGAGTTACATTTCCTTAAGATCTTTCCCATGAATCTCTGTCTAGCATCTGTTTTTGCTGTGTTTGTGTTAAGTGTTCATTGCACTTGATGTCACACTGGGTAGTTACTCCTAGATATTTTACAGTAGATGCTGTTCCTAGCAATTTGTCATCAATAGTGTAGTTTTGGGCTCACAGGAGTGAATTTCTTTTCCTTTGTATGCGCAATATATTACATTAATTTACGTTCAGGGCCAACTGCCAGAGCCTGCACCATTCATCAGTCTTCACTTGCAAATCGATAGTCTTCCTGGCGTTGCTACTTTCTTGTAGACAACCGCATCATCTGCAAACAGTCTTAAAGAGCTTCTGGCGCTTTCTACTAGGTCATTTATATACAATGTAAACAGCAACGGTCCTATCACACTTCCTTGGATACTCGGGAAATTACCTTTACCTCTGTCGATTTTGTTCCATTCAGAGCGATGTGTTGAGTTCTGTCTAAATCCACTCGCAAATCTGGACCGATACTCGGTGAGCTCGTATTTTTTCACTAAAAGGCAGTACGAGACGGTGTCAAACGTCGTCCTGCAGTCAAGTAAGAGGGTTGCAGCTCTGTGGATAATATGGGGGAACAGAGCAAGCTGAGTTTCGCAGGGTCTCTTCGCGTAATCCGTGTTGATTTTTATAGAGAAGATCTCCGTTCTCCAAAATTCGTCATTATACGTGGGCGTGAAACATGTTCAGTAATTCTACAACAGATTGACATCAACGAAATAGGTCTATAATTATGCCAACGCAGTAGCTTGCAATCAGTAGAGGGCACCGGTCCTTTGAGCAGAAGGTGAGATCTTTAATCTTCGCTTATGATTTTATTTGTGAGACTATTCCGGAAAATACATTTAATCACTTCCCGCCTAAACACGTTATTGAATCACGATGGGGCAACTCCCTGCCACCAGTAGAAAAATGTTGATTGTGTAGCTCGTGCTTTGTTGTGAAATATTGACAGTTGGTAAGTTCATTTTAATCTTTCAAATACTGCACCATTGTACTGTTTTGTCGAAATGTTGGGCTAATTTTCTGTGGATAAAGTGAAGTTTGCGACAGCTCTTAAATATCACAGAGTCGTCAGCGTAAAGATCTATTTCGCGACCTACCTGTTTAAATATGTCGTTCCCATAAACAGCGTACGGTACATAACGCGGAATCACCCAGTCTTGTAGTATTCCTGCCTCAACTCATCGTATCTGGCTGAAACGGGAAGTATTCCCCATAAGTAACTGCCGCTGTCTGTGGTCCAGATTATGTGCTTGAGGCACGCGAATTGGTTTAATTTATAGGTGACGCCAGTGCGCCCGACTCAGTCAAGAATTTTTGAATATCTAGGGACAGTGCTCCTCCATTCTCTCTGAAGACGTCAGCTGTCCCGCGAGAGCCGTCTTACAAGACCCAGCACCGAGTGAGGAATGTTAGGATGTACAGTAACCGCCTACGTGTCGCTCGGGTAGTGACGGTAAAGACAAGTTAAATTACAGAGCCATTTAAGCAGTCATTCCCACCGACATCCATACGCAACTGGAACGAGAAGAAAGTCAAATACGTGGGGCAGCGGATTACGGAGTGTGGGAGTGGGTGTGGAGAAGGCAGAGCCTCAGAGTGTTGGAGTCATACCTGAGGGGGGACGGCGAGCAGCGCAGTCCTGGTACGAGTTTCACACGGTTTCCTTGCGCTCTTATAAAGCGAGAAGACTTGAACAGCTCACAATTATCTGGGCCATCCGGGCAATGTTAATGGAAACAAATGAGACTACAGATTGCACTTTTTAATATTGTCTAGCGAGACAGCGGTTGTTAAGGTAATCTTTATGAGTAATTTAGCATACAACCACTAATATTACGAGCATAATCCACAGCAACGCGTTCTGGGAGTCAAGCTCCCATCACGTTACTGTCTAACTTAATCCTACATAAACTGCACTTCAAATGCATTTAATGTCAAAGTATAAGAACAAATAAATGTATTCGGACATGAAGTCTTCGTCTTACTTTCCAGAGGCCCTGCTCCGCTTATCCGTGTTTCCACGCATTCTCCAAAGCGTTGCTTCCGTGAGCCGCTAAACAGCGGCCACATCAGCTGCCTCACAGTGCACCGCTAGTTTGCAAACATGTGTACTTACGGCTCTGCCAAACTGCACTGAGCCACCAGCCGTTCCTAAACATTCCAAAGATGGTACAAAGTGATGGAGAGACACCGTACTAGTAGTAACCTGTGCCAAACTGTTCACATTTATCGTACTAACGCCAGCCTTAAAAAGATGTAGAAACAGTTGCAGAAGGCATTACCATTCTCGCCAAACTTAACCCGGTGGATTGCTATTTTACGTTCTTCAAGCTGGTCCGGTTTCTTTCCTTTCTCCTCTGCATGTATAACCTCTAAGTCATCTTTTATGCCTTTCATATGTTGGCAACCACTGATCTGCCGTAGTTGTCCAATCTAAAAGTGTTTGTATGTTCCCTGTATCTTGTCGAAAATTTCCTGCCTGTTTGTCCTATACGTTTCGCTTCACACGAAGTACACTGCATTCTATGAACGCATGCTGCAGTAAATGTCGGGTGCGTTGCAAAGGCGGTAAATCGTCTTAGTCACAGTGGCGAGAAGAAACGGATTAGTGTTACCGATTTACCACTGTCTTTCTCCGCATGTTATAAACCATTAGTGTATCGATCGATGACTGTGACGGGTACTTGTGCGATGCGGAAGTTAACTTGTGTTGTGGATGAGTGCGGAAAGAAAAGTAGGAACGTGAAGGAACCTGCTGTTGGCACGCAGTACGCGACGGTCGAGTAACACTGAGGAGGCTGCCGGGTTTGACGGCTGGCGACCCCCCCCCCCCCCCCCCCCCCCACACACACACGCCCTAAAGCAGCCAGCGCCACACGGCGTCACTTCACGAGACGTCGGCCACGTTCTGAAGTACCACGGTCAGACTGACGTGCGGTCTCATGATGGGAAAACTTATTTCTCCACCTCTTCTGCTCATTTGCGATGAATACCGGCGCTGGAATTTCTTCCAGCATCAGAATTAGAACAGCTTGTTCCCAATCGAGCACCACTGATCCAATGCTTGTCAGAGATCACGACTTGGCGTGTGATTTGAATACAAGGAACCTAATCCAATTCGTATCACATATTGTGAGTACGTCTGGCAATCCAGATTTAGGTTTATCGTCATTTCCGTAGATCACTTACGACAAATCTGGAATGATTCATTTGGTCAAGAACGTCACTTCCTTCTCCAGTCTTCTCCTGTTCCGTCTGTAATGACCTCGAAGAGCCGTTAGGTCCCCAAGCTTCACTCCCTCCCCCCGAACGGTGTCGCGTATTGGTAAAGAAATGAGCGTCGTATTCGTAGAGAGCAGTTTGCAAACCAACATCCAGCTTTCGTGAGTTATGCTTCCCATTGTTCCGTAAGTCGCCTCAGGCGAATAACAAGATGATTGCTTTATATTGGCTCTGTGCTATCCGTATGCAAATGAACTATCGCAACGTTCCCAATAATTTTGATTTGGAGAGGTTGTAACACCCCACCCATCACTTATCTAGTTTTGGCGTGTGTTCACCCCAGCTAATTGACTAACAGATCAACAGAGAGTGCAAAACTGCTGCAATATCGGATAACACAAAGAAAGTACAGGGTGTTTCAAAAATGACCGGTATATTTGAAACGGCAATAAAAACTAAACGAGCAGCGATAGAAATACACCGTTTGTTGCAATATGCTTGGGACAACAGTACATTTTCAGGCAGACAAACTTTCGAAATTACAGTAGTTACAATTTTCAACAACAGATGGCGCTGCGGTCTGGGAAACTCTATAGTACGATATTTTCCACATATCCACCATGCGTAGCAATAATATGGCGTAGTCTCTGAATGAAATTACCCGAAACCTTTCACAACGTGTCTGGCGGAATGACTTCACATGCAGATGAGATGTACTGCTTCAGCTGTTCAATTGCTTCTGGATTCTGGCGGTACACCTGGTCTTTCAAGTGTCCCCACAGAAAGAAGTCAGAGGGGTTCATGTCTGGCGAATAGGGAGGCCAATCCACGCCGCCTCCTGTATGTTTCGGATGCCCAAAGCAATGACACGATCATCGAAATATTCATTCAGGAAATTAAAGACGTCGGCCGTGCGATGTGGCCCGGCACCATCTTGCATAAACCACGAGGTGTTCGCAGTGTCGTCTAAGGCAGTTTGTACCGCCACAAATTCACAAAGAATGTCCAGATAGCGTGATGCAGTAATCGTTTCGGATCTGAAAAATGGGCCAATGATTCCTTTGGAAGAAATGGCGGCCCAGACCAGTACTTTTTGAGGATGCAGGGACGATGGGACTGCGACATGGGGCTTTTCGGTTCCCCATATGCGCCAGTTCTGTTTATTGACGAAGCCGTCCAGGTAAAAATAAGCTTCGTCAGTAAACCAAATGCTGCCCACATGCATATCGCCGTCATCAATCCTGTGCACTATATCGTTAGCGAATGTCTCTTGTACAGCAATGGTAGCGGCGCTGAGGGGTGGCCGCATTTGAATTTTGTATGGATAGAGGTGTAAACTCTGGCGCATGAGACGATACGTGGACGTTGGCGTCATTTGGACCGCAGCTGCAACACGGCGAACGGAAACCCTAGGCCGCTGTTGGATCACCTGCTGCACTAGCTGCACGTTGCCCTCTGTGGTTGCCGTACGCGGTCGCTCTACCTTTCCAGCACGTTCATCCGTCACGTTCCCAGTCCGTTGAAATTTTTCAAACAGATCCTTTATTGTATCGCTTTTCGGTCCTTTGGTTACATTAAACCTCCGTTGAAAACTTCGTCTTGTTGCAACAAAACTGTGTTCTAGGCAGTGGAATTCCAACACCAGAAAAATCCTCTGTTCTAAGGAATAAACCATGTTGTCTACAGCACACTTGCACATTGTGAACAGCACACGCTGACAGCAGAAAGACGACGTACAGAATGGCGCACCCACAGACTGCGTTGTCTTCTATATCTTTCACATCATTTGCAGCGCCATCTGTTGTTGAAAATTGTAACTACTGTAATTTCGAAAGTTTGTCCGCCTGAAAATGTACTGTTGTCCCAAGCATATTGCAACAAATGGTGTATTTATATCGCTGCTCGTTTAGTTTTTATTGTCGTTTCAAATATACCGGTCATTTTTGAAACACCCTGTAAAAAGGCCCTGTGACGCCTGATTGAACTGCGGTGGCAGTGTTGACATTAACTGATTCAGAATTGATCCCTTTTTTAATTAAAAAAGGGGTGCACATTGATGTTATATTCAGCTATTGAACACCAGATGCAAATGTTGAACATAAAATTAATTAAGAAAGTGATCTGGGGTTTCAACTACTTGATTGAAAACAGATGCAGTCGATTAGCACAAATTTATTTTAGCTCACGACCTTCAATCATCACATTACATGACTCTCCTAACAGGCAGTGGGAATAAATTGTGTTTACGTGGAGTAAAGCGCGATAAATCAAAATTAATTCCTATCGACTGACCCAGGCGTAATGCGAATTGCGAGAAGAATTCTACAATACACGACCCATGAAATCATGCCCATAGCCTTGAGACGTTTTGAAATGGCTTGCTGTGTCACTCCCACTAACAGTGCCAATTCTTCGTGAGTCTTTACCCAGCAATGTCTCCAATTCTGCATCTTCGAAAACATTCTCTCTTCCACCACTATGCCTGTCTACGACGTTCAAATCACCGCTCTTGAAGAGTTGAAACCATTCGAGACACGTTCTTTCACTAATAGCGTCCTTACCACACGTACTTGAGAGCATTCGATGAGCCACAGCCGCTGTTTTCTTCCTAATGCCGCAAAACAATAACACCTCCCGCAAATGACGAGACTTAGGCTCGTAAACTGACATTTTGAATCAAGAACAACTTTATGATGCAGACACAAATCGATTAACGTTTGAATGAGGTTATGTTGACCGAGGTCCAAGCTAACTGCCTGACGTCTGCGATCTGTTTCTTTCGACCGCTACTTACCGTTGTCGCCACCTATCGGCAAATGGCGGAAGCAAAGTTGTACACCTTTTACATACCTGCAAATACAAAGAAGGGAAAGAACCACAGTACAAATAGAGAAAAATAAGTTCGACTTAGACAGGTCCTTCAAAATTTCAGTATAATCAGACACACTTTTGAGGACCAAAACATTTCTCACGAGATCTTCAGCTTCTGTAAGACCACAATGCATGTTTTTGAGGTACACGAATCACTGAACACTCCCTTCGTCAGTTTCACGTTGCAATCCATGCTATTAATACTGAGGTTAAGTTTTACATTGTGCTACACAAATACCAGTTCTCCTGCAGTTGCGCTGCATAATTCTTTTCGTGACGTGCCGCTCAAAGAATTTAAATTTATTGTTTGCCGCCTTAACTTCCCTTTCTCTCCCTCTGTGACCTACCAAGACAGAAAGAAACATAGTCACTGCTGCAATGTGTAGCTTAAGAAACGAATAACATAAAATAAATAGTGACCGTAAGCCTATAATTCATACAAATTCATTCATACAAAGGAAAGGAAGTGACAAACAGCATCAAAGAAATCATCATCTAATGGCTGGAGTTCTGAAAATACGAGATATGTCTTGAAAATTACGGGATTCGGGATTTTGTTCAAATGAAGTAAAAATACCGGATTTCCCGGCTTATACAGGAAGCAGGTATTCCTGTAACAAAACCGCGCGTCCCAAGTTACTTTGAAGAGACGCCGCGAACGTTGGGCTGCCAGATGGCAGCACGGGAGCCTACCGTCCCCACCCCTCCGCCGGACGTCACCATCCCTTACCTACAGGCAATTGTTAACGCAACGCAGTACTACTCGAGACTAGGAACGGGGAAGGTTGGGGATTACGTATCTGTGAGAAAATCCAGAATTTTCAAGTAATTTCGTTAGATCACCGTAAGTGGACTGCCAAACTCTCGCCCACAATCTTTCATAAACTGACATACAACCATTCATAAACTGAACCCAATCTCCTCGGTCTCTGGTGACTCTGACGTCGACGAGCCGGTTATCCGGTGTTTTTCTTTTTCCTTTTTTTTATTTGTAATGTCTCTACTAGCGTTTGTAGATTATAGATTATTTCTGACGTCTGGCATGTTAATAAAACGAAAGGACGATCACTACAATCTCGAATCAGACTGCAAAAAACCATTCCGTTTTTACTGCGGACTTTGTGTCTCCGCTGAGTGGTTATTTAAATATATTACACTGAGAAGAGAGTGAGACTGTGATGTAGACTGTGTCTCATGTTATTAATTTGTACACAGACCAAGCAGTAATGGAAAGCAAGGAGAAATGTGGGAAAGAAGTCGAAGTTCAGGGAGGAGAAATGAATATGTTCAGGTTTGTCTGTGATACTGTAATTCTGTCTGAGGCAGCAAAGGGCTCGGAAGATTGGCTGAATGGAGGTGGTAGTGCATTGAAGAAATTTTATTAGATGAACGTCGGTAAATCAAGGTAACGGAGTATATTCGAATTGGTGAATCAAGGTAATGGAGTATATTGGAATTCAAAAAAATGGTTATGAGCACTATGGGACTTAACTTCTGAGGTCATCAGTCCCCTAGAACTTAGAACTACTTAAACCTAACTAACCTAACGACATCATACACATCCATGCCCGAGGCAGGATTCGAACCTGCGACCGTAGCGGCCACGCGGTTCCAAACTGAAGCGCTTAGAACCGCACGGCCACACCGGCCGGCTATATATTGGAATTAAATCCTATAGTGCTGAGAGCGTTAGATTAGGAAATGAGACGCTAAAAGTATCAGGAGAGTATCGCCATTTGGGTTGTAAAATAATAGACAATGCTGGAAGTAGTGAGGATATAAAATATACGCTGGAAGTAACGATCCAGCGTTCCCGAAAAATAGAACATTGTTTCGATGAAATATAAATTGACTACAACAAAATATAATATCCTCGGATTACTTTAAGACGCTAGCTTGTGAGACAGGGAGGACAGCGAGATCAGGATGTAATGCGTGCGGCCGGTTAACGACCGTTCTCCTGGCACACCGGCCAGCCTGAGTGCGGCTTTTAGGCGGTGCTCCACGCTGTTTCAGGCAAATGCTTCTCTGGTCCCAAGTCTGTGCCTCATGAAATACTATACACAAACAGTTAAAACGCGATAACACGGCGCGGTGGCGCACACGACTTCCAGCCCATCGGTTAATTGAGGACTATGGCGACAGGAAGTTTAAATGAAAATAAAGTTGCCAAATCACGAAAACAGTGGACTCCATACGGAGGTGTGTGTGTACTGTTATGTATCCGTGAAATGTGGACGATGGAAAGTGCAAACAACAAAAGTGGGTGGGTGGGTGCCGAAGAGCTATTGAGGTGAATCGTGTACAGAAGACCTCTGTGGCACAAGTAGACAATAAGAAAGGGTAGGTACATAGGACACGCTCTGAGGCATTACGCAATAGTTCATTCTGTGATGGATGGAAGTGGCGAGCGGGGCGGGAGACCATAGCTTGAATGTAGTAAGCAGAAGATAGACTACTGCAAAGGCCGTCGTCAAAACAGCCTTTTGACGGATGACTACGCCAGCAACAACCAGCTCCGTATTCTGGTTATTTGGACTGGGGAGAAGGAATGGGTGGGGGTGGGGAGACAGGGGGGCAGCGTTTGTTATTTTTCTACCCACCATCCGCCCAACAAGATAGCTTATCCTCACCTCCACTTTTGACAATTTTAATGTCCACACACGCCTAAAATCTGAATAATAATTGCAGTAAAATGTTTTAGTGCAATACTAATAATAGTAATTTCTTTACAGTAGTGCCTAGTATATCCCTTTAGCACAAGTTGCAAGAAATTACTATTCTGAAAAACACATCTGATAAGCACATGTCTAATGCAGCTGAACTAAGAACTCTGAAACTGTCAAAAGTGTGACGACGTCAAATTTGCACTCCCCGGGGTCAGCGTTAGGACTGTGGATGCAGGTCTGCAGTCTGACTATAGGGGCACGTAAACGGAAGAAATGCTGGCTCTTTCAATCTTTTCCACTTCTATTCGTGACAGTCGGTCTTCCTTGTCACTTTTCTCGGGTGTCTTTCTCTTCTTGTCTCGGTTCACTCAACCTGTTGATAAATGTAAATGCCGTGTGGCTAGGGCCTCCCGTCGGGTAGACCGTTCGCCTGGTGCAAGTCTTTCGAGTTGACGCCACTTCGGCGACTTGCGCGTCGATAGGGACGAAATGATGATGATAAGGACAACACAACAGCCAATCCCTGAGCGGAGAAAATTTCCGACCCAGTCGGTGGGAACCTTGCCAGACTTGGTGCTGGCAGTGCGTTAGGTCGGCCCCTGAGTGTTTGCCTTCTGTTGTCTGCAATGTTCCCTGCAGTCACTCATGTCACAGTGACAGGTAAGTGCGTGTAAAGTGGTGTGCCTTTCAACGTAACTTTCTGTTTTCTTAAATTATCATCTCTTAATTTTCGTCTTTATTTTCCGATACTACACAGAGAAATTTGGAAATTTACGCTTTTAGTAAAATATTCTGGGAGGAGTGAGGTGGGAGGCGTCCTCACCGTCGTGAGTCCCTCACCTCCGCCCCCCCCCGCCCCCCCTGGATCTGCACGTGACAACAACAGGTAAATGTGAGGCGGGAGGTGCTGGCAGAAGTAAAGTTGTGTCAGCGGGTCCTGGGTGGAGTCGTCAGGTATCTCGATTTAGTCGATATTGTCCCGATTTTCCAGCTGGTATATCCAACTTGCGATTAAACCTTGTTGGGATGGGTAAAAATGTAAATCGCACAAATATCGACAGTATTTTCTACAATATTACGATCTCCACTTGAGATTGTTCATTAAGGGTTTAAAACTGAAAAGCAATCTTGTAAAAGGTACTGAAATATAAAGTTCTACTTTAGTTTTAGACAGAGAACAAAGCTGACAAACCTCACTCAGTAGCCGTTGCTTTCGAGTCACAAGTCGAATATGACAGTGCTTAGTCTTTCTCTGCAAGAACAACTAAGCACTGTTCTGAAGTGTCCTTCCGCTGGGGCATCCTCGGTCATCTAGAAGTCTAGAAGTCAGAAGCAGTTGCCGGCCGAGACACAAGCAGCAACAGGGAAGTAATCGATATTGTGACTTTTACTAGTTTCTAATTCATCTGAGCGCAGGTAGTTATGATTTTGAATCTCTCCACCTTAATCTAATCTATTAGACACATCTCCTGCGTTTTCGTCAGGGTCTACAGTAGAGTTGCGCAGCACATTCTGATAGTCCGTTTACCTGCATAGTTTAGTTTTCCACGCTCTTAAGTATGGACAGGGACTGCAATTGTTGTGTGCGTGTGCGAGGCGAGTTGGCGACACTTCGCTCTTAGCTTCAGGCTGTGATGGCTTCGGCTACACAGCTTGAGGCTGCAGTGGATGGGCACCACTGTTGTGGGCCGGCCGTGGGGATCCAACGGACGTCCGAGTCCTCCGATCGGTCCTCACCGGTGGCCAGCCCAGTTAGAGACGTATAGTCTGTCGGTAAACTGAAGAGCGAGTCCCCACTCTGACAACCCAGCTACGTCACAAGGCGCTTCTACAAGCTGTTTCACAATGTAGTACCGGCCCTGCCGCGGCGCGCGATTTAAATCTGTGGCGGCGCCGTACACAGATACGTCTCGGCTGTGTTTATTTTTAGACAAATGCATTAAGACCATAAGGAATACAAAAGACGATAGCTTCTTTCGAAATACAATAGAGTAAATAATATTAACATAAGAACGGAAGTCAGGATTGTACTACAAACATAGAACCGAATGGCTGTTCATGTGAATATGGTATATGTTCCTCTACTGCTATTCGTAAAACGAACCACACATAATTCAATCAATCTGTAGAATTTATGGCTTGTTCTTACTTTGTGTTTCCACTGAAAGTTAGAAGTTTTCTTTGAAGGACTGTATTGAAACTTAACATTTCTTGCAACATGAAGAGTGTTTAAAAAGTAAGCAGAAATTTATAATTTTATGTGTTAGTCCGATTTGCACTACTTTTTTGTCACTGTCTTCATGAACATGTCTCTAAAGTATGTGTACAATGTTATACATATTGGCTATTTACTCTGTTGTCAGTTGTCAAAAAGATTACATGTGTTTTGGTAGCATCAACGATTATTTGTTTTGTATAAAAATAGATCAGATAAACTGTATCAAATTTTGTTATAAGAATGGAATAAAATGTATGAAATTTTTAGAAATGTTGAATATTGTTTTTGGTGAACTTGTTATGAGTAAACCAAGGGCATACAAGTGGTATAAACATTTCAAAGTGGGTCTTAAAGGGCAGCAGTTTTACAAGTATGGATGAAATGTGCAGTTAGAAGACCTATAAACTATCCCGAAGAAACAGTTCCTAAAGTGTTTCGGGAATTGGAAAAAACACTGGCATAAGTGTGTAGTATGTAACGTGGAATATTTTGAAGAGTATAACATTGCTGTAGACTAACAAATAAAGTTCTTACCAAAAAATAAAAGTTAATATGTTAACGCACCTCGTATGTCAAGCTTTCTGCTTGGAAGTCCAGAATCGGGGTATGTGTTTCGAAGGAAATTTCAGCAGTGTTTACAATAGCTATTGCGCACATGTCTTAAGCAGTATGTCTTAGAATCAGGTGAATAGTGACCGAGACAGAGATTTAGTGTTCCATCAGCATCAAAGGTTTTACGTGACTTTGAAACTGTCTATTACGATGGGTTTCCTCACAAAATTATTAATTTCCTTCGTGGCGATTCCAGTAAGCCATGCGGCTTATGCGTCCTATTGGGTGAGGCTGACGTTTGCCTAAATTGCAGCCGTTTGGTTGGGAGTAGTAATATTAGCCAACAGTTCTTTTTGCGTCGCCTCTTTAACATACGCTGTACTAACATTAGAGACGATCGAACGCTTGTTACTCCGCAAATATCTTCTTCGTATTCTGCACATTTTCTTACAATGCTAGACGATTATTCATCACTTCCGGATATCGAAGAATATCAGTAAGTATACAAAGTTAACTGACACTGGCAACTAAAATCCCACGAACAGAAACGACGTATATCACTGCACGCCGATCTGCACCGCTACACAGGTAACGGGCAACAGATTTTGGGTGCCTCTGTAGTCCGGTGGCAGCGTTCTTCCGGGAAATGCCACTTCCCCCACCAAAAGCGCTGCTCGCTCTTCAGTTTACAAACAGACTATAGCAGGCGGCGAAAGACTTCCCGGGCGGTCGCACGTAAGGACTCCCTTGTTTGTCTGACAAACAGGTTCCAGGTGCTGTCTGTGGCTGACACTGTCGGTGAGCTGGATGCTGTCGCCTGTCCTATTTCAGAGGAAACCTCTCAGCCTGCAAGATCCGGACAATCACAGAGGGTTGGCTTATTGGTAGTTGGGAGCTCCAATGTTAGGCGCGTTAGAGGGCCCCTTAGGGACATGGCTGCCACGAAGGAAAAGAAAACCAATGTGCACTCCGTGTGCATACCGGGTGGAGTCATTCCAGATGTGGAACGAGTCCTCCCGGATGCCATGAAGAGTACAGGGTGGAGCCAACTGCAGGTGGTTGCTCACGTCGGTACCATTGATGTGTGTCACTTTGGATCAAAAGAGACACTCTCTGGTTTCGAGCGGCTAACAGAAATGGTAATGGCTGCCATTCTTGCTTGCAAGATGAAAGCAGAGCTGACCATTTGCAGCATAGTCGATAGGACCGATTGCGGACCTCTGGTACAGAGGCGAGTGGAGGGTCTGAATCAGAGGCCCAGACGCTTCTGCGACCGTGTAGGCTGCAGATTCCTCGACTTGCGCCAAAGGATGTTTGGGTTTCGGGCTCCACTGAATAGGTCAGGTGTCCACTATATGCAGGAGGCGGTTACATGGGTAGCAAGGGCTGTGTTGCGTGGACTGGGTGGTTTTTTAGGTTAGAGGGTTCGGGAGAACACAAGAAGGGCTTCAGTCACACAGGGTGCAGGTCGAACACAGGAGGAACGTAGATACTGGAACCATCGGTATAACAGTTGCAAATTGTCGTAGCTGTGTTGGGAAACTACCAGAGCTCCAAGCGCTAATAGAAGGCACAGATGCTCAAATCGTTATAGGCATTGAAAGCTGGCTAAAGCCGGATGTAAGTTCAGCCGAAATTTTTGTGAAGAAACTAACGGTGTTCCGAAAGGATAGGCTAAACACGCTTGGCGGTGGCGTGTTTGCTGCTGTTAAAAGTAGTTTATCTTGTCGCGAAATTGAAGTAAATAGTTCCTGGGAGTACATATGGACGGAGATCATTGTTGGCACCCGCAATAAAATAATAATTGGATCCTTTTACGACCTCCCAATTAATGATAAAGTTGCTGAAAGCTTCTAAGAAAACTTAAGTTTGATTTCAAACACGTAGCCGACTCTTACGATTATAGTTGGTGGTGACTTTAATTCACCCTCGATATGTTGGCGAAAATACATGTTTAATTCCGGAGGTACGCATAGAACATCATCCGAAATTGTGCTAAACGCATTCTCTGAAAATTATTTCGAGCAGTTAGTTCATGAGCCCACGCGAATAGTAAACGGTTGTGAAAAAACACTTGACCTCTTAGCAACAAATAATCCTGAGTCAATAAAGAGCAACAAAACGGATACAGGGATTAGTGAACACAGGGTTGTCGTAGCGACACTGAGTACTGTAACCCCCAAATCCTCCAAAAATAAACGAAAAATATACCTATTCCAAAAAGGCAGATAAAAATTCACCTGACACCTTCTTGAGAGACAATGTCCACTCCTTCCAAATTAATAATATAAGTGTAGGCCAGATGTGGCTTGAATTCAAAGAAACAGTATCGGCAGCAATTGAGAGATTTATATCAAGTAAATTAACAAACGGCAGAGCTGATCCTCCTTGGTACACAAAACGGGCCAGAACACTATTGTAGAAACAACGACACAAATATGCCAAATTTAAACAGACGCGAAATCCCCAAGATTAGCGATCTTTCACAGAAGCTCGAAATTTAGTGCGCACTTCAATGTGAGATCACTACCCTCTCTGCGCGATAGCAATGGAGATACTATCGAAGACAGTGCTGTCAAATCAGAGTTACTAAACACAGCTTTACCAGATGCCTTCACAAAAGAAGACGAAGTAAATATTCCAGAAGAACAGCTGCCAACATGAGTAACATTGAAGTAAATATCCCCAAAGTAGTGTGGCAACTTAAATCACTAATAAAAGCGAGTCTTCTGGTCCAGACTGCATACCAATTAGGTTCCTTTCAGAGTATGCTGATGCATTAGCTCCATACTTAACAATCATATACAACCGCTCGCCCGATGAAAGATCCGTAGCCAAAGACTGGAAAGTTGCACAGGTCACACCAACATTCAAGAAAGGTAGTAGGAGTAATCCACTTAATTGTAAGCCCATATCGTTAACGTAGAAAAGCAGCAGGAGTTTGGAGCGTGTATTGTGTTCAAACATTATGAACTATGTCGAAGAAAACGGTCTATCGACACACTGTCAACATGGGTTTAGAAAACATCGCTCTTGTGAAACAGAACTGGCTCTTTATTCGCATGAAGTGTTGAGTGCCATTGACAAGGGATTTCACTTCGATTTCGTATTTTTGGACTTCCGTAAGGCTTTTGACACTGTACCACACAAGCGGTTTGTACCGAAATTGCGTGCTTATGGAATATCGTCAGTTATATGACTGGATTCATGATTTCCTGGCAGAGAGGTCACAGTTCGCAGTAACTGACGAAAAATCATCGAGTAAAACAGAAGTGATTTCTGGCGTTCCGCAAGGTAATGTTATAGGCCCTTTGCTGTTCCTTATCTATATAAACGACTTGGCAGACAATCTGAGAAGCCGTCATAGATTGTTTGCAGATGACGCTGTCGTTTATCGACAAATAAAGTCATCAGAAGATCAAAACAAATTCAAAAACGATTTAGAAAAGATATCTGAATGGTGCTGAAAGTGGCAGTTGACCCTAAATAACGAAAAGTCTGAGGTCATCCTCATGAGTGCTAAGAGGAATCCGCTAAACTTCGGTTACACGATAAATCAGTTTAATCTAAAGGCCATAAATTCAACTAAATACGTAGGAATTACAATTACAAACAACTTAAATTGGAAGGAACGCACAGAAAATGTTACGGGGAAGGCTAGCCAAGACTGCATTTTATTGGCAGAACATTTAGAAAATATAACAGATCTACTAAGGAGACTGCCGACACTACGCTTGTCCGTCCTCTTTTAGAATAATGCTGTGCGGTGTGGGATGTTTACCAGACAGGACTGACAGAGTACATCGAGGAAGTTCAAAGAAGGGCAGCACGTTTTGTATTATCGCGAAATATGGGAGAGAGTGTCACTGAAATGAGACAGGATTTGGGCTGGACATCATTAAAAAAAAGGCGTTTTTCGTTGCGACGCAACCTTCTCACGAAATTCCAGTCACCAGCTTTTTCCTCCGAATGCGAAAATGTTTTGTTGACACCGATCTACATAGGGGGAAACGATCACCACGATAAAATAAGGGAAATCAGAGCTCGTACGAAAAGATATAGTTGTTCATTCTTTCCGCGCGCTGTACGAGACAGGAATAGTAGAGAGTCGTGAAGGTGGTTCGATGAATCCTCTGCCGGGCACTTAAATGTGATTTGCAGAGTATCCATGTAGATGCAGGTGTAGAAATGACGAGCGTGTCAAAACATCGAAAAGAGAAGCGACCAACGACTTGGAGCGTGGCATGAACTACTCTGACAAACGATTTGACTTTGAAGAGACCGTGTACAAAGCTTTCAAAGCACTTTCATTAATTGGGAAACAGTGCTTAGAATTCGTAGAAATGACGTCTCTATATGAACTTCGTGTAGGCGAGGATCTGATGTTCGAAGAATGTGTGCAACTGAACACATTTCTTAAGGATGAAGAGCAGAATTTTTTAAGGTGAAGTTGCCTGTTTCGTGTTTTTTATACCTCATTCCATTGCTGCTCTAGATCGATTTTTCAGGCTGATGAGGAACACTTAGCGAGCTAAGAGAAACCCTTTGCCAACACCTCCATTGCAAAAAATGGCTCTGAGCACTATGGGACTTAACATCTATGGTCAACAGTCCCCTAGAACTTAGAACGACTTAAACCCAACCAACCTAAGGACAGCACACAAACACCCAGTCATCACGAGGCAGAGAAAATCCCTGACCCCGCCGGGAATCGAACCCAGGAACCCGGGCGTGGGAAGCGGGAACGCTACCGCACGACCACGAGCTGCGGACCCTGCACTGCAAATTGAATTAATGGTGAACACGATTCAGTCAGTTACGTTCCAACAGTTTCCTTGTTTTATCGACGGGGAAGAGGGGAAGATCCTACTAGGAAGGTTGAAAAACAAGCAAACATATCAATACGGCAAAATGCAGTGTTTTGTTTTATTGTATTTTGAATATAAACAGCCGAGTCAGTCGGTTGTTGGGAAGGAATCCCATCACTCGGTTGTACGTTTACTTATCGGTTGAATTATCCATTCATTTCTTGGATTGTAACCGACCTGTGGCAACAACCGACGAGTTTAAATTTAATAGAATGGCTATGCCTCCGCCATGTTTGTAGCAAATTGAATACCTGTCAGGCATTTTATGTGTAATCAAGGGCGTCGTCTGCTGTGTCACCGCTCGGAATTGACTTCGACTAACTTCGAATTCTTCATGCCAGCTTGAATTTTTCTCAAAAAACAGTACACTTGCGATTTGTATGTACAATGACAGCAACAAAGAAAGTTTTAGTCGAATTAAGGATAAACTTTTCGATGTATTGTGTTGTTGTATAAGTTCGTAGCCTTTTTTCCGAAAGTTTAATAAAAACAACAAATACATAGTCATCAATAATACATTCTCTTTGACTATTTACAAGTCTTCCAACACTGGGCAGACGAGAAGAACCCGTTTGACCTAGTTTGGACTGCATTTTCATCTGGAAAGCAAGTCCCTTTAAGTTTCTTCGAAAGAGATGGGAAAATATGGAAATATATTAACTGAGAAATCCGAACAAATATGTAAGTGGGAACACCTCTGTGGGTGAAAACATTGAATTAACTTAATACAACAGTCAAGGACTTGGGTCAATTGATTGTCGCACGTTATGAGAAACCACTGAAATCCAGAGAGTGGGTGACGAACATCCATACAGCCGACGTGGCCGCAGAGACTGGTTACTCTCGACTGAAAAAACCGATTGGCCAACCGGTTATCAGAAAACATCCGGTTGTCCCGTCTCTAACCGTAAGTACTGTACAACAGTACAGCTTAGTCGGCAGAGCGAACGTAAAAACTGCGGGTTCTAAACCCAGCTCTAACATTCCAGCCTGCTTTAAATGGGAGGACACTCCGTTGCAGAGTGAATGGTTCATTATGCACAATAAAAACGTACAGCACGAAGAAAATGCGAGAAAAAAGTAGTTGTGTGGTGGAACGGCGCCTATTCCCGGGCCCTGGGCCACCTGGACTGGGAAGAACCGCCGCCTCGCTAGCGACTACTCCGGGCCTCGGCTCCCTGGCTGAGACTTTGCTGCGCAGTTCGCTCTCATAGCACGTCGCGTCTTACTGTCTCGATCGGCCTCGGCTGCGTTTCGTGCAGCGTCGCGAGGCGAGCAGCGCCCCTGTCGTCAGGCGGCTGTCGAGCACGGAGAACCCCCTCACACCCCCGGGTAAATGCTCGGGGACGCCGCCGCGGTCGTTCTGGAGCTCACAGAACGATCGAAACTGCGTGCACAGCCGCAGTTTTCTCCCACACAACGGCTCCCCAGTCGCTTGGGTTACAGGAACGCGCCACCGCTCCCAGCCGGGAGTTGCATCTCTGGAAGCGCACGACCTCTGACGTCGCACGGAACCTACAAGAAGAATTTTCTCAATTGCCACCATACTCATTTTAACCAATTTTAGTACATTCAGATTACTAAACAGTAAGACATTATCCAGTAAAAATCACGCTGGAGCGGAATTATAATAATACGACGTAAAAAAACATCTATGACCACAGATAATTCTAAAACTGGGACAGCCACAGCTAAAATAGTTATACACTATTGACTGACAATTTGTACAGTAGACAGTTGTTTAAATAAAGCTGTTAAAACTATAAAATATAAAACTGAATGAAGGGTCCGATACTGCGCTGTAGCAACACTAGCCTGATGACCAGGATGACTCTTACTGAATAAAGACAGACACACCAAACTGTTGGACTCCTCATTCAGTTTTGTATTTAATAGTTTTAACACCTGTGTTTAAGCAAATGTCTACTGTCAATGACCACGCACAGCTATGGCTACACTTGGCAGCGTCGCCATTATGCCCACTAGATCAGTGGTTTCCACTTTTCCTAACAACATCAACCCAGACGAGATGGAGTATGGTCCAGTAAGGGCGCCTTCAAGGCCCCACTCACACGAGCCACGGGAGACGCGCAGAGAGCAGCTGCTCCTTCGTCGTCGCTGACGGCTGTCGCGCCTGCCTCGCCGCAGTACTCCGGTTGTGTCATGCAGTCTGGTGACCGGGATTACTCTCTTTTACTTATGTTACTGAATAAGAAAAAAAAGGAGTTAATTTAAAAGTAAACACAAGGTGCCACTATTTCTCGAAGGAAGAGTACTTAAGGGTTTACAAAGAAGGCAGCCATCGAGCCAGATGACTGTGCGACGCTTAATTACAAAAACTTGCTCTAGATACTGTTCCTGGGTTGTGTCATTCGCACCACAGATTCAGGCTCACTGAAGATGGAGCAAATAGAAAATCGCCAGATTGACGTGTGTTTCAAGAATTCATTGCTTCTTAAAAAGTTAACTGACGATGAAATTAAATTTCCTCAAAGCAGACAGTTGCATAAAGCCTCTCATTACTTTCGCCTTGTAATCGTTGTTGATAAGTTTCTGTGTTAATACAGATACAATTTCTTTTTAGAGAGTTTTCGGGTAGTCTCTGTGGGCCTAGGAGATACACTTACGTGACAAAAGTCACGGGACAGCGACATGTACGTATACAGACAGGGCCACCAGCACACAGACCGTGATTTCGAACGTTATCGTTCAGCGTGCCGAGTTCAACGTGCTTCTCAACGCTCAGGAACCCCGCGAGTTGCGCACACGGGACGTCGGCCTCCACGTGGTGTACGCGATCGCAGCGAACTGTTTACGAAATAGACGCGCGTAAAATTCCTACATTAGGTCCACGAGACGCACATTTCCTCCACTGTCCACACGCTAGTCATGTCGCTGTGTCTATCGTATACATAAAAAACTCAATATCTAAGAAAGGAAGGTACCACGTCCAGTCAATAAAGGACATCGCCTTATAAAATTTCCATTATAAACAGTGCGATACGAATTTACAATAGTTTTCCACATAAGATAAAAATTCTTTCATTATTCTCACTTTTAGGAAAACCCTAAGGTGACTTTCAGTTGGTCACTGTAGCTACTCAGAAGCCAACCGAACAAACTCACTACTCGAAAAGAGCGCACTTATATTTATAAAACAGCGATTGTATACATTCATAAGAAAGTGTCAGAACCTATCAAAAACGTGAAGGTTAGAACAAAAATATCTGGATGTAGTGGCACGTGAACCATCAACTCATAATACTTGTCGATACGAAGTTGTGGCGCTCCTCAAGCCGATATGTAGACCACGATTCTTGGATGACCGTCTGGCATCTTACCATCTCCTGCAAGCTTTAATCGTAGGTATACTGCTAACTGAAATTTAATTATAACAATTTGTACCAAGGACGATATGCTTCTGATGGATCCTCAACATGCCGTTCCCTTGAAATGGCGTCCTCTCGTAATAAGCAAGTTATAATAACTCTTTCACCACGGATACTACGTTTTTCGTCATTTTACTACAACGAATCGTACAATCAACTACGGGTCTGCGACTGATCCTCAATTTGCTCGTGCTCAGAAACGGCACATATAGCCCATATATTGGCTTCAGCTGGAGGGCCGCGCGGTTAGAGGCTCCACGTCACAGACTGCGCGGACCGTCCAGCCGAAGGTTCGAGTCCTCCCTCGGCCATGGCCATGGGTGTGTGTGTGTTGTTCTTAGCATAGGTTAGTTTAAGTTGGTTTAATTAGTGTGTAGGCCTAGGGACCGATGACCTCTGCACTTTGGTCCCTTAAGAACTCACACACATTTGAACTTTTTTCAACTGGAGGCCAATATGGCGACTCACATCTCTGTACTGAAGGGAGATGCTGGCCGATGTGGCCGAGCGGTTCTACGCACTACAGTCTGGAACCGTCAGTTTCGAATCCTGCCTCAGGCATGGATGTGTGTGATGTCCTTAGGTTAGTTAGGTTTAAGTAGTTCTAAGTTATAGGGCACTGATGACCTCAGAAGTTAGGTCCCATAGTGCTCAGAGCCATTTGAATTTGAAGTGAGACGGCGTGCGTGTCACGTAGGTGACGCTCTGCCGTCAACGTTCAAACGCGCCTTCAGAGTTATCTGACACGCTAGATATTCCTCCGCATTTTCGGAAAGACTCCCCTACTTCCACGCAATGACGCTGGAAACTCGGCACGCTCAACGTTCGGATGCAAGGTCCACGTGCCGACGGCTTTAGGGAAGACTACGTGGCCATCTGCGGTGGCAAAATTTTAGGGGCGGCAAAAATCACTTTCAAATGAAAATGTGAAAAAAACTGAGCAAATGAGGAGGAAAACTGAAAAAGAGGAGAAATCAAAACACTGAGTTGTTTTCAAAAGCATACGGACCAGTTACTTAATGAGCCTTTTTAGTTACTTTGACGAAAGTCTACCTCTAATCTAACGCAGTCGCTACTGTGTTCGAAACGGAAACAAACCATGACCCTGATTTCCATTGCTCTGCCATTGGACGTTAGTGGTGGCGGTTGATCAGGGGTGTTGTGGTGGGGGGGGGGGGGGTGGGGGGGGGGCGGGTGGGGGGGGAAGGTGGAAGCGCAGGACATCGGGCCGACGGATGGTAGTAGGAACGAGGGGGCGTTATTTTTCAGTTCTTGCCTTGGGCGGCAAACCAGCTGTACTTTGTTCATTATAATAATAAACCTATTCTAAACATTACGGCATGTCTTCTTCCGCGTTTGCTTGAATCTCATTGGATTTCGTTTCACGAAGAGCGGAAGACAGCTGTGAGAGCAGTACAGTCAAGTACGATAATAAGGATACGTTTTATGCTGTGTTACACGCACATAGACTGAGCAATAATGAGGGACAAGTGCTTTACCGGGGCATTAAACTTCGACGGCACTGACCAACATGCAAGGTTGTGAGCACTTGCAGTTTAGACATAAAAAGAGACGAGCAAACCAACAATATATCTTCGAATGTCATTTAATTTTTACAGAGAATGAAATAATATTCGGCAAAACTGCAGCACTACCGCGCGCTTCTTAGGTGACCAGACGGAAAGTATAAAATGCTCTCGTTCTCACCCGGTAGTATTCTAATTACAAACAAGAGTGATGAAAATTTCTAACTTTTTCTGGACGAGCTGTGTGTGACGCAAAAGCATACTGCACGGATTTCACCATACTGTTGAATGCTGAAGCCATAGAAGGTATTAATTACTGTTTTTTTAAATTAAAATACAGAACGTAGGTACGTTTGAACGTTTTATTTTGGTTGTTCCAACGTGATGCATGTACCTTTGTGAACTTAACATTTCTGAGAACGCATTCTGTTACAGCGTGATTACCTGCGAGTACCACATTAATGCAATAAACGCTCAAAATGATGTCCGTCAACCTCAATGCATTTGGCAATACTTGTAACAACATTCCTCTCACCAGCGAGTAGTTCGACTTCCGTAATGTTCGGACATGCATTGACAATGCGCTGACGCATGTTGTCAGGCGTTGTCGGCGGATCACGATAGCAAATATCCTTGAACTTTCCCCACAGAAAGAGATCCGGGGACGTCATATCCGGTGAACGTGCGGGCCATGGTATGGTGCTTCGACGAACAATCCACCTGTCATGCAGTATGCTATTCAATACCGCTTCAACCGCACGCGAGCTATGTGCCGGACATCCATCATGTTGAAAGTACATCGCCATTCTGTCATGCACTGAAACATCTTGTAGTAACATCGGTAGAACATTACGTAGGAAATCAGCATACATTGCACCATTTAGATTGCCATCGATGAAATGGGGGCCAATTATCCTTCCTCCCATAATGCCGCACCATACATTAACCAGCCAAGGTTGCTTTTGTTCCACTTGTCGCAGCCATCGTGGATTTCCCGTTGCCCAGTAGTGCATATTATGCCGGTTTACGTTACCGCTGTTGGTGAATGACACTTCGTCGCTAAATAGAACGCGTGCAAAAAACCTGTCATCGTCCCGTAATTTCTCTTGTGCCCAGTGGCAGAACTGTTCGCGACGTGCAAAGTCGTCGCCATGCTATTCCTGGTGCATAGAAATATGGTACGGATGCAATCGATGTTGATGTAGCATTCTCAACACCAACGTTTTTGAGATTCCCGATTCTCGCGCAGTTTGTCTGCTACTGTTGTGCGGATTAGGCATGACAGCAGCTAAAACACATACTTGGGCATCAACATTTGTTGCACGTCGTGGTTGACGTTTCACATATAGCTGAACACTTCCCGTTTCCTTAAATAACGTAACTATCCGGCGAAAGGTCCGGACACTTGGATGATATCGTCCAGGATACCGAGCAGCATACATAGCACACGCCCGTTGGGAATTTTGATCACAATAGCCATACATCAACACGATATCGACCTTTCCCGCAATCGGTGAACGGTCCATTGTAACACGGGTAATGTATCACGGAGCAAATACCGTCCGCACTGACGGAATGTCACGTGATACCACGTACCTATACGTTTGTGACTATTACAGCGCCATCTATCACAAATTGAAAAAAGGGGTCCAACTAAAACATTCATACTTCTTTACGTACTACACGAATATGTATGGGAGTTCCTATTTAAATAACCAGTTGATATCCGTTTGACCTATGGCAGTGCCATATGGCGGGCAAACCATAGCGCCATCTGCTTTCCCCCTTCAAGCTAGACGAGTTTCGTTCTTTGCAGTTTTTTCATTTGATACTTATTTCGTGAGATATTTGGCCCGGTCCTGTCAATGGACCACCCTGTATAAGTCAAAAAGTGTCTGGTGCAGTTGTAAGATCGGGTACGGGTGCTGCAATGGCAGGTTATCAAGATTGAAGTGAGTTGGCGTTGTAGTCGGCGCACGAGCGATGGGACGCAGCATCCTCGACTTAGCGATGAAGTGGGGATTTTCGCGTACCATCATTTCACGAGTGTGTCGTGTATATCAGGGATCAGGTAAAACATCAAATCTCCGACATCACTGCTGTCGGAAAAAGATCCTGCAAGAACGGGACCAACGACGACTGATCAGAATCGTTCAAAGTGACACAACCGCAACCCTTCAGCAAATTTCAGTGGTGTGCCGTCAAAAAGTGCAAGCGTGCGAACTGTTCAACGAAACATGATCGATATGACCTCTCGGAGCGGAAGTCCCACTCGTGTACCCTTGATGACTCCACGACACAACGCTTTACCTCGCCTGGACCTGTCAACAACGACATTGGACTGTTGATGGCTGGAACGATGTTGCCTGGTTGTACGAGTCTCGTTTCAAATTGTATCGAGCGGATGACGTTTACGGGTATGGAAACAACTTCATGAATTCAGCATGGGTCTGTTCAAGCTGGTGGAGGCTCTGTAATGGTGTGGGGCATGGGGATGTGGAGTGATGTGGGACCCCTGGTACTTCTAGATACGACTGTGACAGGCGACACGTAGGTAAATATCCTGTGTGATCACCCGCATCCATTCGTGTCCATTGTGTATTGGGCAATTCCAGCAGGGCAATGCGACACCCCACACGTACAGAATTGGTACAGAGTGGCTCCAGGAACCGTCTTCTGAGTTTAAACACTTCCGCTGGCCACCAGAGTCCCCAGACATGAACATTATTTAGCATATCTGGGATGCCTTGCAACGTGCTGTTCAGAAGAGATCTCCACCTCCTCTTACACTCTTACGGATTTATGGACAGTCCTATTGGATTCATGGCGTCAATTCCCTCCAGCACTACTTCAGACTTAGTCGAGTCCATGCCCAGTCGTGTTGCGGCACCTCTGCGTGATCGCGATGTTAGGCAGGTGTACCAGTTTCTTTGGCTATTCATTGTATGTCTAATACATAAGTAGGACGTACTTCCAAGAGCGTAACAACACCACTGTACGTGTGCTACGGCCCTGACCAAGCATCGCGTGTGTGTTTTTTTACATCATGTTTGTTCTTATATGAACGGAGTATAGCAACGACCTTGTGTGCAGATGGCTGTACTACTGCGTACACAAGGTATAGAGGGGAACTGCTTTGGCGGAGAGTCATCTGTTCTCAAGTGATTCATGTGAAAGGGTTCCGACGTGATTGTAGCCGCACGAGGGGAACTAACAGAATCTGAACGCGGAATGCTAATTGGACCTAGAAGTGTCGGACATCGCATTTCGCAAAACGTTACGGAATTCAGTGTTCCGAGAACCACAGTGTGGAGAGTGTGCCGGGAGTGGCGGATTCCAAGCAGTGCCGCTCACCACGGACAACGCAGTGACCGACGGGCTTCAGTTGACGAGCGAGAGAAGCCGCGTTTGCGTAGAGGTGTCAGAATTAACAGGCAAGCAATACTGCGTTAAATAAACGCAGAAATCAAAGTGGAACTTAGGACGAACGGGTCCTTCAGGACACTGCGGCGAAATTTAGCGTTAATGGGCTGTGGCAGCAGACGACCGACTTGAGAAGTTTTGCAAACAGCATGGCACCGTTTGCAGCGCCTCTCCTGGGCTTGTGGCCGTATCGGTTGGACTGTAGACGACTGGAAAAACGTGACCTGGTCGGACGAATCCCGATTTCAGTTGGTAAGAGCTGACGGTAGAGTGTATGGTGGAAAACCAAAGAAGCCGTGACCCAGGTTGTCGACAAGCCACTGTGCAGGCTGGTGGTGGCCCCACAATGGTGTGCCTGTGTTTACATGTGATGGATTGAGTCCTCTGGTCCGATTGAAACGATCATCGAATGGAAACGGTTATGTTCGTCTACCTGGAGGCCACTTGCAGCCATTCCTGGACTTAATGTTCCCAAACGACGATGGAATTTTTAAAGATGAAAATGCGTCATGTCAGTAGGCCACAGGTGTTCGCGATTGGTTTGAAAAACATTCTGGACAGTTCGAGCGAATGATTTGGCCACTGTTATCACCCGACACGAATCCCGTCGAACATTTATGAGGCATAATCGAGAGGCTACATTTTACACTGAATCCTGCGCTGGCAACACTTTCGCATTTATGGACGCCTATAGAAGCTCAGTATATCTGCAGAGAGTTGGAGAGTTCATGTTACGTCGAGTTGGTGGACTATGCCAGGCAAAAGGACGTACGACGCGATGTTAGAAGGTATGCCTGGACTTTTGTCACGTCAGTGTATTATGAATGTACTTTTGGTATTCTTGCTAAAAAGTGTAGAGCTTTTGATCGGCCTTTGAATGTACGTCCAGAATTTTCTCAAGAAAGTATAAAAACTTGCTGAGCGTTGCGCAATTTTGTACACGATCGGTTCAAAAAAATGGTTCAAATGGCTCTGAGCACTATGGGACTTAACTACTGAGGTCATCAGTCCCCTAGAACTTAGAACTACTTAAACCTAACTAACCTAAGGACATCACACACATCCAAGCCCGAGGCAGGATTCGAACCTGCGACCGTAGCGGTAACGCGGTTCCAAACTGACGCGCTTAGAACCGCACGGCCACACCGGCCGGCTGTACACGATCGGGATAGATACAGAACTGAAGACGTTTTGAGTACTTGTGGGTTACACGACATGCCAACAGGCCCAACTCAAGCGGGAAGAATTGTGAGTGACGGTCACCAACGTTTGCCTCCAACGTCCGGTGAAAACTTCGATTTTCTGCAGTTTATCTGAATATTCCTCAGACCGTGTTGCACATCCATGTTTCCTTTTCAGCTTCAGATATGAAATCTTCTGTACTGACTTTCATCTCAAGCCCGCAGTATGCCCTACACGAACTTACTATCAGATAACAGCGTGCAGCAATCCCAAAACGCCAAGGGCGGACCGTCATTATAAATATGGGGCGCTGCCAGCTAGAGATGGGCAGTTCGCGAACGAACGGGTGCAAAGGTACGGTTCACCAAGATGAACGAAAGGACCGAGGAACGAATTCCATGGAATGATCGGTCGCGGCGGTCTGGTCAACTTATAGTTCCCGGGAACGTGGAACGATCGGTTCATAGTTCACTAGTTCACTTCGGTCGCGGCGGTCAGTTCGGCAGCTCTCGTTCCAGCCTCGGTCGCGTACTCGTCTCGGTCTCGCTCTCCCTCTCCCGCACTCGTCGTTCTTCGCATGACCACCTGTCTCAGTTCCACTGCCGGCTGCTCCTAGTTAGTTCAGTATCCAGTTGTTCGTTTCGTTCACTGCGCTCGCCCATATTACATGTGTCCCAAACTGTTCTTGCACTTGGTTCTGGCTATTCAGCGTCCACGACCGGTAATCAAAAAGTATTTTATAGTTACGTAAATTACGTAAAAATTACGTTGTATCTAAGAGGTACGTCTTTTCAGGTAACAAAAGGGCATGTCAGCTCACTTTAATATCGACGAACAGCGGAAGACACTTATAACAAGGCAAGTTTTTTTGTTATTCATATATTTTTTGGTTTCATCGACTTGGTTTCGCAACTAACTTTCAATAATTTGCATAATTTTTAGTGTAAGAAAATTCATATAAAACGATTTTCGTGTATCTTTCATATACAAAACATCAAAATTAGTAAGGCTCTAATGATTTTTGAGTTTGGTTGTTTCCAATTTGCATTACCTGCTAGTTTGGTTTCTCTGAAAAAAAAAAAGTTGGTTGTGGGTCATTTTGACTCTGTAAGAAAAGTGGTGCCTCTCCATTTGAAAAAGACATAAATTGCCATAAAATCGTATTTACTTATTATCTCAACAACATTTTTTCAGAAGGAGCTTTCAAAGCAAAAACTTTATTACTGTGAACTTAATTATTATTATTATTATTATTGCTGAATTAACTTTAATAATTCAACATAAAAACCTAATTTTTACTAAGCGTGTGACGCAAGTATGATGCACTCCGTCTACAGGCCACAAGTCGTCTACCGGGACCAACCGACCGCCGTGTCATCCTCAGCTGAGGATGCGGATAGGAGGGGCGTGTGGTCAGCACACCGCCAAGTATGATGAGTAAACAACATTTTATTTCATGCTTCCATAAAGTCTCTACTTCGCCTACGAACTCAAGAGACAACGTGAAGTATACAGGGTGTTACAAAAAGGTACGGCCAAACTTTCAAGAAACATTCCTCACACACAAAGAAAGAAAATATGTTATGTGGACATGTGTCCGGAAACGCTTACTTTCCATGCTAGAGCTCATTTTATTACTTCTCTTCAAATCACATTAATCATGGAATTGAAACACACAGCAACAGAACGTACCACCGTGACTTCAAACACTTTGTTACAGGAAATGTTCAAAATGTCCTCCGTTAGCGAGGATACGTGCATCCACCCTTCGTCGCATGAAATCCCTGATGCGCTGATGCAGCCCTGGAGAATGGCGTATTGTATCGCAGCCGTCGACAATACGAGCACGAAGAGTCTCTACATTTGGTACCGAGGTTGCGTAGACAAGATCTTTCAAATGCCCCCATAAATGAAAGTCAGGAGAGCGTGGAGGCCATGGAATTGGTCCGCCTCTACCAATCCATCGGCCACCGAATCTGTTGTTGAGAAGCGTACGAACACTTCGACTGAAATGTGCAGGAGCTCCATCGTGCATGAACCACATGTTCTGTCGTACTTGTAGAGGCACATGTTCTAGCAGCACAGGTAGAGTATCACGTATGAAATCATGATAACGTGCTCCATTGAGCGTAGGTGGAAGAACATGGGGCCCAATCAAGACATCACCAACAATGCCTGCCCAAACGTTTACAGAAAATCTGTGTTGATGACGTGATTGCACAATTGCGTGTAGATTCTCGTCACCCCACACATGTTGATTGTGAAAATTTACAATTTGATCACGTTGGAATGAAGCCCCATCCGTAAAGAGAACATTTGCACTGAAATGAGGATTGACACATTGTTGGATGAACCATTCGCAGAAGTGTACCCGTGGAGGCCAATCAGCTTCTGACAGTGCCTGCACACGCTGTACATGGTACGGAAACAACTGGTTCTCCCGTAGCACTCTCCATACAGTGACGTGGTCTACGTTACCTTGTACAGCAGCAACTTCTCTGACGCTGACGTTAGGGTTATCGTCAACTGCACGAAGAATTGCCTCGTCCATTGCAGGTGTCCTCGTCGTTCTAGGTCTTCCCCAGTCGCGAGTCATAGGCTGGAATGTTCCGTGGTCCCTAGGACGCCGATCAGATGCTTCGAACGTCTTCTTGTCGAGACACCTTCGTTCTGGAAATCTGTCTCGATACAAACGTACCGCGCCACGGCTATTGCCCCGTGCTAATCCATGCATCAAATGGGCATCTGCCAACTCCGAATTTGTAAACATTGCACTAACTGCAAAACCACGTTCGTGATGAACACTAACCTGTTGATGCTACGTACTGATGTGCTTGATGCTAGTACTGTAGAGCAATGAGTCGCATCTCAACACAAGCACCGAAGTCAACATTACCTTCCTTCAATTGGGCCAACTGGCGGTGAATCGAGGAAGTAAAGTACATACTGACGAAACTAAAATCAGCTCTCACATGGAAATGAAGCGTTTCCGGACGCATGTCCACATACCAGCTTTTCTTTATTTGAGTGTGAGGAATGTTTCCTGAAAGTTTGGCCGTACCTTTTTGTAACACCCTGTATATAGAGTGTCAACGATTATTGTTTACAACGTAGCATAGCTATGTAGCGGAAGTCGAAACGAATTTTATACAAGGAACTTGTGGTCTATTAAGTTGGGAAACAGCCACGAACAGGTTTACAAGATTGCATGAGCCCATGCGCGTCGCGTGAGATTTTCATGATCTCTTCTCCAGCTCTCTACACATCGTCATCGATTGTTTCGCAATTGTTGCTTGCATTAGCTTGTTATTTCTTCACTGCCCAATTATTACATGTTTGTTGTATCTGCTCGTAACGGGCAACACATCGTAATTGGCGAGCAGTCTGTACTCGGGGCCGGTTTTCCGTGCGCCACCCTATATTATTCCCCTGCGATCAGGCACACAACGCTACAGTTAGCTAAACGAGAGGTAGGTGCTACAGAATCACAGAAATTACTTCTAAAAGTGTGTAAGAACTCAGTAATGAATAAAAACTCTATACTCCAGGGGGGGGGGGGGGGGGGAGGCAAATGCCCTCTCTTGGTGCCCTCCAGTCACCTACACTACTAGTTTTCAGTTTTTCATAAGAACCATATACCAAGCACAAATGAACGGTGAACGAGTAAAAATGAACGGTTCCCAAAAAAGAACGATCAGCAGTGATCTAGTCCCCAAGGATGAACGAGTTTGCCCATCTCTACGGCCAGCTGCTCTGCCGGTCGGCAGCGCCGCCGCGCGGCCTTTGTGGAGGCCGCAGTCGGCAGCCGCTTCCGCCACAGGAGCGCCGCGCCGTGGCGCTGCACGTCTCGTGGCGCCCATGTAAACCAACGCTTTGCTAGCGGAAGGGGAAGCGCTGCTCACCATGGACACTCCCCATCGCAGCCCCTCACATCTAGTGATAAGACGGCACAGTGGACAACTGAACACAGGTCAAGCATGAAAACAGGAAGTATGTACACTGGACTGTGAAAAAAAAAGCGAAACAGAAACAGCGAATGGTCCAAAAAAAAGAACTGCAGTGTAGAGCAGGTGGTAAAGAAATAGTGGTCATTGTGCTGGACTGCTATGCGGCCGAGCCGTGTCCAAACCTCCTACGTGCAATTTTTTTTTTTTTTCCGCTGTTCGCTTTAGCCAAACTAGCGACAGTGCGTGTGTCATACGATAGGAATCTCTTATCGACGCACCTGATTTGTACGACTGGTAAGTGAGTGAGATACGCTTCCTCGCCCGACATAGGTGTTCGTATGAACGTGAACGCGATCACTCCCAAGGAAATGATGAGCACACAATAAATTGTCAAACAAGCTGGAACAAATGAACGCAACAGTTTCCCAATCACGCAGTTTCACAGTGCTCTGTCAAGACGTGAGACGTCTATGGGGTATCTCGCCTCCTCTCACTATTCGTCGCATTTACTTGCGACGGTAACGTGTTCTTACCACATGATTCATGTTCTATAACCAATGTATAGTATAGTAACTGCCAAGACTACAGAAGCAGAACAAACACTTCTTTGTATGTATCAAAACATGTGGTGCGTGGTCGAAATATTCTCAGTGACAAATCTAAAGTGTTCAGTGAGAACAGTTTAGTGCAACAATAAGAATGCAGTGGGAATGCATTTACATCTGTTGGACGAATGTTATGAAAACAAACACTCCAAACCGACGTTCCACGACAATTAATCTGTAAAAAAACACGCCACATGTCATAAAGAAAGCGTGTAAACCGTCTGAGGATGAATCACAACGATTCGAAACCGGTAACGGTACCCTTTGAATAAACGAACTGAAAGTAAATTTGTGGCTGGTTGCTGTCCTAGCACCATCAACATTTGTCTTTAAACAACAACCACGGTCTGCATCATGTCATCATATGACAAAATGGCATTAAAGATTTCAATATCCGGACGGACAGTTCATAATGTCGTGGAAAAAATAAATAAATGGCACGATGGGGTTTTGAATGGCTCGCCCGAATTGCCATCCAGCACCACGATCAGTTACCTACGACGCCCTTAGTGTATCCGGTTGACAAACTGCCTATTGGCTTCTGGCTCGGGTTCTTCGGCCGACGTTCATCTAATGATTTTACTGACGCTTCGACAGCAAGAGTTGCTGCCATTGTCAAAGCTTCACCCTCCATTGCCGGTGGTGAACTGGAGCCGAGCTCGCGGCCGCAGACTGTATGTACCTGGCGCGCCAACGTCCGAGGGCTTCTCCGCGGTCATTTCCGGTGCTGTTCTCCCCTTCTACATGCGACGGTCGTTCGCTGCAGTACGAGAAGTCAGGGTTCGTTCACCTTAAGGCTTTCCTCTTTCTTGTTGAAACTGTTTGCGTGTTTTTGTATTTCTACAGCTTCTCTGAACATGCGGGTGTGATAGCGCTTCTCTACAGCCACAACTTCCGTATCGGCGAATTTTATTACCTGGTCGGTCTCACTCAGTGCGTGCCCTGCCACTGCCGATTTCTCCACCTGCCCCAACCTGCAATGTCGCTTATGCTCTTTGATCCTGGTGTTAATTGATCGTCCAGTCATTCCGACATAAACATTTCCGTATGTGCATGGTATACGGTATATTCCCGACATTGCAAGTGGGTCCCTTTTCACCTTTTCCGATCTAAGACACTCTTTGATCTTCCTTGTCGGTTTGAAAATCGTCTTTACGCCGTGTTTGCGCAACAAAAGGCCGATTCTGTCCGTCACTCTGCGAATGTATGGCAGAAAGGCCGTACCCGACATTTCTTTTTCTGATTCCTTACTTCGCCGTTACACTTCTAATATAACTTGTGGAGTACCCATAGCTCCTCAGAACACTTTCCAGGTGTTGCATTTCGCGTCTGAGGTGCTATTGCTCACATATTCGTCCTGCTCGCGTTACGAGCGTATTAATGATACCTCTTTTCTGGGTCGGCTGGTAGTTTGATAGTTTGTGCAGGAATCGGTCCGTGTGTGTCGGTTTTCGATACACGCTGTGTCCCATGTTTTCACCATCCCTTGTGACCAGCACATCTAGAAATGGCAGTTTTTCTACTTGCATGGTAAATTTTATGTTGGCGTGAAGACTGTTCAAGTGCCTTAGGAAGTCACCGAGCTGTTCTTCACCATGGCTCCACACAACTAAAGTATCATCGACGTACCTGTACCACACCTTAGGTTTGCAAGTCGCCAGGTCCAGTGTCTGTGCTTCGAATTGTTCCATGCAGAAGTTGGCCAGCCGGCAAGTGTGGCCGAGCGGTTCTAGGGGCTTCAGTTTGGAACCGCGCGACGGCTACGATCGCAGGTTCGAACCCTGCCTCGGGCATGGATGTGTGTGATGTCCTTAGGTTAGTTAGGTTTAAGTAGTTCTAAGTTCTAGGAGACTGATGACCTCAGAAGTTAAGTCCCATAGTGCTCAGAACCATTTGAACCATTTTTGAAGTTGGCCACTACTGGACTAAGAGGACTACCCATGGCGACGCCTTCCAGCTGTTCGTAGAAATCTCCATTCGACGTGAAATAGCTATACCTATGGAGGACATCATTGCCAACACCGAAGTGACCATTCGGACCCTTCCTTGTTAAAGGGCAGAGGAAATACGCACTGAAACAGCCAGGATACTGCGCCGAGCAAAACCACCAGTTTATAACCTGAAGACAAAAGAGCTACAAGCCATTAAGAATCAGAACGCCGACAAGAATATATTGGTACTGCCTGCCGATAAGGGGAATGCAACAGTCGTAATGAAGACCGAAGATTATGAACAAAGGATCCGAGATCTATCAGATCCGACGACTTACCGAAAACTAAGCGCAGATCCGACGCAGCGTATCACACGGAATACGAATCGATTAATCAAGGCGTCTTCTCTGCCGGCGCACATACAGAGAAACCGGCGCAACACAGAAGCCCTACCACGTCGGCTGTATGGATTACCCAAGATCCATAAGAACAACGTTCCACTGAGACCGATTGTTAGCGCTCCTGGCCACCGACGTTGATGTTGTTGTGGTCTTCAGTCCTGAGACTGGTTTGATGCAGCTCTCCATGCTACTCTATCCTGTGCAAGCTTCTTCATCTCCCAGTACCTACTGCAACCTACATCCTTCTGAATCTGCTCAGTGTATTGATCTCTCGGTCTCCCTCTACGATTTTTACCCTCCACGCTGCCCTCCAATGCTAAATTTGTGATCCCTTGATGCCTCAAAACATGTCCTACCAACCGATCCCTTCTTCTAGTCAAGTTGTGCCACAAACTTCTCTTCTCCCCAATCCTATTCAATACTTCCTCATTAGTTACGTGATCTACCCACCTTATCTTCAGCATTCTTCTGTAGCACCACATTTCGAAAGCTTCTATTCTCTTCTTGTCCAAACTGGTTATCGTCCATGTTTCACTTCCATACATGGCTACACTCCATACAAATACTTTCAGAAATGACTTTCTGACACTTAAATTTATACTCGATGTTAACAAATTTCTATTCTTCAGAAACGTTGCCAGTCTACATTTTATATCCTCTCTACTTCGACCATCATCAGTTAGTTTCCTCCCCAAATAGCAAAACTCCTTTACTACTTTAAGTGTCTCATTTCCTAATCTAATTCCCTCAGCATCACCCGACTTAATTCGACTACATTCCATTATGCTCGTTTTGCTTTTGTTGATGCTCATCTTATATCCTCCTTTCAAGACACTGTCCATTCCGTTCAACTGCTCTTCCAACTCCTTTGCTGTCTCTGACAGAATTACAATGTCATCGGAGAACCTCAAAGTTTTTATTTCTTCTCCATGGACTTTAATACCTACTCCGAATTTTTCTTTTGTTTCCTTTACTGCTTGCTGAATATACAGATTGAACAACATCGGGGAGAGGCTACAACATTGTCTCACTCCCTTCCCAACCACTGCTTCCCTTTCATGCTCCTCGACTCTTACAACTTCCATCTGGTTTCTGTACAAATTGTAAATAGCCTTTCGCTCCCTGTATTTTACCCCTGCCACCGTCAGAATTTGAAAGAGTATTTCAGTCAACTTTGTCAAAAGCTTTTTCTAAGTCTACAAATGCTAGAAACGTAGGTTTGCCTTTTCTTAATCTAGCTTCTAAAATCAGTCGTAGGGTCAGTATTGCCTCACGTGTTCCCATATTTCTACGGAATCCAAACTGATCTTCTCCGAGGTCGGTTTCTACCAGTTTTTCCATTCGTCTGTAAAGAATTCGCGTTAGCATTTTGCAGCCGTGACTTATTAAACTGATAGTTCGGTAATTTTCACATCTGTCAACCCTGCTTTCTTTGGGATTGGAATTATGATATTCTTCTTGAAGTCTGAGGGTATTTCGCCTGTTTCATACATTTTGCTCACGAGATGGTAGAGTTTTGTCAGGACTGGCTCTCCCAAGGCTGTCAGTAGTTCTAATGGAATGTTGTCTACTCCCGGGGCCTTGTTTCGACTTAGGTCTTTCAGTGCTCTATCAAACTCTTCATGCAGTATCATATCTCCCATTTCATCTTCCACCGACGTATAAACTTGCAAAACACTTGGCCGCTCTGCTCCAGCCACACGTGGAGATGGCCGACAAATACATAAAGGACTCAGGACATTTCATTGAGAAGCTGAAGGAATTGAAACTTGCACCAAACGACATCCTGGTCAGCTTCGATGTTGTTTCTTTGTTTACGAAAGTGCCACTCAGTGACGCTCTGGAGCACATCGGTTACATTTTCCCGCAAGACATCACAAAGCTCTTCCATGTCTCACCTCGAGCTATTTCACGTGGAATGGCGATTTCTACGAACAGCTGGAAGGCGTCGCCATGGGTAGTCCTCTTAGTCCACTGTTGGCCAACTACTTCATGGAACAATTCGAAGCACAGGCACTGGACTCGGCGACTTGCAAACCTAAGGTGTGGTACAGGTACATCGATGATACTTTCGTTGTGTGGAGCCATGGTGAAGAACAGCTCGATGACTTCCTAAGACACTTGAAAAATCTTCACGCCAACATAAAATTTACCATGGAAATAGAAACGGACAAAAAACTGCCATTTCTAGATGGGCTGGTCAAAAGGGATGGTGAAAACATGGGACACAGCGTGTATCGAAAACCGACACAGACGGACCGATTCCTGTACAAACTATCAAACTACCACCCGACCCAGAAAAGAGGCATCATTAATACGCTCGTAACGCGAGCAGGACGAATATGTGAGCCTCAGCACTTCTGACGCGAAATGCAACACCTGGAAAGTGTTCTGAGGAGCAATGGGTACTCCACAAGTTATATTAGAAGTGTAACAGAGCCAAACACTGGGCGAAGTAAGGAATCAGAAAAAGAAATGTCGTGTACGGCGTTTCTGCCATACATTCGCAGAGTGACGGACAGAATCGGCCGTTTATAGCGCAAACACGGCGTAAAGACGATTTTCTAACCGACAAGGAAGCTCAAAGAGTGGCCTAGATCGGCAAAGGAGAAAAGAGACCCACTTGCAATATTGGGAATATACCGTATACCATGCACATGCGGAAAAGTTTATGTCGGTATGGCTGGACGATCAATCTACACCAGGATCAAAGAACATAAGCGACAGTGGAGGTTGGGACAGGTGGAGAAATCAGCCGTGGCAGAGCACGCATTAAGTGAGACAGACCACGTAATAAAATTCGCCGATACGGAAGTTCTGGCTGTAGGGAAGCACTATCACATGCGCTTGTAGAAATACAAAAACACGCGAACAGTTTCAACAAGAAAGAGGAAAGCGTTAAGGTAAACGGACCCGTACTGCAGCGAACGACCGTCGCAGGTAGCAAGAGGAGAACCGCACCGGAAATGACCGTGGAGAAGCCCTCGGACGTTGGCGCGCCAGGTACGTATGGGCTGCGGCCGCGACCTCTGCTCCAGTTCACCACCGGCAATGGAGGGTGAAGCTTTGACAATGCCAGCCACTCTTGCTGGTGAAACGTCAGTAAAATCATTAGATGAACGTCGGTCGAAGAACCCGAGGCAGAAGCCAATGTGCAGTTTATCAACAAGTGGCCACGAAAGCCTTAACAATTTTGTATCCGGTTACTCTTTACTGCACTTCTTGTTCTTGGACCGCTCATGGTTTGTGTTTTGCTTTTTTTTCACAATTCAGTGCACCTTCTTCCTATCTGGGTTCAGTGTTTAACGGGCTATCCATTCGGCCATCTTATCACTAAATTTGAGGGGGCTGCGATGGGGAGCTTCCCTTGTCAGCAGCTCGCTGTGTAGGGGGCTTAAACTCAACAAACTCCAGCGAGAAATGAAGATTTGTACCAAGGCCGGGTATAATTTATCGCTTCCGTCTGCATATATACATCATAGATGTTCGAGACCAGAAGAGGTCTCTGGAACCGTGTAGTTTCATTCACTTATTTTTGTTGGTTTCTATTAAGTCAAGAAATACTGAATCGACGAAGCGGTTAGTACTGCCTGTTTGCAAGTCAAACTTTTGGTTTCATTGGTAACAAAGACGACAATGGAGTTTCCAATGTGCCTGAAATGAATTTTTTAATGGTCACTGTGTGTTACTCGTTTTGACTTACAAACAGCGAGACACAGCGAAACATGGGCTGGAAATACCGTGAAAACCGTTCAAAAGCTGGGATTCGTTCACTGAACAGCAAAGAGACACAGAATGCAAATTATTGGCTCGTACGAGAGATTGGTTGTTGGTTGTTTTTGGGGAAGGAGACCAGACAGCGAGGTCATCGGTCTCATCGGATTAGGGAAGGACGGGGAAGGAAGTCGGCCGTGCCCTTTGAAAGGAACCATCCCGGCATTTGCCTGGAGCGATTTAGGGAAATCACGGAAAACCTAAATCAGGATGGCCGGACGCGGGATTGAACCGTCGTCCTCCCGAATGCGAGTCCAGTGTCGTACGAGAGAGAAACCAGTGTAACAGGAAACAGTGACGGTAACGTATTGCAATGTAAGTGGGTGGGATATGAAGCAAGTCGATTGGATGACAGATGTACCAAGGAAGTTCTTTGCTCGATTCCAAGAAATACCAAAAGACTGTGACGACTACTTAATGGACGGCAATACCTTCTAGGAAAGGCAGTGATTCGTTTTAATAAAGACTGCAACGTGTGGAGAAGTCTGCTGTGGATCTTTATTCATCAGTGGATGTCTTGATGAACCATTATCGGGCCTATTTTGCTTTTAGCCCTCAGAAATTTCCATATCACCCCATCCCGAGGGGGTAATTACACTTATGCTGGGAAAAGCTGACATGTGTTCAAAAAAATAGAGCAGGTGGCCCAAGGCACACTATTGCAACATAAAAACCTTAGTAAATACACTCCTGGAAATGGAAAAAAGAACACATTGACACCGGTGTGTCAGACCCACCATACTTGCTCCGGACACTGCGAGAGGGCTGTACAAGCAATGATCACACGCACGGCACAGCGGACACACCAGGAACCGCGGTGTTGGCCGTCGAATGGCGCTAGCTGCGCAGCATTTGTGCACCGCCGCCGTCAGTGTCAGCCAGTTTGCCGTGGCATACGGAGCTCCGTCGCAGTCTTTAACACTTGTAGCATTCCGCGACAGCGTGGACGTGAACCGTATGTGCAGTTGACGGACTTTGAGCGAGGGCGTATAGTGGGCATGCGGGAGGCCGGGTGGACGTATCGCCGAATTGCTCAACACGTGGGGCGTGAGGTCTCCACAGTACATCGATGTTGTCGCCAGTGGTCGGCGGAAGGTGCACGTGCCCGTCGACCTGGGTCCGGACCGCAGCGACGCACGGATGCACGCCAAGACCGTAGGATCCTACGCAGTGCCGTAGGGGACCGCACCGCCACTTCCCAGCAAATTAGGGACACTGTTGCTCCTGGGGTATCGGCGAGGACCATTCGCAACCGTCTCCATGAAGCTGGGCTGCGGTCCCGCACACCGTTAGGCCGTCTTCCGCTCACGCTCCAACATCGTGCAGCCCGCCTCCAGTGGTGTCGCGACAGGCGTGAATGGAGGGACGAATGGAGACGTGTCGTCTTCAGCGATGAGAGTCGCTTCTGCCTTGGTGCCAATGATGGTCGTATGCGTGTTTGGCGCCGTGCAGGTGAGCGCCACAATCAGGACTGCATACGACCGAGGCACACAGGGCCAAGACCCGGCATCATGGTGTGGGGAGCGATCTCCTACACTGGCCGTACACCACTGGTGATCGTCGAGGGGACACTGAATAGTGCACGGTACATCCAAACCGTCATCGAACCCATCGTTCTACCATTCCTTGACCGGCAAGGGAACTTGCTGTTCCAACAGGACAATGCACGTCCGCATGTATCCCGTGCCACCCAACGTGCTCTAGAAGGTGTAAGTCAACTACCCTGGCCAGCAAGATCTCCGGATCTGTCCCCCATTGAGGATGTTTGGGACTGGATGAAGCGTCGTCTCACGCGGTCTGCACGTCCAGCACGAACGCTGGTCCAACTGAGGCGCCAGGTGGAAATGGCATGGCAAGCCGTTCCACAGGACTACATCCAGCATCTCTACGATCGTCTCCATGGGAGAATAGCAGCCTGCATTGCTGCGAAAGGTGGATATACACTGTACTAGTGCCGACATTGTGCATGCTCTGTTGCCTGTGTCTATGTGCCTGTGGTTCTGTCAGTGTGATCATGTGATGTATCTGACCCCAGGAATGTGTCAATAAAGTTTCCCCTTCGTGGGACAATGAATTCACGGTGTTCTTATTTCAATTTCCAGGAGTGTATATTGTAAGCGTACAGGGTGCATCTGCTAAGAGTCGTCAGGCACATTTCCTCTGGTGTTTCTTCAGATATTTGCGATACCGTGTTTGCATTCCGTAGCTGGAGTCAGCCCAAACAAATAGAGCTCACCATGTCTTTCATGCAAGCGCCACTAACGACGGAGAGGGTTGGTTTATTTCCCGTTACAAAAAAACTGATTATTAAAGCGGAATTGTACTTGCCCTTTCGATAGAATGGTATTAACAGGGAGAATAAAACTGGAAGAACAAACAGCGACTCAGCAGCGGTGAAGGAGCGTGGCGAGCTCGGCGGCGGCCGGGGCAGGGCGGTCGTTGCTGGCGCCCTGCTTGTTCTTCCATTTTTACTGTTCCTGTTACTACACATCAATAGAACGAATATCACACTGGAGTTATCAGGGACCGATCTGTCGAGTCAGCAAGTAAAATTCCATTTTAAAGATCAATTCGCTTGTAAGAGGAAACAAAGTGACCCTCTCCGTCGACAATGAGCGTCGCATGAAAAACGTGACGAGTAGTGTCTGTCTGGGCTGCCTCCAGCTACACAATGCAAAAGGGAAACCGCGACTGTCAGACAAAGCGCGCCCGACGACTCTTAGGAGAGGCTCCCTGTACGTGCCGGGAACCGTGCAAGTGTAGTGGCCTCACACTGCGTGATTAATGAGTCGCACCTCGAGTACAGATATCTGGAGCTATCGTGTACGCTCGGTTGTAGGTAAACCAAGTGACACAATTCGATTTATTGGTAGGATATTGTGAAACTGTAACTCCTTTACGAAAGAAAAACACTTGCAGATCAGATGAAGCATACCGGAATACTACTTCAGTCGATGGAGGAGTATACGCCGACTGACTGGATTAAGGACGGAAAAGACCCATAATTTTCAATTAGTGAAAGATCTAGCCGAGAGCCTGAGAGAATTCCGGTCCCATGTAGTAACAAAATTCTGAAAATGCTGAGGAAACAGAGATTGTTGCACTCTCTTGTGAACAAAAGAACGTTCGTATGTCTACAACCAAACGAAGAAAATTTAGACAATCAACTTTAGCAGATACTATCGCCAACGTACATTTCGCTAAAGGATCGTGAAGATAAAGTAAGAGAAATTAGGGCTCATAAGGAGGCGTATAGACACTCATCTTCCTCTTGCTCTATTTGAGAGTGGAAGAAATAAGGAAATGACTAACAGCGGTACAAAGTGTCCTCCGCACACAATTTGTGGTGGTGTAGATACAGACATTTAGCACTAGCTTTCAGTGATTGTACTGCCGTGGCGCGCACAGCCACGCAAATTCAACGGGCGGCTACCGCTGCAGAATAAGCCGCACCTGCAACGTAGTTCCGGCGCGTTCCGCCAGCCGGCACTGGAGGCGTTTCCCGCCAAACACGAAAGCAGCCGCGGAATACGCACTCGCGCGACCCCTTTTTCCGACGCGGATGGTAATTCGATGACATCACCTTCAGCCAATAGGGTATCGCCAACGGCCGCCAATCCTCACGACGGAATCCGCGGAGGAAGACCAGAGATGCCGGGTTAAATCGCCGGCAGGAAAGGAAACAGGCGTCTTCCGACCCGCCGCGGACCGCCGCCAGGAGGAAACATCGTCGCAGCCGGATCGACCAGGTGCCAGTCTTCAACCAACTCCGACACAAAGGAACGCCTCGGCGCTTGTTGGTGACGTCACGTCAGCCAGGCACGGCGAACGCCACGTCTCTTGCAGGCAGAAACGCCTGGGCGTGCTTATCACTATAAATCTCTTATTTTTGGACAAAATGTTTGGTATTCTTTTGGATTCTGCAGTTTTATTTAGATGAAACATTTTCTTACTATCGTAAAACTACAAATGAAAATAATAGTTCTGTATTACTGAATCCTGTCGAAACAAACGTAGATCAATATGAGAAGATGCTTTGTCCCATTGCACGCTTCGGAAATTTTACATTCAAGTAACTATATTTACTTGCTCCATTTTGTTATCGAAACTTACCCCAACCCCCTTACAATGAACTCGTTTCGTTTATTTATTTATTTTCGTTTGACATCGTCACTGGAAATGTGAACTAATTTACATGTGTAAATGTCCAACTGTTGCCAGTCACTAGATTACAGTCGTTTTTAACGAAAGGAATTCTAAACAGGAAACAAAATAGCTTCATACATCGAAAATACTGCTGAGCTTAACCTTTTTTAAAGATGCACATTAGAAAAAAGAAATATTCCCCTCGTGCAATTGAAAGGAGAAACTTTATAAGATAAAAAAATTTTATTTGATAAAACAAGTATCTCTCTTTTGCCTCTTCTTCTGACCCCCACCCCCTCCCCCAACGTGAACAATCGCAAGATATTTCATTAATATTCAGTGCTCCTCACCCCATAGTCAACCAAGATACCTAAAGAAGAGCACCAAATGTTCAGTTTCTTGTAAAAGCAACCCAGTACAAACGTAACTTCCTCAGATTTACAAATAAGGTAAAGCAGCACGAATTCTGTTGCTGCTGGACCGTGAAGTTGTTTTTGTGTGTCAATCCTTAAAACAGGTGGAAATTTAAGTTCAGGAGTACGCTATTTGTTAAGAAGTGTAGTGAATTGCACAATTAATTGATTGCAGAAATCTCTCAGAACAATGTGTGTTGGTCAACTACCGCCAATAGTTTCGCATTTTCTTGTGTCAGAGAGGAAGACACCACCATTATGAGTGTGCCTGCAACAGACCTGGCGTTCGCCGTGCCTAGCTGACGTGACGTCACCAACAAGCGCCGAGGCCTTCCTTTGAGTCGGTGTTGCTTCAACGCGCCAGTCTTCGACCCGGAAGCGGCGCCCGTCTAACTCCTCGGCATCCGTTGGAACGTAAAATCAGTTCAGTTATAAAAGTCAGTTTTATTAAGGTTGTATATTCGTGTTTTGATACTAAATTTTTGGGCGGGAGAAAAGCCTTTTTATTTTCCAAAGAAGCTTATCTGTTGTAAAATTAAGTGGTGTCCTGGCCACACGAAATAAAGCAAATTTTATTATCACGTGCGTGTTGATCAGTGTATGTAACAAGTACAGCAGCTTGCGCTTTTCTTTTTGTGACGTTGGTTACTAGCATCGCCTCGAGCGCAGCCTGAAATACACCAAGTCGCGTCTCACGTCGGCGCGAATGACGCCTGCAACGTGGGTTCAGACGCCGTCCTAGGATCCTACAAGCGGCTCGCTGACTACATGAAGACAGCTGGCCCGCTCGAGGGGTGGAAGCTGCGCTATCGTTTTGTAACAGCGTTACAAAAACCGATCCCGGCCCTCTTGTTTGGAGCTGAGTGGAAGGTTTAAACCACAGCCTCAGACAATTCTGAGACGATCCTGGTTGCGAATTTATCGGCCTCCGCTGCCAGGTGGAGAAATGTATGATCACCTTAATAGGTCAGACGTGCACTACGTGTAGGAAGCAGCTTCTAGGGTAGGTCCAGAAAAAGCAGCGTTCCTCAAACCAGATAGGAGAAAGAAAATGTTAATGTGGTATTAGTTAACTGTGGGATGGTCTGTGGAAAGGTCCCAGAACCAATCTCCGCTTTAAACGGTAACAATGCCCACATAGTACTAGACACAGAAAGCTGCCTGAAACCAGAGGTTTAACAGCAATGAAATTCTAAACTCTGACTGAAATGTTTATCACAAAGATAGGATGAACAATGGTGGTGGAGGCGTGTTTATAGCAAAAGAAACATAACATCTAGTTAGATTAGTACAGATTGAGAATGCGAAGTAACTTGGGTAAAGATAAATGTTAGAGATGGTTCAAACATGGTCAACGGATGCTTTTATATACACCCTGTCTCAGAAACAGCAGTGGCGCAATAGTTGAGGGGAAGCTTGAAGAATATTTCGCGTGAATTTCCTGGTCCTACCACAGTTTTAAGTAGATATGTCCCTTACCAGCTATAGACTGGCAGACTCAAGTCATTAAGACGTGTAGTAGGGGCAGAGAATCATTACTCAGAGAACCGACTCGTGAAGATAACATTTTAGGCCTACTGTAAATACGGCTCTAAATAGGAATAGAAAGAAAGAGAGGAAGATCTTTCCGTTTAGAAAGAGCGACAAGAAACAGGTTTCAGATTACCTGACACATCACGAAAATTTTATCTCCAGCACTGCCAATGTTGAGCATCAACGGACAAAATTCAAGAGCATCGTGCAGTACAAATAGACAATTATGTCAGGTGGAGGGATTGTGAGGGACGGAAAAGACACACTGTGGCTTGACAACAGTGTTAGAAAAAAATTATGTCTGTGAAATCTTAAGGGACCATAAGCTTACACACTACTCAACCTAAATTATCCTGAGGACAAACACACACATCCATGCCCGAGGGAGAACTCGAACCTCCGCCGGGATCAGCCGCACAGTCCATGACAAAGCGCCCCAGACAGCTCGGCTAATACCGCGCGCCAACAGTGTTAGGACTTTGCTACGAAAGTAAAGAGTCACTGCAAATTTAAATGTAGCCTAAGCCTCACAAACAAACAAAAACTTAACGAAGCCAAAATTAACGTAAGAAAGGCTAGGCGTCAAGCGTTTAGCGAATACGAAAGGAAACTCTTTCTACGAATTTGACAGAAAATCCTAAGAAGTTCTGGCCTTATGTTTTTCAGTAAATGGATCGAAGCAATATGTCCAGAAACTCTGTGACCATAATGACACTGAAACAGAAAAGACACAAAAAGGGCCGAAATACTTAAGCTCTTTTTTCAAAAGTCTTACAGAAGAAGATTGCACTGTAGTTACTCCTTTAAATCGTCGCACGAACGACAAAATGGCACATATACTATGCGATCAAAACTATCAGGACGTCCCCAAAAACATACGTTTTTCCCATTAGGTCCATTGCGCTGCCACCTACTACCAGGTACTCTATATCAGCGACCTCAGTAGTCATTAGACATCGTGAGAGAGCAGAAGGGAGCGCTCCATGGAACTCACGGATTTCGAACGTGGTCAGGTGATTGGGTGTCACTTGTGTCATACGTCTGTACACGAGATTTTCACACTCCTAAACATCCGTGGTATCTTCCATAGCTAACAAAAGAACCCTGTTGAACACAGAAAGGCGCTGCTGGAGGGAGAAGTAATTACGCAAGGGATTCAAGGCACAGCCCAGAGGTTTCTCCAGCGAACCATGCTGCACAAAAGAGAGCTCCTGACAAATTACAGGATCTGCGATGATGGCACTAGTGATGAGAAAACCATTGACCATATCCTGGTTTTCAGTATCTAAATAGAAATAAAGAAACTCCTCCTGATTGAATGCTAGGTCTGGCCTGATCAGAATGCAAGATAAGGCATCAGCATTGGTGTGTTGCGCTGTCAGCCAGTAATGGATCTGATAATGATAACGGGAGAGGAAGAGAGATCACTGCTGCGAACGATGTGCTGTCTGTCTGGTACAGAAGCCGGAGGGTTAAAAAGGGCAACCAGTGGCTTGTGATCCGTGATTAAATGGAACTTAGAACCATACAAGATGGTGCAAAATTTCTTGAGGGTGAACATAAATTTTAAAGCCTCCATTTCAATCTGAAAATACCACTGCCGAGCGGGGATTAAAGTCTTACAAGCATTAAGAATGGGTCTTTCAGACCTGTTCACTTATTTGAGTACCAACACGTTACCAGTGCTGTGATGAGAGGCATCTGTAATCACCATGAGATCTGATCCGGCTGAAAAGTGTCTAGGTGTGGGGCGGATTGAAACTTAGATTTGAGCAAAGTGGACCCTTGATCACAAGCTGGGGATTCAGAAAAGAGGCACATGTTTACACAAAACCACGTGCTGTGGCTAAGCAACAGTGGATTTGCCAGTAAAAAGTTATGGCAATACACAACTTTACCCAGAAATTCCTGCAGTTTCTTAATGGAGGCTGACCACGGCAAAGCTGCAATTGTGTCAACATGGTGGTGCAACACCTCAAACGGCTGTGTGACAAATCTCCAAACCTAGGCACTCAATTGAAGGCTAAAAAAATTTAGATATGGCAAAAATGCACATAAGACAAGCAGACAGCAAAACAGAAAACAACAATTGGACAAGGCCGGAGTGGCCATGCGGTTCTAGGTGCTACAGTCTGGAGCCGAGCGACCGCTACGGTCACAGGTTCGAATCCTGCCTCGGGCATGGATGTGTAGGTTTAATTAGTTCTAAGTTCTAGGCGACTGATGACCTCAGAAGTTAAGTCGCATAGTGCTCAGAGCCATTTGAACCATTTTGAACAATTGGAGATTGCTAAGGTGGACTCCGGTTTAAGAACTTGAAACAATGATTTCGTCAGGGTAATTGAAGCAGCTGAGTGCAGAGGCTGTAAGCTGTTCTAAAAAACACTGAAAAATTGTGGGCACTCTATCAACACCAAAAACCAATCGTTGGTTTTGGTACAGGCTGAAAGGTGTATTGATAGCAAGAAGATCTCATACAAGAGGGACTGGAGGTATGCTTGCAACAAATCAATCTTGGAAAAGTAGTGGCCGCCTGACAATTTTGTGAGCAACTCATGATGGCGAGGCGAAGGGTATGCGTCTGTCATGGACTGTGCTTTACTCATGACATTGAAGTCACTGCACAGACAAAGCTTACCTGTTGGCTTCTTAACAATGACCAGTGGTGTGGCCCATTCACTGGAAAAAATAGGTTGAATAACATCAGGTGATGTCAGACAGTCTAATGTGGCCTCGACAGAGTCGCGCAATGCGAGAGGCGCCTGTTGCACCTGGACAAAACAAGGCTGGGTGGACTCTTTCATGGTAATGTGGGCCTGAGAACTGGTCGCACACCTCAGTCCAGGGGGAAACAGAGGTGAAAACTCGGAGCAGAGGGACTCTAGTTGCTGATGCGGAACCTAATCTGCTGCTAAATTTACTTCATTGGCAATAGATAAACTGAAAGTCTTAAATGTACCGGTATGTAACTCGAACAGGTCTGCAGTATGGGAACGGTGCCAACAAGGAAGGTGCGAGGTCAAACAACAGATTTGTAAGAGACAGGAGCAGAGAACTACATTTGTAAGAGACAGGAGCAGAGCACTGACCTAGGTTCAGAATCTGCTATTTATTGTAGCTAAACAACTCCCGTGGAACCTATGTGGGGTTTGGAGAGGGGAGGGGAAGCCCAAGTCCACATACGTTTGTGCGTTGACTAAAATCGCTGCAAGTCCTGTGTCCACTTACATTTTTAGCAGTTTATTAAACACACAAAAGTCAACAAACTATTTGTTCAGGAAAATAGAGATACGTTTTATGTCCATTTTCACTGCTGGTCCATCATGTTTGAAGAGGAATTAGACACAGCTCTAATGTTGCCTTTCTTTCAACATCTTTGCAAACAATCCACTGCTTGAGGCACGGAGCACACTCATGTCATACGAAGCAGTGTGGGTAAGACAGAAGGCGGGCACACGGCCACTGATGTGACCTGACCTGTTGTTGCTGTGACCATAACAGACTCTGCCCCATGCAACGCTGAGTTGAAGGTTTTACTGCTGCAACAGCTCCCCTGTATTTTCAACACTTGCTGCATACCTAACAGGAGTTGATGAGCAACTTCCGATACCTGTCTCCAGGCAATCTGATCACCTGCTGCCCATGACATTACAAATGACTGTGCTGTACTGAGCACATCTGTAAGCATCAGATCCTCACACTGAAGGTCCTTTTCATGGACTTTCCTGTCTGAGGCCAAATGAATAATAATATCATGCTCCCTGTGATCAGCATAGGATTCGTGATAGGTACTAGTGACACATTTACAACGATGACTCAACCCCTGCAAGTCCTCAGTCCAGGCTTTGTAAGATTGGTTAGCCCATTTCTGACAATGGTAAAATTCTACACACACCACAGTGAGATGTGTTTTATTTCACTAACTGGTTGAGAGAAGCTTGCACATTTCATCAAATGACAAGCTGACCAGTTCTTACAGGGGCACAAGTTGGCACAACAACTGATAGATGCGTGGCAAAAGCCAGGAAAGAAAGAAAGCCTTAAACAGGTTTGCACTGCCCAAGTGAAAAACCTCAAAACATTGGTGTAACTTCATGTCATAGAGGTGCCAATCTTCAACCAATTCATCATACACCAGATAGGGCAATGGTTGCACTGACAGGAAGATAACCTGCTGTGAACATGTAGGCGCCACTTGATTGAGAGCTGTGGCAGGAGCCTGCTGTTGTACTGTAAAAGTTTGCTGCTGGGCAGTGAGACAAAGGAGTATTTCTTCCATTGAGATGTTTGTCGGGTGACTTAGCACTGACACTAACACGTGGGAGAAACGTAACCCTCATTTGTCGCCAAGTTTGTTATAGGGAGAACAAACACGATGTATAGAACATAGTACCTTATAGTACAACACGTAAGATGCAAGTTGTGTGTAGCACTGAACAAATTTACTGGATAACAGTAATACAATGTAAAGAATAGGCCCAGCACTTGTTTGCGATCAATTAAATAATGCTGCATCTTTGGCAGCTCGCCAGGGTGCCAACCCAGTGGCCTCTCTAAGTGGGCTGCGACTTGCCGGAATGAGGCTGCACATCAGTATCCGATGCTCATTGGATAATGATCATGATGTCATAAGGAAAGCATCTGAGTCTGTAACTAAAGTTGTCTGTGACATTTGTCCATAACATTTCATTTGATCAAGTGACGTTGTTCACATTAGCCAATCAGTACACAGCCATACCAGCCAATCTGGAGCATGTAACTCTACTTTGAATGGTGATACTTCTTGCCACTGAGTATACTTTGCAATCTTTGTGAAAGAAAAGTAGTTTTTGTGCCATTTACTATGATGTACCATAAAAAAGATATTCTGGATGGAATGATGATGATGATGATGTTTGGTTTGTGGGGCACTCAACTGCGGAGTCATCAGCACCCGCACAAAGTCCCAATTTTTACACAGTCCAATTTTTTTATTCAATCCAATCTAGCCACAGCCACAAGTGAGGACAACACAAACACCCAGTCTCCGGGCAGAGAAAATCCCCAACCCGGCCGGGAATTGAACCCGGGACCCCGTGATCCAGTGGCAGCAACGCTAGCCACTACACCACGAGCTGCAGACATATTCTGCATGGAAGTGCACATTTGTACATGGGATTGAGTGGTATAGTGTGAATGGACATGCAGAGTTCTGAATGCTACTTTATTTATTGAACTCTAGTTATACAGAATTAACTAGTACATTCAGTGGTGGAAAATATGAGACTAGTGTATTATGTGCTTTGAAATTTTCATTGAAGTGGGAGAATTATTTTAGTGTGATGATTTCTGCTAAAATTTTTAGTGCTTGTGAATAACATGGGAACATATTTGTATGCCTGATGTTGCATTTTTAGCATTTGTAAGGAGGACTGCTCTATTTGATATTACACTGTATTGACAAAGCCAAACTGGAATCCACTAAATGTCGTCGCATGTTGCCCCTGAGTTGATCTGTAATTGTAGTGTCTTGAATGTTTTTGTTCTGCTTCTTTTTTTTCAGAGGTAAATGTTCTGCCCAGTCCATTACCATCTTTCTATCTAAAAAGAGTTTGTTACTAGCATACTGACAGAGGTTGTGTTCTAATGCAACAAGTGAATATCTTACTCTCTGTTCAAAAGTCACACAAATCATGTTCTTCATTTAGCGTGATATTCACACATAATGTGAATATTCAGTGTAGTAGAAATCTTCTGCCACTGTATTGCTCAGAAAATTATAATACATATTTAAAGCATTAACATTTTATCGTAATACAGCCTACGGTTGGTTTTTGTCTTTATCATGATACATGCTGAAACGGTACAGTTCTTGCTTTGATCACATTAGTTACCGATGCCTGTATTCCCTATACTGTTAAAAAGCTTAGTGGAAAATAAATGCTCCCTGGGGTCTGAGTGCTGCGTGGACGTTGGTTTAAAAGATGTGCTACGGAAGGACCGGTATAACATTGGAAAGCAATCTTTGTTATGCAGACACTTACTGCGGCAGTTTTTGTATCTGTGGTTGTTTAAGATACCGGTTGATGTTGGGCCTGACCTACCTTGTTACGATACCTCCAACCTCATCAAAAAGTTATGCTATAGCCGTTAGCGCATGTTTTGAGTACTCAGCTTTACCACAGTCCAGATGGTGGCTTTACTTTCTGTTGTGTGTTGCTCGATTTTTCTTTCCGTATTTTGAATTTCATCCTTATCTAGGACGGGATGCGAGTGCGACCCTCACAAGAACAGAAGCTCTCGGCGATCCCTATGACCATTTCTTCATTTTACAGTGCTCAGTTTCACTTTTGGATGAGCAGGAGCACGGAACATGCGCATAGAATGCCAACCCTGCGAGAAGCAGAGGAAGCGATCGACGCTTAGACAGTCTTTTGTCTGGGAGACTGATAGCGTCGTTTCGTTGCTAAGCGACGGCAGGAAGCCAGCCAAAGACTGAATGCGCACGAGCTGGCAGCATGAACAACGTTGCAGCGGTGCAAAATTAATGCGCGCGTATCTGAATCGCAAAATGTCTCCCGTGTAACCGGTGCTGTCGTTTCTCATTGTTTAATAAGAAGTTTAGTTCGTAACTCTTGGTGTTTATAGTGTTTATTCACTTATGTTTCATTTTTAATCATGTCCAGTGCAACGAGTGGTAGAAACGAAAAATGTGAAGTGAAACGGAGAAACAGTGCCTGCTGCGTAGCCAGGGAGTATTTTGAAAAAGACAATGCAAAATGTTAAGGGTTGCGTCGTAATTCCTGAAGATCAGGACGCAGAGGACTGCAGCAGCTTCGTAAGTACCGGTAAGCAAAAATACTGTCGTGACTACAGGGAAAGTTCTTGCTGGTTTATGCTTTCACAGATTACTAGAATAATGTGACAGCAGTGTAATTGCTGCTCGTGGCGTAATGGGGTGGAGGGTGCGGACTCAACTGCTCATACTTTAGTTTACAGTCGGGCAATAGTCAGCTATAGTGGGGTTTTGAAATCCGTATCATTTTTCTGTTTGTATCCGTTGTTGAATATATTCTTCTAATACGACAATTTTCGAGTTAAGTGTGTTCTGCATGAAGGAAACGCCGTGGCCTGGTCATAATACGTTTACCTAAACCTAATTTCGTTCGTATCTTGAGTCTGTAACAGTCAGGTTGCTCTTGGAAATTTGTCCACGTGATAGTAGTTAAAATTACTTCCTGCCACTTTAAATGCCTGACTGACGAAGTGTCTGGGTAGTTCGGAGATGCCACATACGAATTTACAGGCAAAAGTGTTTTTCGTGCGTATTTCAAAATAATTTCACCAGTTTGAAATACCATTTAAATATGACAGGGCTATTATCCCTATTTCCCCATGATGTAAAGGTGTTGTGGTGTGTGACGTTATTACGGCACGGAGTTTGAGTTGGTTGTGTTTGTATGTTTGACTTTTCAATTTTTGAGGTGTCCTGGATTTGATTTTGTGTTTCGTAGTTGTAGGTGTTGGTTTTTTCGTATCAGTAGTTATAGTTCACCAGTTTAGGTCAGGGGAAATGACCGATTCCAATTTTCGAAGTTTTATATGTAGTTTTTTGTGTTTTGGTATCGTCAGTGTAGTCAAGGGAAATTTCTCATTCCAATTGCCGTAATTTTTGCTGTAGGCGTTGGTGTTTTGAAATCGACATTTGCGGTTGACCTTTATAGGTCAAGGGAAGTGTCCGATTCCTGTAGATTTTGTAATTTTTTTTTGTTTGTGTGTTTTGGGATCGTGTTTCTTTAATGTTATATTTAGCTTGTCCACTCCCAAAAACCCCCATTTTCCCTTGATTGTCACGTTAATTTGCTTGTAATTTGGGAGGGACATCTTACTGTCTTACTTATACAAATTTTCGTGTTTGTTGCCGTGTGCATGTACGGACATCATAGGCGCCACAGTGGAGACGCTTAGAATAGCTATTTCCGCCATATTGATGACGTCATGGGTCAAAAGAGACGGATGGAATCGGACGCTTCCGTAAACACCATTATACATAAATATCTGCTTCAGACTCACGATAAGCACAACTTTGTGTTGTGGACCTCATATTAATTTCTGTCTGTCATTCGCAGTACTTGGTAGTCTGAATGCAGATAATTGTTTGCATGTATGTTTATGTGGTTACTAGAACACATACGATTTATGTACGATCCTAATGTTGAGCGTCATTTTTCCTTCCTGAGTAGTGAAGGGCGATTCTCACCAATTTTGCCCATAGGGAAGATATGTAAAGTGCTCAAATTTGGCTAAAAGTATTGGACACACCTTGCGGTTCTCGTAGATTATTTGCGATATATCTGACTTTACATAGCAGGTTCAATTTTTTATGACGAAAGGGGCGTTCAAGTATATATAAATGTTAGGCTGGGCCACTGGTCAGTCTACTACCACAGCCTTTGTTCACCATTCACGTTATTTGGTTTTGCCAATATAACCAAATTATCACCTTCCAACCTAGACCCTGGGATACACCAGATATCGTTCTGTAATCACAACCCAGATTTGAAAGACAGGGGGAGAGGGGAGTTGTGCAACATCACATTGGAGTCCAAATCATCTACCTTTGCTTTCCCTACTTTCACAAGTATTCTTAGAAATGTACGCAGAGATTGTATGTGTGAATGTGTGTTGTTAGTTAGCTGTGAATGACCTTGCCTGAAGGCTCAGCAACAATTTGTCTTGTTTGTGTTAGTGTACCTGTTGAGCATTCTATAACCCCCCCCCCCCCCCCCCCCACACACACACACACACAAAGTTTGCTGAGTGGTTATCTTTACTCCCTCCATTATTTGTATCCCACCCAGAATTTTACATCCTTGTCTCAACCTGAAATTGTATTTAGCACTTCAACGAACAGGTATTATCTACTCTGTGGTGTATTATAATTTGATATTTGGGGTCGACAGAAGCGTCCGATCCCACGCGTCTGCTTTGACCCGTGACGTAAGGGTGCTGTCGTGTGTGACGTCATGATGGTGCGGAGTTTGGTTTGAGTGTGGCTGTCTCCAGTTCTGTTTTATTTTTACTTACTTTTCTGATCTGTTCGTTCTATCCCGTGAGATTTTTTTTTTTTTTAAGACAAAAAACACTAATCAGCTACTGAAGCATCTTTATCTTCTATGAGTTGCAGGGGTTACGACCCCTGGGGAGGTGGGTGGGTATTCATGCACTATGTGTTTTTGTGCTAGGGATTGCTAATAGAAGATAGTAAATCCTCATTTATGACAAATACTTGTGTTTTCATTTAGATACTCTGCTGTTACTAGACTTCATAGCATCATGTAGCAAAACTTTAGTTTAATTAGGGAACTTTATGTTAGAACTAGGTGAGTGCTCTTTCTGGAATGTTAACAAACATTTCTGAACAGCTTTCTGTAACTGGGGTGCTGTCCTTGATTTAACTGCTTAAGTATATTGTGGCTCTTCCTCCCCTGTTCTATTAAGCAGAACTGTGATGGGCTATGATTGTGCTGTAGATTATAACACCTATTTAATTTTCTATCATACATATGCCATTATAAAGGAATATGTGGGATGTCATTGGCCATAAGTTCTGCTTCTTCTAATTTTCTTGATGCCTGTAAATTTTATTGCAAAATTTTTAATGAAATTAATTTACATCTTGCTCTCTTTGTGTACCAAAACTTCACGTCCTTACTCTGTATAGCCCTGCATCACAGCAGCATAGCTCAGTGACACACTTTGCAGTTTCAGGAGTGTTTTTGTATACGTATGTGATGTCATTTATTATTAGGAGGTACACATTCTGTGAGTTTTCGGTATACGTGCAGATCATGCCTGCTTCAATTTAAGCTTGATGCAAGTTACAATTAGTTTTATTATCTCTGTCACAGACCCACATTTGCACCACTCACATCCAAAAGGTACGTGAAAGATGAATCGGAGGAAGCACAAGAAGTAATTCTAGAATTCACGTGAGTATGTGGGAAAAAGCACAGTTATGTTGTTATGGTACTGCACTGAACGTAATAGGGTAACTAACAAAGCTGTGTCAGTAGTCAGTTGAGATTGAAATAAAGTTTCTTGCTGTAATACAACATGCGCCCAGTAGAAAATGGACAGCAAGTAGAGTAGTTCAACATTTTGCCATACACTTAACGGATCATTCATTCTGAATAGTTTCAGTGTATTTGGGGAGAATTATTTTTGTTACATTAGTGATAAATTACTCCAGCATTTTGTTGGGATCTGACAAAGCATTGTGAACCATCATTCCATAATGTTAAGAGCTACTAACACGTAACACTGCCTTCTGTTCTGAGAATAATTTCGTATTTGTTGTGTGATGCAGGAGTGGAACAACCTTACTATAATGCAGAACTTGGAAAATATTTAATTCCTGATTGAAAGATTACATTCATATTTTATTGCGAGGAAAAGGTAAATTGTACATGTACTGAAAAAGTAATTTATTGTTGTGACACTAAAGGCTGACATTCATCAGTTACTAAATCCTTCTCTGAATATGTATAATGGTCTATACTGCTACTTGCTAAATGTGTGTATTTTATAAATTGGCGTAACAACAGACATCTTGTAATGCTCGGGATCACCAGCACAGCAATGAGGAGGGGAATTTCATACATTTGCTGCAAATTGAGTACGTGGTAGCCACCATCTCCACACTAGTTTATTTATTTGTCTCTGGAGAAACACAATTACAATACAGATTTTTTGTACAATGATAGGGCTTCCACACCAAAAGAAAGGAGGTCACACTGGAACATAAAAGAAATACAATCTAAAAGGAGAAGCAGCATTAGAATGATATTTAGGATGATTATGATTATATGGTGTTGGAGTAACTAGATCCCATACTGTAGAAGGCACCGTGTCCAGTTCATTGGTGAGCTTTTCTTTGTTGTCATCTGCTGGTACAAAGAGTCATCCCACAAGGAGAGAAGTGTTTCTTGATATTTGACTTGGCCCTCCGAGCTCCAGATCTGACTCTGAGTAAGGATTTCAGAATGGTCTGTGCTTCATGCCCTGATGGGAGACTTTCAGGTGGGGCTACTTAACGAGTTACCGACCTTGGAGACTGTGGTCGCCGAGTAGATCAGTCTCCGCAATGAGGGGGAGGGGGGGGGGGGCATGTAGGCATTCAGTGAAGCATATAGTGGATTGCCTGGAATTCAGATGTCTGGACAATTGGTATCCTTGTAATGGTTGTCCCTGCTGGTTAGTGTCACACTCATTGAGAAATTTTATGATAGAGTACTTTTTAAAAGGTGTCATAGTCACTGTTCACTGTAAAAATATTTCTGATGTGAAGAAATAATGCACCAGATGCATTAAAAAACAGCTTTAACTTGTGTTGTATTTCTTCACATTGCCATTCTTCAAAAACAGTTGCTGAAATGACAAAATTGGCCTCTGGGTGGGTGCAGACATTTGGGGAGAAACACTGACAGAATCAGCGCTCAGTGCTGTCAACAGAAACTGCAACGTTTAACTTCACTGTGCAATTTTGACACTAAAACCATTAATTTGCTGGTGTTAGGAGAAATGAAGAAACAAGGAGGTTGACACGAAGTGCTCCGGACAAATCTGATATGTGATGAAACCAAACAACAGACCCATCGGATACCTCGTATTGTGCCACTTGCACTTGAGATTGTTAGCAATGTGGTTATTGCCAAGCGTAGAGATGCAGCGTCTTCTTTTCAATTCCTGCCCTACAGAATACCTAATATACCTAATAATAACTAAGTACTTCAATATACACCTCTAAAATTGGCAGTATATTTACACTGTGTAGCTGATGCTTTTATAGGGTGGTATGCCGATATTTTTTCTGTTGATATATTGATACTTTTGTTTTGATATATCAAGCACTGATAATGGTAGTTTCTTAACTATTGATATATTGGATTCCTGATACTTTTAAAAATTTTGAGAGCCCTACTTTATAATGGATGAATATCGTGAAAAACATGGATCACATTAACAATGCTGTTCGTACATGAACTGATCTAATCTAAAAACCAAATATAATAAATAGGGAGAAAAAAAAGGTGACAAGATGTTGCCCAGTAATTGAACAACATTTTCTTGTACCACTGTCTAATATGTGAAATATACTGCATAAGCAAAAAAAGTGTGTTAATGTAGTGATACAATTCCATGGAATTTAGAATTGTAGTGAGAAAGGGCTATTTCAGTTGAACTTGTAGAACTGGCTACACAGTCTACATCTACATACATTCTCTGCAAGCCACCACAAGGGAAATGGTAGAGGGTACCTCGTACCACCACTAGTCGTTTTCTTTCCTGTTCCACTTGCAAAGAGAGTGGGTGATAAGGACTATATATATGCCTTCATAAGAGGCTTAATTTTTCTTACCTTACCTTAATATCTTCATCGTCCTATGCAAATTGTACATTGATGGCAGTAGAATTGTTTTGCACTGGCATGACAGTTCTCTAAATTTTTCCAATAGTGTTCCATGAAAAGAATGTTGTTTTTCCCCCAGGAATTCTCATTTGACTTCATGAAGCATTTCTCTGTGATACATGTTGGTCTAACAGTGCAACTCTGAATTGCTTTGATGTCTTCCTTAAATGCTACATTGTGGGGATGCCTAAAACTTGAATGGTACTCAAGAATGGATCACGCTATTATATTATACGTGGTCTCTTTTACAGATGAACCACACTTTACTAAAATTCTCGAAGCCAACAAGTTTGCCTTCGCTACTACCCTATTTGCATGCTCGTTCTGTGTCATTTCACTTTCCAACGTTATACCTAGATACTTCTCAATGTGACTGTGTTGAGCAGCACACTAATAATACCCTATTCAATCATTGCAGGATTGCTTTTTTGAATTCACCTGGATTAACTTACATTTTCAACATTTATAGCAAATTGCCCCTCAACACACTTACTAGAAACTTGGTGTCACTTTAATATTTATTGAATGTGGGGGTTCTACTCTGCCTGCTTGGTATGCTCTTCAAACCTCACTGAATATCCTCCCAGGTTGCTCAATATAAAATTTTGTGCATGTTCTACTGTCAGTATCTTTCAAACTGTTTGGTTCTACCAGTATTGTCAGATTATCTTTTCTAGTGTATTGTTTCTATGAAAACTGGTACCTGTGTTAGTTTTCTTGATCTTGTGTGTGACTTGGTCTGAGACTGTACCTAACTGGGGTAAATTTGGTGTACCTAGTCTTTTTGTACTTGACATTCCAACCTACACTTTCCATTGTTTGTACTTGACATCATCTCTTTATAATGTAATTCCATTAGTTGCATGTACATTCTCTTTTTTAACTTGCCACCTGTTGACTTCTGTGACCACTCTGCTATAAAATAATTATTGGTAACCAATTCTTGCAAGGTTGCAAGTGGAAGGTTGCTAAGCCTCTGTATCGTTGAATTGAAATAGGCCCGCTTGTGGCAATTTGGATGATGGGACTCATTACTGATTGATGATGGGCTTACAAAATATTCCAAATTGATGTTGGCTTTTAATGTTTGAAATTTGCAAGTCTAGGAAACGTATACTTGTATTAGTATCTATTTCTTTTATAAACGTAGTTAGGATGCAAGATATGGAGTTGGTCATGTGATGTGTAGATTTTGGTAACAGATTCTTTGAAAAGGATAAATATATTAGCTACATATTGGTTGTGTTACCAAATTCCTTTGTTTGCTGAAAATTGGTGAAAATGTTGCTAAAATGTTTACAGAAATAATGGCCAATGTTCCTGCCAGGCAGTTGCCTATTGCAACTTGCTTTGTATATTTCGTACTATTGAATGTCAAGTACAAAAGGGAGTGGCTAATTCTAACAATACATTCTTCTTTAGTACCTCTAATGTCTTCTTTACTGAGACATTTGAATAGATATTAACAAAATCAAACGAAATAAATACCTTTTATGAGATGTAAACAATATACTGTTTTTCAAATTATCCTTGAAATCCTGCTTAAACAGTGTTTAAGCATGATTTCAAGTTTTTACTAATCTTCGAGGCAAGGCTATCCATACAGTTTCCAATCAGATGAATTGGGATGTCTTTGTGTATTTTGGGTTGCACTCTTGACTTTATTACACTTCATGTTTATATCAGTAAAAAGAAAGTTATTAAGTTTTCTTTATGCTATTGTTACTGTTTTTAGTGGGGTCTTCACCTATTTTACTAATTTTAGTGTTATCAAATAAGTGCCAAACTTTTATCATACTCAAATTCAACCATAATAACAGTGTTACCTTATCTGTTTTAAGAATAACTGTATTCTGTGGTCTAAGTTTCTCATTGATAGCTTTAATAATAAAGGGGCTGTCAGGTATTGTATAGTGTATATGATTTTTGCCTAAGTAGTTACTGCCACATAATTTTGTCTGTTTTATATGTTATTAGTTTTTTTTCTTCAAATGGTAATTTAGCCGTATCAGATTCTTAATGACACTACCCTGAAGCCTTGATAATAGAGCAGGAGCTGGAAGCAGATGCAAAATATTTATTATATGCAGTGAGTTACAGCAATCATTCCTCGTCCTAGTGTTACATTGATTGTTTCTGATTTTGAACAGTGATTGGATGTCCACAACAAACTTCATAAAGGAATAAATGCATTGCAAGAGGGTGGTCAATATGACAAACTTTTTAATAATTATCTGTTCGAGTTTTTAAAGTGAACTCAACGTATTATTCTTGTTACACACTTTGACACAATGAATACTTTTCCTGGCGAGTTGTCCTAGAATATGTTTTAGTATCACAAGTATCGGTAAATCAAACAGGGAGGAAGAAGGAGAAAAAGGAAAGAAAAAAGACAAAATTTTCGCATTTTCACATGTGCTGCTTTCTACGTCAGTCCTGTGGAGAACCAACTGATTCCTTATCTTATCAGTCTGTTTTACTTCTGATGTCTTTCTATAGCACCACATTTCAAATGCTTCAATTCTCTTCTTTTCCGGTTTTCATGTAGCCCATGATAATTTGGCTGTGCTGTTCTGCTTTTAAGTTAACCCGTCATTTGTTCATAACCTGTTATTTGTCTTCCAAGGTAGCAGAATTCCTTAACTTAATCTACTTTGTGGATCCCAATTTTGATGAGTTTGTTGCTAATCTCATGTCTGTTGCTAATTGCTTTCATCTTTCTTTAGTTTACTCTCAGTCCATAATCTGTTCTCATTAGACTCTTCATTACATTAAACACATCCTGCAATTATTCTCCATATTCATGAAGGATAGCAATGTCATAAGGGAATTTCATCACTGATTTCCTTTCATCTTGAATTTTAATCCTTCTCTTAAATATTTCTTATATTTTCACCATTGCTTCTTCAGTGTATAGGTTGAATATTACGGTCGAAAAACTACATCCCTGTGTTACACCCATTTTTAATCTGAGTATTCACTCTTAGTTTTCAGTTCATTGTTCCCTCCTGGTTTGTGTACATATTGTATGTTGCCCATCATTCCCTATTGCTTACTCTTATTTTTCTCAGAATTTCAAATATCCTGCACCGTTTTACATTATCAAACATTTCTTCCAACTCCTCAAATTCTATGAGCATGTCTTGGTCTTTCTTAACTTTCACTTCCATTAGCAATTGCAATGTCAGAACTGCTTCCCTGGTGCTCTTATGTTTCTGGAATCATTACCGATGGTCTGACAGATTCCAGTTTTCTTCTCCATTCTTCTATATATTATCATGCTCAGCAACAGGGATGGTTGAGCCATTAAGCTGATGGTGGAGCACTTTTTGTTTTTATCTCCTCTTGTTATCTTTGGGGTTGTGTGGATGATATGTTTCTGAAAGTTTACTTAAATGCCATTTCCCTTGCTAATTTCATATATTTCAAAGGAATGTTGGGTGCCCTTTCTGCCTTGTTTGGCTGGATCCTGTGTCTTTCTTATGACTCCCAGTTCTTCATCAGTCATCACATCAGATAGTTCCTCCCTCTCATAAAAGCCTACGGTGTACTCTTTACGCCTATCCATTCTCTCCTCTCCTCTCCCCTTCATTTTACAGTGAAAGTCTCATTGCACTATTAATGCTGACAGTATCTGCTTTTAATTTCACCAGAGGTTGTTTTTACTTCTCTCTATGCTGAATCATTCCATCCAACAGCCATTTCTTTGTCAGTTTCATGCAATACTGGTTCTTCCAGCAAGGTGTGACAATATGCCACACATCTTAGGTATCCGTGAAATGAGTCTATAATGTCTTCAGTAAGGAACCAAACATTTATGACCACCATGTTTGCCCTATCAAACGACATGTGATTTATTTATTTATTTATTTTTTCCTGTGGGTGTACTTGAAGAGCCAAGTCTAGGAAACAAACCCACACACAATACAGGAACTGAAAGAAACCATCAGCCCTGAAGTTGCTACTATCAATATCTGAATATGCTTAAGTGTGCACAGCTGTGTATTGATATTGTGGGGGGGTCACTTTCAGCATATTCTACAAATGAATTTTTTATTGTAATGCTGAACGCACATTTGGGAGAACGACAGTTCAAACTGACATCCATCCATCCAGATTTAGGTTTTCCGTGATTTCCCTAAATCATTGTAGGCAAATGCCAGGATGGTTCCTCTGAAAAGACATAGCCAATTTCCTTCTTCATCCTTGGAACAATCGGAGCTTGTGCTCTGTCTCTAATGACCTAGATGTTGACAGGCCATAATCTTCCTTCCTCTCTTCTTCTCCTCTCTCTCTCTCTCTCTCTCTCTCTCTCTCTCTCTCTCTCTCTCTCTCTCTCTCTCTCTCTCTCTCTCGCTCTCTCTCTCTTCATATAACAAAGTTGTGTTATTAAACAATGGAAAATTAAAAATGGAATAATTTGTAACTTCCTGTGCCACATGAAATAGTATCTCATCCTATCAACCATTCTCCACCCTCCACTCCTTCCCTTCTCTTTTCCAATAAGCACACACTAAGTTCACCTAATCTAGTCATTTGCTGTCCTCCTTCTTCACACTTAATCACCCACAGACCTGCTACCCACATTACCATCGTTTTAGCCTCCAGGGGGCTCACATTTCTTTCATAAGTTCGTGTGTGGTGAACACGGGGCCCAGAGCTATTGCAGCCCATTCTTCCTTCCTGGACTGCATTTCCTTCCTGTGTCCCTTGCTCCCTGTTGTCGCTCCTTCCCACCCCCCCCCCCCCCCCTCCCCTGCGGGTCCAGGGGTTAGAATAGGCCCGAGGTCTTCCTGCCTGTCGTAAGAGGCGACTAAAAGGAGTCCATCCCCCTCAAGGGGGTAGTTAGCGTTAGCGCCTGCATCCGGAGACGGACGGTCCTACGACCTATATTTGTGGTCTTTTTGGTTTTTCACTTCTCGTTTCTTCCTTCTTTGGTTGGTTCCTTTCTTTGTTCTTCTCCATCTCACTGTCTTCCTTACTCTTTCCCTTGCCTTCTTCTCCCTGCCTTCTTCTCCCTGCCTTCTTCTCCCTGCCTTCTTCTCCCTGCCTTCTTCTCCCTGCCTTCTTCTCCTTGCCTTCTCTGGTCTCCGCCTCGGCGTTTGAGACAGTCTGCCCTCTCTCCCCCTCTCTCTCTTCTTTTTCTTCTTCTTCCTTCCTCCCTGTGCGCACCTGAAGGCCGACCCACGCGTTCGCACGCGTAGCCGGTGACGGGGTAACGCGTAATTCCGCACCCTGGGTAGACAAGTAAGGCACGCACGTACCCCCTGGTAAAGGCCAGGCCCAGGGAGGGGTGATAGCCTGAGCTGATACCTTCTGACCATGCCGATTGGTCCCTCCATCTGTTTCTCGGGAGGTGTGACCTGAGGTGTAAACATTCACCTAAGGCGAGAGTGCCCTCTGAGAGGGTCCCCATAAGGAAGGAGCGTGCCATCGGAGACGCTGGCAATCATAGGGGATTCCTCCACAATGGATTTCTCTTCTTCTCTCTCGACTTATGCCCACGAACGGAAACATGACCAGCCCCCAGTGACAAAAGTACTACCGCCTACCCCACAGTTCCTCATCATTTCTCGATCTGAGGACGGAAAGGATTTTTCCTCTGTCAACCCTTTCGTTATCCAGAAGGGCGTAGACGCCATAGCCGGTACTGTTTAGTCTTGTACGAGGTTGCGTAATGGTACCTTGTTACTAGAAACTGAGAGCGCCTTTCAGGCACAGAAACTGCTTCGAGCCACACTCCTGTACACGTTCCCTGTCCAGGTGGAGGCTCACCGAACATTGAATTCGTCTCGTGGTGTGGTCTATACTCGATCCCTTGACGGATTGACTGACGAGGAGATTCAATCTTTCCTTGCTGAGCAGGGCGTGACGGCTGTCCATAGGGTCATGAAAAAGGTCAACAATGACCTTGTACCGACCCGGACACTTTTCTTGACCTTTGGTAGTGTTAAGCTGCCATCGCGCATCAAGGCGGGCTACGAGGTTATTTCTGTTCGCCCCTATGTCCCGACACCTACGCGCTGCTACCAGTGTCAGCGTTTCAGTCACACTCGACAGTCTTGTTCCAATGTGGCTAAATGTGTCACTTGTGGCAGGGATGCCCATGAGGGTGACTGTCCACCTCCGTCTCCTCGTTGTGTGAACTGTCAGGGTGACCATGCAGCATCCTCCCGCGACTGTCCCGTCTATAAGGAAGAATGCAGTATCCAAGAAATTCGGGTCAAAGAGAAAGTGTCCACCTCGGCTGCTCACAAGCTGTTGGCTAGTAGGAAGCCCACGCTGCTCCCAGCGGGGAAATACAGTACTGTCCTCGCCTCTCCTCGGACTACCAGGGAGGTGGCAACCCAGACATGCGATCTGACCTTCAGCACCACGGTCGCCCGTTCGGCCAGTGCTAAGATCGCCCGGTCGACGTCTCCTCTTCCTCCCATCACCCCACAGACACCAGCCCCTTCATCAACTTCTGCTAAGACGAAGACCCAGAAGTCAGATGCACGGGCCTTCAAGAAGGAACCGTCCCGTGCAGACTTCCTACGTACCTCGACCTCCCAGCCATCGACCGGTACTTCCACCAAACAACCTTCCAAGAAGGCTCATAGGAAGCACAGTTCTCCTTCTCCGCCACGGCGCATTTCTTCTCATCCGCCACCCAGCGGTTGCCGCCCCAGGCCGTCATCCATTTCGCCTGGCCGCACCGCTGGTAGCCGAACATCTGGCCGTTCACCGGCGGAGGAAGCTCCCCCTCCCGGCCATCTTACCAAGATGGCCGATGAACCTATAGAACCAATGGACGATGACTGTCCGCCTACTGATAGCGGCGGCAGTGCTCGCTCGAAGCCAGGCCCTCAGCGGCCTTCGAGGTGACCCCTTCTTTCATCTTCCTTTTCTTCTTATGATGGCACTTATTCACTGGAATATTCGCAGCATTCGCTCCAACCGAGAGGACTTGAAGTTGCTGCTCCGCTTGCACCGTCCGCTCGTCGTAGCCCTCCAGGAAACGAAGCTACGCCCATGCAATCAAACTGCCTTGGCACACTACACCTCTGTGCGTTTTGACCTACCCCCTGTGGTAGGTATCCAGGCTCATGGAGGGGTTATGTTGCTGGTCCGGGATGATATTTACTACGATCCCATCACGTTGCACACCGGCCTGCAGGCAGTTGCCATCCGAATTACTCTCCCCACTTTTACATTTTCCATTTGTACCATTTACACTCCATTGTCGTCTGCTGTTACCAGGGCAGACATGATGCAACTTATTGCTCAGCTACCTGCACCATTTTTGTTAACTGGAGACTTCAATGCCCACCATCCCCTTTGGGGCTCTCCAGCATCCTGCCCGAAGGGCTCCCTGTTAGCAGACCTTTTCAACCAGCTCAGTCTTGTCTGCCTCAATACTGGCGACCCTACTTTTCTTTCGGACACATCTCACACCTATTCCCATTTAGACCTCTCTATATGTACTCCCCAACTTGCACGCCGGTTTGAGTGGTATGCACTTTCTGATACATATTCGAGCGACCACTTCCCGTGTGTTATCCATCTCCTGCAGCATACCCCCTCTCAGTGCTCATGTAGTTGGACCATCTCCAAAGCAGACTGGGGGCTCTTCTCTTCCAGGGCGACCTTTCAGGATCAAACCTTCACAAGCTGCGATCGTCAGGTCGCACACCTCACGGAAGTCATTCTCACTGCTGCTGAATATTCCATCCCTCACCCTACTTCTTCTCTACGTCGCATACCGGTCCCCTGGTGGACCGCAGCATGTAGAGACACCTTACGTGCTCGTCTACGTGCTTTACGCACCTTCAAACGCCACCCTACAGTGGCGAATTGTATCAATTATAAACGATTACGTGCACAGTGTCGTCGTATTATTAAAGAAAGCAAGAAAGCCAGCTGGGCTGCTTTCACAAGCACCTTCAACAGTTTTACTCCTTCTTCTGTTGTCTGGGGTAGCCTGCGCCGGCTATCTGGCACTAAGGTCCACTCACCAGTTTCTGGCTTGACGGTCGCGAATGACGTCCTTGTTGCCCCTGAGGCTGTCTCCAATGCCTTCGGCTGCTTTTTCGCAGAGGTTTCGAGCTCCGCTCATTACCACCCTGCCTTCCTCCCCCGCAAACAGGCAGAGGAGGCTAGGCCACCTAACTTCCGCTCCTCGAATCGTGAAAGTTATAATGCCCCATTCACCATGAGGGAACTCGAAAACGCACTTGGCCAATCACAGTCCTCCGCTCCAGGGCCTGATTCTATTGATATTCAGATGCTGAAGAACCTTTCTCCTGCGGGTAAAGGTTTTCTTCTTCGTACTTACAATCGCATGTGGATTGAGGGACATGTTCCCTCATGCTGGCGCGAGTCTATTGTTGTCCCGATCCCTAAGCCTGGGAAGGACAAGCACTTGCCTTCCAGTTATCGACCCATCTCGCTTACCAGCTGTGTCTGTAAAGTGATGGAGCGAATGGTTAACTCCCGTTTGGTTTGGCTGCTCGAGTCTCGACGCCTACTTACCAATGTACAATGTGGATTTCGTAGGCGCCGCTCTGCTGTTGACCATCTGGTTACTTTGTCGACCTTCATTATGAATAACTTCTTGCAGAAGCGCCCGACTGCAGCTGTGTTCTTTGATTTGGAGAAGGCTTATGACACCTGTTGGAGGGCGGGCATTCTCCGCACCATGCATACATGGGGCCTTCGCGGTCGCATCCCTCTTTTTATTCGTTCCTTTTTAATGGATCGACAGTTCAGGGTACGTGTGGGTTCTGTCCTGTCAGACACCTTTCGCCAGGAGAATGGGGTGCCACAGGGCTCAGTTTTGAGCGTCGCTCTCTTCACCATAGCGATCAATCCAATAATGGATTGCCTCCCAGCTGATGTATCAGGCTCCCTTTTCGTGGACGATTTTACCATCTATTGCAGTGTGCAGTGTACGTGTTTCCTGGAGCGCTGTCTTCAGCGTTCTCTTGACCGTCTTTACTCCTGGAGTGTCGCCAATGGCTTCCGTTTTTCTGCCGAGAAAACGGTCTGTATTAACGTCTGGCGCTACAAAGAGTTTTTCCCACCGTCCTTACGACTCGGTCCCGTTGCTCTCCCATTCGTGGAGACAACAAAATTTTTAGGTCTTACATTTGACAGGAAACTTAGCTGGTCTCCACATGTGTCATATTTGGCTGCCCGTTGTACCCGTTCTCTAAATGTCCTCCGTGTTCTCAGTGGTATGTCGTGGGGAGCGGATCGAACCGTCCTACTTCGCCTGTATCGGTCGATCGTCTGCTCCAAGCTGGATTATGGGAGCTTCGTATACTCCTCTGCACGGCCATCCATCTTACGCCGCCTCAACTCCATACAACATCGGGGTTTACGACTTGCGATCGGAGCGTTTTATACTAGTCCCGTCGAGAGTCTTCATGCTGATGCTGGTGAATTGCCACTCGCCTACCGGCGCGATATACTGCTTTGTCGGTATGCCTGTCGGCTACTGACAATGCCCGACCACCCGTCTTATCGTTTCTTTTTTGACGACTCTCTCGACCGTCAATACGGGTTGTATGTCTCTGCCCTGCTACCCCGTGGAGTTCGCTTTCGTCGCCTCCAACACCTTAATTTTTCACTCCCTGCAACCTTTCCAGTGGGCGAGAGCCACGCACCACCTTGGCTGCAGGCTCAGGTTCGCGTTCACCTTGACCTCAGCTCGCTCCCAAAGGAGGTTACCCCCGGTTCAGTCTACCACTCCCATTTTGTCGAACTTCGTTCAAAGTTCATTAATATGACCTTCGTTTATACAGATGGCTCTAAGACCAATGACGGGGTCGGGTGTTCTTTTATTGTCGGGGCACAAAGTTTCAAATACCGGCTCCATGGCCATTGTTCGGTCTTCACAGCTGAGCTCTTTGCCTTCTACCAGGCTGTTCTTTACATCTGCCGCCACCGACATTCTGCTTATGTCATCTGTTCCGATTCCCTGAGCGCCATCCAGAGCATCAGTGATCCGTACCCGGTTCACCCTTTCGTGCACCGGATCCAACACTCTCTTCAGCAGCTGGTGGACGTCGGTTGTCCGGTTAGCTTTATGTGGATTCCTGGCCATGTCGGTATCCCTGGGAAAGAAGCTGCAGATGCCGCGGCCAAGGCTGCGATCCTCCAACCTCGGACAGCTTCTTGTTGTGTCCCTTCGTCAGATTGTACCAGGGTCGTTTGTCGGCGCATTTTATCGCTGTGGCATGCCGATTGGGCTGCACTTACAGACAACAAGCTTCGGGCCTTGAAACCTCTTCCCGTGGCTTGGACGTCCTCCTCACGCCCTTCTCGGCGGGAGGAGGTAGTTTTGGCCCAGTTACGAATTGGACACTGCCGGTTCAGCCATCGCCATCTGCTGACGGCTGCACCGGCGCCGTTCTGCCCGTGTGGGCAATTGCTGACGGTCCGCCACATTTTAACGTCCTGTCCGGATTTTAACACACTGCGTCTTGATCTTGGCCTGCCATGTACTCTAGATGCCATTTTAGCAGATGACCCACGAGCAGCTGCTCGCGTTCTTCATTTTATCAACTTGACAATCCTCTCTAAGGGCATTTGATTATGCTGTTATTTTTTTAATCCTATGCCTGTCAGTCTGTCTTTTATCGTGTTTTCCGTTTCGTTGCTGTTTTAAACTTGTGGCTCGCGGTGCATTCCTAACGTAGTCTGGGCGCTAATGACCGTTGAAGTTGTGCACCCTAAAAACCACAAAAAAAAAAAAAAAACCCTTCCTTCTCATCTTTTCACAGTTCCTTACTTATGTTGCTGGCTTTAGTCCTTGCAGTTTTTTTCCTTTGTCTGTTTTTTCATCATTTTTGGCATTCTTGTCCCCCTTTGGGATTTGACCTCCATTTCTAAATTTTCTCTCTGTAGTGTGACACACTTTGGGAAGAACTTCCTCCCTATAATCTAAGGCGTTGAATCCTCTCCCCCCTTCCTTCCCCATTGAAGCCGCCCTCCACCCCACTACGTCACTAACACATGTTGCCAGTCCACGTGGTGGGGCTATTATGTAACCATCTGACTGAACTCCCTGACCACAAAGGGGTCAGATTTCTGATACCTGAACTGTTGCCTCCCCATGTGTGCCTAGGAGTGATTGCTTGTCATTCCGGAACATTGGAACTTGTGGCAATAGCCGCCATGCCAGACTGCCCTTACTATGGCTGGGTTGGGCCCATAAGCAGAGCTCCTGATCGGAGTGTGTGACATCAGGGCCAATGCTTTGCATATGAAATGTATCAAGCTCCAAATTCTGGCCGTTCTACAACTGTCTCTTTGGTTTGTAAGGGATCATTGAATGCTGCTGCTTCTGGCCCTGCAGCCTTGCCTTCCCTTTCTGTACCCTGTGAGGAGGGCCAGGCTTGCCAGCTTGGGAGAAAAACTTTCCCCATTACCTGGTCTGTATTTAGATGGATGGGGACACATTTACTGCCATAAAGCTGTTGTTTTTTGTGGAAAATATCGAAAAATATCACCCAGTCTGCTGCTCTTCATGCCTGTGATCATCTGGGCAATGCCCCATTGTCCATTACACCTCACCAGTCTTTCAATATGGTGCAGGGAGTCATTTTTATAGGGTTTCTCAACCTTCAAACTGAGAGGGAGCTCCAGGCTGATCTGGAACAACAAGGTTTTTATTTTGTTCGGTGTGTACAGGAAGGTTGTAAAAACAATCACACTGATACCAGCACCTTTATTCTGGCGTTTGAGGGAGGTACCGTCCCGGAGAAAGTTGAGGTTGTGTGTTACCGCTGTGACGTGAAGCCATACATCCCGCCACCCGTGAGGTGCTTTCAGTGCTTGTGTTTCGGGCACGTCTTCCCGGTGTATGGCAGACCCTCTCTGTGGTGACTGTGGACACTCACTCCATGAGGGAAGCCCCCTTTGTTCCACCATCTGTGTGTATTAATTCTCATGACACCCACGATATTGCCTGGCTTATAAGGAAGAAAAGAACATATAGGAGCCTAAGTCCCTGGATCGTTTGTCTTGCACTGAGGCTCCTCAGAAATGTGACTGATTTCATCCTGTGTTAGTGACTTCTTCTTTTGCCTCAGTTATGTCCTTCCCCCTTCCTCCCTCTTCCTTACCCAGTCCCATCCCTCTGTCTTTTCCCCTTACCCTGCAGTTCCCATATCTTCCCCTCCAGGTGCCACTCCCCCTCACCAGGTGAAGAAGTGCCCCCCTTCTTCGGGATCTGCTGGTGATTGGGCTCCCTCCCAGAACCCCCTCCTCTCTGGTGTCTCTCAGACCAGAGGTCCATTACCACAACTCGGCCATGGGACACACACTCTGTGTGCCCCAAGTCTGCCTGCTGTCTTTCAGTTGTGAATCTTGCAGAAGCCTGCTCTCCACCTGTGCCCTGGCCCCCTGAACCGGAGGAGGAGGAGAAGAAGAAGAAGAAGAAGAAGAAGAAGAAGAAACGTAAGTCCCAGGACAAGGCCACCACACCGAGCCCGCCCCTCCCCCCTCCCCCACCCCCCTACCCCGGCCCCCTGGCGTGGCCCTGGTGGTGCCAGCTCCCCTCTCGCAACCTGAATCTGATAACTTACTTACAGATGTCACCCCGTTGTCGATGGTGATGGATGGTGACACAGTGACATGACTGGCTCCAGACTGTTTGCTTTCCATTTTTGTGCCCACTCCGCTATTACTCAGTGGAACTGTAATGGATACTACTGCCACCCCCCCAGAATTCCAGCCCCTTACTGCCTTTTCCTCAGCAGCTTGTGTCGTTCTCCAGTAATCTCATTTTACTAGTGGTCACTCATCGACCATTCGTGCATTTTGTGCTTTCTGTCGAAACCGAATCGGCCCTTTCAGGGCTTCGAGTGTCGTCAGCAAGTTGGTCCGTATGGATATTGTTAGTATATGGATCCTACATTGTACCCGACCAGAAGCAGTTGGTATTTGGGTCCACTTGGCCTCCCTTCTGAGAGGCAACTACATCTGCTGCTGTAACTGCCCTCCTTCAGCAACTCCCCCCTCCCTTCCTCCTCCTTAGAGATTTTAAAGCCCATCATCCTTTATGGGTCAGTGCTTCTTCGTCTAGTTGGTGACTCCTCATTGACCAATTTCTTGTGGACCACGACCTGTGACTTCTTAATGATCGATTGCCCGTACTCATTTTAGTGTCACATATGGCACTTTTTCTGTTATTGATCTCTCGCTCTCTTCCCCTCCCCTTCGTCCTTCCTTACACTGGTTGCCACATGATGACCTCCGTGATAGTGATCACTTCCCGTTGATCCTCTCGTTTGCTTCTCACCTCCCACTGACCAGGTTACCCTTATGGGCTTTCCATCATGCTGATTGGCCTCTGTATACCTCCATGGTGTTTTCACCTTCTTTGTCAGGTTGTACTGATAAAGTCATCTGTGATTTGTCTTGTTGGAATTGTGTGAACAATATATTTCGTGTGTGACGGCGCAAAGTGCACTGTGTAAAATACACCTCTTTGGCATTGTCTAACACTCTTTGTGTGCGCTAATTATTCTGTTGTGTTCGCTGTAAATTTTTTTTTGTTCTTGAATGTGCAAATATAGTTATTAGTAGAATGTCCTTTTTTCTCCTTAATACTTATTCAGCTGTGCAAATTCCAATATGTCTGATAAGAGTCTGCACTGTCAACATGCCCGTTCTCCGTTTGACGGGCCCCGTTCGTCTTAGGCCAGTTCTGTGGTGGAGCATGGCCGTTGCCACCACTGTCTGTGATCGTCGTTGGGCCTTGCAATGTCTTAAGTGTCACCAGTCCTCGGCTGGTCTTTATCCCTTGAAACGTCTTTGTGCCAAAGCCGGTCACTTAATCAAACAGAGCAAATGGGTGTGTTGGGAATGCGTTGTCTCCTCCCTAGGTTCTGCTGACCCTCCATCTTCGATGTAGGCTACATTCCGCCACCCCCAGGGTTTTTTGTGGCAGTCTACCATTCTGGGCCTTGCCCTTCCAAGTGGCCTTTGTACAGATTCATTAATTCTCGCTTCCTTGCCAACTTCTTTTGTCGTGTGGATAATTCAGCCCTACTCCACCTTTACCGGGCATTGGTTCTTTCTCGTCTGGACTATGGTTGTCAAGTTTATGGATCAGCTGCGTCTTCCACGCTGCTCCTCTTGGACCAGGTTCACCATCGTGGTACCTGTTCAACCACCGTTCCTTTCACACTAGTCCTGTTGTTAGTCCTGTGATTGACACTATGATTCATCCCTTTTCGATTCAGTGGTCTGGGATCCTGGTTTCCTGTGGCAACCCTCCCAGTCTATTCTTTTCTTAGCTGAAGGCTGGCACCCGCCCACTGCTCGCCCTCAGATAGGTTTACTGGTTGGGCTCTGCCTCGCTTCTTTCTGCCATGACTTCCATCTTCCCTCCTTGTTCTCTTCCTCACATTCTCTCCTGACCAGCCTACCATGGTTAGCTCCTTGGCCACAGATTCGGCTGGATTTCTACAGGGGTCTGAAAGCTTCCGCTGCTCCAATGTGTTTCATTGTTTGTTCTGAATGCACTTACATGAGTTTCAGGATGCCATTATTTTTTTACACTGATGGCTCTAAATTCACTGATCAAGTGGGATATGCTTTCACATCTTGTGTTGTCACGGAACACCATCTCTTGCCTGCTACATTGTGGAATTGATGGCTATCTGTTGGGCCCTCTGTTCTCTTAAACAGTCCTCCCTCACCCAGGTTTTGTTATGACAGGCTCAATGAGTGGCCTTCAGGCTATTGCTCTGTTTTTCTCCCACCATCCCTGGATCTCTGCCATCCACAATCTTCTCAACGACCTTGGTTATGCTGCTTGCTCAGTCAACTTCCTTTGGGTTCCTGGCCTTGTCGGTATACTTAATAATGAACTTGTTGATCATCTGGGGGGGGGGGGAGGGGTGGGGTGGGGGGGGGGGGGCTGCCACATACCCCCTATTCTCTGTGAACTCTCGAGGGTGGATTTGTGGCTTTATATCAAATCCCTTGTTGCATAGTAGTGGGCTCTTGGGGGGCTACCATGTGTGTAATAAACTTTGCGCCATCAAGGAGACACTCATTGTGTGGGGTTCTTTCCTCTGTCTCTCCTGGCGGGAATCTACCATCCTCTGCCATCTTTGTATTGGTCATACTAGAATGACTCATGGGATTTTACTCCCCCAGTTAACCACCCTCCTTTTAGTTCTGGGACTCCGCTCACAGCGCTCCATATTTTGCTGGACTACCCCACCTTTCCGTCCTTTGCACTGAAAGTGCCCCCCCCCCCCCCCCCTCCCATCTTCTTCGTTGTCTCGGATATTACTGGACGACCCTAGCATGGTTATGTCTGTCCTTGGTTTTCTGTGGAAGTGGTTTGTACTATTAGGTAGAAGTCCTTGGATTTTTGTCTGGACTTCGAGTCCCTCATATAGCATAGGCATTGGTTACCAGTATGGAGACGATGTTGCACCCATTCCAGCCAGGTTCTCCCCTCCTTTTCCCTACATTTTGTCTGGTCTGTTAAGCTGTTTTGTTTCCCCCTTTTCTTGTGTTTTCTTCCCCTAGTGCAGTCCCTGTTGTTTCGTGATACTGATATTGTTTGAGTGTTGGTGGGACAGATAGGTGGTGGTGTTTCTGCGCCACCCCCCATTCTCCCCGTTCCTACCCACTGTCTTCCTGTTCTTTCCTTTTTCTGCTGTCCTGATGTCTCTTTTCCCTCTTTGTTTGCACATTATCTTTCCTCTTGTCTGGACTGTGCTGTTTGTGTAGTTCTTCCCTTTATTTCAGCCATCCTAGATCGTGGAACCAATGCTTCAGTGTTTGGTCCCCTTTCCCAGATGAATCAACCAGCCGACCTACCAAATTTCTTTGTTCTCATAGTATGTTCACATTGGTTTCAGTTGGTTTTCGCCTATCAGTGTCGGCTTGATCACTCAGATCTTGTCTTGTTTCCCCATACTCATCAGTTTTATCCTTTTTGTGATTTTCCCACATGTTTCTTGTAGTTTTGTAATTATTTTGGGTGTATTTCTACATTACTTACATATTTTTGCTCATTTTTATGCTCCAACATGTATCCTTGCTGTTTCCATCTGTGTCACTATAGAAAACTTTCCTTATCCCTTGCCAGAACCCAGTCCCATATACTGCCCCTACATTGTTGCTTGGTTCATGGAATCCCCCTCCCCCCCCAAACGGCCTCCAATCAAATTACCTATCGCTGGCTGCAACTCGTCCTACAGTGACCACCATCTGTTCAGATTCCACCAGTCCTTAACCCTCACCAACATAGTCCAGCAAAGCCATGTCTATCAGCTCAAACCTCCTTGCAATACCTCTTCTCCATCAGTAAAGTTCTCTTGCTATGCAACCATAAATTCCTGAATCCCATATCACATGTTGAAACTCTTGCCTTCAAGGAACTACAGTGGCATGCACACCACCACCTCAAAAACCTCTCCACCCCCTTCACTTCCTATTCCCGCCTTGGACTACCACTATCCACCACCTCTACAACCACCTCCAAACCTCCCCTACATCCTCTCATAGCTGACAAACCCTTCCTTGGAGACCTATTACATTTACCCTACCTTCAGAATCTCTGTCACACTGCCATACAGAATCCAGAACCTAAACAGACCTGAAACACAGTCAGGAACCTTTCCTGTAAAGATCTTAGCTCCACAGAAGTATCAGTCCTTTCCAAAGGCCTCGACTTTTGCTGCCACCTTCTCCCAGTCCTTGCAGTGGAAACACTTCTTTGCCTCCAATTGTACCTACCAGACTCAACCAAAGACCAATGTTGAACCCTTCCTGACTCATTTCACTCGTCCATCCAACTGTGATGCCCCCGCACTGTCCCCAAACCACCCTGTTAACTTTCCAGAATTTCTTAACCTAGAATCTTGCATCCCCACCATTCCCCAAATCCCTCAGTATGCAAGCTAACCTTACCTCTACAGAAAGAAATGCAATCCACCACCTAAAATCGGATCTCAACCTTACAATCCTCACTGCTGACAAAGGAACCGCAAGGATTACCTGGCAGAAGGATACTGCAAGCTGCCAGATTCCTCCACCTACAAACACTGCCACAGTGAGCCCATTCCAGAAATCAAGCAGTATCTCCAGTCTCTCCTCAAATTCTTAGGCCCACCCCAGAGTCTCTCCTTGGAGTCCATCTCTCTCCTCACCCCTACCACTTCTCACAGTTCTACTTTCTACATGCTTCTTACAGTCCATTAACCCAACCACCCAGGACACTCCATTGCGGCCTGTTACTGTGCTCCCCCTGAGAGAATCTCTGCTCTTGTAGACCAATGCCTTTAGCCTATTACCCGTAACCTACCCTCCTGATAAAAGGTACCAAACATTTCCTCTACCGACTCTCCACAGTTCCTGTTTCTTCACCACTTGGTTTTCTGCTCATCACTATTGACGTCACCTCCCTTTACACCGTTATTTCCCTAAATTGCTTCAGGCAAATGCCGGGATGGTTCCTTTGAAAGGGCACGGCCAACTTCATTCCCCACCCTTCCCTAATCCAATGAGACCGATGACCTCGCTGTCTGGTTCCCTCCCCCAAACAACCCAACCCTCCCTCTACACGGACATCCCTGATGCCCGTGGCCTTGCTCCTATTGAACACTACCTTTCCCAATGCCCAACAGATTCCAAACCTATAACCTCCTTCCTAGTCGCCATGACCAACTATATCCCCACCCACAATAACCTCTCCTTTGAAGGCATCACCTACAAACAAATCCAGGGTATGGTACGGGCACCCGTGTGGCACTGTCCTGTGCCAACCTATTCATGGACCATCTAAAGGAATCGTTTCTAACCACCTAGAACCCCAAACCCCTCATCTGGTTCAGATTCATTGATGACATCATGATCTGAATCAAGGATGAAGACACCCTATCCACGTTTTCCTAAACTGCGAAACCTTCTCCCTTGTTTTCTTCACCCGGTCCTCCTCAACCCAACGAGCCACCTTTCTTGATGTTGACCTGCACCTCAGAGATGTCTGCATGAAGTACCTCTGTTTTGACAGCTGCCACTTATCCAATGTGAAGTAGTCCTTTCCATACGACCTAGTCACCTGTGACAGTTGCATCTGTAGTGGTGAGCACTTGCTCTCAAAATATGCCAAGGGCCTCCCAAACCTTGTACAAGAATAGATCTCCCGTGCCTTGTCTCTGCTGTCATCCACCACCTCCAAAGTCCCACTGTCCAGCCTTAGAGGAGCATTCCCCTTGTTACTCAGTACCACACAGGACTGCAGCAGTTCAGTCACATTCTCCACCAAGGTTTTGACTATCTCTTGTCATGACCTGAAATTAAGTGTGTCCTACCCACTATCCTTTCCACCCCTCCTACAGTGGTATTCAGCTGCCCACCAAACCAACACAATATATTTGTCCATCCCTACAGAACCCACACGTTCTCTTACCACCGCTTTCTCTAGTCCGGTCACAAACATCACCTATCCTATCAAAGGCTGGACCCCACCCATCAACACCAGCTTTTCTGAATTGGGCAAGTGGGAACTCTCCCTACAATATATTCTACATTCCTGTGAAATCAGTCATATGATCAACTAGCTAAGCTGCAACCATTCTGCTTCATTCTATGTGCATGTGACAACCAACAAGCTGGCCCCCGACAAACTGTGGCCAAGAAAACGCTGACCCAACCAGCATGCTGAGCATGCTGCCCAGCACAGTGTTCTCCATTCCAATGACTGCTTCACACCCTGTGCCATCTGGACCCCACCCATCAACACCAGCTTTTCTGAATTGGGCAAGTGGGAACTCTCCCTACAATATATTCTACATTCCTGTAACTCTCCAGGACTCAACCTTAGTCATTGTCCTTCACCCATCTATCCCTTTCCCTGTTACCTTACCAGCAGTACACAGCCCTCTGTTCCACCAATGCATCCACAGTCTTTTCACTTCTCTCCTTTTTCACTCCCTCCCCCCCCCCCCTCCCCCCACCTTCCACCCACCTGCACTCCATCAAATCTTCCGACTACAATTAGCTGCCCTTCCCCCTCCCCACCTCATTCGTGTATGCTCCCATGGACAGGAATTTACTGCCCCCGCCCCACCCTGCTATATATCTCCCTCCTCGCCCCAACTCCTCATCCCCACCACCCAGTTTGCTTCTTCCATCATGTGCTGCTGCTGCTGCTGCTGCTCACAGTTTGACCTTGGCAGCCAAAGACAGTGTGCGTGTGCATATGTGCTTGCGTATGTGTGTGTTGTGTATTCCGTTGAAGGCTTGCTTGGCCAAAAAGCTATGTTTGACAGTCATTTTGTCTTGCCTATCTGCGACTCAGAATTTCTGCCATATGGTGAGTAGCAACTATCCTATTCATTATATTGTCAAAATTGTATTATTATTATTATTATTATTATTATTATTATTCAGCTGTTTGTTAAAATTAACTGTTCTATGTTTATGCTGACATTTTACCACAATTTTGACATGTGTTCTTACGGAGAAAAAAAAAATATCCTTTTGGATTTTGGTTGTGTTAGTTGCTTCAGTTTAGTTTGGTAACACCCAGTACTATATCACTTGGACCCTGCACCAAACAGCAGAAGGTTCTGTTAAAGGATTACAACTTTTTTGATGAATCTGGCTTGTATGTAATTCCGGTTGCCATGTAGAATTTTGTGGACTAGGTATGCTGCACCACCCTGTGCAGACTTCTCTGAAGTGTCTTCTCTGCTGCAAGAAGCTGCTAAAGCTTTCCAACTAACGACTTACACCAAGTTATCAAATGATGACTGAACACACATTTTCACTTTCAACCATTCATTTCTAGATGTTTATTGCATAATTACATTTACAGTTCAGTCCATTAACATGGCATTAATACATTCTGTTTTTATGAGAACTCAAACAAGAGCGCTGCTAATCTGTTCGTAACATCAAAGCTTTCTTACACTGCAATCAAGAAACATATTTTTTCTTCTTCTAAGAGATTCCATAATACCATTTAATCTGTGCATACCTTCTGGGTCCATGGACTGCATACCAGGTGCAGGAACAGATATGGTATGCGCAGTAGGTCTTTTGATATTTTACTCTGTAGTTTACTTAACCATTGTGAACATCTTTAGCTGATGTCACAGTTCTTCATATAGTGGAACGGAACGTGACCCACAACGTCCTATTACACTAAATCCTGTACCTGAATCAAATGATTCGGATTATATATGTTATGAGACTAATAAACTGCCATTAATGATATTACCTCCCACATACCAATCCCCTCTCAGATATCCCAGTGGGTGACTAACTGGGAATCTTTGGCCATTGGAGAAATCATAATTTTATTTTCTCAGTTATGCGTCGTATGTCTTTTGAATACACGTAGTGTGTCTTTAATATAATGGTTTCCATTTCCTTCTGTACACTCGGGTTGTTGATCATTTGATTCTTCTGCCTTGTAGGGGCAGTTCACAACCTCAAGGGAAGGAGTTTGCCCTGAAGCTGTCACATCCCCTGTGCCTTCCTTGACAAGGCCTTTGGCAGAATGGGGGTGACTCCTTATATCAGGAATCTTCAGCTGGCATTGCTGATGTTTTGTATTTAAAATTTAAGTAGTGACTGCATCCACACCTTGGGTTCAGGATGTTTCCATTACTAGTCAGACACTACTACTAGAGATGATTGATCAAACATCAGTGTGATACAATGGTGTATTTACACATATTGCAACAGACCCTAGAGGTGTCAAGAATCAATAGCATGTGGTACCGCTTGTGCGCAGTGTTCATCCCGGGTTGTGGGGTCACATGACATTTCCGGGTAACACTGTTATGTATCTGGCTGTTTCAGTCTGACAGTCACTCTCCAGTACTGTATGAAGCTACACATCACACATCATTCAATGTCTTGGAACTGACCCAGTTACATTTCACTGTCTTTCTTGGAGTAGCTCTTTGGATGTTCTATGTTTGGACAACTTCCATCGCTTCAAACTGGTTTCTGAGTTGCGTGTTATTGGCAGTCCCAAATCGACACACAGTTTTCGCAACCACCTGTGCCGGTCGCACACTTGTAGCCAAACTGCACTGAACTTTCCTGTTCTTGTTGTGCCCCTACCTCCAGTGGTCCATTTGTTGAAAGCTGTGCCACTGCTCTTTCCAGTAGTATGTAGTCAGATATTGTGTTAACCTATTCCTGGGTATGACATGCATGGGAGGCAACAAAGGTTTAATGAATTACTGGTATAATTTAACCAGTAACCAGTCTTCATGTGGTGTTTAAGGCTGTGTATGCTGGCAAGAACAAAACTAAATGCGGAATGTATATACTGCTTAAAGTGATTGAGTACTAAGGAGTTCTGGTTCTCTGGATTTTGTTTCCCATATTGGCTCTAGTTAGCTTTCAAAGAATGTGATTTCTTGAACTTTCAGTAACACTTGTGCTGTACGCATTGTTAAAAATGGAAAGTGCTGCCAATTTTTTGTGTGTTAATGGCACTGCAGAAGTAATGGTTAATTGGAAGTTTAGTATTAAAGCATGTGCAGCTGAAGTGTTGTCATGAGTGTATTAACAGTTGTTAGTGCCAAATAATGATCAGCTGACTTTCAAAGGACAGGGAAGTTAGTTACTAGAACATTGTTGTAAACAGTAGCTAACGTTTTCTGTTTATGTAGAGAAGTTGATGGATTTTCATCAATTTAGGGGATAAAAATAACAAATTGCATTATTGTATTTTATCGAAATAATTGATTTTTGTATGTAGAGTCAATGCAACTTAACCCCCATCTGTCTCTGATGTAGTGGCAGTTAAATCGCTTACAGGAAACATCATGTTCCTGGAAAATATTTAATAACCTAACATTTAGGTGGTTATTATGTTTATACATACACATTACTTCCATGCACTATGTACCGGTATCATAACAAAATTGCAAAAAGTCCTGTATTCACGACACCAATCATATTATAAATGGGGTAGATGACCAGACCGTTGTCAAATACTACCATTTAAGGTTCAAGAGATACAGCAAACTTGCTAGCTTTAGGCTTGACACCTCCAACAGAGTAACTCTACAGGAGACTGTAGACAAAAATGTGCGGACAGCCCAATAAGTTTAGGAAGACTCTGACAATACAAGTCAGAAAAGTGCAAGTCAAAATTAGTAGTAGTCACAGGGCTTACAAGACCAAAAGAACATCCTTAAGCTAGGAAGTATTCTTCATAGGGCAATATCAAAACTGATTAACTTCCGGTGTAGAAATGTGAGAGGTTCAGATACAGTCTTAATATTTGAGGAAAAAAGGTGACTACTCACCAAACAGTAGAAGCACTAATCATTGACTGGTGCGCACGGAAAAGAAAGAAATTTTGGTAGCTTTCGGAGTAATCCTTTTTTGAGCTAGAGTAAAATTACACAAAGTAAAGAGCGCACACACCTGCATGTGCGCACACAGTAACACATTAATAGGTTTATTTACACTACATATGTTTAATACTTGTGTTGTACATAACTTTGAATGCTGCAGGTTCTTCTGTGGTGCTAAGTTACATATAATGAGAGTAATATTCTTCATAGCAAGAAAGTAGTCTTGAATTCAGATTCACATACATATGTCTCCGTTAAACCACATCGTGCTATGTCGATGTAGCGTTCTTCGCTGCTGTCTTCCACACTGATGTTCATAAGTTAATAGATACAGTTGACATTAATGAGCTCTGAGTTGTGGCTGCTTACAAGAATTTACTAGCGAATCAGTCTCAGTGAGGTCCTGTGGGTTCTGCATTGTTTGGTCGCGTGTCTCTGTGGTGCCACCCCTCTGAAAATGGCAAGCTGAGGAAAGCAGATTTCGCATGGCATTCTGCTGGTAAGATGTTCAAAATAATCTCTCTTGCCTAGGTATGAGAATATGATGGAGATACTATCCGTACTGCAACGGAAATGTTTTCGTAAGACAAAGCTGCATAACAACTCTAGACATCATTGCAATAGTCAAGGGAGAAACTTAAGATGTGGCTCAGACAATATCAAGAATAACTCATAATACATCTTGATTTTTCCATGAAAACATAATTAGCTTGCTAATAAGGAAAATGAAATTGCATCCATATAGGACACTGAAAAATGTAAAAGTATTATACTGATTTGCTGTGCACAATAGAGCATCATCTCGAAGTCAGAGATGGGACAGATCCATGTACACTGCCAGTTACAGTAATGTGACTACATGTCAGAAGCCAGAATAACCACCTTTTGCAGCGTGGACCACTGCGAGACGTGCAGGAAGAGTGTCGGTGAGATTCTGGAAGGCACCGACAGGGATGTGGAGCCGTGCCCACTGCAGTGCTGTGGCCAGGTGCGCTAGGTTTCCCAGTTGAGGATCCGTGGTACGAACAGCCCAGTTGAGACTGTCCCACAGATTCTCGAGTCTATTTACATTCGGGAAATTTGGTGGCCAGGCGAGTATCGTAAACTCATCTCGGTGCTCTTCGAACGGTGCACATTCACTGGAAGCTGTGTGATACATTGTGTTGTCATGCTGGTAGATGCCATCAAGCCGAAGAAAAACAAACTGCATTGAGGGATGGACATAGTCCCCAAGGATCCACTGTGCCTTTCCAAACGTCACAAAAACATTCCCTAGGCCATAATGCTGTTGCAGGATGTCTGCTTTGATGTTGCATGTTGTATGTGCCAACGGCTGTCTGTCTAATGAACCATAAAATGTGATTCATCTGAAATGGCTGCCTGTCACCAGTCAGTGGATGTCCAGTTGCAGTATTAGCATGCAAATTCCAGCCTTCGTCGCTGATGAAACAGCCATCAGCAGGGATGCATAAACAGAGTGCTTGCTGCGGATGTGCGTGTGCAGAAACATTTGCTGAACGGTTGATGAGAAGACACTGTTGGTAGCCCCTTGGTTCATTTGGGTGGGAAGTTGCTCAACAGTTCCACGTCTAATCTCCCATATAGCTCTCCATAGCGATTGTCCACACCTGTCATATGTGGCCCATGACATACCAAAGCTTCCTCTGCCCCAGTTCTGGACAGCACCATTTTGACTTGTACGGTATAGATTAACTATTGTGGCATATGAACTGTTTACAGTCATAGCCATTGATCACGCCCTTGGAGATGTAAGATTATTTGTTCCCTTTCCGCTTTATATAAATACCTGCTTTGTTTTCCGTGTCACCCCGACACACTTTATATACCCTCCACTGCTAGTGCTGCTATCTGTGAATGGTTATTGCTTGTTGTTGTCAAACATGCAGGGGTCACATTAATGTGACTGGACCTTCTGGATGTGTATTAGTTAATACCACACTACTGTAGGCATAATATGAAGAAGGAAAGTGGCTATGTACACAAAATGCTGTATCAAGTCTTAATGTCCCAGGTCATAGAACTCAGTGAATTCTGTACTGAACAGCTCTTTAGTGCTGTATTTGCATAGTAGAATTGGGAGCTTAAAAGTTAGCAATTCTGTCACTCTGTAGGCACTGACAGCATCTTAAACTTCATTAAACTGTTAGAAGAGGTAAGACTTACAAAAATAACTGGGAAGTTAAGCTATGTGGAGATTTCATCTCGAACGGTTATGTCGAGGGCACTTGAAGCTGATGCCCAACTTGTATTTGACCCCCACAGTAACATTCCCAAAAGGAATAGAGGTACATATTGCACCAGTGATTGACAATTTGCTTCTAAATTGACTATATTTAATGATAAATTTATTTAAATCAATAATAAATGGTTTTGTCTGGGCGTGATTGTCAACAGTTTTCTTTTTTCCTGTTAGTTAGTATGAATGCAGTGCTTTGTTCTTAACTATGTAAGTTCAGTGCTTGCACACATGTGGGCATTTACAAACAAATGTCTATACACATGTAAATTCAACTTCATCCTTGCATTCATCAGTATGTGAAGGCTAATTCGGGAACAGCTGTAGAGTTTTTGATCCAGTTTCCACTAATAGATACATTGATTCACAAGTTAGGTTTCTGTACGCATTTATAAATATTTTGAAAAACATTGTTTGAATTGTGATGAATGAAAAGTTGTGAAAATGATGACACTACCACCTAGAAAGCAGCTGCCACAACTTGAGAGAGAGAGCAGCAGCGCCTCAACAACGCCTTGAGGCAGCAGAAAGTGTGACAAAATTTGCATCTAATTTCAGGATGTCCATCATTATTAAGTAAGAGGACAGAACAGTAGCCAAAAGGAATATTAAATTTTTCATCACTCTTGTCAGCTGTACTTTCATTATCAGTTATTGGCAACTGGCTTCGATGATATACTTAATCATCATCATCATCATCATCAGGCTCTCTAAATACATGGTAGCTGAGCTTTCCTGAAAGACATCAGCTTTAAAATCCCATGCGAAAATAACCGGTATATGCACCAACTCCTGTAGTAAGCAACCACACATGGTGAGACAGCAAACTGCTGACCGAAGGATATATCTATGGTGTCACATAACCACATGGATTTAAGTAGGACCTATGACCACAACAGTGTGAGGTGCAAGTTATACACCACATATTGTCACACGGGTGCCGGCAGCTTGGCTGTACACAGTATTGTGATTATATACAAGGTGAGGCAGGGGCCATTCCCGGCCTACGAAGCATGTACTGAAGTGAGGTGACTGAATATGCGAGGGTCCAGCCCTGTGTATACCGCAGTTGTGTCTCCTTAAGCCCGTAATCAGCAGCAGGTGTTAATTTTTGTATTGTTTTCCTAACTTTGTATCCTGTGGATGGTAACAACATTATACTTGCCACATGATCATTCATTGGAAGATCATTTGATTGTGGGAATTCTAGTTCTTGTGTCTCTGCCATGAAAAAATATCATTCATAAAATTTCCTGTTTTCTGAGGATCATTCATTGACTTGCCCTGTCTTTTATCTTTAAGTTGTTGTACTTCTGTTTCTTTTAGCATTTCTTGTGTTATAACCTTCCAGACAACTTTACTTTTACAGTGGAGTCTCAATTAAATGGCCCTAAGTTATATGAATGCGCAACTATCTGGATTTTCAGCCATGAGCAAATATCGTTGTAGTCTAGTCAAACACGGACATTTCGCTCTGGCACTACCAGCGAGCACCCCGCGCCATCTGTGTAAGGCATTTCATTATTGTTTCAGCTAGACAGCACATGTTTCATTGTCTTCTCATTAATATTAGTGCTGAAAAGTTGCTGAATTGGTCACTAAATGAAATTCCACTAGTTAAAAACTGAATGACTTTATTTGATGCATTTTGGGAAATACCCTTCATTGGGTAGTCTGGAAATAAAAATAAAAATTACAGAAAATGTACAGAGAGCACATTACAAGAGTACAAGCATTACAAAGCTTTGTCATATTGAGAGCTGACACACACACACCATGATCATCTAGGTATTTAGATCCATAAAGACATGCTGTAACTGATCCAGTCGTCATGCCAGACTAATTTCAAAACTACATCATGCTTTCTAGGTAGAAAATTTACACCGTGAAAGGGTGGTGAAGCATGCATTGGTGGTGCCACATAGCGGTGAAACAGTGATAAATTTTTATTTACATGAAAGTCAAGGGGCGTAATGTCTGGAGAGTGGGGTGGCCAGGGTGTTGGACCGTTCCTTCCAATCCACTGATCCTGAAATCTTTCATCCAGGAAATGACACACTATCAAAGCCCGGTGGGTGTGCTCCATCTTGCTGGAAAATGATCCATTGTTGATATTCTTCTAACTGTGGGGCATTGGTAGTGCTTAGTTCAAGAACTACTATGTCTCATTTTTGCTTAGATAAAGGTCAGTTACATAGTTCATGTATCATCTAAAAATGTATCTCTAACAATATTAAGTGAACTGTCAATCATTGTTGTGGTTGTGAATGTCTCCTGTATATAATTTCTAAATGATCATCTTCTTTAGGTTAACTTTGTTGCACTGTTTTCTTGTGTCTTGCTCGAGTGTAATTCATAGGATATGCCTGATGCATATATCTGTGATCTTTTTCCAAAGTTGAAGTTGTAGGAAACACCATGAAACTTCGTTCTGAATATTTTGGAACTCACTTAGTTGCACCGTAAATGTCAGGCCTATAGAGGTCTACCAGAATAGTAAAGCCAGTAAGATCAACAGGTTGTGTGTTTTATGTCTTCATATTTAAATAATACTGAAACAGTGTTTGGTTTATGATTTGTGTTCTTGAAAAATGTGCAATACAAAACCAAGTCGAACAAAGTCCAACAGATTTGCCATTTAAATGTGGTGTGTTTTCTGTTTTCCTCTGCTCACGTTCAGTCAGCACGGTGTGGCGATGGGGGATATGTGCCCGTGAAGCTGAGTGCTGTGGAAGTTGTGCCAGGGCACGGTCTGCAGGCTGTATTCTTGCCCACATGTGATCTACATCAGTGTTATTCCTTCAAAATAGTCCCCATGACACACTATACACTAATGGTAGTGCTTTTTTTAAGTCCTGAAATGCTTCTATGGCATGATCTTTGTGGTGGCTTTTAACTGACTTAGTGAAACTTCTTCAGTCTCATCTGTGCTTGTAAAATGGTAGTTTTCAATTCTGAGAATGAAAAAAGTTCCATAGAGTGAATACGGAGGCTGGGGCATCATTACGAAATTATTTTTGGCCAAAATTCGTGAACAAGTAATGCAGTGAATTGTTTAACACAAATTTAGGCTTTTCCTTTTTCAGATTGCTTCACATAAAGGGCATTGAACTGGTAACTAGAACTCTGTATTGAACTTTCAACCTTGGCTAGGAATTCACTGTGTGCTATGCTGTTAATACTGAAGAACACAGTCAGCATAAGCATCACATTTGACAACAATTGTTAAGCTTTTTATTATCTTGTCCATGCAGAACGCTTCCACTGCAATGGTCGAGTATCATACTGAAAAATTTGCCCAAACACTTATCCCCGTTTGAAAAGTTTTGCACTGGTGTGGACTTCACATAGCAACTGCTGAGCAACTTGCATTTGCCAATGTCATTGTTCAAAATTCAGTAATTCTCGGTCATTGTTTGCTGTCACTTTTGTACCCAGAACAACTGAGAAAATTTTATGCAATGAGCCAGCTGACATGCCAATGTCTGTGTCTGTGAATGTAATTTGACAATTGTTGATAATAGTTTCTATCAAATTTTCCATAGTTTCATCGGTTGATGGTGTGTTGGGCATATAAAGAACACTTGGCATTTTCAGTGTCTTGATGGCCTTCTACCAAAAGCTCATACAATTTGTAAACCCTTGTTTTACAAATAGCAGATTCACCGAAAGCAGTACCTTTCCAGCATGTTTGCCAACATAACGGTGTATAAATCTTATGAATCAGAATAAAATGATACACAAAATTACAAATTTCCTGTTATCTTTTGAACACACCTTGCATAATACCAATTTTGTTTGATTTGTATGTTGGTGCTAATGCAAAACAAGACTTATAATTTTGTCAGCTGTAAGGATTTTTATCATTTCTCTGTAAAATGTATGTAAAAAAAATAACTTCCTATCGAGAGTCAACCCAAGGGGTACTTTGTCATCATACGTAAGTTACTACACTTAGTTCAGTCAATGAAAGAAAATACCTTGTAGTCATAAATTTTTGCATAGTGCTAGGATGGAGAGTCCTGAACAGCATACAAAAAATCCCGACTGGTGGGATGTGAGGTTTGAGGTCTTTTTTAGCGGACGCTGGGGGTGTTACAGATCTTTCCCTCGAATAACAAGAAAACTGTGGATTCTAGGAAAAATGTTTCACAGCAAAAATTAAATTGTATTAAATTTCTTACAAAATAAGGGTCTTATTCATTTTTTCTCTAGTACTAGTAGTTTCCGCATTGCAGGGGATGGAAAAATGGCAGATTATTAAAAATAATGTTTTAAGAATATAAAACTAATGTTTATCTGTAAATAAAGTGGATTAAAAACAAATATTAAATGTGTGTACCACGTCTAAGTGCAGTAGTTCTGTGTTTAGGGATACATTGTTTTCCAGTGGTCTAGGGTGAAGGGAGACAGTAGAAGGGGAGTAGAAGTGTGAGGGAAGGTAGGTCGCTGGACTGTAGTCGTGCACTTCTGTCCTTCATAGGTCTGTCAACTGAGGATTGAACAGGTGATTCTCCACTCTGCCCTACTACGTCACACAAAGCAAGTTCAGGGTTTCTCACAAAGTTATGCTGACCCTCCACAGCACACATTTTGAAGCACAGGTGACACGATGTGAAGACATGCGCAGGCAGGAGGGTCTGCAGCTCATTGTCTAGTGGCTAGCATTGCTGCCTCTGGATCACGGGGTCCAAGGTTCGATTCCCGGCCCTGTTGGGGATTTTCTCTGCCTGGGGACTGGGTGTTTGTGTTGTCCTCATCCTTTCATCATCATTCATCAAAATGGCTAGATTGGACTGTGTAAAGATTGGGACTTGTACAGGCACTGATGACTGCGCAGTTGAGTGCCCCACAAACCAAACATCGTCACAGGCAGATGGGGGAGTGGGGAATGGTTATTTCACACAACCATGGAATGAAGATACATACTAATAATGCTAACACAAGAAATGCACGGGAGCAGAATTTGCGTAAATCTCTTAACACGCTTCTACACTGCTAAAGGGGAAATTGATTATTAGTCACCGTTTACAGCAGCTGTAGTGTTCTTCCAGTAAAGCGTACTTCCCCCACTATGTGCCATGCTCAGTTTTCAGTTTACAGACACATTATACCTCCCCAGCTTTTTCTATCCGGTTGTCTCCCATAAGTAGACAAAATAACTTCACCGAGCTCATATTTGTATGGAGGAGTTATTTTCCATTTATATAGTGAGTACTTATTGCAAATGTTATATGAGCTGTTGTTCGAACTACATTCCTGTAAACAATGATGGAGAAGTGTTTAATAAGTAAGTGTGGTGATGTCAGTGACCTATATAGTACTAATGGGAAAGGGACTGGATTGGCAAATGAGATACCTTGCTGCTGTCCATCATTGACTATGTATTGTAAAGCCGCGTAATTGTGTTATAGTTACTTGGTGGTGAGTTAATGAATGTCGAGAAAGTTACTGCACTTCTCTAGTCCCTGTGATAGTGAGAGGTTGTATGAATCTTCCCCATTCAGGAATTGCTGGCACTTGTAGAGTGGAGCCACTCACCCCACATCCACAGTGTGTCTCCCAAGGGGGGGTTTGAATATGTCTGAAGGAATGGGGACTAATCGTGCTCAGATGTAGAGCAGTAATCTGCTGTAAAGCATTGCTTGACTTACATTGAAATATCTGAAGTTCTAAAACACCTATGTGACCTACCTCTGCTGAAGGAGGGTGCAATTTGAGCCCCTGGGTCTCTTCAAATGGTGAGAGCTGAGGCTGGGGAGGTGCATTTTTACCCCTCATGCTCTGAAAAGTATTCCTGACAGTGATAGTGTGCCGGCCGGAGGGGCCGAGCGGTTAAAGGCGCTACAGTCTGCAACCGCACGACCGCTACGGTCGCAGGATCGAATCCTGCCTCGGGCATGGATGTGTGTGATGTCCTTAGGTTAGTTAGGTTTAAGTAGTTCTAAGTTCTAGGGGACTTATGACCACAGCAGTTGAATCCCATAGTGCTCAGAGCCATTTGAACCATTTTTTGAACAGTGATAGTGGAGATAATGAAATTGACATCATTTTATTCACTTTGGTGTGAGACACTGTCGAGTACTTATTGACAGCACGTTCCACTTGGGACAGGTTCTTCAATGTGTTCAGCTTTTTACGTAACAGCTAACTTTACAACTGCAAGTATGTACTCATTTAAGAAACTTAAAGTAACTCCACTACAGAAACATGAACTCGGTGAAGTTGTATGCACAGGAAATACTGGGGAGGTATAGTCTGTCTGTAAAATGAAAAGTGAACAGTGCTCATGGAGGGGAATTAACCTTTCCTGGAATAATGCTACAGGTGCCATATAGAATGACAGAATTAATATCCCCTTTAGCAGAGTTGTACATAGACTGTGTACATATGCATTTCTTGTGCTCGCGTTATTACTAACCCATATTTGCATTACATGTAGGCATAGTGTTAACACATTATGTGGAAAAATAAACATCTTCCAGACTTGTCAACACACTGCATAACCAGTGTTTTATAAGGTGCACTGTGGAAGGCCAGCATAACTTTGTGAGACATGCTGTAGTTGCTTGTTGCGAAGTGTTGGGGTGAATGAAGTGGGTAATGACTTGCTAGATTTTCAGTCGCAAACCTATGGAGGGAAATGCATGAACACAATCCACAATCCAGCAACGTACCTTCCCTTGCATTTCTACTGCACACATTATCCCCCCCACCTACTCCCCTGCCCTCCCCCTCCCCTTTTTCACCCTATTACGTAGTTTCTCTCTGAATACAGCTCTACTACATTCAGACATGGCACAAATACTTAGGTATTTATTTTCAACCCATTTCATTTCAAGATAAACATTAATTTTATACTGTTAAAACAGTATTTTTAATAATTGCAATTTTTGCAATCCCTGCAACACGGCAACTATTAGTTGTAGAAAAAAATGGCTAGGGGCTTTGTAGGAAATTTAATAGTTTAATTTTGTAGTGAGAAACATACTGTAGTTGCAACAAGCCACAGTTTTAGGAATTATTTAAGGAAAACAAAATGTCATCATCCCTCGCATCCTCCCCCTCCCCTGACCCTTTGCCCCACCTCAACATTTACCACCACAACAATCAGGAATTTAAATATGTTGTTCATGATATTCCGTTCCAGCACTGTGCAAACATTTTGTTACTACAAAATTCCCCCCCCCCCCCCCCCCCCCCCATTGTTGACAGGGCTGTTATAAATCTTTTTGTGGAAAATTGAAATGTTTGTCACCGTGTTGGACTTCATTTGTATTACATTATTTCTCTTCTGTGGTAAGTTGTTTCTGTGACTTGCAAATTTTTCTGAAGTGGTTATCTTTGAGCAATGTGTAAGGCTATATTACCACCTGGTAGTGATGAGGGGCAGATCATTTATGTAGTTACTGAATCCTGCATGCGGTCTGTGTTTTTGTGATTTTTTTACAATTTTGGTAGAAGCCTGTGGAGGAAATCAAAATGCAATAGGTTAAGGAAGGTGCATTTTGTTGGCAGATAACACCATTATACTGCACTGTCCTAGGTTATGCTCTACTTGATACATCATGTTGTCTTGAAGAGGGGATCATTCATACTGCAGTGGTGGCACCTGAATCCCTTGAGGGAAGAGGAGGAGGGTATGGGGCAGGAACTTGATTGTTGATGTTATCTCACCTTTTTCCTACACATTATTCCTATGGTGAAGGTGCGATACATTTGTGGATCTGTCTTTGGCACTTTGGGGGGTCTGGTATCATTATTAATTTGCTTTAAGCCTTCTGTTCTTGACAGTGCATTTATTTTTGTGCATGAGATCTGCTTACATTAATACTGAGATACAAACAATAAATACATTTTCACACTTGTGCAAATAAAAATAACAGTTAATGTCTGTCTTATTCTGTTAGCCCTCCCTCCTCCTCCCCCATGCTACCCTCTCCCACTCCATGCAATACTGATTACAAAGTTCTATTATACAAGCTCTTTTGCATTTATATCTAATGAGTGAATGAAATTTCTCAGGATTTACTCGAAAACCCGAAGGAGCTGCAGTTCTTTGGAGTTACTGTGGCTGCTGACACTGGTTATTAAAATCTGACACGAAGTGAATCGGCAAAGGTAACCAGCATTGTTTCTTCTATAATGAACTAATAAATACGCATGTGGGATTATTTTCATGGCCTTACAAACTATGTGGATGACTAGTGATTATGATTTTTTTGTACAATCAGTGAGAAAGCATGTAAATATTTTGTCACAGTTCGCCTTCTCATTGTAAAGTATGAGTACTGCAACAACATCACTATGAGTATGGTAAAATGGTGCTGCTGCCCTAGGTAATTGACTTTCCTTAAAATTATTTCTGAACTGATACCAACTACTCAACATGAAATTTTATAACTTCGCATTTGCTATATTTGTTGTGCAGATCTAGTGACTTATACTGTGAGTTGTTTTGTTGAATGGTTTAATTTTGAAAGAGTTTTGATTAATGGGTATAAATTTGATTTCTTCTTAGAGTAAAAGTGAAATATATAACAATTAAGACAGTGATGTACAGGCTTGTTGGTAATGGAAGCTGCAAATCCCTCACTATGATTATGTGAGGGTGACAAAAAAAAAGTAATGAAATGCCATTGTACCAATGGTTGGCTCATGGGCTGTGGTTGGTGTATCCTTTCATTAAGAGAAATAAATTTCCCAATATGTTATGAACTCCTTATTGAAATTTTGGATGCTCACACATCGTTACATAGTAACTGCATTCTGAGTAAAGTAAGATTAAGACACAAAAGTGTGTGTGTGTGTGTGTGTGTGTGTGTGTGTGTGTGTGTGTGTGTGTGTGCACACTCCCTCCCCCTCCCCCAGACAGACACACACAATGTTGTCAATAATCATGATGTAGCTCCTGTCTTTAATTCATCCACTGTGACTGAATATATTTAAAGTATTTTTAAATTTTAAAAATGTGTGAGCTTAAGGATATCAGAAATGGATCATTTAATGGGTTACTAAAAGCTGATTTTTGTTCATTGTGCAGCCTGCTACAGCTTTATGATTTATGTATTTAACTGAATGTCATATTTTTTATGAATAAACTGTGTTGTTGTGAAGCCAAAGGTGAATACCCGAGCTGTTAACAATTTATAATACAGCTGCAGACACAGTCAAAACAAAGTAACAGTAATTAATACTTACTTACTTACTTACTTCACTGTAAGAAATCCACACCACCATCTTTGCTGTTGACATAGATGACTTGCAGTCAGCAAGATGATCAATAATCATGTTTCTGCCAATTTCTCTTCATAATCTTCATCCTGCAGTTTTTCTGCATGATACCCATGCAGATGTTCAGATGCTGTCTGTTGCCTTGTGTGTAAGTCTGACATCTGCAAATTTAAATGCATTGTTTTTTCTGCAATGTATGCTTTCACTTGAGCTCAAAACATTTTAGCTGGGTTCTATTGATAATGGTGTAGGGGTAATCTAACAGTATGGTTTCCGTGCTGCTTTGTTATTTCGTTTATCTCATAAACTCTTAATGTAGGCTGGTTGGCAGCAATAAGAACCAACAATTCTGCACTGGTATGTGATAAACCATGAGGTATTCCATTACAGGACAACCGTTCAAAAATATCTGCCCTTATGGAGTTTGTAACTGACATTTGTCCACTGGCACTGAGTGTATTCTCGCATTATCCATGACAATAACTGAATGTGGAGTGATGTGCAATATCAGTTGTTCTTTAAACTACTGTTTGAAGACACAGAATGTAGTTTGAGTCATAATTTGCAGAATTCTTAGCCTTTGAATCCTTAAAAACCAAATTATTGTAGGGAACAAAGCCACTTTCTGATGATCCAACGTGATAATTCTATAATTCTACTACTCTTGTGTACTGGAACTTCTTACCGACCATTCCCATTGCTTATATTCCAACACTCAGCCCTTGCAAGGCTTTGGTTGAGGGAAGTTTCATCTACATAATAAATTTGAGATGTGCCAACTTATCTGATCTCCAGCAGTGTTCTCAGAAACACAGTCCTTACTGCTACAACATCACTATGTTACATTAGTAATTTCCTTCCTTCCATCATTCATTTTCTGATATCTGAATCCTATGTCTTTCAGTATCCTCAACGTAGTTGGCTCATATCCCTTGAAATTGTTGGCTTCTTTTGTTCATGAAACTAATTCTTCTGATGTCAGATATTCTCCTTTAGCATACATTATTAATACTGTGTGTCACAAAATTGTCTAGGTCACACAGTTCTCTTTTGCGGTTGTGTTGCTGGTCAGGTGACAAAAACAGATGAGCTGCATTTTGTTATCCTGCCTTGATAGGCGATGCATGGGTCTGCTCCTGTGAACTTATTCTCTAATATAAGCCGAGAGTAAAGGAAGCGAATAGGAGCAGGAGAGATGAAGCACTTAGGTACTGCATGTAACTTTAAAACTTTCAATATAGTCAAAAACACAAGTAAATATCAAATGCATACATAACTTTGACTAGGATGAGCACACAGATGTGAAGCTGTAGTCTATGTCTAATCCTGTGAAGTTAGGATGAATGTTCTGCATAATCTTAAAGCTAACAAATACTCGTTGCTATCTGAACTTTAACTGAACGTAACTGATGCAGTCTTAATAGCAAGCTAGTCCACTCGGCAGTAGAAGAAATATTTCCAGGCCATCTGCTCTTGATGAAAATGGGGCCAGAACTCACGATGGCACTTGCTTTGCTCCACAGTGTTGGCCAGAGGGCGCTGTGGTCGGCGTAGTTAGTCTTCTCTCGTAGTGCCAACTTAACGAGAGTGTGCACCTACATTGTGGCATGTAACTATCAACATCACACTGCAGGCTTGCATAGACATGTTACCGTCTGTTGATATCCTCTCAAAAGTCCTCAAAACAATACCACAAGCTTAATCTGTCTGCTTCTGACATGTGACAACTGTGCAGCAGAAGCCTCCTGCCAGCTCGGATTCAGCGGAAAACTTTCAAAGTACTTACACATGTGGAACACTTCTTGTTGCTTGCCTGTGCAGCACCTGGTATAATTGCTTACTGTCAGTCATTATGAACACTACAATGGCAAAATAATCTCTCGGCATCAGGACTGAAATAAACAGCAAGCTTCATGTACACAGAATAAAGACAAGGATGTCACTGATGTGTGATAGGCTGTGTTCCACATGGTACATTTGCACATGCTTCTGCACATCTGGCTTTGACCCACCTTCGTTGTTCCTCTGAACTCAAGCACTTGCTGATATAACAACTCTACCTAGTGGCCAAGGTCCAGTTCCATACTATCTATTGCGCTTTCAAAGGTACCAGGCCAAGATACGAGAAGTACATTTCATTTCTGACTGTACTAGTCCCACAGAACACAACATAGGAAGAGGTGGGAGGATCACACGGCAGATATTGCAAGGGTTTGCACCACATGATTGTAGAGACAGACAACTACAAGCTCTTGGTAAAATCAGATTGTGACTTGGGTAAACACTGTTTCAGGGTCTGAGAATTTCCTCGGAAGTGGAAATTTTCGGACAGCCCATGTGTTTTGTGTGTACATTGCCACCTCTCTACCCCTGTGTCAGTGTGGCATTCAGTACCAACCTTCTATCGTAGAGTTCTACACTAAACATGCCTAATATCCCCACTTCTTCAGCATTCGCAAGATAGATGTGATTATGTACGATTGCTGGTAGATTGTCTGTGCCATTTCTGTTCAAGAGAAGGTTCATTGTTCTAGTTTTCCACTGTGAGGGGTCTTGCTGGTTTCCGTGCAGGGTGTCACGTGTGTGTCTCCATGTCAACTTCGAATCCCTGACATGTGATGCTGTCAGCAGTGTTGTTTTTCTGCTCTGTGTATCCATGGCCAGGGCATAGAATTCATTACTGCTCTGTTACTACTTTGGTCCTTTTGACAGTATTTGTTGTGGTAGCTGTCATACTATAATTTTGATTTCTCATCTTGTGCTCTGAAACTGGCTAATCGGCACTCTAGTCATGAGCTCCTGCTTGACCACTCCTGCTTCCTGTAGTTTGGCTGTTGCTTCAGGAACTTATGCATGTTCTAGTTCATCTGTTATCTTTATTATGTCCTGGATCTGAATACTGCTGGTCTCCGTTGTATTTTTCGTGGCTTGACCACCTTACACAGGTGATAAACAGAAAACAATAATAGCACTAGAATGACTCAGATGTTAACATACTTATTGGATGAACTATATATTATTGTATTGTATTTTAACCGGGGGCCTAGAAACGACGGAGAGGCTCCATCCCCGCCGCAGCCACAGTGGTCCAAAACACCACGACGACTACCGCAGTCCACTTCACTTCACCCCTCCACCGCCCCTCACCAAACCCAGGGTGATTGTGCGGTTTGGCCCCCGGTGGACCCCCCCCCCCCCCCTTCCCCCGCCAGGGAACGTCTCACACCAGATGAGTGTAACCCCTATGTTTGCGTGGTAGAGTAATGGTGTACATGGAGAACTTGTTTGCGCAGCACATAGTGTAGCTGAGGCGGAATAAGGGGAACCAGCCCGAATTCGCCATGGCAGATGGAAAACCGCCTAAAAACCATCCACAGACTGGCCGGCTCACCGGACCTCGACACAATTCCGCTGGGCGGATTCGTGCCGGGGAAAAAGTGCTCTTTCCCACCCGGAAAGCCGTGCGTTGGACCGCATGGCCAACCGGGTGGGCATATATTATTGTAGTGGCAAGTAATTATGGAAATCTGCTGTTTCAGCCTCTGCTGTTTACAGTATGGGTAATTTGACTTGGAAGTGCTTTCAAAAATATGTTAGACAGATATATATTTTAAAGCTAGTTTTCCTCAGAATGTGATGTTTTAAGTGTTGTTCATTTATTTAAGTCTAAAAATCTATACAGAATTTTCATGTTAGCAAGAATACAAGAAAGATGCATTTTGAAATTTTAAATTACATCACAATTTAAATGTAACAATATTGTTACATTCCACCCTGGATTTCACCATTTAAATGTTACATATTTGAATAAAACCTCAGTCCAGGAATTTTGACAATGTGGGATGTATTCCAGATTCGCTATCACCTAAACTTGCAGGCGAGAGCTTTGTAAGCCAAGTACATCGGGCCCATAGACGACTGCTCAGGAGAAATGACAGCCGACCTTCAGCTACAATTTTTCTCGAGTTTTCCCGTGATTCTACAAATGAATTTTATTCTACTGCAAGGTTACTTCTCACAATTACAAGTAGAATAAATAAATTAATTCAATGAAAAGTAATGCTTATTTCTCACGAATTCACATTTGAATGCAGGCTCTATTGCAATAGAAGCTTTTTGATAAATTGTTGGATTTATGCAGTCACTTAGTTACCCACTTGTCAGTCTCCATGCCGTATGTGTACATTCTGTTCTGCAGCTCATTTGATAGGGATTATGGGGGCAAAAATCTCTCCACAAGCAGGTACAACACTAGAAAGATTTCAAATTCTTCTCGACTTCTTTGAATATAATCGTTTAGGTTACTGACAAATGTTAAATCACATATTGCATGAACACAACTACAAATAAACACTGGTAACTGTCAGAACCAGTTTGATTATGAGTTCAAAGTCCTGCAGAAAATTTGACTACCGCTATCTAAATAGTTTGTTTCTAACTTTGCTCATTTGCTGTCATTAATCGCTAGCTATCGTGGTTATAGTGACTTTACCTGATTCCTACATATCAGGCTTTGTATTTCTCTTACAAATAAGACTGTACAAAGAGGGCTCATATGTCTGTAAAGATTTCAGTAACATTGCTAAAGTCCAAGTTCATTGACACAAGTGGCTCCTTACGCCTCAAACAACCATACTACTAGATGCTTTTTTGTGCGAAGTAGCCAACTAAATATGCTACTGAACACATTTCAGAAGAAAAGTTTTTCTGATAGGAAGAAAGATACTCTTCAGTATCGTTGGTACTCCCTTCTCCATGCACATAGGAGAGGTTTGTATGTTTCCAGAGCTTTCCAACACTTGAAGTCATCATCTTCCTTTTCCAACTCACAATTGTTCAGTAATAGCATCAGATCAGTGGCATTCTCACAGTTTGAAGGATCCAAAGCTTTCATAAGTGGGTTAATAGATCTTGGAACAAGCATCTTAGTGTTCATGTTGTTCTGTTTAGGTTTCAGGTTGTAGCCACTTATCTGACAGTACGCTGAAAATGAATTCTCTACAGCATCTTGATTGCACTTATAGTCAGTAAAAAGTTAATGCTAACAGTTTGTTACTCTACAAAAAACTGAACAATAGTGTTACCAGTCTGAATCCTGTGATGAATGGTGCTGTTGTGATTTCACCTATGATTTTCTCAATTTTATATACAGTACTTGAAACCTCTATTGTCCTCTCTATTGTTTCCATTATGATGATGCACACCTATATGGCTGCATTATGCTGTCATGCAATTAGAAAGTCAAACAAAGTATTTATAAATTCCATAATACAACCTATGTTCTCTGCTCTGTCACTCTGCACTGCTTGAGTTACTATGCAAGTTCTGGCAGCTGAGGACCTGAACTGCCATTTTCCCATTCATGCTTTGCTAACAAGATGCTTCACTTTCAAGCTTTGTTTGACTTTAAATATATTGGTTTCCAGATCATTATGCAATTTAACACACATTCAGAGTGAGAAATAATTCAATAGCAAACAGAAAATCATAATGTTTGCAAGAATCAGCCCAATGAAACTCTCGTTCTGTCATATCCTCTTTCATTCACTACTGAGTAAATGCTTGTGGAACAAAAATGTAAACTTTCACGGCCGGAAATATCATGTCCATTATAATTATCCGGGCTGTTATGCCGTGGTCGGTTGATGAATTCTGAGGTGATTCCCAACGTTTCGTCTCCGACTGCGGGAGACATCTTCAAGGGGGTCCGTAGCTTGATGGAAGGTGCAACACACACACTGCCTCGCTACTGACTGCCGCTAAATTCCGTGTCCACGCGCCCCTCACCGCGGCGTGACGTCACGTGTTTTGAAAACGTCAGTGCAATTGGCCGATGTCCGTCTCCGTCGATCGCCGTTGCCATCACCCAGTAGTGGACGAGTGGTACATATCTCCTTTAACACCGGCATCCATATACCGTTTAGTTTGACGCCCTCCTCCTTTCGGTTGAAATTATTTGGGTGTTTAGCGATTTCGATTGCCTCCCTGGTTCCACTTAATGATGTATTGGAACAGCTGGATCGAATTTTTCCTGCCGATATTTTAGAGCTGTTTAAGTGTTGTTTGACGACCACATACTTCAAGTGGAATGAACAGTTTTATGAGCAAACGGATGGCTTAGCTATGGGAAGCCCCCTAAGTCCCGTAATTGCAAACTTCTTTATGGAGAAATTCGAAGAACAGGCCTTAGGTACTGCCAGCAAGAAACCAAATATATGGTTCCGATACGTGGATGACATGTTTGTGTTGTGGAGACATGGTAGGGAGGAACTAAGCCGGTTCCACAAACATCTGAACAGTATAAACTCAAGAATTCAGTTTACTGTGGAGAAGGAGGTAGACGGCAAACTACATTTCCTCGATGTGCTTGTGTTTAGAAACGAAAATGGTAGTTTGGGCCACTCAGTGTACCGCAAACCCACGCACACGGACCGTTATTTGCACCGGGATTCGAACCACCACCCACAACAGAAGCGGGGTGTTATCAAGACGTTAGCGGACAGAGCTAGAAATATTTGTGAACCTGAGTTGCTCGACGCTGAGATGGAACATCTCCACAATGCACTAACGAAGTACGGATATTCGTCCGCCGAAATAAAATGTGCGTTGAGGCAGCCACGCAGAAATCATACTGACGTACAGGCTACTGCAAAATCTAAGGTTTTCCTGCCGTTTGTTAAAAATGTAACGGAAAGAATAGAGAGGATCTTGACGAAGCGGAATATTACCGTAATTTACAAGCCCACCAGGAAGATACAGGAATACCTTAGGCCTGCCAAGGACGCTCGCAAACCATTGGAAAAATCTGGAGTGTATAGGATCCCATGTAGCTGTGGTGATGTTTATGTGGGTACCACCAAAAGAACTGTTTCTAATCGCTTGGAAGAGCACAAGGGAAATTGTAGAAGAGGAGAAACGGAACGATCAGTTGTTGCGGAGCATGCTTTCCAGCCAGGGAACCACAATATTCGTTTCGAGGAGACGCAAGTACTAGCGGCCACGAGCGGATACTACGAAAGGCTCTACAGGGAGGCAATCGAAATCGCTAAACACCCAAATAATTTCAACCGAAAGGAGGAGGGCGTCATATTAAACGGTATATGGATGCCGGTGTTAAAGAAGATGTGTACCACTCGCCCACTACTGGATGATGGCAATGGCGATCGACGGCGATGGACAGCGGCCAATTGCACTGACGTTTTCAAAACACGTGACGTCACGCCGCGGCGAGGGGCGCGCGGACACAGAATTTAGCGGCAGTCAGTAGCGAGCCAGTGTGTGTGTTGGACCTTCCATCAAGCTACGGACCCCCTTGAAGATGTCTCCCGCAGTCGGAGACGAAACGTTGGGAATCACCTCAGAATTCATCAACCGACCACGGCATAACAGCCCGGATAATTATAATGGACATGCTTGTGGAACAGTCATGAAGTAATAGAAAAGAATGGTAGAGAGCAGTAATGAACTGCTCACTTAAAATGATCATACCATAGCAAATGCAAACAAATGAGAATTCTCTCTGGTGCAAACAGTGGGTAAATGCAGGAAAACATCTGATCATGTTTGGTACATATTCACTGCTGTTCGCTCATATTCAGCTGTTTGTCAGTCTTTTAGTGAAGTGTCAAAGGAAGCTTGTGTCCTCTATGCTTTGGCAAGTTCATGTCCCCTCCACTTCAACTCTTAACCTCATAGTTTACACATAAAACAGCACATGAATACTCTGTTTTAGGTTACTTGTTGGTAATTAATGCACTGTTTTTAAATTTTGTCTTAAAGTGTAATGAGGACCCAGCAAAAGGTGTCAACTGACATAATATGTGCAAAGTTTTACAACACACACACACACACACACACACACACACACACACACACAAAAGTAGACAGTGTTAGTAGATTTGACATGCAACACTCCTTCCCATCCCTTCCCTCCAGTGCGAACACTTGTTCACAGATACGGACGAATAGTAGTGAAGAATTGTGAGCTGTATGTGTTCTCTTCCATTTCCTGTGGTGTAAACTAGGCCTTACACTTGTTCAGTCATGTTCACTTCCATTCCTTCTAGAATACAGCAAGTTTTAGAACACACAAATACCATCATACAGTGACTTTTCCTTGGTTGGGAACCTCGCAGTTAGTCATAATATATTTTTAAAGGAAGTCATTGCCACCATTTTGCTGCAGGTTTTTATTATATATTTATTTCACTTTCACAGTTTCAGTTGTTCATTATCCTTAAGTTTTATTGGTTTTAGTTTTCACCTTGCACTTTAAAATGGCTTGACAGCCAAAATCACCATGGTGAAATAAATAAATAATAAAAACATAGTCGAGTGGAAGTAGTAATTTCATTTTATAAATGATGTCATGTAGTCCATATGCAGGACATGTGATAGCTTCATATCAGCGCCTAAGATGGAAAATTTTCAGGCTAAAGTGCTGAGGGCTCTTTATTAGTTCTTACTCATCACTAATGTTTTCGTTCACCTAAATCCAAAATCAGTTTCCATAACCTTTCTTCATATTGGACAGGACTTCGCTGTCTGTTCATACTAGAATTGATGTACTCGCAGGCACTGAGTGTGACGACTCGATTCACTGGCAACATTGTCAGAAACAGCTGTCCTTCATAGACGACAGGAAGTGACATGCGGCTGCCTGTGCTCTGTAAACATTGCTGCAAGGGATGTGATGCCATGCTGTATGTTAAATTTGCCAGTTTATTAAGGCTATTTCTAAAAACCTGATTTAGAAAAAAAGGATATAAGTTAAACTTGAAGTTTTAACGTGAGCAGACAAATAACAGTTACATATGAAAAAGTTACAGAAGCTTATAATATAAAAAATTAAAAGTATATATTGGGTCATTCAACGAGAAGTGTCCTTGGGCTCCCAGCTCGACCATCTTCAATTTTGATGAAATTTGTACAGGATGTACCTGAGGGCCCTACATGAACTTGGCAAAGTTTCAGGCTCACCTGTAACGTGTTTGAGGTGCTAGAGCCATTTTTGTGAAGACCACTTGTACAGAAACCGAAAAGTTGTGATGAAATCGTCAAGTTTGGCATTCCACTGTTCCTAATGTAGGAGAGCTAGACTCTTGCTTCTAGGTATAGTGGTACAACTTTGTGTGCTCTACACACAAATGTTGCAAGTAGAGTTCAGAAAGCATAATCTCAGTTCAAACTGCCTGTTGCATAAGAAGGAGTGTATGATTTTGGCAATGTGCAGGGGACAATGGTAATTTAGGAGTTTATTAAGGTGGCCCTGGTGCCACATCTTGTCGAACGCCTTTTGAATATCCAAGAATACGGCACCAGTGCTATGTCGATTTTTCGGGCGTTGCAGACATGTTCAGCCAGACTTTTCGTTTGATGGATGGTGCTGTGCTGTTTGCAGAAACCTAACTGCTGTGGGATTATGATGCTATGCTCGGAAAGGAAAAGCTTGAGGTGTGAAATGATTGTACCATCCAGAATCTTCCCAGCACAGCTGGGAAGGGAGATATGGCGATAATTCTGCGGGAATAACAAGTCTTTTCCAAGTTTTCGTAGCATGATCACTATTTTCCGTTGTTTAGGGAAATAGAGCATTCTCAGGCAAGCGTTACAGATATTCGTCAGAACTTCCAATGAATTTGGTGGCAGGTGTTTGAGGTGCAGAAGTGATATTCTCCTGGGGCCAGGAGATTGAATATACAGGCACTGCAGAGGCCACTTTAAAATTTGATCACCTATACTCTAGGCGAATGATCGTATCCCACAGGCTATACTAAGTCGCAAAAGACGCTCCCTCTGGTCCTGATTAGTTGCTTGAAACACTGTTTTCTAACACACTTTTATACAATTCCAAACATTTCGTTTTTCTGCCACGACTTCGAGGCCTGTGCCAGGTTCTAAACTGACATCAAGAAGTTCTGATCCACGGCCCTTCGCAGGAAACTAGATGTTGCACAGTTTAAATCATGCTTTTATGGTGGATAGCATAACACACCACACATTGGCTGATTTTAAATAAAAGACAGTTACAACATAAGCAAACTGGAAGAGTTTTAAGGCGTTGGCGTAGGTCTCCAAACTACAGTCCGAAAGTGAATGACAAGCTCTACATTTAGACTCGTCTCCCACACTGATGGAATAGCCGATGGCTCTACGTTCCCTTACAACTGATTCCTCATATTGCTCTCACGTACGCAATCAGTGTTTCAGTGCTATCCACCTGAGAAGGTGCTATCCATCCACCAAAACTCTTTCCTTCACTCAAACAAAGGATACCAGTCAGTCATTATGCTGTAACAAACAGCATGCCAGTGCACAGCTGGGATGGAAAAGACACCATTGATGTACTCTAATAATAAGCATCACAGTTGATAGCACGAACAATTTTAGCAATTTTACAGTAACTTCAACACCGGCCAATGGTGTGACAGCATGTTTCCCCAATTTCAGTATCATAGCTAAACCACCCATTCTCCACTTTGTGATTATCATTGCGAACATGAATAGATGACTGTACAGTACTTCCATTCAGTGTTAATTCTCGAACACATAAATTATCAGAGTATACCAGACAGCGCTCCACATATTTCTATCATCTCGAGCATAGTGCTTAATTTACGATCTATCTCCCTGCATATGGGAGTCACAGAGCATTCTCGCTGTCTTAAGGTAAAATTATAGAGTGAAAGACCGTCCTCACACTGTCACTGACCAACCTGCCCTGCAGCACCATTACAAAATTAATCTGCAAGCGACCAGAAAAAGACCGGTACACTCCAGGCCTCATGAATGAATGGAGCTTTCTGAGTCCTCACCCATCTCGAGATGCGCCCATGTCGAGGAAATTAGCACTCCTTATCGATGTATAGTAACAGATTTCAAAGTGCTGTGATGTAATAGCAGACAGTTAAGAAGAACAGGAAATAAATGATTTTTATGCGCAACGGAGCTCCAGACGGATGGAGTTCGACACATTTTTACGTAAGTCAACCAAGCTTGCAACTCGACTGTTCTATAGTCTAGGGTCAGTACCTGGAAGGTATTCGTAAGAGATAACATAAACACATGCTCTCCTAAGGCTACAACGTTCTGCACTTAAAATAGGCTATAGTGTTAGATCGCCTGCTTTTCTGACCTATCAGTCGTATGGAATGTAGCGCTGTTAATATTCCAATGTAAGAAATGTATTTCAAGCACATGACATACATCCTCCTTCCTGGATTCTCTGCGATAAACTATGTTATCGAACCGTAAAACGAAAAAACTACTTCCGTAAAACATTTGCTCTGCATAATACGAGCACAATATAGCTTTCTGGAGACATATAGTGTCCACTGTTCACATCCGATCACGGATTAGAAATTATATGGAGCCTGCATCAGACCTATATAAAATGATCGTTAATAGTGGGGGAAACCTCCTACAAGGAAACGGATAAACATACAGCAGCAGCGTCCGACATGTGAAAATTACATGTCATTCCATCACTCATTCTGTAAACAGCAATCTGTCTGGCAAATGTGTACACAGGGATTGCAGTGCCTCACAAGCTCCTGTTGCTGACTTAGTTATGATGCTGAAGTCTCGATTTTACACCCAATATGTGACAGGGGGGCTGGAGTACATCACATACATCAAAGTTCTTTTAAAGGAATGTGTCAAGAGAGAGATGGAAGTCCTCTAATGACCGACAGGTTTACCGTTAACAATCGCAAGTTGACAGTGCTTTAAACCACATACAGAACACGTGGCTGCATACGAGTAGAACGCAGGCTATGTCACACGACTGATGCATCTGGAAAAATTGACCTGCAGTAACTTCTCTTTCCCTAGAATGCATCAGTCAACCATTAAATCGTACCTCGTTACAGCTCCCTCTCAATCGATCACCACATCCACTTGCTGTTAGCATTTAAGGCAGATGCAAGTAAGGTTAGAGGTGGAGGGTTCTCTGTCCTCCTGAAAATCATCAAATAAAGTGGTCAACTACCGTGTATCACTGGTGCCCCAATACACATACAGTATGATGATGCCTCGACAGAAAAAAATTGACTGCTGCCCTTATTCCCTTCGTTTCGATGTCGACGTTTTCTCGGATTCCTCTTGCTGCCGCATACTTGTTCCCATGTACAAATTGTTCTCCGCGAACCAGAAGATATGCAAGTATTTCTTCAATTTCCCCGCATTTTGGTGTATATTTGGTCAATTTGTACTTATTCACTCGTCACTCGATTTTATGTCAGATCTATCCATGCAATCAGGACATAACCTCTCGTTCTGTGTTCTAAAATTGCCTGTAAATGTAGCACAGCTGCCAACACCTAGCCCAAATGCACTAATCGGAAGGTGTAATATAGCACTGTATTCAACTGGACTTTCGTGATCAAGTGGAAATTTGAGAAGATTGTGTATGGAGGTGCGTTTGCGCCCTCCCATGTAAATTGCTGGGTTGACTGCTTCTGCATATTCCGTGTCTTTATTTAGTTGAAAGAAGATATTGTGGAGTGTGTATCTAGCATGTGGAAGACACGTTTGCCAGTTCTCTAGATATGAGAAACACCCTAGTTGACCTTGTAAATTATATGGATGATTTCGAATCTGTTACATCACTGAGATCGGAATTCTCAGGTGAAAATATCATTTTTCGTCTGTTTGTTTGTAGTTACTCAGCAGTCTAGAGCATGCTGCACCTAGCTAAAATTTCGCGTTTGTATAGAAATAATTCCCAGTCTATATCTTCGGTATTATGTTGCGTGAGTGATCAGAAGGATGCTGCCTAATGCTTGATATCGAGAAGTACTGCGAAAATGGTATAATATTATGGCGAACCACGCGAAAATACGTGTGTTCTTGTAATCTGTCTGGAGATGTGTGTAGAAAAGCGAGCAAACAAGGAAGCAGGTTTGGAGCAGAAACATTAACGTGTTTTTGCCGATGGGAAACGATCCCAAATTTGTAGAACAGTTCTGAGAGCGACTTCGGTCGCCTAGGGTGCTCTAATTGCGTGTTGGGGGTGGATCACTTGTGATTGTCGACTGTGGGAAAAATCTAGTGCTGTGAGGAGTATATATATGGTACTGTACATCTTGACGGTATATGTACGAATGATGTAAATGGGATGATTTTCTTAGGTGCAGGATACGAATTGTATGTGTACTTCATCGGCACGGTACGCGGTGATATATTGCTGGGTTGGAGATCGGTTTCATGCACTAATATTCAAGCTACTGACCTCGGTGGGAGAGCACTGTAATTGAGTAGGAGTCTTTCCGTACTTGACCTTATGTAGGGTACGATGTGATATACCAATGGGTTGCAGGTCGGTTTCACGTTGTAATATTCAAGCTCCTGTCCTCGGTGGGAGAGCAGTGTAACTGAGTAGGAGTCTGACTATATGTATGGTAGTTTGTAAGATTTAGTTGCCAGTGCGATACAGCGATCAGTGTAAAATAGTGTTTTGCCATTGAAAGTCACGTCTGCAGAAAGAAAGAAAATGTGGATGTTGCTTCCACACCAGCTGCATCAGTAATTCGATAAGAGCCAATGGTAGTACACGATTCATCCTTTGTGGTCGGATATAGGAGTCTCTAAATAGTGGCGAGAACGTTTGCGTATGTTGAAAGCATGAAGGGTAATGCGTGATGGACTGAGTGCCTCATTAGAACCTCAAGGAAGAACGAATTCGCTTTTTCCTTGTTGTTCTGTCGATAGTGATGATGATTACAGTACAACAACCCACGTCGGTGATGTCTTTCCAAGTATTATGTCCGCAGGTGCGGTATTTATTATCACGCATAGCACCTGACGCCTGTTCATCATAAGACTTGTTTGAGTTATGTTGCAGCATGACTATAGAAGATGAGTGTGTGTCCAATATGAGGGACGTATAGATTCAGCACATAGATAACCATGAGGCTATGAGAGAGATTTTTTACGTGGAAAATTATTCGCGCTATAGATATGAATATTCATTCCCGAACTACAACCATCAAGAGCAGGAATTACGTGTATATCAATTGGTGTCAGACTGTTGCAGCAATCGTGATAATATTTAATTGTAGTTAGACTGGTAAATATGTTCCTGGCTTCCAATATTCCTGCGAGTCTAGTATGAATTTGATGATCAGTACACAACTTTTGTGGGTTTAATTGTCAATGCAGTTTAGCGATTTGTGGAAAATAATTTTATTGCTGAAAGTTTCCTCTGCAGAAAACAATGGTGAATGGTGCTCCCACTGGACCTGTACCGCAGCTATAGTGTGATCGCACCAGCAATGTTAAAAAAACACACGAGCATGCGGTCCAGACCCAGCGTGAGCACGCTCTGAAAAAATAGGTCTTCACTCTCGTCCAGTCATGTCAGCAACTGTGCGCAGGTGAAGATGTATTTTGAGATTAATTTCTCAGGTATGGAGTATGAATGGGATGTCACTGCCTCATGATTGCAGGCAGCTGTGCGTGACTTGGCAGCTGACGGTCGCGTCACTTTGCTGGTAGCCTCCAGTGCAATGCAGTGGACAGGGGGCTGTGAGCGGTGCTTGCGCATGTCTTGGATTATTTTGCGAGCAGGTCTGCAGGCCATGCTATGCATTATTTGGACAGTTTACGAGTTGATTTGTGTCCGCACATCAGTGTACTGAATTATTTAGGAGTGGTGCAACAGTTTTTGTATAGCACAATCTGTGACACCCGCATGTGCAACACACACACACACACACACACACACACACACAGATGACTCGAACGGTGGAACAGCACGGTCTGTGATGTCAGTATGGCCGACACAAACATGCGTGTCAGAGGTGTCCCGTTAGAATGACGATAGAGAAAAAGCAGTCGAACACGAGAGAGGGATGATAGCGTGCTCTGGTGGCAGTGCTGTGCACTAGGTCACTTGGGTCTCTGGACCTCGTGGAAAACACACCGGATGGCGGTAGTGGCACAAATTGTATAAATAAATACTGGTGCATTATTTCGGCAGTTGACGATTAGCAAGCATGTTTGCACAGTCTTTTAGTGGTTCACAAGTCTGTAGGCTGTGTGACGTGACCCCAAGCATGTCCGAGCATGTGTTTTGTATTAGTGTAATAAATATACTCCATCCCTAAATAAATTTTTCCAAAATAAATAAAGTACACTCCTTTCTCTCTCCAACAGCCCAGTGCAGGCTGAGTCCCTCTCCCACGAATCCCTAGGAGGAGGTGGTGGTCGAGTGACTTAGGCTAGTGGAGGTAGTTCAAGTGTCCTTTCTTTAGCGCCATTTTCTTAGCTTAGTAGAGATACGCAAATTGACCTTTCTTTACCACCAAAATTCAAAGTTGGCGCCAGTTCCAAGGAACAGGTAGTGGTCGGATGACTTAGGTTAGTGGGGGTATCCCAAGTGACGTATTTTCCCTCGATTTTCTTAGGTTGGTATAGATAACTGTGGTATTATGCATTATCCTGTTGGAATCTGAACTTCCCACCGTTTTTCTGGGGGAGGGGAGTGGGGTAGGTTAGAGGAAGTAGCCCAGTTGACCTATCTTCCCCCCCAAAATTCAAACTTTCCGCCAGAGGGGTGTTGCATTCGCATCATCAATTGACATCACGGCCGCCATTTTGGATGACGTCATGGGCTGTGCCATCTAGTACAAATTTGTGCATGTTATCTCGCCACCATGGGTTGGTAAGGGGACGTGGCGGTCGGTAGAGGATCGTGATGGAGACATTAATTATCCCTTCCAAGTCCAGGTGGGTGTGGCACTCGCGAAAATCTGTCAAATATTGTATTTCCCGCCTGGGAGGGGGCGTGGTACTTTTTGAATTTGCTGCCGCCGCCAATTTGGATTTGGGGTGGTAACCGTGTCAGTGTGTCTGTGATGTCACAGGGCTAACAGTACTTGCACCATCATGTGACATCACAGTCGCTATCTTGGGGGTGTCTCTACGACATCACAAGTCTAACAGTACTTGCGTCATCATGTGGCGTCACGGCCGCCATGTTGGGGGTGCCTGTGACGTCACATGATGACGTCGCGGCTGCCGTCTTGGATTTGTGGTGGGAGCCCCGCCATTCATCTACTGCCATTCACTGTATTTTCGCCCGGTTGCCACCACCTGGTTGCGATGTGTAGATTTGGTCGCCCATAAAGGCAGCTCACAGACAGCTCCCACTGCCCTCCCCCTCCTCCCCCCCGCACCATGACGCGTTGCTCGGCACCGGCAGCTACCTCCACCTCCAGGACGCGACGAGTTGACGTCGGCTCCTCCTGGCTGCTGCTACCCAGGATTCTAAACTCCTCTGGCGACAGCACCCTGCTTCCACTCCCCGGAACCCGCTGCGCCTCGTGGCCGCCCGCGACGTCGCCTGGCACCACCAGGAAGTGCTGTTCGATCGCCGACAGCGCTCGCCTGCCACACCAGCACACGGTGCCTCGTATTCGTTGTTCACTGGTCAAAAAGTCTGTCTCTCTCTCTTCCAGTGAGCTTCACTTCTGCGAATCTAGGCTCACATCTCAGTGCGTAGCAGACTTCTTTTCCAGAGCGATGCCACAACGAAAATTTGAATTAACTCAAAGAATTGTTTTGATTAAAAGTTCAGAGACGAGGATTCGGTTATATGTGTCTCAAACGTTCAGAAAACGCCTAGGCTTTTACCAAATTGCACCAATTGCCTATTACATCTGCTCGCAAGAGTCAGTGTATCGATAGGAACCTCACTTAAATTTTCAATGACCCTCCAAAATTCATCAACGACATTCGGTCCTCAAAGTAATCATCACATGACGACGATAGCCTAAAAAAAAATCATACACGTTTTTATCATATTCGAGCATCTCAATGCTCTTGATTGAGAAACACGATAACTTTCACAGTTATTGATGTATATTTTCACATCCGAAGTCATACAGTACGGCATGTTCTTAATATCAAGTTTAAACGAGATCTGATCTTAAACACAGCATTCTTTCATTTCCAACTCAGCTTTCCATTACTACAAGATGTATTGACAATTATTTTCATTCATTAATTTGATTTAAGTCAAAGGCGACAGATAACACGTGGCTACAATATCTTTCACACGCCGGCCTTCGCGCGGACGGTAATAGCGTCCAGCTCTCCGTCATTGGCGACGGCGTCGAGGACTCTTAACGAGTGCAAGTGATGGCACCTTTGCTCGACATGGAATGAACACAAAAGGAACATTCAGTATACAACTGAAAGATTCTTAGTTACAACAATAACATTTAAGACTAATGCTATTCAACATAGGTCATCATATCAGCATAATGTTGACTCAGCTGTAGGACATGTTCTGGACCTTCTTCCCAGCCCACAGATCCCAATATGAGGATTATAAGGAGTGGTGGGAGGTCCCTTATGAAAGCTGTACTGATAAAAGGGAGTCTCTTTACCAGCAAGTGACACACTGTGCAGACCATGGCAAAGCTTTTCACTCAAATCACATCTTCTGGTAGCTGTTGCTACTGACTGCTCGATGAGAGGGGCAGTCGGGATTTTAGTTCAGGCAGTAATTAGAAATGTTCCCTCTACATGTTGGCATGCGGAGCGGCTGGCTCATACAATTTAGTCCAGCGATCAGCCAGCCACAGTTATCTCCTACACTGTTTTAATTCTTTCCATTGCCTTTTCCGTACTACGTTTTAGAGCTGAGAAAAAAATTATGTTCGTATGATGTGCACGTGTTTTTTAGGTACTGTAACTTTTGTGTTTCAAATTTAGTTCAAGTTTCATTAGTTTTTAATTTTTATCTTCAGTCGTCTCGTAAAAGTTTAGTTTGACCACTAAGTTAGCGGACGGCCTCTGTGACCGAGCGGTAGTAGGGGCTGCAATCCGGAATCTCGCGACTGCTACGGTCGCAGGTTCGAGTCCTGCCTCGGGCATGGTTGTGTGTGATGTCCTTAGGTTAGTTAGGTTTAAGTAGTTCTAGGGAACTGATGACCTCATATGTTAAGTCCCATAGTGCTCAGAGCCAAAACTAAAATATTACCGTTACCACTCCATGTGAGTGATGGGTTTAGCGTTGACTGCAACATGCGACATGGCACCAGGTCACAAAAAAATCGGTTACTGCGTGTTTCGGCACCTGACTGGGAATGCTAAGGATATTCTCCTCGAACGTTTCAACTTAATATCGCAAACTGGGCAATTTTCTGAATCACGGAAGAAAACTATTTTCTGCGCTTTGTCTGAATATTTGAGTCCAGGCAGGTCTTTCGTCGCTGTCCGCGTGGGTTCCCGGGTGCCACTTCGCCGCTGATAATCTGACACTGCTAGAGGCGGCTACACAACGGGCTTTGCTACACAACCAGCACTTGACATGCGTTTTTGTTTTTTGCCTTGCGAAGGTCTGTGATACCAACTCGAGGCATGATATCGTCCGACAACTGCATGCAGGTGTCTTCTGGGGACATCTTTGTCTCCTCTCTTCATGTTGTTTTAGATATCAAATGGGGATGTTTATTGGATTGTTTTATACCAAAGAAACATGTCTCTCAAGGCAGTTTTTTAAGTGTGGCTCTATGTTTAATAGATATGTGTATCGCTGTGTCCACAGTAAGAACAACTGTTAACTATCCTTTATTTGTAGACAACTTTTCAGTATTTTGTTCATCTTCCTACCTTGCGGGAAATACGCACCAATTGCAGATAATGATCGAGAGACTGGAGGAATGGGCGCTAAACACTGGTTTTAACTTTTCATCAGTAAACTCTTCGTATATTCTTTTTAACCGTTCTCGTCTTCCTGTTGATAGAGTCGGTGAGATATCTGTGCCTCCGTTTCAGACAAAATCTTACGTGGTTGCCACACCTGAGGGATTTTAGAAGTCGATCCCTGAGATGTCGTGACGTATTAAATTATGTTGCACGTTTGGTATGGGTCACAGACCGAGTGCGTCTGCGCCAGTTTTATAGAACTCCTGTTCAGTCCTGGCTTGATCACGGATGCGCAGTGTGAGGGTCTGCTATACCATTGCATGGAGTCCACGATGAGGTCATTAAATTGGCAACAGATGTGTTCAGGGAGAGGCCCGTTCCCAGCATCTGCGCCGAAGCTGCCGAGCCCACCACTTCCTGTCAGACTCGTGGTCTGACGAGTGTAGAAAATTATTCTGTACCCCAGGTGCCAGCACACCATATTGTTGTTTTCCCACCTATGGAGCGACTTTCCAGTAGTCACGTGCAAACAGTAAGGGCATTTGGGATCCGAGCAAAGAGCTATGTCTCAGAATTGCTGTGGCGAATATTAATGTTTTACTAGTATTGCCTGTGATCGAAATTCGACAAATTGCATCAGTGGACCTGATCTGTGATAGCAGATGTCATGTGTATTTAAGTGTCTGAAATTTTAGCCGCAGAACTGACCCGTGGCGAATGTTACATTGTAGCTACGTGTATTCTCGAAATAATTCTTCGATTTCTCTTTAATTAGTCGGTCATTTGAAGGGAGGCTTAGACACACAGCGTTGAACAATAAATTTTGTGTTAATGGTGGCAAATTAACCTTACTCTTACAACAACACCGTGTGAATTCCGTTGTATCGTTTAAAGTCACCTCACAAAATCGGCACAGTAAATTCGTCAAACCCTAATTACAGCTCTCAGAGTTATTTCGAATTATGTACTGTGCACATTTAAATTTATCTTTTAGAACGATAATAAAATTATCGTTGTCAACATCTGCATTACTCCTATTACTTTCTCTACGCAAAAATTGTGTCTATCTACGTCACCGCTATCAGTCCGACCCGTCAGTGTTCTTCTTCGAGACCCGGCCTAAAACAAATATATAGTTTTCTTATAATACGGGACATTGTAGCTACTCAAAATGGAGATACTGGGAATTAGGAACGCTCTAAATTTTGTGCTGACGGTGGCAAACGAACACAAACTTAGTTCCGTTTACTCTTAGACCAAAGTAAGTGAAGAACAACGCTACTAACAATGTTTGTTGTCCCCGACAGCTTCGTTACTACGTTTAGTTTTCCCCTCTTGACAACATCAACGACGTAGCAGTTTTGGCATTGTAGCTGTCCTGCATGAATGTGTTACTGCAAGTGAACTATCTGCAACATTTAAAAATGAACGTCCCTAGAATGAAGCTCGTTTCTGCCATAGCACCTCATCGTTACGAGTCATAGAAGCTAGCAACAGTGTCAGAGACAAAGGAAAACTTTTCACATGTGTGTGTCTATTTCCTTTTACCTCTCGTAACGGCTATGTATACACATTACTTTTTGTGTACATCTACGACAAAGTTCCTTTGATATTGTATGAGTTTCATTGGCCTCGTGGTATAATTAATTTTAAAAATCGGTATTTCAATTTTCGGTGCTCACGTATTAATATTACGTTCGTTAAATAAAACACATACGTTGTCATTATTAATGTCCACATTGCTATTACGCAAAAATTGTGTCTGTCCACCTCTGAGTCTTTCACTCAGACCACCAGCATTCTCCTCCTACGCATACTCTTACACTGAAGAGCCACAGAAACTGGTACACCTGCCTAATGTCGTGCAGGGCCCCCGTAAAGTGCCGCAACACGATGCGCCATGGACCCGACTAGTGTCTGAAGTAGTTCTGGAAGGGATTGACACCATGAATCCTGCAGTGCTGTCCACAAATCCGTAAGAGTACAAGGGGGTGGGGATCTCTTCTGAACAGCAGGTTCCAAGGCACCCCATATATTCTCGATGACGTTCATGTCTGGGGAGTTTATTGGCCAGCGTAAGTGTTTAAGCTCAGAAGAGTGTTCCTGGAGCCACTCTCTGGCAAATTTTGGACGTTTGGGATGTCGCATTGTACTGCTGGAATTCCCAAAGTCCATCGGAATGCATGGTGGACATGAATGGGTTCAGGTGATCAGACAGGATGCCTACGTACTTGTCATCTGTCAGAGTCGTATGTAGACGTATCAGGGCCATATCACTCTAACTGCACACGCTCCACACCATTACAGAGCCTCTACCAGCTTGAACTGTCCCCTGCTGACATGTAGGGTCCGTGGATTCATTAAGTTGTCTCCATACCCGTACACGTCCATCCGCACCATAAAATTTCAAAGGAGAGTAGTTGAACCAAGCAACATGTTTCCTGTCATCAACAGTCCAATGTGGGTGTTGACGGGCCCAGGTGAGGCGTAAAGCTTTGTGTCGTACAGTCATCAAGGGTACATGAGTGCACCTTCGGCTCCGGAAGCCCATGTCGATGATGTTCCGTTGAATCGCTTGCACGCTGGCACTTGTTGATGGCCCAGCATTGAAATCTGCAGCAATTTGCGGAAGGGTTGCACTTCTGTCACGTTGAACGGTTCTCTTCAGTCGGTGTTGGTCCAGTTCTTCCAGGATCTTTTGCTGGCCACAGTGATGTCAGAGATTTGATGTTTCACCGGATTCCTGATATTCACGATACACTCGTGAAATCCCCACTTCGTCGCTACGTCGGAGACGCTGTGTCCCATCGCTCGTGCGTCGACTACAACATGACGTTCAAAGTCAGTTAAATCTTGATGACCTGCCGTTGTAGCAGCAGTAACTAATATAACAACAGCGCCAGACACTTGTCTTAGATACGCGTTGCCCTCCGCTGCGCCGTATACTGCCTGTTTACGTATCTCTGTAGTTGAATACGCATGGCTATACCAGTTTCTTTGGCAGATCAGTGTAGTTTTCGCATAGTATTGGAAGTCGGAAGTATTAGTTATTCAAAATGAGGAAATTGAAACTTAGTTCCTAACTTCAAGATTTCTGGAAATGGCAGAAAATGACCACACACTTACTCTTACAGAAAAGCAAGCGAAATAACAGCCAGCCCGGTTGGCCGTGCGGTCTAACGCACAACTTTGCCGGGCGGGAAGGAGAGCCTGGTCCCGGGCACGAATCCGCCCAGCGGATTTGTGTCGAGGTCCGGTGAACCGGCCAGTCCGTGGATAGTTTTTAGGCGGTTTTCCATCTGCCTCGGCGAATGCGGGCTGGTTCCCCTTATTCTGCCTCAGTTACGCTATGTCGGCGATTGCTGCGCAAACAAGTTCTCCACGTACACGTACACCACCATTACCCTACCACGCAAACACAGGGGTTACACTCGTCTGGCGTGAGACGTTCCCTGGGGGAGGGGCGTCCAGCGGGGGCCGAACTGCACAGTAACCCTGGGTTTGGTGTGGGGCGGCGGAGGGGTGAAGTGGATTGCGGTAGTCGTCGTGGGGTTGTTCAAAAAATGGTTCAAATGGCTCTGAGCACTATGCGACTTAACTTCTGAGGTCATCAGTCGCTTAGAACTTAGAACTAATTAAACCTAACTAACCTAAGGACATCACACACATCCATGCCAGAGGCAGGATTCGAACCTGCGACCCTAGCGGTACCTTGGTTCCAGACTGTAGCGCCTAGAACCGCACGGCCACTCCGGCCGGCCGAGGGGTTTTGGACCACTGTGATGCGGGGACGGAGCCTCTCCGTCGTTTCTAGGTCCCCGGTTAACATACAATACAATACAATACAAGCGAAATAACGACGCCAACATACAACGTTATTTACGGACTTCGTTGCCATGAAAAGTTGATTTTCACTGCTGCAACATCATCGACCTAGATCCTGTCGCATTGCAGCTACCCGATGTGCATGTTTTATTGCAAATCGAACATATAAACAAAATGGTTCAAATGGCTCTAAGCATTATGGGACTTGACATCTTAGGTCATGAGTTCCCTAGACTTGGAACTACTTAAACCAAACTAACCAAAGGACATCACACATATCCATGCCCGAGGCAGGATTCGAACCGTAGCAGCAGCGCGGTTCCGGACTGAAGCGTTTAGAACCGCTCGGCCACAGCGGCCGGTAAACATATAAACACGAAACCCCTAGAACGGTATTTCATGAAACGTTACTTTGGTGTGTTATTTCTGCCAGAGCACTTGATCGGTGCACAGGACAGAGGTAGGTAGCTCTTTAATTTTCGATGTTCAGGTATTTGGAAATTTTAATGCGTGTTAGAGAATGAAACATTAGTGCTATGATTGTGGAAGCTTCTACTTCCTTTTTACCACTTTTAACGGATACATGAACACGTTATGTTTTCTTTGTGCTCATCTATGGCAAAGTACCTTCCGAATTACGTGAGGATAGTTGGCCTCCTTGTACAACTAATATTAGGAATCAGCATTTCAATTTTCGTGTTCATGTATTAATATTATGATGACCAAGTGTGGAATAAATCACCACCTTGGCTTATTTAGAGGCCCAGTAACATTTTAGATTTGATTAATGTTAAAAAATAAAAAATCTAAGCGTCATTTTTAAATATATCTTCAATAACATTTTAGGTGAACTCCACATTTTTAGGATTGTATATAAATGTGAGTCAGAACAGGGAGAGTCTTTTGTCTGCTCATCAGTTCTTCCTGTTGGCATCTTCAGAATCTACCTATTACATATGTTCACAGTCTACAGATTCCGAAGTTTATGGATCAGAAGAGACAAAATCTAGGTGACATGGCCCCGCAGGCGTTGGCTGGGATAAATACTGGGGTAAACATCAGACAACGCCCGAAGGCCAATGCCTTGAACACATGGAAGTTGTGCAGGTGGGGGTAGGGGTGTGGGGTATACGGGCAGGCACCGTTTCTCTAATAAAACCCCTTTTTTTACCTTTAAAATTTTACAAATTTATTTTAAAATAGTGACTGAAATTTGATATCGTGAACAACAAGGTCCTCAATATAGTTCATTAATGAAAATTCCTGAAGTATTTTTATGGTTCAAAAAAACAGATCTCTGAATCAATTTACAATGCTTAAAACTCAAAATCCCTTTTTAAGCAAAGGAAGAAATATACAAATTGCATAATGCAAGGTTACATAAAAGATTCTAACGCCAAATGGCAATACCGAAATTTTCGTAGCTATGACCTGTGATCTCAAAGGCAATAAAATCTTGATCACAAAAATTTTTAATTAAAACAACTTAAATGCAATAAAATCCGATTACTATCAACATACACTCAAAACCCATAGCCTCTAGGATGCGCAATGTATCACAAATATTTTCTTTCCTTTTAGACACCTTACACCATAAACATCGTTACATGTGATGCATACTGCCACCAACGAATTATGACTAGCATAAATGTTATAATTAACCAGGTATGTGGAAACTTTTCCTTTCAAGATCAGAAACACAAATCAACTCTCAAGCTTAGTGGTTACCTCCGTTAAAAAAATATACAATACATATCTTTTGATTTCGTCGTGGTCATGCGCTGTTGTGCACCGTGCTGTCCTTCAGGATCACATGCATCACTGGAAAGATTGTCCACGATGTACAAAACGTTAACAGGGCGCAACCAACTTACATAAATTGCATACTAGGATTATACGTCTATGTGGATGCGGCTCGCAGTTCTTGAAACGGGCGAGGTAGTAGATGTGGTACTACTAAACACTTCGACTATACCGCACCGCACCAAACAGCAGTACGGTGGGGTAGACGAGAGACAAACCAACAACGGTTCAAATGGCTCTAAGCACTATGGGACTTAACATCTGAGGTCATCATTCCCCTAGACTTAGAACTACTTAAACCTAACTAACCTAAGGACATCACACACATCCATGGCCGAGGCAGGATTCGAACCAGCGACCGTAGCAGCCGCGTGGTTCCGGACTGAAGCGCCTAGAACCGCTCGACCATAGCGGCTGGCCGACAACGGTTGTAAGGCAACCTCAGTAAGGTAGAAACAAAATATTTGGGACTTTAAACTCTTGGGAGGGCCACACCAAACCAGAATGACGTCCCAAGCTAAATTATGAAAATACTATCGGCGATTTCGCCACGACAAGTAGAACCGTAATATACCGTAAAAAGTGAACTGCACTTAACACGATTTACGAGCGTCCGACTGAAAAGCTCCACAGTCAATCTTTCCCTTACTACAAACAGTACCTCCAAAGTTCACTTGTGGACACTTCCAGAGTGTCAATTACTCGTTATAACTGCAGGTAAGTTTAATACACTGGGGACCGACTAAGTTTTCTTAATAAGACAAGCAATGATTCGGTCCTTCACTTGGATCCACCTTCGATCCAAAACAGTCATTTACTTTAAAGCAGCTAAATAGATGACAATGCCGATATCAACGCCCTCCTCCTAAGTAGCGCTCTAGCTGGAGACTGCAGTACTGAAGCGAAGCTGACACCACTCAAGTCGGATATACGTGCCACCAACGCGAACCTTTTAGAATTCTTAAGTTCACCTCATACACCAAACTTGCTGTAATTCTTCGTTAGAATCCAAGGGCAGAACCAAAACAAAATCACTTCTCAGCCGTTGAATGACCACACGATCATCGCCATCGGGACAACACCGGCCCTCCACACCGGGGTCTTCGAGCCCACGGCGTTCCGTCCCCTGCCGATTGCTTCCACGGGGCCCACCGACCAAGCCTCCTTGCCCTACGACACCGGCGTCGCTCCTCACTCACAGTCCAGCGCTAACTTCTCTTAACCCTCGTCTCCCTCGTTCTGCCCGCCTCGCGGCGCGTGGGAAGCCAACGCGCCAAAGATAAGTGGCGACCAGAGACTCCAATCCGATCTCGATATTGACATCGCGGCGATTACTGAGAAGGCGGGTGGTTAAAAAAAAATTAAATAGCGAGCGTTACCGGCTCACTAGGGAACATGTTTCTAACCCGCTTCAGCTCCCTTGGTGCTCCAGTGCCACCCAAAGAAATACTCTAACATAAAAACAAAACAAAAAACGACGCGTTACGAAGGCATTATCCGACTGGGACCGAAATCGCTAGATGTGACGTACTTTTACAGACAAAAAACAATGATAGCAATTTCAGGATACTTCATACAAGAGAAAAGCGCTTCACAAATTGGGCAAGTCAGTTATTCGTTGATCCATCTCTGGCCTTTATGAAAGCTGTTATTCGACTCGGCATTGATTGTCAGAGTTGTTGAATGTCCTCCTGAGGGATACTGTGCCAAATTCTGTACAATTGGCGCGCTAAATCGTCCAAATCCCGAGCTGATTAGAGGGCCCTGCCCATAATGCTCCAAAAGTTCTCAGTTGGGAGAGACCGAGTGACCTTGCTGGTCAAGGCAAAGTTTGCAAGCATGAAGGGAAGCAGTGGAAACTCTCGCACTTTGTGGGTGAACATGATCTTGCTGAACTGTAAGTGCTGGACGGCTTGCCCTGAAGGGCACCTAAACGGAACATAGAACATCAATAACATACAATGTGCTGTGGATGACAACCAAAGGGGTCCTGCCGTGACATGAAATGGCACCCCAGACCACCACTCCTGTCTGTACAGCCGTGTCCAGATACATCTTCGCTGGTCATCGGGGCCTGGAATATCATTGACTGGAGTAGAATTGTCTTCACTGATGAGTCCCACTTCCAACTGAGTCCTGACGACCAGCGAAGGCATTTCTGGAGATGCCCCAGACAGCAGTGGGATACCAGCCTGACTTTGGCCTGACCTATGGCCCAACAACTAGGAGTGATGGTCTGGGATGTCATTTCTTTCCATAAGACCCCTTTGGTTGTCATCCACAGCACTGTTACAGCACATTGGTACACAGATGATGTTCTACACCCTATTCTGGTACCCTTCATGGCAAGCCATACTGGGCTTACATTTCAGCAATATAATTTCTGCAGCATGCGATGAGAGTTTCTACTACTTTTCTCCATGCTTACCAAACCCTACCTTGGCCAGCAAGTTCGCTAGATCTCTCCCCAATTGAGAACCTTTGGAGCATTATGGGCAAGAGCCTCCAGCCATCTCGGATTTTGACGATCTAAAGCGCCAGTTGGACAGAATTTGGTGCAATATCCCTCAGTAGGATATCCAACAACTCTGACAATCAATGCCAAGCCGAATAACGGCTTGCACTATGGCCAGAGGTGGAACAAAGTGTTACTGACTTACTTAATTGGTTAAGCTCTTTCTCTGGAATAAATCATCCAATTTTTCTGAAATTGTAATCACTTGTTTGTCTGTACATGTTTCGCATCTACCAACTTCCATCCCTTTCAGATAATTTCTTTGTAATGCATCATTCTTTTTTGTGTTAGAATGTAGACCTGGCACAAAAAGGTGTACAGAATATACAAGGTAGTAGGAGGGAGATGACGGCGATGCTGCATTTTCATATCAAATTGATATGCAAATTAATTAAATTGATCAATTAACTACCTTGCACCATGCCCAAGCTCACCCCTGGATTACGTCATGTGTTTTCATCACCCTGCACGTGGGTCCCCACACCCTCACCTCTCCCCACCCCTCCGCCTCACCCTCCCACCCCACTGGTGGGAATATCGACTTTTAGCAGGAATTTTTTTGTCCCAGTTTTGTGCTGATGCCCTACCCCATACTCACCTGGCAACTGATGAGAAATTGAAAGTGGTGATGCCCTTTACAGCACTCAAACCCTGGTCCCCCTCAGTGGAGAGCCCAAGTGCACCCCTAACACTATTGTCCCACCAGCATCGCTCTGGAACTGGAGGGAAATTAAAAGTGGCAGTGCCCTCTGTGGGATTTGAACCTTGGTCCTTCTGGAAGGAAAGCACAAGTGCACCCACAAAAACATGGAAACTGCACTGATGCAGGAAATGAATATCAGGTTAGTGTACTTTGTTTATTTTGATGGGGAAACAGGTAAAGACCGGCCATATTAACGTTTTTAGTAATACAGATCGGCCCTACTTACACAACTATTATCTTAGTGCTACACAAGGACTGTCTAAAATCGCAATACAGCTCAAGAATTAGCGATGCCATACAACTAGAGTAGTGGGACAAAGTTTGTTGTGCCACATTTTCTCAGTGCGGGAAGCCGACATCAGGGGCAGGTATGCACTCAGGGGCAAACCTGTTAAGTGCTTTTCCATCTCAGCCTATTGCTCTCCTTTGATTGACAGGTAGTTAACCTATTGTTCTGCTAAGTGGTTTTCCATCTCACTGCACTTATCCAATTGTCCCCCTCTATGCTACAGGTACACTTTCAGGTCTGAGTTAACCTACCGTTCTGTTAAGTGCTTTTCCATGTCACCCCCATTTCCTTTTGATTTTCAGGCACTTAACTTATTGCCTCCCCCCCCACCCCCCACTGCCTCCCCCAACCCTCACCTCCCCCCTCACTGCTACAGGTACACTTTCCGGTCTGAGTTATTGGATTAGGCCCCCCGCTCACTCTCATCAATTGGTATCACTACTTAATTAAATTCATCAGTTAATTAACCTCTCTGGTGGGAAAGTGCCATGCCCCCTGCTGGGAAGGCCAAATTCCATCAGTTCAACACAACCACTACTAACCTAAGAAAAAATGGTGGGAAGCTAGGTCACATTGACTACTTAATTAAATTGATCAATTAATAGATCCCCTTTCTGGTGGGAAAGTGCCACACCCCCCTCCCCAGCGAGAAGTTCAAATTTTGTCAGATTTTCGCGAGTGCCACGCCCAACTGGACTCGGGCTGAAATAGTTAAAGTGTCCACCACGATCCTCAACCGACAGCCACATCCCCTTACCAACCCATGTTAGCGGGCTAACGTGTGCTAACGCGTACTAACGTGCACAGCGCACGACCTCATCCAAGATGGCGGCTGTGACGTCAGTTGATGACGCAAGTGCCACACCAACCTGGCTGGACGTTCAAATTCCATCAGGACAATGTAGTCTCTACTAGCCTAAAAAATAGCATGAAAAAAGAGCACCTCCACTAACCTAAGTCATCCGACTGCCACCTCTTCCTAGGAATTGGCAGGGAAAAGACTCAGGTGATCAATCATTTGGAGGGTATTCGATTGCTTTGTATGGAATATTGTTCAAACATTTTAGACAATGTATGAATATATGGAAAGTGTATATTGTTTATTTATAAAAAAATTCAGTTTGTGAGGGTTGGACTTCTCTTGCTCATCAGTCTCTGCTGTTTGGAACCATCTACTTCTTGAAAGAAGCAATTATATGGGGTAAACATTTTGCATAATCTAATGTTCAGCGATGTGCTCTGGGTGTCTTAACCTAATGTTTGGTCCTTTGTTGGCACTTAAGCTGTTGTTCTCTTAATTGGTTTTCCATGTCAACTCCACCCCCATAAACTATTGTACTGCGTTTCACATAAAATTATTCTAATTAACTTAGTATTCTGCATTTAACTTGCTGTTATGCACCATGTCACCCTCTCACACACAGCCTCCCCTTAACTATTGTACCGCTGATATACCGTTGATGTACCGTTGATATAAAAAAATTATGCAAATGAATTAAATCGATATTCTTCACATGTGTGGCATAGTATTTTTTAATTCACAGCATCCTATTGGTCTTACAGTATTGTTCGTCTGAATGGGGGGCCCTTAATAGTTAGGTCTGATTCAAGAGATTGAGAAGATTCAGAGAACAACAACAAGATTCGTGATTGGTACATTTAACCATCGCGAGAGCGTTATAATTCTCATTGAAAGTTTGAAGTCCTATCGAAATACGTGTTCACCTAGGTACTGTGGCTGGTGCGATGACGCATAGCTGCGGTTCGGTCCATCACCTAAAGATGTTGCAATGCTTCCCGGGGCACATTACTAACAGGACAACCCGTCCGTCAGTGAATTTACCCGTCAAACTGCCGGTCTGGGAGCACCATCCGACATTGTTTTCTGCAGACAACGCTTTCAGAGGCTAAATTATTTTGCACAGATCGCTACTTTGCACTGACATTTAAAGCCGGGAAAAGTTGTTTACTGATGATCAAATTCATGCAAGACTCACAAGAATATTTAACAGTCTAACTACAATTAAATAATACAGTTCCTGCTGCAGTCTGACACCAAACGATGTATAGGTAATGTTTCCTCTGGAATGAATCTCAGCGCACATAATTTTCCACGTAAGAAATCTCTTGCGGTTATCGATGTCCTTAATCCTCACGATAGGACACACACTCATTTTCTCTGCTCATGCCACAACACAAGCCACAGTAACATTAAACCGCAATAGATACACATTTTTTTACACAAACAGTGCAGTTATCTTTTATATCTGTACAGCGCCCGAAAAAATTATGGTATACATACACTCACACATGCTATATGTCTCGATTCTCCTCGGTCCTATGAAATTATCTGACAAAGTCGTTGAATCAGAGCTTCTGGAAGGTGCTGCCAACATTCTCTCAAACACGTGTTATGAAGTACAGGCGTCTGGAACTGTGTGTGTGCGGACGTAATGCTTTGGAAGACATCACCGACGCGGATTGATTTACTATAATTAACATCACTACCGATAGAGCAACAAGGAAAATGCTATGGTCCGCTTGGGGGTTTCGATGAGGTGGACGTATTTTACAGCCGTATTCCCCATCTTGTTTGTACACTATATCATGTCCAGTTGAACACTTTCATTGCTATAATGTGCAACTGTTCACGAATGAAGCCTATAACCAATTACGTTCGTGAGTACTTCCCACAAACGTATGTCGGAATATAAGCCACGGTACCTTCACGTTCAAGCAGCAGTATAACATTTCCGACTCTCAATCATATGTGTATGAAAAAAATTATGATACATCTACACTTGCATCAGCAGGGTGTTGTTTTTGCGCAGTAAAAAAGCCTCCCGCCATTACCTGTTTGTCAATGAATAAAGGATGTAATTACAATTTGAAAAAGCCCTAGAGTATTTTTGGTTTATCCATTTCACCACTTCCACGAAACCCATCCAAGTCGACGTTTGTGTCAGTGCTTTCCATGTATAGCTTCCACCACACACACAATTTTCCGCCTCACTGAGAAATCATTGTGAGTGCGAAATATACTAAAGTACGTTCATTAGGAGGTAATTTTCACCGGCAGAGCAGGTGGGTGGAGAAACCGCAAAACTGTTTGTCTAAGCGTATTTTTAAGTGCATGTTGCTAAGCGCCGTACCAGTTTAACACTTTGAAATAGGAGTTAATCTTATATGACGGATATGTTGTTTCAACTGGCAAAACGGAGTTTGTTACGAAAAACAAAAGAGCCTGTTACAGTGTCATACAAAGATTTTGTTTATTACGTGTGCGAGAAATGGTGATACAGCCCTGTTTATGTCCTACAACGTGTGTGTGGGAGCTCAATTTTCAAAAAAAGGAATACCATGTTATGCAAAGAACGCTTTATTACAAGCGTGCAACAGACTCGTGTGTGTCTCTTTCAACACACTAGCTGTATCTAACTGAATAATCACCATGATTGCCCGCATCTCGTGGTCGTGCGGTAGCGTTCTCGCTTCCCACGCTCAGGTTCCCGGGTTCGATTCCCGGCGGGGTCAGGGATTTTCTCTGCCTCGTGATGGCTGGGTGTTGTGTGCTGTCCTTAGGTTAGTTAGGTTTAAGTAGTTCTAAGTTCTAGGGGACTGATGACCATAGATGTTAAGTCCCATAGTGCTCAGAGCCATTTTGAATCACCATGATTCCATCGTACTTCAATTTTTCAACTTCAAGTGTGTCCTAGATGTCTGTGAATAAGGTAATGCTGTAGTTCTGAGGAGCGATGGTGAGTGTAGTGTGCAAAGTATGGTCATGCTTTAGTTATCGTTATTAAAGATGTAAAGGGAGGGGGGGGGGGAGTGACTGCGCGACTCAACTTGTTCAACAACAGAGCTGTAGCCGCGCATTAGAAGGAATGTTCCATAGCTCTTACTTCCTTAATATGTTACGAAAGTTAACCTTGAGAACTACGGATTCAGGGGAAAAGAGAACGTTACTGCTTACAGCGTGGTTGAGCTGGTGAAATCAAGAAATGCGTTTAATGTGCTCTTGGATATTTATATGAAAACTGATAGAGTCGTCGCCACGTGAACGCTTTTGATTATTACATTTTCCCCACACAACTTGTACCATTACTAAGTGATATATATTTTACTTGCCACCTGACGCATTTCAAAGTATGAGCCACGCTTTAAGCACTATGACTCATAAGGGATGCTGAATGGTGGCCCATCATTGTGGCGTCACGCTTTCATCACTTTAGTTTAAGCTTTACAGCAACGTCATTCTCTCTTTTCTGAGTCCTGTAGCGGTTAATTTTTTCATAAAACGAAGGAGGCGTGACTATGAAGCAGAATGCGGATTGGGGAATAGCAGAAATTTGTATTATTTACCTGACGTAAAGCACTTAAAGAACTGGGCAGTTACTTTGCTTCGAATTCATTCAAACAAAGGCAAATATTAACAGCAGTGAAATTCGGAAATATATTGTCATAAGTTTAAAAAAATTATCATGTCTTTGAAATCAGTGAACTATACTTTCACGCTAACGGCAATTCTAAAATAATTGTTGGCGCCCAACAGCGGCAGACAAATACGTAGCTACAGCTGCAGGAAAAACTCCACAACCATCTGGACGTACACAGTGCTCGCAGACCGGCACCGATATGTCCAGCATAGTCAGACAGGCGTAGACCTGTCCAGGGCGCTCAGACAAGCTTTCACGTACTGGAGGGGTAGAATGCTGCGTTCCTATTGGCTTTCTGAGGGAGGTGGTGGGTTGATAGGGCAGAGGGTATATAAAGACCATTCTGTCCTCAGTTGTCCTCATTCTTTCGTCAACCACCGTAGTGTGAAGTCGATCGTCTTGTTCCTGCTCCTGTGCGCCAGTTTGCTCCTTTCTTGTGTACGTGTTACCAGTTTAGGTACAAAAAATGGAACGTTCAGCAGCGGTATCAAGCACCGTTTGTAGTGCCAATGGCTGCAAACGGCAGAGACCGTTAGAGCATGATGAACTACCTGGTGAGTATAGATAAAAAAAAAGTTCAAATGTGTGTGAAATCTTATGGGACTTGACTGCTAAGGTCATCAGTCCCTAAGCTTACACACTACTTAACCTAAATTATCCTAAGGACAAACACGCACATCCATGCCCGACGGAGGACTCGAACCTCCACCGGGGCCAGTCGCACAGTCCATGACTGCAGCGCCTAGACCGCTTGGCTAATCCCGCGCGGCGTATAGATTCAGATCGATGACTCTAACTTTTCTCTTCCACTAAGTATTTCGTAGTATTGAATACATTTCTTCTTGTTATTGTTTCAGCGCAATCTACCAACATCAAAAGGCGGGTGATAAGAACCCTGTCGTGCAACAGCAGAATCAGTGGCAGCCGCTGCTCCATCAGCAGCAGCAGCAGCAGCAGCAGCATTGTAAGTATATATTCCATCTTTACACTACTGGTGTGACCAGCGAGTCTGTAGATGATTTCGAGAGAGATCAAAATCGATGATGATAACTTTTTTCCCCCGCTAAGAATTTTGCATTGAATACGTGTCTTATTGTTTCAGCATATATGCAGTGGGTAATTGATGAGGCTGAGAGGCAACAGCAGCAGCAAAGGCAGCAACAGCAGTGCCTGCAGCTGCACCACCACCAGCAGCAGATGCAACAACAACAACAACTACTACTCTGGCTGCAGCAGCAACTGCAACAACATCAATGGCTGCAGCAGCAGCAGCAGCAGTGGCATGAACTGCAGCTGCAACAGCAATATCACAGTAAGCAGTATATGTGTAACTCATTGTATATGTAATGTACTGTGACCAATGAGTCTGACGTTGCTTTGGATCTTTTAGAGGGAGCGAAATCGGTAAAACCTTTTCACTAATAATTTCGTGTTCCTGCAGCATATGCCTAGTTTCTTTCTAAAAAAAATTCATCGTTTACGTAATATGTTGTAGCTGGCGTTGTAGTTGTACATAATTTCGAGTATCAAAAAAACGATAAAACGTTCTTCTTTTCTTTCACTGTGGATTTCGTATAGTACTGTGTATATGTAATTAATATACATCGTATGTGTAATGTGGGGTATATTCTTTGTTGCAGATGATTTCCTGACATACGAAGAAGGGGGACAGGAAGGGGTATGTGCTGGAGATATCCGGGTGTCATTGCAGATCCGATGTACGTATACATTCTGAAAAAAAATAAGTGTAAATATTTTGCTTCCCATAGTTTCCGTGTGTATGTTTTGTTATTATTAGATCATTATGTTTCAGGTGATATATGGGGACTGAATCGATGGGCCCTCCCCAATTCAGGCGAAGGTGAAATGCCACAGTGGGTGGAGGAGGAGGGAGACCGTCGTCGTGTGGAGATGAGGGAGATGTCAAGGAGCCACAGTGAAACAGGTAATATATATATATATATATATAAAATGGAAGGAAACATTCCACGTGGGAAAAATTATATATAAAAAAAAAACAAAGATGAGGTGACTTACCGAACAAAAGCGCTGGCAGGTCGATAGACACACAAACAAACACAAAAACACACACACAAAATTCAAGCTTTCGCAACAAACTGTTGCCTCATCAGGAAAGAGGGAAGGAGAGGGGAAGACGAAAGGAAGTGGGTTTTAAGGGAGATGGTAAGGAGTCATTCCAATCCCGGGAGCGGAAAGACTTACCTTAGGGGGAAAAAAGGACAGGTATACACTCGCACACACGCACATATCCATCCACACATACAGACACAAGCAGACATATTTAAATATGTCTGCTTGTGTCTGTATGTGTGGATGGATATGTGCGTGTGTGCGAGTGTATACCTGTCCTTTTTTCCCCCTAAGGTAAGTCTTTCCGCTCCCGGGATTGGAATGACTCCTTACCCTCTCCCTTAAAACCCACTTCCTTTCGTCTTCCCCTCTCCTTCCCTCTTTCCTGATGAGGCAACAGTTTGTTGCGAAAGCTTGAATTTTGTGTGTGTGTTTTTGTGTTTGTTTGTGTGTGTATCGACCTGCCAGCGCTTCTGTTCGGTAAGTCACCTCATCTTTGTTTTTTTATATATATATATATATATATATATATATATATATATATATATATATGACACACACACCACTCTGCTTACAAATAATCAGCATCGTTTCTCTCCTTGCAGTAGCAGTGACAGCCGGCGATGTCTAGAACGTTGTATTTAATTTTTATTCATTATTCTACAGCGGTCGAGTCAGGGGAACGATTCCCGCAATACGTCGTGGCTCAATACCCGAGGTGGTGAAGACTACAGCATCCAAACGAGATCCTGTGAGGCGCGCTTCGCCGGCAAGAGCGCCGCTAGTCGCCTCGCGGGGAGCAGCCCCCGCCGCCTCAGCTGGCACAGCATCGCTCTGGCGTCCACGGGCCGCCCTCCCACAGCGGCTCGATTTCCGGACATCTCCTCCCGCACCATCGCATGAGGTATGGCGCACACCCATATCCACGTAGCCAACACCATCAAATAGTTCTAGTATTAGTAACAGACAACAACATCCTGTGGCTAGTGGCAGTTCTCTCCCCTGCCCTTTTAGTGAAGGACATCAGGTCAGTGACGCCGTACCGTAGTTGCAGTACTCCGTGATTGCCGACACCTTTGAGCAGCGAATCTCGTTCACTACGATTGAAAACCCGGCAGGAGGGTACCTCGATCCTGTTGGATTTCTAAGCGCATGCCTTCCTGTCGTGGAAACAGAGCTCCTTTAGGTAGTCAATGATCCGCGGTATCCCACCATTAACCTGGACATCCATATACATGTCTATGATCTGGTAAATGGAGGGTCTAGCTGTATCAAGCTCCCTAAGGCATGCATTAATGTCGAAAATACAAAGGATCAGGCTTGTTTTGCATGGTCAATCCTGGCTTGTGAGAGAAATTACACAGAAAATCCCAATATGGTAGATACTTGGACATCCGTAAGTGTTATAACTTTGATGGTATAGAGTTCCCCATCAAGATCCAGGACATACATAAGTTTGAGGCACAGAATACCGGCATATCGGTTCATGTTTATGGCCTGGAGAAGAAGAAAAGTCAGATGAACAAGACAAGCATACAGTCGTCGGCCCCCTCCATTTCTCAAAATCTGCAGGTGACCGAGAGCTGCATGTAAACATGCTGCTCTTCTCTGAAGGTGATAGTTATCACTATGTCTGGATCAAAGACATGCCCGACTCCTTGCCTCCCAACTATCAACTAATCATCATGTAAAACATCTTTGTGTAAGGTGTCTGCATTATTTTTCATCTGAAGACCTATTAGCGATACATCTACTAGGTTGTGCTTCCAAGGACCCAGTATGTGTGATTATGCCTACGGAGGAAAATAACTTTATTAAATTTCAAAATGCTCACCACCAGCAACGCTGTCCTTTTGTAGTGTACGCCAACTTTGAATGTTTGCTGGCTCCTATTACTCGTAGTGAAGGGAACACCTTAGCCTCACATAAAACTTCACACAAAAACACTTACCTTATGCGGCTGCATTCCGAGTTGTATGTGGATATGATCCTAAACTGAATGGCTACCAGTCTTATGTCGGGAACGACCTGGCGGTTTGACTTCTCACTGAGCTTGAAAAACTTTCACGGGAAGTTGATAATCTCTGCAGCACCAAATTTCCCATGACCAAATCAAAGGAAGATGATGAATTGTATGAAAAGCCGGCTAATTGTCATATTTGTTGGCTAGCCGTAGATAGAAAATCGGAAACTCCTCGTAGGGACCACTTTCATCTTGCAGGTAAGTTCTGCGGTGCAGCTCACAACGCATCCAATTTGAGGTACCATTTACTTAGACATATACCCATTTTCTTCCACAATTTTAAGTGGGTATGCCGTTCACTTTCTAGTTGAGCACTTGACTGATTTCGGTTTGGAGAAAGATCAGTGTCCTACCTGAGAGCATTGAGAAGTATATTTCATTCTCCAAACAAATGACGCCAAGAATTACGCTCTGCTTCCTTGATAAGCTACATTTTATGCAGGCACCACTACAGAAAATTGTTGAGACTCCACCTCGGGGAGATATGCACATCACTCAAGCTGCATTTCCCAAAGAGGAAAAGTTTCAACTTGCGACTAGGAAGGGTGTTTTCCCATATGAGTATGTGGATATAATGGCGAAACTCAATGAAACCAGACTACCCGGCATAACTGCATTCTCCAGCAACCTCACAGGTTGCAGAGTATGAGCATGCCATGAATTTCTGGGGGGGGGGGGGGGGGGGGGGGGGGAATTCAGTATTTCCACTTTAGGAGAGGCTGCACGGCTTTACGTGGACACAGACATGCACTTGCTTGCGGACGTTTTCAAGAAGTTCCAGAGTCTATGTATGACCACATATTCTCTGGATCCTGCCTTTTCTTACGCGGCATCTGGGTTGTCTTGGGACGCAATGCTCAAGAAAACAAAGTGCACCATAGAATTATTGACTGATCCTGACATGCTTCTTTTCTTTGAGCAAGGGATCCGTGGGGGACTTTGCCAATGTGTCCATAGGCACGCAAAAGCAAATAACCCACGGATAGGTGACAGGTTCAACACATCCCTTGATTCAAGTTATATATTATATCTCGATGTGAATAACTTATATGGGCACAACATGCAGCAATTACTGGCGAGTTTCGATGGCTGTCCAAGGTGTTAGGTGGAAACATCGTGGGGGGTATGGCAGCTGATTCTGATGTAGGGTATGTGGTAGAGGCAGAACTCCCATACCCTATTAGTTTGCATGATGGGAATACCGTTTTGTCACTGTGTCCAGAGCACCTACTTCTGTGTGGAGATTCCACACCAAAACTGATGACAATGCTGGGGGATAAGCAGAGGTATATTATTCCTTATCGTAACCTCCAGCAATGCCTCAGCTTGGGTATGGAGCTGGTTAAAATCTCCCAGGCTATCCCCTTCAACCAGTACCCCTGGTTGAAGGAGTATACAGGGTGTTACAAAAAGGTATGGCCAAACTTTCAGGAAACATTCCTCACACACAAAGAAAGAAAATATGTTATGTGGACATGTGTCCGGAAACGCTTACTTTCCATGTTAGAGCTCATTTTATTGCTTCTCTTCAAATCACATTAATCATGGAATGGAAACACACAGCAACAGAACGTACCAGCGTGACTTCAAACACTTTGTTACAGGAAATGTTCAAAATGTCCTCCGTTAGTGAGGATACATGCATCCAACCTCCGTCGCATGGTATCCCTGATGTGCTGATGTAGCCCTGGAGAATGGCGTATTGTATCAGAGCCGTGCACAATACGAGCACGAAGAGTCTCTACATTTGGTACAGGGGTTGCGTAGACAAGAGCTTTCAAATGCCCCCATAAATGAAAGTCAAGAGGGTTGAGGTCAGGAGAGCGTGGAGGCCATGGAATTGGTCCGCCTCTACCAAACCATCGGTCACCGAATCTGTTGATGAGAAGCGTACGAACACTTCGACTGAAATGTGCAGGAGCTCCATCGTGCATGAACCACATGTTGTGTCGTACTTGTAAAGGCACATGTTCTACCAGCACAGGTAGAGTATCCCGTATGAAATCATGATAACGTGCTCCATTGAGCGTAGGTGGAAGAAACTAAATGAGGTCTACCATGGAAATTAAGCGTTTCCAGACACATGTCCACGTAACATCTTTTCTTTATTTGTGTGTGAGGAATGTTTCCTGAAAGTTTGGCCGTACCTTTTTGTAACACCCTGTATTGATTTGAATACGAAACAGAGAGCTTCTGCGACGTGTGACTTTGAGAAAGATTTTTATAAATTAATGAATAATTCAATTTTTGGTGAAACTATGGAAAATTTGAGGGGGCGACGTGAAATTTTTGTTAGAACCGAATGGGATGGTCGTTATGGCGTATGAAAATGCATTGCCAGACCTAATTTTAAGTGGGTCACTATATTCAATAAGAATTTTGTTGCTGTGGAGATGGCAAAGACTGCAGTTGAGTTTACGAAACCTATCTATGTGGGGATGTGCATACTAGACCTATCCAAACTTTACATGTACCGCTTTCATTATGAGTTTACGAAAACTCATTTTGCAGATCCTAAATTATTTTATATGGATACAGATAGCTTCATCTATTGGGTGAATAACTGTGATCCATATGAAGTTATCAGGTGCCATGGTAATGAATTCGATACTTCCTCATATGCAGCTGATAATCCTTACGGTCTCATGAAGGATGAGTCGAATGGATTGCCGATTGTGGAGTTTGTAGGTCTTCGGTCAAAAATGTATGTATATCCCACACTGGAAGGTGCCACCCAGAAGCTGGCTAAGGGTGTGCGTCACATGGTATCGAGAGTTCTATCTATCGAAGACTATATGCAATGCCTGCGTGGAGGTGTTCGCGGTACTGCACCGCAGCCACCGCTTATGGTATGGCATACCAGTATTCAATCGATAGCACACGAGGTGTACACTGTGCTACAGTCTAAAATCGGTCTTTCGCCTCATGACAATAAAAGGGTCTTTTGTGATGGGATTGAAACTCACACTACTCACTTGTAGCGAGAGAAGGGTTGGGGCACTCCGATTCAGAGAGAGAGAGAGGGGGGGGGGGAGAGGGACACACACACACACACACACACACACACACAGAGAGAGAGAGAGAGAGAGAGAGAGAGAGAGAGAGAGAGAGAGAGAGAGAGAGAGAGAGAGTGTGTGTCTGCAGAGTAGTAGTATGACGCTTTTATCATGTGTAAATATTGGATGAGTGTGTTGTGTGGTGTGTATCGGTCTGAGTGCTTCTGTGTGTGTCTGAGTGTGCGAATGACTGTGGGAGCCTGTGTGTAGGAAATAAGTGTGTGTGTCTATGTAAATATATCTCCATTAGTACAAATTAATATGCCAAGGAAAAAAATATCATAAAAACGAAAAATAATTAAAAACTGAAAAAAACTCTCAAGAAAAAAAAGTCTATGTAAATATATTTGATTCTTATTATTAATTAATTGATATGGGAAGAGAGAGGAAAAACCAAGTTTTCACACTTCATACATGCGTGTGTGTGTGTGTGTGTGTGTGTGTGTGTGTGTGTGTGTGTTTGTGTGTCTGGTTATAGATTAGATTTTAGTTTGTAAGTTTAACCTGCGCTAGCCATCCAGTCAGAACTTGTTTTAAGTGTGTGTGTTTCAGCCAATTGAATTGTTTATATAATGTTCACTTGCTTGTGGTATTGGAAAATGTTTAGAGACACCCACTTCAGAAATATACCTTCACTTGCTTGTGGTAGTGGAAAATGTTTAGAGCTACCTACTTCAAAGAAATACGTTCACTTGCTTGTGGTAGTGGAAAGTGTTTAGAGCCACCCACTTCAAAGAAATACGTTCATCTTTACCTAAAAGTCTTTTCTGTTTCGGGTGGAACTTCACTAGTGATAGTATTTAGCCTGTAAGATAGTGTAATTAGTTTGTAGTAGTACCTCTGCATTAGTTGTAAACTGATATAATGTAAAATCTGAATCATGTACCTGTAAACTGATATATTATGTAAATCTGAATCATGCATCTGTAAACAGCAGAGTGTTGATATTACTCAAAAAAAATGTAAATCTGAATCACGTATCTGCAAAATGATATAATGTAAATCTGAATCACGTATCTGTAAACTTATATTTCGCAAGCAGTGTTAAATCTGAGATTAGTAATAATAAATTCACTTATTTTATTATAAAAATGCCGAATGCTATTATTTCAAACCTCAGTCATCATTCTTTTGATTAAACTGATAAATGTATTTCTGTACAATGGGCGGTTACATCCGCACTGCACAGCACAGATCTATAGGGCATGTGGCTTTAAACACTATTTCACCGAAAGTTGTGAATTTATCATAATGTATTTCGGTACAATGGGCGGTTACATCCACACTGCAACGCACTGGTCTACAAGACTTGCTGCATTTAACACAGACACAATTTAAGAGAATTGATTGCTGTTACACTGGACGCGCAGCTACATGACGTACCGCCTTGTGCACACATTTTCAGAGGCTCCCCTGCAGGCGAAGGGCGAGGAATGTGATAGCGCGCCTACCAATAGCACAGGTTGCGCTACTCCCCAGGTGACAGCGCGCAAAGGCTGGGGTAAAGTTGCAGTGGAAAGCATGTATAGATGGATGCAGGTGTAGCATCACCGATAAACTTACTTGCTAAGGACGTAGGTGTCGAAATGAAAAAAAGTATACAAGTATTGTGAGGGACGAAAAAATTAATTATTTCTAATCCAACTCAAAAGTAATTTTACATTCTCATAAGCAGATACAACAGCACTTATTTGATAAATGTTCTTCAGTTGATTGAGTGCAGGACAGTCAAAGAATTCCAGGTTTTGAATAGCTGCAAACTTGAATATTCGCCTCAGCCACGTGATTTTCCCCGTGCCTTGGACGTAAGTAATTGTGTCTGTCCGGCCATCATTGTGGCATCACGCATTCGAGTCATAGTGCTTAAAGCGTGGCTCCTACTTTGACATACGTCATGTGGCAAGTAAAATATATATCACTTGGTAATGGTACAAGTTGTGTGGGGAACATGTAATAATCAAAAGCGTTCACGTGGCGACGACTCTTTATCAGTTTTCATATAAATATCCAAGAGCACATTAAACGCATTTCTTGATTTCACCAGCTCAACCACGCTGTAAGCAGTAACCTTCTCTTTTCCTCTGAATCCGCAGTTCTCAAGGTTAACTTTCGTAACATATTAAGAAAGTAAGAGCTATGGAACATTCCTTCTAATGCGCGGCTACAGCTCTGTTGTTGAACAAGTGGAGTCGCGCAGTCACTCCCCCCTCCCTTTACATCTTTAATAACGATAACTAAAGCATGACCATACTTTGCACACTACAATCACTACCGCTCCTCTGAACTACGGCGGTTTCACCACCCACCCGCTCTGCCGGTGAAAATTACCTCCTAATGAACGTACTTTAGTATATTTCGCACTCACAATGATTTCTCAGTGAGGGGGAAAATTGTGTGTGTGGTGGAAGCTATACATGGAAAGCACTGACACAAACGTCGACTTGAATGTGAAGGTACTGTGGCTAATGTTCCCACATACCTTTGTGGGAAGTAGTCGAACTACTATTCACGTAAAAACAAAAACAAAAAAAGATTGCGTATGTCTCTTCGTATTGGAAGGATAGACTGGACATGGTGAATTGTGATTTCAACGCACTGAAAAGTACATATGAACGTAAGTGGTGATAGATTCATTTCGTAAACAGTTGCACAATATAGCAATGCAAGTGTTCAACTGGACGTGTTACAGTGTGCAGACAGGACAGGGAATACGGCTATAACAATACACGCCCCTCATCGGCACCCCCAAGCGTAACCTAGCATTTTCCTTGTTGCTCTAACGTTAGTGATGTTAATTACAGTACACCAACCCGCGCCGGTGATGTATGTAAAGCATTACGTCCGCTGGTGCGGTATTCAATTATCACACACAGTTCCAGACGCCTGTCCTTCATAACACGTGTTTGAGAGAACCTTTGCAAGACCTTCCAGAAGCGCTGATTCAATGACTTTGTCAGATAATTTCATAGGACTAGGAGAATCGAGACATATAGCATGTGTGGGTGTATGTATACCATAATTTTTTCGGGCATTGTACAGATATAAAAGATAACTGCACTGTTCGTGTAAAAAAAATATGTGTATGTATTGCAGTTTAATGTTGCTGTGGCTTGTGTTGTGGCATGAGCAGAGAAAATGAGTGTGTGTTCTATCGTGAGGGACGTGAGGATTAAGGACATCGATAACCGCAAGAGATTTCTTACGTGGAAAATTATGTGCACTGAGATTCGTTCCAGAGGAAACATTACGTGTACATCGATTGGTGTCAGACTGCAGCAGCAATTGTAATATTTAATTGTAGTTAGACTGTTAGATATTCTTGTGAGTCTTGTATGAATCTGAGTATCGGTAGACAATTTTGCAGGGTTTAACTGTCAGTGTAATGTAGCGATCTGTGCAAAATAATTTAGCCTGTGAAAGCTTTGTCTGCAGAAAACAATGGCGGATGGTGCTCCCAGACCGATTGTTTGATGGGTAAATTCACTGACGGACAGGTTGTCCTGTTGGTAATGTGCCCTGGGAAGCATTGCAACATCTCTAGGTGATGGACCGAGCCGCAGCTATGCGTCAACGCACCAGCCACAGTACCTAGGTGAAAACCTATTTCAATAGGAATTTTCCAAGTGGAAAGTATGAAAGAAGTGAGCACCCCATCCTTGCAGAGCCCAAACTGTCGCGTCGCAACTTTGCTGGGGGCGGCAGTGCACTCGGACCCCGGTGTCAGCAACGTGTGTGGGGCGGCGGGACGTGTTTATTATTCGTGATCTTCTGTTTAAACTATATTCCATCCACATATATACACTGCTAGCCACCAAGCGGTGTGTGGTGGAGGGTACTATTCGTACCAAAGTTTTATTCCCTCCTTCTGTTCCACTCACGGCTCGCGCGAAGGAAAAACGTCTGTCTGAACGCCTCAGTACAAGCTCCTGTTTCCCTTATCTTTGAACAGCGATCATTGCGCGATATGAAAGTTGGTCGTACTAATATACCCTCTACATCCTCGGCGAAGATAGGATTTGGAATTTAGTGAGCAGCCCCTTCCGTTTAGAGCGTTGTCTATCTGCAAGTGTGTCCCACTTCAAACTTTCAATGAGATTTGTAACGCTCTCGCTATGGTTAAATGTACCAATCACGAATCTTGCCGTTCTTCTCTGAACCTTCTCAATCTCTTGAATCAGACCTAACTATTAAGGGTCCCCCATGCAAATGAACAATACTCTAAGACCAATAGGATGCCGTGAATTAAAAAAAAAAAATCTACACCTACATGTGAAGAATATCGATTTAATTAATGTGCATGAATTTTTAATATCAACATGGTATTAGCAGTACAATAGTTAAGGTGAGGCTGTGTGTGAATGGGCGACATGGAGCAGAACAGCAATTTAAGTGCAGAACACAAAGTCAATTTGAATAATTTTTGATGTGAAATGTAATACAATAGTTTAAGGGGTTGGGGGTGACATGGAAAACCACTTAAGTGCCGACAAAGGATCAAACATTAGGTTAAGACACCCAGAGTACAGTGCCGAACATTAGTTTATGCAAAATGTTTGCCCCATGTAATCGCTTGCCCGCATCTCGTGGTCGTGCGGTAGCATTCTCACTTCCCACGCCCGGGTTCCCGGGTTCGATTCCCGGCGGGGTCAGGGATTTTCTCTGCCTCGTGATGGCTGGGTGTTGTGTGATGTCCTTAGGTTAGTTACGTTTAAGCAGTTCTAAGTTCTAGGGGACTGATGACCATAGATGTTAAGTCCCATAGTGCTCAGAGCCAATTGAACCATTTGTAATTGCTTCTTGAAAGAACTACATGTTTCCAAACAGTAGAGAATGATGAGCAAGAGAAATCCAACCCCCACAAACTGAATTTTTTATAAATAAACAATATACACTTTCCATATATTCATACATTGTCTACATTTTTTAAACAATATTCAATACAGAACAACGGAATACCCTCCAAATGAGTGATCAACTGAGTCTTTTCCTTGCCAATTCCTAGGAAGAGATGGTGGTCAGATGAATTAGGTTAGTGGAGGTGCTCTTTTTTCACGCCATTTTTTTAGGTTAGTAGAGGTTGCATTGTCCTGATGGAATTTGAACTTCCAGCCAGGTGGGTGTGGCGCTTGCGTCATCAACTGACGTCACAGCCGCCATCGTGGATGAGGTTGTGCACTGTTCACGTTATGACACCTCATTACGCGTTAGTACACGTTAGCCCGCCATCATGGGTTGGTAAGGGGACGTGGCGGTCGGTTGAGGATCATGGTGGAGACTTTAACTATTTCAGTCCAAGTTCAGGTGGGCGTGTCACTCACGAAAATCTGACAAAATTTGAACTTCTCCCCGGGGAGGGGGCATGGGACTTCCCCACCATGAAGTTAATTAATTGATCAATTTAATTAAGTAGTTAATGTTACCTATCTTCCCGCCATTTTTTCGGAGGTTCGTAGAGTTTGCGTTGTCCTGATGGAATCTGAACATCCCACCATGGAGGCATAGCACTTTTCCACCAGAGAGGTTAATTAATTGGTCAATTTAATTAAGTAGTCAATGAAATTGATGATAGTGTGAGGGGGGCCTATTCCAATAACTCAGACCTGAAAGTGTACTTGTAGCAGTGAAGGGGAGAGGGTTAGGGGCAGGGGTGGGTGGGGTAGCAATAGGTTAAGTGCCTGTCAATCAAAAGGAAGTGGGGGTGACATGGAAAAGCACGTGCATCCTCCTCGATGAACGATCACAGACTGCCAAAAATTAGAGGCCCTCTTACCTCCCCTCATCTCTCCCCCTCCCTCCCTCCCTCCCTCCCTCCCTCCCTCCCTCCCACCCTCCACATACAGGGGAGACACAGGCTTTTTCAAATGGTCAACTGCCACCACCACACACCTCACAGTTTTTCTGTCGCATACCGCCTTCCAGCCTGTGGATGAGTGGCACCCGCCAGCCTTAAGGGGACGGTCCAGCATCGCGCCTTCACCAACACAAAAGGATGTAATGCCAGCTGAACAGTAGGAGGTAAATGGAGGACCATCCCAAGTGCAACTTGTTTGTTCGTTTAAAATATAGCGACTCAGCCCTGCCCCATGCGCCATGCCCTGGCCAGGGTGCAGCTACGTCGGTGACCACGCACACAGACTAGGCACCCGCCCCAACGCCTCCAATAGGCCTGCTGTTCTGTGATGGAGAACACTGTTATTTGATGTCAATGCATCTCTTATAATCAAGCATCTATTAAAAACGAAAACACAATCGTCATGATAATAAATGTCCTCTTTCCACGAAAATAGGCGCAGTACATTTTCTTTTAGTTATGAGCAAGGCAAATTATTTCGGGAATGACCTGACCCACCATTCTAAAATTTAGTACATTTTCTTTTTTGATGTGTCAACTTTGCAAAAATTTTATATTCACAATTTTACCAACCGATATTAAAACTACAAGTTTATTAAAAAAACACTTTTGTTTGGTTTCTGTGTTGGACTATATTACGTACAGCCTTTAATTCCAGCATTACCCCATAGTCGGATCTCGTCATTGCTTCCTTTGATTCGCATGGTGAAACGCTGAATCTGCCAACTGAAAACAATTGAAACATCACTAAAACTACACAGACCAATAAAATTTAGGTTTCATCTTTAAGCAGTATGTACAGAAACTAAGACTTCCTTGTAACTACTGCAGAAATCTGGAATTCAGTCATTAGACAGTCCAAACTTGTATTTCATACGTCCATGAAGCGTGTATATAAACGGACTTTATATAGACCACAGCCAAACAAGGATGCCCATGCCCGGGGCAAAGATGAGTCACGGCAAAGAAAAGGAAAAAACTATAGTGTTGTCAGATGTTTTCCTTTCAGAAAATGATTTAAAAGTCTGTATTATGCATGTCTGTAACGGGGTCGGAACTGGAACTTTTTTATAGCTATTAATACGCATGTGTGCTAGAGCTGTTGAACACGTTAAGTGCATGCTCGAAGCTGAACAGAAAATGGAAATGTGTGGACTAGAGGTCTGCATCTGACGTTTATGCTCGTTCGATTTGTTCATGCATGTAGTTTTGCGTTAAGCCCCTCGGATGTCAATGCAGCCACTTTTGACTGAGGGGGCAACCGCACCCGACTTCCATCACACTCGTTCGAGCGTCGCACGCTCGAATAGCCAGGTGATTGTTGTAGCACTCTGGTTGCCCTCAGCATTCGTTTTCTGGGTATGGGCTTCCCGACCCTGGGGTTCCTGACCTGAAGACTGGCAAACGCTGTCAGTCCTCTGCCACCGTAAGCTCTGGGCGAGCTTCACCGACCACCGTGTGGCGTGCCGGTGGAACGTTATGTATCACAGGGAATGGTGATCTTGGCTTCAGCACCCGGATCTATAAAAAGAAACCCTTAATCTCAATGTATGCTGCGTGCTGATGAGATGCATGGCTATTGAGGTGGAACAGTCGTTAGCGGGCGACCTCTGGGGAACCTGCCACAGCTCAGTCGTATAAGGCTTATGCAGGCAAGGACGCTCTTTCTGGGTGGACTTTCTTCCCCAGCTGCCCCTTGGAACACCATGAAGCCTGAATCTGGTGTTTCTACTCTCAGTGGTTCAGGTGGGCCGCTGGGCAGCATCAACATCTAAAATCCTAAGAGGCCTCATGTGGCTAGGCCACCTGGGTCATCTTTTATTGTCAACGACAGTAAGCATAGTAAGACACCACATCACGTGATGGATAACATTTTGGTTTTAATGAAACACGTAGACGGTTGTTTTCTAAAATTGTCGCAATCATATATATCCATAAAGCTCTCGAGTGACTTGCAGGACAATTCAAATCTATGGATGCAGACTAGTACTCTCCTGCTGGAGACTATGAGGCTCTCCAAGTACAGAAGCTATTGAATGCCAAGTTGCTTGGAGAATATCCCATCAACAGTGATTTGCACACTGGATTCAGTTGTGTTTAAGGTTTTGCCACATGCCACGTCGTTATGCATATGGATACAAAAGAACTGCAATAGGAATGTGAAAGTGCAAAGTCCAGACCATTATGAAAATGGTTGATGGGGAGCTCCAAAAATCAGCACAATTTATTTCGACATTCAACCTGCCAAAGCCGCCACAGTACATTGCACCAGGATTTCTCCACCTTAAGGTAAGACTGTATGTTCCAAACCCAATGCACTGCTTCAAGTGACACCTCTTTGGTCACACCACTGTGTGTGGTGACGGTCGGGTTACAAGTGGACGATGTGGTAGTCCTGCAGACAAACAGGGTTTTTAATACATTGCGCCACCCTGGGGTGTAAACTGCTCCTAGGCCATCTGTTTGAAGCAGGGATTGTCTTGTCTTCGCTGAAGAAAAGTAGATCCATGAAATTAAAGTCACACAACATGTCTCATACTCTGACACAAAGAAGGAATTGAAGGCCACTCTGCCACCAAGTTACGTCAGGTCATTTGCCTCAGCAGCCTGTCCAGAAGGACAGTATTTGCACCCATACTGCGACTGTCGAGCAAGGCACTTCTACCTGCGCCTGTAAATGCAGCTGCAAGTCTGCAGCACTGGTTCCGCAGCCTAGTCATCCTATTGCTGAAGCATAGAAAGTTGCCGAAAATAATGTCAGCATAGAAAGCAAACCGTCACGGCAGACATTGGATGAGATCCACCTGAATGTTTCTATTCCATCAGCCTTGCCACCGTCCCCAAAATCTAAGGTGGGGACGAAGGCCTAATGCTCAAAGCAGTCCACTCTACAGCCATCGGATCATGCGACCTTGGTGCTGTCAGATGGACCTGATGATGATCGTACCATCGCTTGTATGGGTGTCGACGTTTGCCTGAGGGAACCAGCGAGTTCCTCAAGTGCCCCCTTCCCCCCCTTCCCCCCCCCCCCCCCCCCACCTACCCCGCTCTGTTGCTGTCTCGCCACCACGGCGCAACGAGTAAACGAGAGGGAGAAAGACAGAATGAAACTTAACCATTAAAATAGCTTCCATGCTGCAGTAAAACATTAATGGGTTCGTGACACATATGGAGGAACTGAAACTGCTAGCACAATATCGCCCCCTGAGCTTGTGTTTGCAGGAAACCCATTTTAAAGCGTCTGATGTCCCTGTCATATTGGGCTATACGCTCTCCTGGAAGGATGATCTTTCTGGCGAAAGGGCCGATGGAGGGGTCAGTTTTTTTGTCAATAACGTCTGCTCTGCCCCCTAGCTGCTGACCTACAACGGCTGCAGCTAAGGTTCATATATGTCAGAGAATCGTTGTCTGCTCGGTACTTGTACTTCCACATGATACAATTGACTCTGTGTCTCTAACAGGTCTTATACAGCAACTCCTACTGAGAGACTTCAATGCCCATCATATATTATTGGGTTCAACCTCTGCTTTTCCTCAGGGTCAGGTATTGGAGAGTCTTATGACGCCTCAGGAACTGTGCATTCTCAACACAGGCACTCCAACTCATTTCTGTGCTACTACTGGATCGTTCTCACCCATCAACTTATCTTTCTGCTCTCCAGCCTTTGTGAACTCTGTTCAACGGAAAGTCACTGGCGACCTTCATTCCAGTGATCACTTCCCACTCTGTAGTCACCTACTGGATGGCACTCTCCCAGAAAGGACACAGCCACAATGGATGATCAGCAGAGCCAACTGGATGATGTTCATCCAGCTGGCTGTGTTTCAGTGCCATGACAGCATCCAGGAGTTGGTTGACCACATAACATAAGTAATCCACCATGCCGCTGACCTCTCCATCCCAAAGTCCCCTTCTCATCATTCTACGAGGCCCCCTGTGCCTTGATGAACAGATGAGCGCTGTACAGTCATCCAGGTCAGGCTTCCAGCTCTGCAACGGTCAAAGAGCCATCCAACGTCGGAAAACCTCGCAGCCTTTCGATCAGCGAGGCAAAGGTTCGATGAATCATCAAGGAGAGCAAGAAAATGTCACGGCTAATGTTCCTGGACTCCATCAACCGTTCCACCTGTTCTACTGCAATATGGGAAGCCATTAGGAGGATTCCAGGAAAGGCAGTCGGTTACCTAATAGTAGTGTTATTGATTCAAGGATGTCTCCAAGTAATAGCTGAATACATTGCACAGACAATAGCTAACCATTTTGCGCTGACTACTGCCAGTGACAGCCAAGATCCAACGTGGACCACGAGAGATGTTTTCGCCTACAATATCCTGAAGAGTGAGTGGTGGTGGAACATGCTTTAGAAAACGGACACCGTATTTCATTTGCTGAGACATCCGTTATTACGTGGACTACTTGTTTGTGGGACAGTGTTATAAAAGAAGCGACTGAGTTAAAAATTCCTGACGGTATGCTCAATAAAGACGGCGGCCTACAGCTAAGCACAGCTTGGAACACAGCCATCCGGAAGTTGAAGTGGGCACGGGAAGCTCGCCATGAAAACATTACCATATATGGTGCTCAAGCGAGCATCAATGACGTCACTATATAAGGACGGCAGCAGCAATCATTCGACAGTCACTTGACAATGGCCGAGGAGTACTCGGCCGAAAGCTTGTGGATTTTCAACCACTGGAAGCGGCTGGACACCCAATAAAATTTTTTTCAGAACATCAGTAGCTTCCAAAATTGCAGTGAATGTACCAGTTGAGGACATAATGAGCTGCTCTTTTAATTCGTCTGCAAAAATGGCTACCCCAGTCTAGTGTCTCGAACGATCACAAATATCGATATGCATCTCTGTCGTCTTCGATACACAATGACGTCATGCGTGACTTTACCATCATGCAGTAAGACTCACTCTGAATTTCCCGGCCATCTATTATACTTAACACGAGTGCATCTAGTCGCGCGCTGTAGGATTATGGCGCATGTATACGAGATGGAGAGCGCCAAAGCGAAACTTGATTAGAAATAACATATCCTGAGTACGAAAGACGGCGGTCGTAAGAGATTTTCGTTAGTGATTGATAAGGCTGTCGGCTACGTATGCTTTGGCAAGTGTTCTGCTCTCCTGTCTTACATATCCACCACCACACACCTGAAGACATATGTTTGCAGAACACGACAAAGTGTAAGTTGTGCAGCACTGGCAATTTCAATGAAAGCTGGAGTACATCTGCATCTTCATGGATACTCTGCAAATCACATTTAAATGCCTGGCAGAGGGTAATTAAAAAGGTGCGTAGAAACGTGTGTCAGAGACCTCCATCCATCTGCAGTAACATTGTGTGTAGGATCTTGTGCTTTATGTAGAGAGTTTATCAAATGTCGGTTCAGAATTGGGACACGTAGACGTGTCCAACATATTCCCTCATCCTGGGATGGTAGCAAGAAACACTGAAAGACAAGGCAATGAAATACGAACGAGTATGACGCCCAGTATTATTCATGGCATAGGTGTGAATGTGCGTGGATGTACAGCAGGTATATGGACAAATAGGAATCGGAAAATAAGTTATCTATCTAGTACTGCGCTCTTAGTTATCAAGATCAGGCACTGTGAAATATGGTACTCGTACAACACATTTTTCTGAGAAGAAAAAAAGTATGGGGAATTTATTAACAACTACAATTTGGATACATTATTGATATTTTTAGGAGTAAATACTCAGAATTATAATAAGATTTCATTTGACACTGACCAAGGCACTAACATATGCAAGGCAATACGATCCTTTCAGCATTATGCATGCATTACAAATGTTTTGAACACAGCCTGAAATACATATTGGGTGACGATTATTTGATAAATAGGCTTAAGGTTGTTTATTCCACAACTTGTTGTTGTTGTTGTTGTTGTGATCTTCAGTCCTGAGACTGCTTTGATGCAGCTCTCCATGCTACTCTATCCTACGCAAGCTTCTTCATCTCCCAGTACCTACTGCAACCTACATCCTTCTGAATCTGCTTAGTGTATTCATCTCTTGGTCTCCCTCTACGATATTTACCCTCTACGCTTCCCTCCAATACTAAATTGGTGATCCCTTGATGCCTCAGAACATGTCCTACCAACCGATCCCTTCTTCTAGTCAAGTCGTGCCACAAACTTCTCTTCTCCCTAATCCTATTCAATACCTCCTCATTAGTTATGTGATCTACTTTTCTAATCTTCAGCATTCTTCTGTAGCACCACATTTCGAAAGCTTCTATTCTCTTCTTGTCCAAACTAGTTATCGTCCATCTTTCACCTCCATACATGGCTACGCTCCATACAAATACTTTCAGAAACGACTTCCTGACACTTACATCTATACGATGTTAACAAATTTCTCCTCTTCAGAAACGCTTTCCTTGCCATTGAGAGTCTACATTTTATATCCTCTCTACTTCGACCATCATCACTTACTTTGCTCCCCAAATAGCAAAACTCCTTTACTACTTTAAGTGTTTCATTTCCTAATCTAATTCCCTCAGCATCACCTGACTTAATTCGACTACATTCCATTATCCTCGTTTTGCTTCTGTTGATGCTCATCTTATATCCTCCTTTCAAGACACTGTCCGTTCCGTTCAACTGCTCTTCCAACTCCTTTGCTGTCTCTGACAAATTTACAATGTCATCGGCGAATCTCAAAGTTTTTATTTCTTCTCCATGGATTTTAATACCTACTCCAAATTCTTCTTTTGTTTCCTTCACTGCTTGCTTAATATACAGATTGAATAACACCGGGGAGAGGCTACAACCCTGTCTCACTCCCTTCCCAACCACTGCTTCCCTTTCATGTCCCTCGGCTCTTAAACTGCCATCTGGTTTCTGTAAAAATTGTAAATGGCCTTTCGCTTCCTGTATTTTACCCATGCAACCTTCAGAATTTGAAAGAGAGTATTCCAGTCAACATTGTCAAAGGCTTTTTCTAAGTCTACAAATGCTAAAACCGTAGGTTTGCCTTTCCTTAATCTAGCTTCTAAGATAAGTCGTAGGGTCAGTATTGCCTCACGTGTTCCAATATTTCTACAAAATCCGAACTGATCTTCCGTGAGGTCGGCTTCTACCAGTTTTTCCATTCGTCTGTAAAGAATTCTCGTTATTATTTTGCAGCTGTGACTTATTAAACTGATTGTTTGGTAATTTGCACATCTGTCAGCACCTGCTTTCTTTGGGATTGGAGTTATCATATTCATCTTTAAGTCTGAGGGTATTTCGCCTGTCTCATACATCTTGCTCACCAGATGGTAGAGTTTCGTCAGGACTGGCTCTCCCAAGGCCGTCCGTAGTTCTACTGGAATGTTGTCTACTCCCGGGGCCTTGAGTCGACTCAGGTCTTTCAGTGCTCTGTCAAACTCTTCACACAGTATCGTATCTCCCATTTCATCTTCATCTACATCCTCTTCCATTTCCATAATATTGTCCTCAAGTACGTCGCCCTTGTATAGACCCTCTATATACTCCTTCCACCTTTCTGCTTTCCCTTCTTTGCTTAGAACTGGGTTTCCATCTGAGCTCTTGATATTCATACAAGAGGTTCTCTTTTCTCCAAAGGGCTCTTTAATTTTCCTGTAGGCAGTATCTATCTTACCCCTAGTGATATAAGCCTCTACATCCTTACATTTGTCCTCTAGCCATCCCCGCTTAGCCATTTTGCACTTCCTGTCGATATCATTTTTGAGACGTTTGTATTTCCTTTTTCCTGCTTCATTTACTGCATTTTTATATTTTCTCCTTTCATTAATTAAATTCAATATTTCTTCTGTTACACAAGGATTTCTACTAGCCCTCTTCTTTTTACCGACTTCATCCTCTACTGCCTTTACTACTTCATATCTCAAAGCTACCCATTCTTCTTCTACTGTATTTCTTTCCCCCATTCCTGTCAATGGTCCCCTTATGCTCTCCCTGAAACTCCGTACAACCTCTGGTTTAGTCAGTTTATCCAGGTCCCATCTCCTTAAATTCCCACCTTTTTGCAGTTTCTTCAGTTTTAATCTACAGTTCATAACCAATAGATTGAGGTCAGAGTCCACATCTGCCCCTGGAAATGTCTTACAATTTAAAACCTGGCTCCTAAATCTCTGTGTTACCATTATATAATCTATCTGATACCTTTTAGTATCTCCAGGGTTCTTCCATGTATACAACCTTCTTTCATGATTCTTAAACCAAGTATTAGCTATGATTAAGTTATGCTCTGCACAAAATTCTACCAGGCAGCTTCCTCTTTCATTTCTTAGCCCCAATCCATATTCACCTACTATGTTTCCTTCTCTCCCTTTTCCTACTGTTGAATTCCAGTCACCTATGACTATTAAATTTTCGTCTCCCTTCACTATCTGAATAATTTCTTTAATTTCATCATACATTTCATCAATTTCTTCATCATCTGCAGAGCTAGTTGGCATATAAACTTGTACTACTGTAGTAGGCATTGGCTTTGTGTCTATCTTGGCCACAATAATGCGTTCACTATGCTGTTTGTAGTAGCTTACCCGCACTCCTATTTTTTTATTCGTTATTAAACCTCCTCCTGCATTACCCCTATTTGATTTTGTATTTGCAACTCTGTATTCGCCTGATCAAATGTCTTGTTCCTCCTGCCAGCGAGCTTCACTAATTCCTACTATATCTAACTTTAACCTATCCATTTCCCTTTTTAAATTTTCTTACCTACCTGCTCGATTAAGGGATCTGACATTCCACACTCCGATCCGTAGAACACCAGTTTTCTTTCTCCTGATAACGACGTCCTCCTGAGTAGTCCCCCTTATGCTGCTAAAGATAGCGTCCGTTTCATTAAGAAACCGGTGACGTGAATTCTATGCAGACAAGCTTGATGCAAGAAACGTAGAGTAAGTACCAACTTGTTTAGAATGCTACAGTATGTGCTAAGGCACTATGAAAAAATTCTGGTACTGCTTCCAGAGAGAGGCATTTCTGAAAAACTTACTAGTTACGACAACAACACTATAAATGAATTCGTGGCATTGTAGAGCCATTTAAGGATGTAATAGGAATGCTGGAAAGCGAGAAGTTTAAAGCAGTACAGTTCGTTTTGTTTTGGGAGCACAAACTGAAAAGTCATTGTTATACAGGCCATGAGGATACAGATATACACACTTTTAAATCAGCAAATGAAAATTGCACTTAATTGCAAAACGGACGTTTCAGTGTTACCAATAATTTGGCAGTACAGTACAACGGTCTGATTATCATGTATTAACTGTAGATACTATGAGTGCGGAAACATCACTGTCCCCATCTTCCAAATGAGACAGTCGAAATTCCAACGTTGCACAGGACAGTAACAACTCTGTGATCGCCCTTCTGATTGATGGAAACTATATCGGTTTCTGACAGAGATGGAACGTTGAAGACTGTGCGCCAATTGTGTGATGAAATATCAGCTTTTGATAAGTTAGAACAAAATTATTACTTGTCAGTATTATCTTACTCCATTTTTGTTATATCTGTTAATATTTATTTGTGACCTTTGAGAGAATGTAAGGCACACTCGGCAGCCAAAAAACTGAAGTCTGTATTTTCGAAATGACTAGACTGTGGGCTACATCAGCATTGGGGCGAGACCAATAGTGAGCCACTCTGCATCGTTGCCATGCCAGATGTATCCAAGATGGCGGCATGCTGACTTGGCAACATCTCATGACGTCATCCAAGATGGCGGCCGTGACGCCATCCAAGATCCCAGATTTTGGCGGGAAGATAGGTTGTTGGGCAACTTACACCCTTCCCCCACAAGAATGGCAGGAAGTTCAAATTCCAACAGGATAATGCATCACACCACAGTTATCTCTACTATCCTAAGAAAAATCGTGGGAAGATAGGTCACTTTGGCTACCTCCACTAACCTCTTCCTAGGAACTGGCGCCAACTTTGAATGTAGGCTGTAAAGATAGTGCAATTGGGCTATCTCTACTAACCTTAGAAAATCGCAGGAAGATAGGTCACTTGGGATAGCTCCACTAACCTAAGTCACCCGACTGCCAGCTCTTCCTAGGGATTGGTGGGAAATGGACTCGGCCTGCACTGGGCTGCTGGAGAGAGGAAGGAGTATACTTTATTTGTTTTGTGACAATCTATTTAGGGATGGAGTGTATTTATCACAGTGATACAGAACACATGCTCTGACATGCCACAAAGCATACAGGCCTGCAAACTGCTCCTAGATAACTCATGTATAATGCTCTACACACGTGCTTGCTAGTTGTAAACTATCATAATAACACATTGCACAGCGTACAGACATGCAAAACATTCGTAAATAATGTAATACATTTACGTCCAGAGAGCCAAACAACACTTAAATTGTCAAAATAATAATCCATCTAAAAGACTCTGCAAACATGCTTGCTAATTGCCAACTGTCGAAATCATGCACCAGTCTTTATTTAAACAATTTCATGCAGTACAGCCACCCAGTGTGTTCACCACGAGGTCCAGACTCCAACTGACCTAGTAAACAGTACCACCACCAGAGGGCACTGTCATCCATTCCGTGACGTAATCCAAGATGGCGGCAAATAGTGTGTTCACCACGAGGTCTGGACCTCGTGCACAGTACCACCACCAGAGAGCATTGTCAGCCATTTCATGATGTAATCCAAGATGGTGGTCTAGAGAGGGAAAATGGCGCGAAAATGACTCAGCCTGCGCTAGGCCGCTGGAGAGAGCAAGGAAGGAGTGTACTTTATTTATTTTGGAACAATTTATTCAAGGATGGAGTATATTTATCACACTGATACAAAACACATGCTTGGGGTCATGTCACACAGCCCACAGACCTGTAAGCTACTCCTAAATAACGCTCTGCAGACACACAAACAACTCCTAATCTACCGAAATAATTTCAATACAGACTTGCAGACTGCTCCTAAATAATGCAGTACACTGATGTGTAGACACGCTCAGTACTCATTAAATGTCAAAATAGTGCATAGCGCAGCCTACAGAACTGCTTGTAAAATATTGCAACAGACATGCAAACAACATACACAGACTCCATCTGCCACCCCCTGTCCAGTAGACCGCACAGGAGGCTACGTGCAGCCCTGCAAAGTGACACAGCCGTCGGCTGTCAAACCACTCACAGATGCCCTCAAGCATGAGGTAGCGACATCCCTTTCATACTTGGTACCTGAGAAATTCCTCTCAAAATGCGTGTTCACCTAGGCAGCATTGCTGACGCGACTGGGTGGGGGAGCAGACGCTCCAGGTGTGTGTGCGCCGACACCGCCGTGGCTCTGAGCACCATGCGACCCAACCTCTGAGGTCATCAGTCGCCCATAACTTAGACCTAATTAAACCTAAGGACAGGACACACATCCATGCCCGAGGCAGGATTCGAACCTGCGACCGTAGCGGTCGCTCGGTTCCAGACTGCAGCGCCTAGGACACCGCCGTCAGCCACCACCAGACGCGACCCATTGCTCTCATGCCAGTGTAGGTGAAAGTTGTTTCTATTTTCGAGTATACAGTCAGTGTTATACTGACGTCACAGAACTCCAAGCCATGCTCACGCCAGTCTCATACGCGAGACACCTTTGGGCAGCATGTGTCTTTACCATTGATGGCAGAGTAGCACAGGTCGCATTGTTCCTAGTGCGACATGAGACGTGTGTAAGCGTGCTTAACTGCCCAACGTCACTAACACAATGCCGCAAAGTCCGAGCGCGTAGCTACAGACCATTGCAAGTGCATCTAACAAGGTTCTCAATCTTATACAGATGTTACATGACTACGTAAAAAATAAGAACCGAGTTGACCTCGTGGAAATTGTATAGTGCCCCAGAAGTAGTTACCCCTCACTTTCCTGGTGTCTCAGCTTGAATACACGGATATTCTTGCCCTAACAGAACCTGTTTACGAAAATAGCGCAGAATAACATCTACGAAAATAGCGCAGAATAACGTTGAATGCAGTCTTACTCGCAGACCTAATGTGGTTCTCCGTCCATCACGTGTTACCCTTCCTGCTTTCAACTCTCATGAATGTTCCCTCCGCTATGTAGAGGCTCCTATATCAAAGCACAAAGGATGTGAATGAATCGAGCATTATGAATGGCTCTTATCAATTCTACCCACCGTATTACTGATGCCGCTGGTATCAAAGGATGGTCCACCTTTTTTCCTTCTGCAGACGAGACTTTTGGATGTTATTTTACACAGATCGCCACATTGCACTGGCAATTAATTCTTAGAAATACCTTACAATTCGTCAAATATGGAAAGACTCTTACTCATTTACACTGCTCTCCCACCGAAGACAGGAGCTAGAATATTAGAACATGAAACCGACCTGCAACCCATCAATATATCACCGCATACCTTACATAACGTCAAACATGGAAAGACTCCTACTCAATTACACTGATCTCACACTGAGGACAGGGGCTTTAATCACCCCCGCACAGGTCACATGCGCTGCAGGCCGAACATGCACAGGTAGAATGTTTATCCTAAGCAATCGGTCATATATTTTATCCCTGTACTTACAACTAAATGTTACGATCGCAGTCTCAGTTGAACGATATTTGACAATGATCGAAGTATCGGAAATACACTCTCTAGAAAGCTGTGGCTCTGGAAATAGAAATATCAGTACCATTCTTATGCTATCACAGTACTCCACGCCAAATCCATACCTTCCTTACGACTGGACACAGTTATTTCCTTTGCACATGTCGGAACACAAACACATACTTTATAAACCAGATGCTGAAATTCAAACATATCACGCACCCCCTTCTACTAAGTATGATACTTCATCAATAACTGATCGCTGGTGATGTGTAATAATACTGATAGAAAACCAACCATGGGTCATGGATGGACATGTCTCATAAGTTTTTCTTGCAAGTGCTACCACCATGTCCTAGAAAGAGAGACGTAATCGGCCAGATGTTAAAAAAAACTCGATTCCAGCAACTACTGTATGTTACACTCACAAGTGGTCATGGTTCTGCAGGTCCACACAAGTATCCATGTTAAAAGCTTAACTGGCTTTATAAATCAAGGTACGACATTAGCTCTGAATGAGGTGGTTTTTCTATCTCGTCAAATACTGAGACGGTGATCGCTGGAGTGTATATTATCTGATCAGCACTCCAGTTACACGTAGCCCACGATGGAATCTCGTTATAAAATCGCTGAATTTTGTAAGTCATTTGGCTAAGGGACATTGTATGTAAGTAGTATTTGCGACTCCCTCACACCACCCCATTTCTATTGTACTTGTAATGTATTCTGACTCAATACTATATCAGAGGTTCTCCAACAAGTTACAGGCGATGACTGATTGAGAGGGAACACAAACAGTAGTCGTAGATGATGTGCTGATAGCAGTCGTGAGAATATGTACACTAGCTTTTCAGATCTCTAGTGTTACACTATCAGCTAGAAATGGTGTCCATTAGTTGCAATCAAGTCTTTCCATTCAGCCACATACTTGCGTTGGATCACACCCAAAAGTGAATCATATTTCTGCCACTCTCATATCTCAAAACGAGTCACCTTTCTCGAACCTGTCTGCTACAGTAGAATTCCAACGTGGTTTTAGTCAGCCCCCTATGCATCTTGCAACTGCTCCCGTTTCTACTGCTTTAACATGTGATTGTTCCAATTAAGTTCCAAACAAGTGAATCATATTTCTGGTATTCTCATAACTCGAAATCAGTCACCTTTCTCGAACCTGTCTGCTACAGTAAAATTCCAACCTGGTTTTAGTCAGCCCCATACACATCTTGCAACTGCTCCCATTTCTACTGCTTTAACATGTGATTGTTCCAGTTGAGTTGGAACTGAGCGGAAGTCAGAGAAAGACATATCCACCACTTTCTGCAACCCGTGTAGAAACAGGATGACTTGAGTTAGTGCAACAGGAGCATGTTTTAACCATTCATTTCAAATGCGGGCGTTGTGGTGTGCCTCCAAACTGGATACAGATACTAAAGTCTGAAGCAGATCTGCGCCCATTCACATCTATCTCCCCAACAATCTCTCATCGTTATTCTGTACCATCCAACAGAGAAAAATTAACGAACTATAAAAGCTCCACTAACTTCACCTTATATAGAACTCACCTAGATGCTGTTGCTAGCACAATGACGCATAGCTGTGATATGGGTCCAGTGTAGAGACAGAATTGTTGAGATGCTTCTCAGAACAGCATTACTAATGTGACACCCAGTCCATCATCGAATTTACCTGTCAAACTGCCGCTGTTGCTAATGCAGAATGATAGCAGCTACATTTTGCTAATTCTAGGCCAATAGGACAACTTTAAAACAAATTCAGTATTTTATAATTAAAACAACTGATTTTTAAAAAATTCAGTATATTTAATTAACTAAACAGAATTTATAACGTTAAGTAAATACCAATTTTTCACAATAACACAACTAAATACAATAAGCAATTGATTTCTAACTTCACTTACTTCATTTACAACACGATTTAATGCTATAACATGTATTAGTTAACAAAAGTAAGTTATTTTTAAAATTTCTAACTGTGAATGTAAGTAAATTAATTAAAATGTATTAGTTAACAAAAGTACATTATTTTAAACATTTTACATAGCGAAGGTAAGTGAATTAATTAAAATGTGTTAGTAAACAAAGAACATTATTTTTAAAAATCACATTGTGAGTGTGAGTAAATTAATTAAAATGTATTAGTTAACAAAAGTAAATTATTAGCTTACATGCTATGAAAAGTAAATTATATTTAAATTTTCAGTTTTTATTTTTTCTATCTTTCTTATAATGTTTCATAAATGTATATAAGCATGAAGTTAACACTATTATTTATTTTTTAAGTTTTTCATGCATTTATATAGAAGCAAATGTTAATAATTAAAAATTTTCAGTAAGTAATTATGTTGTGCATCATATGTAAGGTTTTTTTACCATACATAATTACATAAGCAAGTGTATCGTTTGGAATTTTATAATTAAAAGTAGCACAAAGTATCATATTTTTGTGTAGTTATAACATTTTTTCTATGTTTCATATTGATTACATAAGTTGGATAGTAAGTTATAAAACTAAATGGATTAAATATCTGATTTTAGTAAAGTAATTCATTTAAAATCAAGAAATGCATCATACACCTTTAAAAAATTATTTGGTGGATTAATAATCCACATTTATTGAGGAAGAACTGCATTTTTACTATGTTTAAATATATATTCTGTAGTTTAACATGATAAAATAATGATGAATCAACTAACTGATTATTTTTAAGATTTGTCTGAAATACAACAAAAACAAAATGAGGTATATCAAATTCTGTAGAGTTATAGTAATTTGTTATATCTAGTTCAAAATTGTTTTTACCAGATAATCCAGCAACTTCTTTTGTTTGAAGTTCATAAAAAGAAATAGGAATTTTCGAATTTTTATGAATATTTTCATGTTGTTCAAGTTCATAATTTGGTTCATATTTAACAACTTGTACACGTACTTCCATAGATTCTATAACTATATTACCATCTTTAGTGTATTTATTTCAACTCCAGCATCATTTTTATCAAACCAATGTAGAATTGCATCTCCAGAAGATGAAGTACATGTAAAAACTGCACTTAAGTTTCCTTCAAACTTAATTTCTTTATAATCTTTAAAAAAATCCACCAAGTAACGACAATAGACAAAGTACTTCATTTGTTTTACTATTTATTTTTCCTGTATTAAGAATATGTCCTTGTATATGTTTTTTGTCAAAACAGATGTAATTAGATGTAGTTAAACTGTTGATGAAAAAAAGGATATTCGATTCTAGATAATATATTATTTCCTTTATTATTGTTATAAAGTCAAACAATTTAGTTACTTAATTATCAATTATTTTCTTATTTCCCATCATAAGTTGGATACCATCATTTCACATGATACTAAAATTTATGTACAATTTTGCATAATTTGTATGAAGCCAACCATCACCAATTTAAATTTCAGTATCTTTGTTAGGGACATTTAAATTATTTTTAGTTTTCTCATTAACTGGAAATGAACAAAACTGATAACTTTCAATTTTATTCTTTATTGTTTTAGTAATTGGTTATTTATCAAGGAAAAAATTATTAAGATATTTCAAAAATAACTATTATAGTAGCACCATTAAAGTCAATTAAAAACAGAAAAATTCACAGGGTAATTTGGTTCATAAATTATTGGCCCTCCAAACTCTGCATTATGTTTAAATGAACCAATAATAATAGTTTCTTTATTAAATGATCATTATGTTTTGCATACATTCCATTAGCAAGATAAAAATTTATACTGATTAATTCTAAAGAAATTATTTTAGGAACATCTTTAGCTACAGCTTTAACACTAGCTTGAACAAATTGCTTATTAGCACCAAGTAAACTTCCAATACTATCTTCTATATCCATATACAATTTTACATCTCTTTCAATAACAATTCTGTTTAAAATTTCATCTGCTTTAATGTGTATATTGACTTTTTTAATGTATAACTTTTTTAAATTTTTAAACTATATTGACCTACAGGAGTTTTTCTTGTTTCTCCATCACAATAAAGTTTATTATTTTTTGTTGTAATATTTGGTGTTAAAAAGTTGAATAAAAACCAACTAATGAAATATTAGTATAATTTTCATGTATTGCAACAGTTTAAGTACAGATGATTAATCACTTAGTTGAAATAAACTACTCATTTACTACTGAAAAAATTATTAATAAATGAACAAAACATATTGGGAAACTAAAGTAATAATTCCATAAAACAAGTTAAAAAACAAACATGATAAACTTCTACCAAAGTCTATAAGATGTGCAATAATTGGACCAATAGGATGTGGTAAAGCAACGTAAATGATTGGTTGTTCTAAACTTTTTGAATAAACAATCAAATGTATAATTTTATTCCAATTCAACCATCCTGTAGCTAAAATGTAATAATCAAAGTGTCAAGAAATTATAAAACAATGCAAAAAATTGAAAATAAAATTTATAAACAAATTATTAGTTTTCTTGAAAAATATGTAGAAATTATTCCATTAGATGAATGTGAAGTTAATTTAGTTGTACTTCATGACTTTATTATAGAAAATCAAGATATTGTTAGAAATAATTTTTCTAGAGGTAGACACAAAGTTCTAGATTGCTTTTACTTAGCTCAACCTTATTCAAAAATACCAAAACACTTAGTTAAAGAGAGTTAAAATTATTTAAATATTTTATATGTAATGATACAAATTTAAATCATATTTACCATGAGTTTGTTGATGGAGATTTAAAGTTTGGCAATATTAAAGAATCGTCTAGTAAATGTTGAAATGAAGAATTTGGTTTTTTAACAATACATATATCTACAAAACCAAATGAACACAAGTTTAAAAATAAAATAAAAATTTCATAACAACATAAACATTAAACAGTAAGTTTAGCATAAACATAAATATAAATATAAACATAAACATAATTAATGTTTTTTCTTCATTATTAAATATTTGCAAAGTATGACGAAAAGATTGTTAAACAAGCTAAACAAAATACAAGGAAATTTTGAAACTAAAAAAACAATTTAAGTTTTGGAGAAAACAACCAAGAACAGAGTATGAGGAATATAAAAAGAAAGATCAACCTGTTATTGATGCTACTGAAAAAGTAAAACATGGTATTGTAAGTTTAGGTGATGTTTTAAAAGCAATTGAAGAAAATAGGAAGGTTGGAAAAAAATGATTCCATATCATCATATAGAAGATTTTGAAGATTTATCACCAATTATACAATTATAAAATTAACAGATTGGTCTGATGATATTCCATGGAAAATATGATAATACGTTAAGTGAAACAGAAATTTAAGGTAAATTTAATGAATACCATGAAGAAAAAGACGCTTGAGAAATATGCGCTACTACTTACACATTTTGCTGTCTACATGGAGTACTAAGAGTGTACATAGTTGGAAGTATATCTGCATTCCAAAAAGACATGGCCTCCCCTTGTAAGTTCTCCTGAAAAAATAGGTAAAGTTTTACTTAAAAAAATACACAGATAAAGCAATTAAATATATTTGGTTAAATGATGTTAGACAATTAATTGATAGATTAGCAGTAATTAAATGGTGAAGAACTAGTTGGAAATAATAATTATCATAATAAAAAAGTTACTATTGAACAAATATTAACAAATAAATTTAGTGATTTAGTTGATAATCCAAAAGAAATTCCATATTTAATTAGATTTTTTAATAATCTTCCACATATATTTTGGAAGAGTGACAAATAATGAAAAGGATTAGTAAATCCATTAGATGAATCTTGTAAAAAACATGATACTGATTACAGAGATAACAAAGATTTTATTTGGTGAAAAAGTTGCAGCAAGAGCTGTAGCAAGAGCTGTTAGAGGAATAATATATGGAAAAAGAAAATTAGGTATGGGAATTAATGTTGATGAAAATGGCTGGGGATTATAAAAATCTTTATAAAATTTTGAACTATATAAAAAATGTTTATACGTCTTTACAATTTGTACAGAAACCAGATGGCAGTTATAAGAGTCGAGGGACATGAAAGGGAAGCAGTGGTTGGGAAGGGAGTAAGACAGAGTTGTAGGCTCTCCCCGATGTTATTCAATCTGTATATTGAGCAAGCAGTAAAGGAAACAAAAGAAAAATTCGGAGTAGGTATTAAAATCCATGGAGAAGAAATAAAAACTTTGAGGTTTGCCGATGACATTGTAATTCTGTCAGAGACAGCAAAGGACTTGGAAGAGCAGTTGAACGGAATGTGTGGTGTCTTGAAGGGAGGATATAAGATGAACATCAACAAAAGCAAAACGAGGATAATGGAATGTAGTCGAATTAAGTCGGGTGATGCTGAGGGAATTAGATTAGGAAATGAGACACTTAAAGTAGTAAAGGAGTTTTGCTATTTCTTCACATCGGAAATCATGATACCCGTTATTATTCACAGCCAAAGAGAAAGACTGAATGTGGTGAAAACTCAAAAATTAGAAAGACAACTCCAAACAGTGAAAGTAAAGTTGTGTTCTCCTACAATTTCAAGTCCTTATCGAATATTGGAACCATACACGTTTGTCTGGCCTCTCAACAGATACCCCTCCGTTGTGGTTGTACCTACGGTACGGCTGTCTGTATCGCTGAGGCACGCAAGCCTCCCCACCAACGGCAAGGTCCATGGTTCATGGGGGGGAAACATGGACGGTAAATAGTGGTGCGACAGAAGAATGCTGAAGATTAGATGGGTAGATCACATAACTAATGAGGAAGTATTGAATAGGACTGGGGAGAAGAGAAGTTTGTGGCACAACTTGACCAGAAGAAGGGATCGGTTGGTAGGACATGTTCTGAGGCATCAAGGGATCACCAATTTAGTATTGGAGGGAAGCGTAGAGGGTAGAGGGAGACCAAGAGATGAATAAACTAAACAGATTCAGAAGGATGTAGGTTGCAGTAGGTACTGGGAGATGAAGAAGCTTGCACAAGATAGAGTAGCATGGAGAGCTGCATCAAACCAGTCTCAGGACTGAAGACCACAACAACATTTTCTTCAAATGTAAGTCGATTCATTTCTTCCAAGTCAAAATAAATTTTTCCATTTTCTTCAACTTCATGTTTTATACATTCAATAAATTGTGTATGACAATTTGGCCGTCTATAACTAACAGTTTTTCACAATTTCCATGTATATATTTTACATAATAACAAAATCCACTTGCTATATGTTTTGATACGTCATTGTATATGGTTTTTCTGGATTTGGTTCAAATTGTCTATATTTAAAAGTAAACTTTCAAAATCAGCATAAATAACAATTGCGACTTTTTGTGTATATTGATAATTTTTAAAATATTCACATTTTCCTTTATTTGGCACTTAAACTTGTAATGGTTTTTTGGTTAAACAATGTGGTGTATGATTATCTAACTTTACTATTAAAATGTTCTAAACATAAATGACAAATAAATTTTACTTATTCATCTTTGGTAATTTGACTTGATACAAGACTAGATAAATTTTTTATGTAACAATAGATTTACATGTTTTTCCTTTTTACGTTTTGTAACTTTTATTGTATACACTTGATATTCTTCACCGTCAAATAAATCGACATTAATCGATACATTAACTATATTTTCTATTTTTTGAATATGTTCAACTAATGCAGGGAATTCAATATTTTTTATAAAGAGCAAGATCAACATTTGTATATTTTGTTATTCTTTAAGAATGTTCATCTACAGGAAACAAAGCTGCTTTTATAGACAATAGAAAACTTTTTCATCATTATTTTTGACATTAATACAAGTTTTTTTATTTCTAAATTATCTGGTAAATCAATGTAAGACAATCCTTTTAGTGGAATATATTTATTAATTCGTAATTGCAAACCAATAATTCTTTTTAATGACCATCCTGATCTTGTGCTTGAAAATTAGATGTTTTTCTAAAATATCTCTTTTACCTTGTATAAATTTTTTGCTAAATTCTTTTTCTGCCAAAATAGTATAGTTTCGTGTCTGTTGTCCAAATTCTAGAATTTTTTAATTTATTTTGTTTGTTGTAGTTTATATTCACAATATAAATTGAAGTTAATCGTTAAACCATGATATACTTTCAAATAGTCTTTAAGAATTGAAAAAAAAATTTTTACTGCAGTTAAGAATTGATTAGGATCAAGTATATCTATACTATTTTCAAAATTTATAGTTTGTAATCAGTTTTCAAATGCTTTTTCATCTAAGTAATCTTTAAATATATTTCTATCTCTTGGTTTCAGTTTTACAGTTGTATTTGTTGTAATGGAAATATTCTTTTTAATGGTTTATCTTCGTTAGTTAGGAAAACATCATCAATATTATAATATGGTAACTTGTTCCAAAGCTTTTCACTTACTTCAGGTGTATAATTTCTAACAATATTTGTATGATTTTCGCTTACTTCAGGTATATAAATTTTAAGAATATTTGTATAATTTTTACTTACTTCATGTATATAATTTTTAACAATATTTGAATGATTTTCACTTACTTAAGGTGCATAAATTTTAATAATATTTCTATGATTTTCAGTAACTTCAGGTGTATACGTTTTAACCATATTTGTCTGATTGTCACTTACTTCAGGGATATTACTTCTAACGATACTTGAACAATTTCTAATAATAAATCTAATTAAATCAGCTTTATGTAAATTTGAATATGCACATAAATTTATTATTTGCAAAATTCACATTGAGTAGCAACTTAATATTGTTGTAGTTGTATTTCAGTAGCAATGTATGTTTCCATTTTGCTCATTCACATATTAATCCACAAAAAAATTCATTAAATTTAAAAAAAAAATATTTTTTAACAATAGGATAATTATTTAATAAATGGATAAGGTTATTATTTAATAGATAATTAATCCAAAAGGGAATTAGTATATCATTATGTTTAACAAACAATTAGTTTTTAAACAATTAGATTTTTAAAGTATTAGATTATTATTTAGTTTAACAAATAGTTAGTTTACTATTTAGTTTAACAATCAATTACTTTTTAAAGAATTTGTTTTAATGATTTACTTAAGTAATCAAAAAGTATTATTATTTAATAAATATTAAATCGTAAACTTAGAGCTTTTTTGTTCTTAATATATTCTAAGGTACACTTCTTACATTTATTATTATGTTTATCTTTATGTGAGGGATTATATAAAAACAATTTAAACCTTTAATTTCTTGACAACTTTTACATTTCATTGTAGATGTAGATGTGTCTTCATTTACAACTTCATTATTCATTGTAGCTGTAGATTTTTCTTCATTATTCATTGTTAATAATATTTTTGAATGTTCATCAACTGGATTTTGTCGTAAATGTTCCTTAAAATAATATTTAGCAACACGTTTTCCACATACACAAGGAATTCGATTTTTATTGTAATTTTTTACATGAAATTTATTTAGACATGTTCTAGATATAGTTCTATAACCATCTGTTGTATATATTTGTAAAGTAAAATTATCAATTGATATCTCTGTATTACAATATTTACAAAATTTAGATTTCACAGAAGACTCTTGTTGAACTTGATCCATTTAAGTATAAAAATATTTATTAAATTTGTGAAAAAGTAAATTTTTATACTTTATTAATTTTTACAATTTAAATATATAATTAATCAGCAGCTTCACCATAATATGCTGCTTCATCTTGAGCATCAAACAAGTCGAAAATATCAGTCATTCTAACTTTTTCTGGTAATTTATTTTTAATAATAGCTCTACAAAGTGGACAATTTTCTTTTTCTCTTAACCATTTATCAAAACATTTTTTTGAAAAATATGATTACTGCCTATTTTGACAAGTTGATCATTATTTTAATTATTTAAGCAAATAGGACAATCAGTATGTTTTTCAGATTGCTCAATTAGTTCATAAGTATCTTTTAGTTTAGTTTGCATTTCTTTTATGTTCTCCATTTGTAAGAAATAATTTTTACCAGATTTGTAAAAAATAAAAAAAGAATAATTTTCAATGAATTAGCTATAAGTTCAATATTACAATTTTTTAAAAATATGTTGAATACAAACTAGAAATTTATGTTTGTAAGTCTAATAAATTTTTTTCTATATACACTACTTTAATCAAGAAGCTCAACAATGCAGGCGTTTCTAAAGAAATTAAAAAAGTAATTGAGCTGGAGATAAATGTTTTATATAATATTGCGAACTGTGAATATTTCATTAAAAGATATGGAGAAAACATTTGTCTATACCTAATAATGACTTTAAAGTCATTTTATCAAATAGATTTTCTAAACTAATTGATGATTTTGATTTTGAAATAATTAAAAAGGATCTAATGAAATTGCATTATAAAGGAATGAAGAAAGTTAGAAATAAAGAATCTAATGATATAGAATTCACAATGTAAAATATTTGATGCCATTTACTTTTGTTACCTAATACATTTTAATTGTTTACTTAAATTCACAATGCGATTTTTAAAATAATGTACTTTTGTTAACTAATACATTTTAATTATTTACTTATGTTCACAATGTAAAATTTTAAAATAACTTTGCTGACTAATTTTTTTATTTATTTACTTATGTTCACAATGTAAAATTTTTAATATAATGTAGTTCTGTTAACTAATACATTTTAATTATTTACTTTAATTCATAATGTAATTTTTTTTAATATGTACTTTGTTAACTAATACATTTTAATTAATTTACTTATGTTCGAAATGTGATTTTTAAAAATAATTTACTTTTGTTAACTAATACATTTTAATTAATTTACTTATGTTCACAATGTGATTTTTAAACAATAATTTACTTTTTTAACTGGTGCATTTTAATTTATTTAATTACATACACAGTGTAAAATTTTAAAAAAAACTTACTTTTGTTAACCAATACATGTTATTGCGTTAAATCATGTTGTAAACGAAATAAATAGTTAGTAATCGACTGTTTATTGTATTTAGTTTTGTTCTTGTAAAAAACCGATATTTAGTTAACGTTATAAAATCCATTAAGTTAATTAAATATACTGATTTTTTAAAAACCAGTTGTTTTAATTATATAATTCTAAATTTAATTTTAAAGTTGTCCTATTGGCGTGGAACTGGCAAAATGTAACTACTAATGATCCTATTAAATATACAGGTTTTGATCCATTGCAGAGGGCATTTTAAAGTTATGTCACTCATACTACAGGAGGATGGCCATATCCTACAGACTATACTGTAAGTCGCAAGAGATGCTCCCTGTGACCCTGTGTTGTTGTTTGAAACAATATGTTCTAACACACTTTGCACACTCTCATACATTTTGTTTTTCTGCCACAACTTCGATGTCTATGTCAGGACATAAACTGACGTTGAGATGCTGTGATCCATAGCCTCTCGCAGAAAACTAGACGTTGAACGTTGTAAATCATATTGTTACTGTGGCTACCATAACACACCACAAACATTGGGTGATTTTAAATAAAAAAGAGTTACAACATAAGCAAACTGGAACATTTTTACAGCTTTGGCATAGGTTTCCAAACTACATTTAAACTCATCTGTCATAGTCATGGAATAGCTGATGGCTGTGTGTCCCCTTTCGCCTGATTTGTCATATTGCACTCATGTATGCGATTAGTGTTTTGGTGCTGTCCACCCACAAAACTCTTTCCCCAACTGAAACAAGCGGTATCAGTCAATCATTATGTGGTAACCAAGAGTATGCCAGTGCACGGATGGAGTGGAAAAGACACCATTGATGTACTCTAATAATAAGCATCACAGTTGATAGTACAAACAGTTTTAGCAATTTTACAGTAACTTCAACACCAGCCAATGATGTGACAACATGTTTCCCCAATTTTAGTATCATAGCTAAACGACCCCTTCTCCACTTTGCCAGTATCATTGCGAACATGGATAGATAGTTCTCAAACACATAAATCATCAGAGTATACCAGACAGCGCTCACCTCAAGCACAGAACTTAATTTATGATCTGTCTCTCTGTGTATTGGAGTCACAGAGCATTCTCGCTGTCTTAGGGTAAAATTAGAGAGTGAAAGACCCTCCTCACACTGTCACTGACCAGTCCGTCCCACAGCACTGTTAGCAAATTAATCTGCAACCGGCCAGAAGAAGACCGCTACACTCCATGTCACGTGAATGAATGGAGCTTTCCACGTCCTTACCCATCCAAGTGCATGCGTTTTCTCGAGATGTGCCCATGTCGAGGAGCTTAGCACTCCTTATCGATATATAGTAACAGATTTCAAAGTGGCAGGATGTAATAGCATACGGGTAAGAAGAACTACAAACAAATGATTTTTACGCGTGATGGAGCTCGAGATGGATGGAGTTCGGCACATTTTTATGTATATCAACCAAGCTATAAACTCTAAAGTATTGTTATAGAGTCTAGGATCGGTACCTGGAAGGTACTGGCAACATAAACACATGCACTTCTAAGGGTACAATGTTCTGCACTTAAAATGTTGTATAATGTTAGATCGTCTGCTTTTCTGACCTATCTGTCATATGGAGTGTAGCGCTGTTAATATTCCAATGTAAGAAACATATTTCAAGACCATGACATACATCATTCTTCCCGGTTTTTCTGCGATAAACTATGTTATCGAACCATAAAACGAAGAAACTACTTCCGTAAAACATTTGCTCTGTGTGATATGAGCGCAATATAGCTTTCTGGAGACGTATAGTGTCCACAGTTCACATCCGAACATTGGTTCAGAAATTATACAATGCCTGCATCGGGCCTATATAAAACGATCGTTAGTAGTGGGGGATACCTTCTACAAGGAAAGTGGTAAACACATAGCAGCAGTGTCCAACATTTGAAAATTACAAGTCATTCCGCCACTAACTCTGTAAACAGAACATCTGTCAGGCAAATGTGTACACAGGAATTGCAGTGCCTCACAAGCACCTATCGCTAACTTAGTTATGACACTGAATTCTCGATTTTACATCCAAGATGCGACAGGGGGGATGGAGTACATCGCATACATCAGTGTTCATTTAGAGGAATGTGTCAAGTTTCATCACACATGAGATGGAACTCCTTTAATGGCTGATAGGTTTACCACTAACGATCGCAAGTGGACAGTGCTTTAAACCACATACAGAACACGTGGCTGTATACGAGTAAAATGTAGGCTATGTCACATGACTGATTCATCCGGACTGAACAGTGGACCTGCAGCAATTTCTCCTTCTCTAGAATGTATCAGTGAACCATTAATTTGTATCTTATTACAGCTCCATCTCAACACTTAGCCAGGCTCCCAGGAACCAGTCCCCCCAATGGTGGACCAAACTTCAAACATAGAATATGTGTCCGGATGTAACGTATGGTTGGTCGACCCACGAAACCTATTGCAGACGTGATATATGTTGGATCCACCTCCAAACGTAGGTCCAGATATATAGTCTGTGGCAAATCCACATTCGATCACTAACTCAGATGTGGTATATTGTGGATCTACACCGAAATATGGGGAAATTAAGGAAGCACTTGCATATCTTCTGGTTCATGCCAAACAATTTGTACATGCGAATAAGTATATGGCAACAAGAGGAAATGGACGACAGCGCTCTCTGATGGTGGTACTGTGTACTTGGCCCAGACGTCGTGGTGAACACGTTGGTTGCCGCCATCTTGGATAACGGTACTTGCTTCATCAGCTGACGTCATGGCTGCCATCTTGGATTAAGTCACGGAATGGACGACAGCGCCCACTGCTGGTGGCACAGTGTGCTAGGTCAGTTGGAGTCCAGACCTCATGGTGAACACACTGGATGGCTGTACTGCATGAACTTTTTTAAATAAAGGCTGGTGCATGGTTTCGACAGTTGACGATTAGCAAGCATGTTTGCAGAGTCTTTTAGATGGATTATTATTTTGACAATTTACGAGTTCTTTGACTCTCTACACGTAAATGTATTGCATTATTTACGAATGTTTTGCATGTCTGTATGCTGTGAGCATTTGTGTGTAGAGCATTGTACAGGGTGACACATGGGAGACAGACGGTTTTTAATGAAATAATACACTCCTGGAAATTGAAATAAGAACACCGTGAATTCATCGTCCCAGGAAGGGGAAACTTTATTGACACATTCCTGGGGTCAGATACATCACATGATCACACTGACAGAACCACAGGCACATAGACACAGGCAACAGAGCATGCACAATGTCGGCACTAGTACAGTGTATATCCACCTTTCGCAACAATGCAGGCTGCTATTCTCCCATGGAGACGATCGTAGAGATGCTGGATGTAGTCCTGTGGAACGGCTTGCCATGCCATTTCCACCTGGCGCCTCAGTTGGACCAGCGTTTGTGCTTGACGTGCAGACCGCGTGAGACGACGCTTCATCCAGTCTGAAACATGCTCAATGGGGGACAGATTCGGAGATCTTGCTGGCCAGGGTAGTTGACTTACACCTTCTAGAGCACGTTGGGTGGCACGGGATACATGCGGACGTGCATTGTCCTATTGGAACAGCAAGTTCCCTTGCCGGTCTTGGAATGGTAGAACGATGGGTTCGATGACGGTTTGGATGTACCGTGCACTATTCAGTGTCCCCTCGACGATCACCAGTGGTGTACGGCCAGTGTAGGAGATCGCTCCCCACACCATGATGCCGGGTGTTGGCCCTGTGTGCCTCGGTCGTATGCAGTCCTGATTGTGGCGCTCACCTGCACGGCGCCAAACACGCATACGACCATCATTGGCACCAAGGCAGAAGCGACTCTCATCGCTGAAGACGACATGTCTCCATTCGTCCCTCCATTCACGCCTGTCGCGACACCACTGGAGGCGGGCTGCACGATGTTGGGGCGTGAGTGGAAGACGGCCTAACGGTGTGCGGGACCGTAGCCCAGCTTCATGGAGACGGTTGCGAATGGTCCTCGCCGATACCCCAGGAGCAACAGTGTCCCTAATTTGCTGGGAAGTGGCGGTGCGGTCCCCTACGGCACTGCGTAGGATCCTACGGTCTTGGCGTGCATCCGTGCGTCGCTGCGGTCCGGTCCCAGGTCGACGGGCACGTGCACCTTCCGCCGACCACTGGCGACAACATCGATGTACTGTGGAGACCTCACGCCCCACGTGTTGAGCAATTCGGCGGTACGTCCACCCGGCCTCCCGCATGCCCACTATACGCCCTCGCTCAAAGTCCGTCAACTGCACATACGGTTCACGTCCACGCTGTCGCGGCATGCTACCAGTGTTAAAGACTGCGATGGAGCTCCGTATGCCACGGCAAACTGGCTGACACTGACGGCGGCGGTGCACAAATGCTGCGCAGCTAGCGCCATTCGACGGCCAACACCGCGGTTCCTGGTGTGTCCGCTGTGCCGTGCGTGTGATCATTGCTTGTACAGCCCTCTCGCAGTGCCCGGAGCAAGTATGGTGGGTCTGACACACCGGTGTCAATGTGTTCTTTTTTCCATTTCCAGGAGTGTACTCAGCCAACTTTAAAATTAATGCATGTTTATTTACACAAAATCAAAGCTCATTATTCGCCATTTTAGTTAACAAAATATTTGTGAGAAATAATGTCGTCAAGGTGATGTCCATCATTTCGAATGCAGGACTCAAGTCTCTTCTGGAAATCCTCCATCACATGGATTAAAATCTCTGCAGGGATGGCAGCAATTTCTTAAATGATTGCATTGTTCAACTTGTCCAAATTTCGTGGTTTGTGGTTATAGACACAGTTTTTAAGGTACCCCCACAGAAAAAAGTCACATACTCACAAGTCGGGAGACCAGGGAGGCCAGGGAACATTGCCAAAACGTGAGATAATCCGGCAAGGAAACATGCATCTAAGAAGTGTCATTGAAGTATTTGTGGTGTGCGATGTTGCCCCACCGTTCTGGAACCAAACACGTTCTAAAGGGATTCATCATCTTCTTAGTTCTGGTTTCAAGAATGTTTCAAGCATATAAATGTAACGAATTGAATTAACATAAACTGTGGCCCCATTCTCTTCAAAAAGATAAGGTCCAATAATGCCAACAGAGCCAAGAGCACACCAGTCTAAGTGTAGAGGACGCTGGTGGATAAGGTGTGGATGCTCTGGAGCCCAGTAACGTAAGTGTTGCTTAATCACAGTCCCATTTAAATGAAAATGAGCTTCATCGCTCATCAATAAAATTTCATTTTCATTCGATCCCAAAATCACTTGCATTCTATAAGCGAAGTCTTCTCATACAGCAAAATCAGTTTCCTTAAGTTGTTGGACAATGAGCATTTTGTAGGAATGGAATTTTAATTCTTTATGCAAAATTCGTCTAAACGATTCACGATTGATTTGTTACTCAGTAGCATGACGTCTAGCTGACTGTCCTGGGCTTCTGACTGTACTTGCCTTACTCTTTCAACATTTTCTGGTGTCGTTACTCTGCGTCTCGGGCGAGGATCCTTCTTATCCAGTACGTTTCCAGTTGATCTGAAGTTTTCCACCCATCGATCGGTACAGCTCCTTGTCGACTGACATTAAACCGTGCACGAAACAATCGCTGCATAGCAATAACGGACTCACCACTTTTCTCGAAACTGTAATAGACAAACACTCGACATTGCAAGTCCCACTGCTCCATAGTGACTGAGTAAATGAAATGGCGTCTTGTGTGGGTCAGAACTATCCCCAACACGACCACCTCCCACCACTGCGTCCTCAGTACTACGCAGTTCAAAACTGTCCGTCTCCCATGTGTCACCCAGTGAGTTATTTAAGAGTAGTTTGCAGGTCTGTATGCTTTGTGGCATGTCAGAACGTGTGTTCTGTATCACTCTGATAAATATACTCCATCACTAAATAAATTGTTACAAAATAAATAAAGTACACTCCTTCATCTCTCCAGCAGCCCAGTGCAGGGTGAGTCCTTTTCCCAATCTATAGGAAGAGGTGGCAGTCGGGTGACTTAGGTTAGTGGAGGTATCCCAGGTGACCTATCTTCCCACGATTTTTCTTAGGTTAGTAGTGATAACTGTGGTGTGATTCATTATCCTGTTGGAATTTGAACTTCCCGCCATTCTTCTGAGGGAGGGGAGGAGAGAGGTGTTAGATTAGTGGAGGTTGTCCAATTATCCTATCTTCCCGCCAAAATCGGTCATCTTGGCTGATGTCACAGTTGCCATCTTGGATGACCTCATGCACTGTTGCCAAGTCTGCACGCTGCCATTTGGAATGACGTCATCGCCGCTATCTTGGATACATCTCGCAACAATGCAGAGTGGCTCAGAACCGGCCTTGCCCTAATACTTACTTCACACTCGATCTGCTGACGTGTTGATGAGTGATGAGTATTTAAACTGACTCCATAGTCGTGACAACGAACATCCGCTTGAGGGGTGAAAGAGTAACCATATTTTATTTCCCAAACTACCAAATCTAGCGAAAAAATGTTTCGTGTTCCAGCCTAAAATAGAATAGCAAAGAAATTTCATTGTGGTCTGGAATGCTATCTCGGATAGACGAAGTAAACTTGATCCAAAACGAGTTGATTCATTGAAATTATGCCAACAGGGAATAATTTGGAGTCAATTTTGTTGTTGTTGGTTTTCTGATTTGTTAGGTGGTCACGCTCACACATGTACATTTGAATAAATAAAGCAGATGGTGTTATGACAAACAACGTTACAAAAACTTGTAGTTACGTAGCTTCCCTGTGAAACCCCAAACTGTTTCCGAATTTTCGTTACTTCATAAATTGAACAGAACTGGGGATAAGAGAAATTTGTGGCACAACTTGACTAGAAGAAAGGATCGGTTGGTAGGACATGCTCTGAGGCATCAAGGGATCACCAATTTACTATTGAAGGGCAGCGTGGAGGGTAAAAATCGCAGAGGGAGACCAAGAGATGAATACACTAAGTAGATTCAGAAGGATGTAGGTTGCAGTAGGTACTGGGAGATGAAGAAGATTGCACAGGATAGAATAATATGGAGAGCTGCATCAAACCAGTCTCTGGACTGAAGACCACAACAACAACATTATCCACTGCTAAAGTATGGGAGAGATTTTTGAGATTTTTTTTACGTCTGCGATAACCGAAATGCTGCTAGCTTAGCGGAGCATCTGTTTTGCTGCTTGAGTGAATCTGAGTGTGATAGAAAACTTGTAGCTCAGACATACGACGGCTATGCTGTCGTGGCTGAGCAACAAAATGGGCTACAAGTTGTTAGAGGCAAATACCCATCTCTCTTCGTACATTGCTATGCTCATAAACTGAATTTCGTACTGAAACAGTCTGTTGAACGCATACAGGAATGCAAAATACTTTTTCAGGCAATTTCTGGTTTTGCCTCTTTTTTTCTTCACATCGTCTAAAATATCCAACGCCAGACGGTTGTATAACAGCAGATTAAGAGAACTAGTGGCGAACTATGAGGCTGGCCTCGAAGAACTTTTGAAGTCTATGAAACATGATACTAATGCGTGTGCCAAAGGCCTTTACATGACACTTTATCAGTTTAGTTTCAATTACTTACTTAATGTTTTTTCGTGTATACTTGCCAAGTAAGCAGCACTTTTCAAAATGCTACACGTAAAAACTTGGGTGTCGACCGTTGTTTGAAGGAAGTTGGCCAGTTTGACACTGTGCAGGAACTCCTCGGTAAATTTGAAGAAGTTTTGTCTAAACCCGGGTCAGAAGAAAGCGACAGTGAGCCTCGAAGAAAGAAGCCATGGGATGGCGTGCAGAGACACATCGTAAGTCTACCACGCTCTGTTTTGTGAACTTGTTGATAACGTCTCGCGGCAGTCGACTGATAGGTGTGCTGAATTGGATAATTTGGAATTTCTTTCACCTATGAATCATGAAAAGTAAAACCAATGTACAGATGACTTCCCTGAGGCTGCGTTTAATTCGTTGGAGGTATCCTACGGTGGACATTTTGATATCCCTCGACTAAGGACGGAACTACCTGTGATATATTCTTGACACGAGTTCCGAACCCAGCCAGTATTTAGACACAATCAACGTCTCACCTCCTGTAATTTCAGTGAAGCGGTACCTGCAGCATCATTATAACCTTTCCTGCAAACAATGCTTCGGCAGAAAGATAATTTTCGGCGCTAAAGAGAATCAAAACTAATCTTCGAAATGCACAGTCGTAAACCAAACTTTCTCACCTTCCATCGATTTCCATTGAGAAACGATTGCTCAAGTCCGAGGAGCAACAAGTGTCACTCTGCGACTCTGTGATTTAAAGTTTGCAACAAGAAGGATCACAATATCGACCTCAAATACAAATATAAATACCGGAAATTTTAATATTATCCTTATTTGTTCAGACGTGATAACAGATATTTTCTGGGTATCCGGTATCGTTCAGTAGGCCTAATCTTTACAAGGTTGTGCCTTGTACTTCAATAGACGGCATACTATATTATTCAGTGTAATATTAGCGCGTGATGCAACGCAATAACGGATAATCGTAAACAATAACATAATAACAATTACAATGACAATAATAATAAGTACAACAACAATATTGTTAGTTTTAACAATATCTTAAAAGCGATTGCAGTTGCGTCCCATACTTCTGCGTGGCGTCTCAGTGGCACAGCGGGTGTGCTCGCTATGCCAGCGCGGTCGGCCCCTCACGGGAGGTCTCGCATCCGGATGCAGTGAGCCGCTTTTCGCCTCCAGAGTTCGGCACACAGACACTATGTCCCGCTCACTACAGCCTGTCTTCGCCTGCTGACGTGTTGTTTCTAGAACCAGTCAGCAACGAAATGTTTCCTGTAGAAGAAGCAGTTGTTGCTGCTGCTGCAGTTGCTATGGAAAAAAACGCGATTTACTGAAGAGAAAACATTGGTGCCACCAAATAAATAGTTCTCGCTTAAGCTTAGGAGCTTTTTATTGCTTTCACAGGACACTTCGAGCAGATCCTGAGAAATTTTTCAGTTTCTGTCGTATGTCATTAACTTCATTCGATGAACTGCGTGCAACACTGAGACACTCCAGCTGGTGGACACCAACACGAGGAAGCATTTAACACTGGAAGAGAGGGTGGGTGCATTTTACTTTTAGGTGGATGCAAACCCAACTTCTTCATCGCAAAAACCTCGAAGATTTTGTTGGAATTGTAACAAGTTACTTGTCATAGATACACATACGAGGTGCGGCTAGAAAAAAACCGGACTGATGCTGGAAAAAACATTTATTTACAATCATTTACAATTTCATGTTATCTCCTTCAATTTACTCTCCTCCTCGATCTCTACACCGCTCCATACGAATTTTCCACTGTTCATAGCAATGCTGCAGATCATTTTCGGTAAGTCCATACATTACTTCCGTCGCTTTTTCTTTTACTGCTTCAACAGTCTCAAATCTAGTTCCTTTCAAAGCTGACTTGACTTTAGGGAAAAGAAAAAGGTCACAGGGGGCCAAATCAGGTGAGTAGGGTGGATGATCTAAGATGGAAATGTTGTGTTTTGCCAAAAACGTCTTCACTGACAACGCACTGTGAGCTGGGGCATTGTCTTGGTGAAGGATCCATGACTTTTTTCTCCACAAATCGTTCCGTTTTCTCCGTACTCGCTCACGTAGGGTAGCCAGGACACTAATGTAGTAATGCTGATTCACTGTTAGTCGCTCTGGTACCCAATCAATGTGCACAATCCCTTTGATGTCAAAAAAAACAATCATCATTGCCTTGAATTTCGATTTTGACATTCGTGCTTTTTTTTGTCGTGGAGAACCAGGAGTTTTCCAATGCATCGATTGGCGTTTAGTTTCGGGATCGTAAGTAAAAAACCGCGATTCATCGCAAGTAATAACATTTTGTAAGAAGGTGGGATCACTGTCAATGTTTTCCAGGATGTCAGAACAAATCATTCTTCGGCGTTCCTTCTGTTCAATTGTGAGACACTTTGGAACCATTTAGAACACACTTTGTTCATGTTGAAACTTTCATGAAGAATCTGCCTAACACTTTCCTTGTCAACTCCTGTTAACTCAGACACTGCTCTGATTGTTAAACGGCGATCTTGTCGAACAAGTTTACCGATTTTTTCAATGTTTGCATCGGTTTTTGCTGACAATGGTCTGCCAGTGCGAGTGTCATCACTGGTGTCTTCGCGGCCATCTTTAAATCGTTTAAACCACTCAAACACTTGTGTTCGCGATAAACAATCATCGCCGTACACTTGTTGTAACATTACAAACGTTTCACTTGCAGATTTTCCTAGTGTGAAACAAAATTTGATGTTAACACGCTGTTCTTTCTGTACACTCAACATTTCCGACGCACAGACAAAACATCAACTACTTAAAACAGACGCCACGGGCAGACTGAGTGCAGGAGGCAGATGAAACTCGAGCAGTAGGCGGAGCGAGAGTCACGTGACAGGCCACGCGACTTTCAGCCTTATTGCATTCGTTTTATTGTTTCACCAGTACTAGTCCGGTTTTTTTCTAGCCACACCTCGTATGTCGAAACAGAAGTTTTTACGAACTGTGCGACAATTGTATGCATTAACAGGGCAAGACTTTTTTCAAAGGCTCAGAATTGACGAATTATCAGGTATGGTTTCGGTGGAGAGGATTGAGAGGAACATTGTAGCTGTTATTTACCATTACTGAGGATCGATTGGTGTGGAGCGGTGGGAGAGGGGGGTGGGGGGTGGGGGGTGGGAAGGGGGAAGTAGGAAGTTGGATGATACAATTCAAAGGCGTTTGTGAGAAACCGCTGGGGTGGGTAAAAAGCGACAGGGCGATCATCACATCGTTGTAGCGTGTGTGCTGCGAAGCTTTGATAATCTGGCTGATGCCTAGTCCTAGAAGTCTTTAGCTTATACATAGCAATCACTTGCTTTATTTCACATTTTGTCTGAAGCTCTCCGTGTTCTGGAATAGCTGCCAAGTCTTTCAGCAAAAATAATAAAAAAATTTATCCTTATCAGATTATGCTTTCCACTTCCCTGTAAAACATTACACAACTCGTCTATCTGATTTTGGACCTTGCTCTGTAATTCTCCTCGTTTTTGAAGGGATCCTTTCTCCCTCACAAATACATCTCGGTATTCATCGCTGTCCTCTTCAGATTCGTCGCTTCTAATCGTGTTGTGTAGGTTACAGTATGTTCTGCAAAGAATCATATATGTACAGTATTAAAATAGAAAGTAATTTAAATGCGTTCAGTTGTATAGAATACGATAATACACAAGTACCCTTTTTTTTAGTTATAACAGGTGATAAAAAATGACAGGAGATCAGGATTATGTAGCAGCCACTTGCATAAGATCTAAACGAGTACCACTTTCATAACACTATATTTACATAACTTATTGCATTAGAATAACACACAAACTCATGAGGGTTACTATAGGCAACAATTAATACGTAAAATTGTCATTTTTCAAAATAAGTGTTCAAAAGATCTCGCTTTATCGTATGGTTCTTATTTCTCGGCCCCTAAGTGCGACATATTGAAATGATGCTTACAAGCGCTACTAGCGCCAACAAAGTGCATTTTGTGAATACAGTTCGCGTTAGATCTTTTGTCAAGTAACAAATAATTAAGTTAGGACAGGTCCCAACACGACAAAACATGCAATACTTCCTATAACGTGCTTTACGTAGCCATATCAGTTTTATAATTAACTTTAGCCCGTGAGGCGTAAACAGTCACTGTTACGTGCTATAGTAATTTTAAACACCTAGCACATTACAGGCGTGAGAAAAAGTAAGAATTGTAATTTTACATAGTTTTACTCATAATAATTTCATGTTACTACTTAGTTACTATGCAACATAAATATTACAATAAATGTCGTCAAAACCGTAATCTTCAGGCGCAGCTCATAGAGGGCGCCTTACGCAAAACAGATGTGTACTGTGAAGCGAACATATAATTTTACGACAGTAATGGTTGAACAGTGTAAGCATTCACTTGAGCACGAACAACAGCTACAATTCCGCACTGGTAGGTAATGTTAACATCAAAAGACAACGATGTGATGGACTTATAACTTTTGTAAATCAAACTGCCTATTGGCTTCTCTCTCGGGCTCTTCGGCCGACGTTCATCTAACGATTTTTCTGACGTTTCGCCAGCACGAGTGGCTGGCATTGTCAAAGCTTCACCCTCCATTGCCGGTGGTGAACTGGAGCCGAGCTCGCGGCCGCAGACTATATGTACCTGGCGCACCAACGTCCGAGGGCTTCTCCGCGGTTATTTCCGGTGCGGTTCTCCTCTCGCTACCTGCGACGGTCGTTCGCTGCAGTACGGGAAGCCAGGATCCGTTTACCTTAAGGCTTTCCTCTTTCTTGTTCAAACTGTTCGCGTGTTTTTGTATTTCTACAGCTTCTCTGAACATGCGCGTGTGATAGTGCTTCTCTACAGCCAGAACTTCCCTATCAGCGAATTTTATTACGTGGTCGGTCTCGTTCAGTGCGTGCTCTGCCACTGCCGATTTCTCCACCTGCCCCAACCTGCAATGTCGCTTATGCTCTTTGATCCTGGTGTTAATGGATCGTCCAGTCATTCCGACATAAACTTTTCCGCATGTGCACGGTATACGGTATATTCCCGACATTGCAAGTGGGTTTCTTTTCTCCTTCGCCGATCTAAGACGCTCTTTGATCTTCCTTGACGGTTTGAAAATCGTCTTTACGCCATGTTTGCGCAATATACGGCCGATTCTGTCCGTCACTCTGGGAATGTGTGGCAGAAAGGCCGTACCCGACATTTCTTTTTCTGTTTCCTTACTTCGCCGAGTATTTGGCTCTGTTACACTTCTAATATAATTTGTGGAGTACCCATTTCTCCTCAGGACAGTTTCCAGGTGTTGCATTTCTCGTTTGAGGTGTTGCGGCTCACATATTCGTCCTGCTCTCGTTACGAGCGTACTGATCATGCCTCTTTTCTGGCTCGGGTGGTGGTTTGACAGTTTGTGCAGGTATCGGTCCGTGTGTGTCGGTTTTCGATACACGCTGTGTCCCAGGTTTTCGCCGTCCCTTGTGACCAGCACATCTAGAAATGGCAGTTTATTGTCCTTTTCTACTTCCGTGGTAAATGTTATGTTGGCATGGAGGCTGTTCAAGTGTCTTAGGAAGTCACCGAGGTGTTCTTCACCATGGCTCCACACCACGAAAGTATCATCGACGTACCTGTACCACACCTTAGGTTTGCAAGTCGCCGAGTCCAGTGCCTGTGCTTCGAATTGTTCCATGAGGAAGTTGACCACCACTGGACTGAGAGGACTACCCATGGCGACGCCTTCCAGCTGTTCGTAGAAATCGCCATTCCACGTGAAATAGCTCGTGGTGAGACATGCATGGAAGAGCTTTCTGATGTCTTGCGGGAAAATGGAACCGATGTGCTCCAGAGCGTCACTGAGTGGCTCTTTCGTAAATAACGAAACAACATCAAATCTGACCAGGATGTCCTTTGGTGCAAGTTTCATTGAGAAGCTGAAGAAACTGAAACTTGCACCAAACCTGGGACACAGCGTGTATCGAAAACCGACGCACACGGACCGATACCTGCACAAACTGTCAAACCACCACCCGAGCCAGAAAAGAGGCATGATCAGTACGCTCGTAACGAGAGCAGGACGAATATGTGAGCCGCAACACCTCAAACGAGAAATGCAACACCTGGAAACTGTCCTGAGGAGCAATGGGTACTCCACAAATTATATTAGAAGTGTAACAGAGCCAAACACTCGGCGAAGCAAAGAACCAGAAAAAGAAATGTCGGGTACGGCCTTTCTGCCATACATTCCCAGAGTGACGGACAGAATCGGCCGTATATTGCGCAAACATGGCGTAAAGACGATTTTCAAACCGACAAGGAAGATCAAAGAGTGTCTTAGATCGGCGAAGGAGAAAAGAGACCCACTTGCAATGTCGGGAATATACCGTATACCGTGCACATGCGGAAAAGTTTATGTCGGAATGACTGGACGATCCATTAACACCAGGATCAAAGGGCATAAGCGACATTGCAGGTTGGGGCAGGTGGAGAAATCGGCAGTGGCAGAGCACGCACTGAATGAGACCGACCACGTAATAAAATTCGCTGATAGGGAAGTTCTGGCTGTAGAGAAGCACTATCACACGCGCATGTTCAGAGAAGCTGTAGAAATACAAAAACACGCGAACAGTTTGAACAAGAAAGAGGAAAGCCTTAAGGTAAACGGATCCTGGCTTCCCGTACTGCAGCGAACGACCGTCGCAGGTAGCGAGAGGAGAACCGCACCGGAAATGACCGCGGAGAAGCCCTCGGACGTTGGCGCGGCAGATACATATAGTCTGCGGCCGCGAGCTCGGCTCCAGTTCACCACCGGCAATGGAGGGTGAAGCTTTGACAATGCCAGCCAGCCACTCGTGCTGGCAAAACGTCAGAAAAATCATTAGATGAACGTCGGCCGAAGAACCCGAGACGGAAGCCAATAGGCAGTTTGTCAACAAGTGGCCACGAAAGCCTTAAGGGGATACGGAATCGGATTTTGGGTTAAAAAATCGATTTTTTTTTATTGGCGTATTATATTCTGCCATGTTTCCTCTTTAAAATGACGTATCATACATAGCTCTACTACAATTATAACTATTTTATTTTTATATATTTGTGAGATCGGGTATTGCGCTTTAGTTATACACGTCTCTCGTGGCTGACCATGAACTTTTTGGCAGTACCTTTAAAGTGACATGAATTCAAATATCCCGGTTTCCAGCGACTATTTATACACTAGTTGCCCGAAAATGTTTCTCTCTGGTTTCCTCAAGTTACTCTTTGACTTTGTGGCGGGACTGTTTTGTAAACAGTGTGATATAAGAAAGTAGTTGTTGTTGAGTTATTTCGTATTTAGTGCTTCATTTTTCGCAGTGAAAATGCCTAGAGCTAAAGCAAAAGTATTTAAAAAGCGTGTGAACTGGCAAAAGAAAAGAAATAATGATTCATTAGCAAAGCAAAGCAGTTCATCATCATCACTGTTGGAAAATGTGAATCCACTTATTACTGATTTGCCGAACGAACTTACACCAAATGAAAACAGTGCTTCTCATAAAAAACTAAGAGATTTGGAAGAGAAATATAATTTACTTGATAGAGGGAATGAAGTTTTTGAACTCATTGATACGAATATATTGTGTGAAGCTCTTGAAAACAGTTTGTGCTGCAAAAAATGTCATGGAAACGTTTCTCTGAAAGTAGAATCCCATGTTGGCCTGGCTGCCCAGTTTAATTTAATATGCAGTGTTTGTAAATACAGCTGTAAGTTTCCAAGTTCGGTTTCAGTAACTGTAAATAATGGATACAAGAAAACTGAACTTTATAGTGTAAATATTAGGTTAGTTTATGGATTGCGAGCAATTGGTAAGGGCAAAGCAGCTGGTGATATGCTATGTGGTGTTCTAAATCTTCAAAGTGCACCTTCAAAGTTTGAAGCTTACAATTATGTACTAGGATCTGTAGTTGAAGATGTAGCACAGAAGTCAATGCAGGGTGCTGTGGAAGAAGCAGTGGAAGAAAATGACGGCAGTCGTGACCTCACAGTGGCGTTTGATGGCACGTGGCAGAAAAGGGGCCACACCTCCAACAATGGTGTTGTAACAGCAACTAGTGTTGATACTGGCAAGGTTATTGATGTTGCAATAATGTCTAAATACTGTAGGTGCACAGGCAGGCTGAAAAATGAACACAGTGATGACTGTATTGCTAATTATTATGGTAGTAGTGGTGGCATGGAGGTTGCTGGGGTGAAGAAAATTTTTCATCGCTCTTCACAGTGGTATAATGTTCGCTATGTCAAATATCTGGGAGATGGTGACTCTAAAGCATTCAAAGAAGTTTTGGAAAGCAAACCATATGGGAACAGTGTAAATATAAGCAAACTTGAATGTATAGGACATGTGCAGAAGAGAATGGGTGCCAGGCTGAGAAGGTTAAAATCAGTTATGAAAGGGAAAAAACTAGATGATGGGAAAACCTTGGATGGCAGAGGAAGATTGACTGATTCCATAATAGACCACATTCAGAACTGCTATGGCCTTGCAATCAGGCAAAATACAGGCAATCTTGAAGAAATGAGGAGAGCTATATGGGCTTTATATTTCCACACCGCATCCACGGATGAGCATCCACAACATGGTTTGTGCCCCAAAGGTGAAAACAGCTGGTGTAAATACAATAGGGGACTAACAACAGGAGAGAAATACATTCACCACCACAGTCTACCATCAGCCATCATGGCAGAAATAAAGCCCATTTTCAGAGATCTGGCTGACAGAAGTCTTCTGATGAAATGTCTTCACGGAAAAACGCAGAACCCCAACGAGTGCTTGAATAGTGTGATATGGCATCGTCTCCCAAAAACAGTGTTTGTCGGAATTAATACACTACATTTTGGTGTGTATGATGCTGTGGCAACCTTCAATCTTGGAAATATAACTAAATGCCAGGTCCTTCAAAAGTTGGGTATGTGTGTTGGTTCCCGTACGGTACGTGCTATGTTCTTTTTAGATCAGCACAGACTAAGGCATGCTGATAATATAATCAAGACATTAGTGAAAAAAGCAAGACAGGTGCAGAGGGGTGCCAAAAGAAGACTTGAAGATGATTATGAAGACTGTGAAGGGGGTATTAGCTACGGATCAGGAATGTTTTAATCTTCTTTCTCCGTTTCCCGTAAGTTTACTTTTTACTTCATCTAGGAACATTATCTCAGGTACTGGTCAACCTAGAAGTCTGAAATTTTTATGACGTAGTGACATAGGTCCCTATTACATACTGAAACAACGATTTTTTAATTACTTGATTTACAAAAGACTTAGGGGTGATAGTCTAGTAAAAAGCGATGGAAAAAATTTACTTAAAAATAAATGTACAATATCTCTGTAAGAAAATACTTTGACAATAAACTGTTGTTTCAGTATTGTTGTAACATATGAATGCACATACAGTAAAATTTTTACCTCTCTGTCTCCAGTAGTTTGTGAGAAAATGTTCCCTATAGTAGGCATATATTAACATTGCGGGGATAGGTGATTCCGTATCCCCTTAACAATTTTGTTTTTCGTAAATCAGATTGTAATATATACTCTTATATTTGTTTTAGCATCGATAATGACCTGACACAGGTCGAAATCTGATCTGCGTTGTGACTATAAATTTCATATTAAAGCAACTTAATTCTACGACTGATTGCTGCTCTATCTAACCCAATATAACTACAGTCGTTGCGTGCACCCACCCCATGGAGGGCAACCTGATAAATATATTTAGTCTTGTCAGTTGCTGCAGAACCAGTCTTTACTTCTCTAGATCTTTTAACATCCCTTTCGTACGATAATCTCAGATTCTTCCATTTCTTTCGCATATCATTCTGTAAAAATATATTTATGGAAAACTATTCTTCTTACATGTACTTAAAATCTGGCCGAATGAATAACGTATATCGAAACAGCGTGCAGAGGGAGACAGGAGGCTCACTGTGTCTTGTGTGAAAGTTCCCATAATGCTCTGAGTAAAGCGATTCACTCGACATTTGATAACGTGCACTATGGTTCAGTGATCCGAATTCGAAGCTCTGAGTCTCTCACAGGAAACGAGGAGTAAGGTCCAATGTAAGGCGAATCGCTTCAGTTCTCTGCAGCTGGATGCATGGCCTCCCATGTGAAAGGGCCGTTATAGTGTCCTTTCGAAGTTTGCAAAAAACAGTGAGTACTTTTCTGGACGAACCAAGGACTCTCGTTAGTAGCGCGTCGACGCGCGCGCCATCTTCCTGCCGTCGTTGTAAACTCCACAAGTCTCAACCGTCACGGTTCGCTCTCGCCATATTATATAGTTGGTGACAGTGGAAACAGCCAAATGGAACAGAAAGAAAATTACACATTTCGAGAAACACACATTGCACTCTTGGCGGAGTACCATACTACATGAATGTATTGCCTGGTGGATAAAATGCTGACGAGCGCCAGTTTTGTGTATTTATAACTCTTTTTTTTAATTTTGCATTATATTTTCATTACTTGCAGTCGATATTGACTTTTTGAGTGGTTCCAATAGAGTTAATGATAATTAAATTTACGTGAATGCCATGGAATGTGTCGGGGGGGGGGGGGGGGGGGGAGGATGTTCTGAAAGGCGGGACGGTCAAGTCAATCGATAAGAAGAGCTGTGCTGTCCATTGGGAGTTGGGCATACTCCTGTAATCCAGGCGACTGGAAAGCCGTCGTGTGAGAGATCTGTAGTCTAACCGCAGTCTCGGTCGTGCCGTTGAGCTCTGGAGCGCCCGCGGTGCCTCGTCCAGCGGTGGACTCCAGAAGATGACAGCGCAGAAAATTTTGGTGAGCCGTCGCTGCCAAAGTCAGAGAAGACAAAAACTCACACATCTTCGGGAAACCGAGGCGATGACCTCATGATGATTCCTTCATAAGCCTATAGACAGCAACTCCGTGGCAGTGGTCGAGAAACTGACCTGTAATCACTATGCTATCAGGTCTTTCGGGAAGACGAAATTCGGGGTTGCCACTGAGCCAAAACGGTGCGCACTCAAAACCAGTGCAGAGCACGCCGATTGTGTCGCTCCACCACACAAGCGTCATTATATATTTTATTTATTTATTTACTTTCATAAGCATCCCTTGTTTCGTGACGTTTCATTTATATTCCTTTACAATTTAAAATCCAAAAGGTATTGCCCCCAACTTAATCCTCGCACCACTGGAAAGATGAGTTGTGTAGATAGATATCAATGGTGTTCAGAAACAGCAGATACCACTAAAATTGAGGGAAGCTCCAGAGTTGATTGAAGCCCAACAACGAATTTGCGGCTAAGTTTACCTGTCTTTTAACTATAATCTACCGCAGTTATTTTGAATAAAAAACCTTTCCAGTATTTTTTTATAGTTTGGGGGGGGGGGGGGGGCAAACACTGGTCACATTTGCCTACAATAATGGCAGCAGAAATGATCCAGAATATCCTCCAATATCATAGACATTTATTTCTTGTAGAAACTTGCAACATGTTTTCATCTTACAGGTAACGTTCCGAGTGGAGCGACAACGACAGGCGACAGAGACAGGCGACTGAGAGGAAGTGTCACCCGGCGACAACGACACTGCTGGTTTCTATGATTTCTTATGCGAGCTCGTTCGCAGGGCGCGACAAGTGTGGCGCTGCACGTCACGCCTGTACCTGTCGCGCACGCGACGGGCGACACTGCTGCTGCCAGACCAGTAGTGTCGCGTGTCGCCGAGCGTAAATATGGATTTTACTCGCGAAGAAGACGAAAAACTGATCAGTTTGGTCTGTGTCAACCCCCAGGTATATGACGTCAAATTAGATGCATACAAAAATACGCTTGCGAAGGACAATATAGGGAAAGATGTAGGGAAGGGCCGGCCGGTGTGGCCGAGCGGTTCTAGGCGCTTCAGTAAAGGAATATAAATGAAACGTCACGAAACAAGGGATGCTTATGAAAGTAAATAAATAAATAAAATATATAATAACGCTTGTGTGGTGGAGCGACACAATCGGCGTGCTCTGCACTGGTTTTGAGTGCGCACCGTTTTGGCTCAGTGGCAACCCCGAATTTCGTCTTCCCGCTACGGTCGCAGGTTCGAGTCCTGCCTCGGGCATGGATGTGTGTGATGTCCTTAGGTTAGTTAGGTTTAAGTAGTTCGAAGTTCTAGGGGACTGATGACCTCAGATGTTAAGTCCCATAGTGCTCAGAGCCATTTGAACCATTTTTGTAGGGAAGGAGCTCAATAAAAACAGTGAGTGTTATTTATTTAACTACACATTTTATTTGCCAAGTACTCGCATTTATATAAGTGTGTACAAGTGTGATATATAATCAAATTAATTTCGTAAATTAAAAAAATATGTTTCTTGTATGTTTCTTGTAAATAATATCCAAATTAACCACGGAAGTTCAATTAGCATTATTTACAGCATATCTTGGCCATGGTACTCCGCCCTGTGTACTACAAAAGAACCGTTTAAGCTTGTCCCTCACCTCAAATCCAACACCGTTTGCAAAACCTCCGTTAAGCGCCAATTCTGTCATACTTGTTGACTGAGTCGGTGTTTCACATTGATAGAAGGGAATTGCTTGATCTTCAAGATAAGCATCTCGCAGAATATTATGTAGGCAACAAGCTGTTATAATTTGGTCTTCAATTGATTCTGGTAAAATTGCAATTGGTGTATAAAACACTCTAAATACTTGAGACAATAACCCAAAGGCGTTTTCTACTGCTCGACAAGCACGTCACAATTTCTTTTTCCCAATCCAATCGTGCAACTCTTCGAGAATATGGCTTCATCACGTAATTACTAAGTGCAAATGCTTCATCGCCGATTATGAAGTGCGTCATTAAAATATCAGTGTTGGGAAGGCATTTATATGCAGGGAAATTAAAATTGTTTGTGGCAGTCTTTTTCCCCATCTCGTATTTTTGAAAAATACGGCTTTTACCTTATTTGCCATAAGAACCAACATCTACGACAAATAATTTGTAATTGGCGTTAACTATCGCAAGCAGAACAATGGAAAAGCAATTTTTATAGTTGAAAAAAAGAGATCACTGTTTCTTGGTGCTTTTATGCACACATTTTTGCCATCGGTACTACCCACATATTCCATTTCTGCCAGAAATCTTTTTCGAAGTGCTTAAAAGTATTTTCATTTAGCGAGGGCTAGGCTATTGGTATCAGTTTTGGTCTCAATACGTTCAAAACTTTCCTAACGATCCGGGAGATACAGCCGTCTGATATGCAATAGGCATATGACAAAGGCTTAAACGTTTCTCCTGTGGCAATGAATCTGCAAAAATGGAAAAAAAGAATTCCTTATCATTATTTATATAGACAATACGTGTTTTGTAAATGTACACGACATACATAAGAAACTGTGATTAGTATTTGAATGTTAACATGTAAAATGCATGTCATAATTTTCGTTACAGGTGAGGATTGTAAAAGGCGGTGGAAACATATTAAGGACTCCTACAATAGATTCAAGCGCAACAATAAATCACTAACAGGATCTGATGTACCTAAGAACTCTAAATGGACAATATACAAACAGATGAGTTTTCTTGAGACCGTATCTCAGCATAGAACTGGCGGCACTAACGTGGTGAAAGACATGGTAGTCGGAGATGATACTGCTGAACAATCTGGGGGTGAGAGTATGGTCGCTTACAGGGAGGTGAATGAGGAAGGAGCTGCGAATGAAACTCTTACAGACCGCCAACCTACAACAAGGACTGAGCCTGCTAATGCTAAACGACGACGCTGAAACAAAAAAGACGATACCATTCTCAATTACTTAAAAAAGAGGAATGACAGTCGGCAGACGTTGTTGAATAAAATAACACAGAAACATGATATTGAAATACCGGGTGATAAAAAAGTCAGTATAAATTTGAAAACTTAATAAACTACGGAATAGTGTAGATAGAGAGGTAAAAACTGACACACATGCTTGGAATGACATGAGGTTTATTAGAAAAAAAAAACACACACACAAACTATTGCTAGACGCGCGAAAGATCTCTTGTGCGCGTCGTTTGGTGATGATCGTGTGCTCAGCCGCCACTTTCGTCATGCTTGGCCTCCCAGGTCCCCAGACCTCAGTCCGTGCATTTATTGGCTTTGGGGTTACCTGAAGTCGCAAGTGTATAGTGATCGACGACATCTCTAGGGATGCTGAAAGACAACATCCGACACCAATGCCTCACCATAACTCCGAACATGCTTTCCAGTGCTGTTCACAACATTATTCCTCGACTACAGCTGTTGTTGACGAATGATGGTGGACAAATTGAGCATTTCATGTAAAGAACATCATCTTTACTTTGTCTTACTTTGTTGCTATTCTGATCAGATGAAGCGCCATCTGTCGGACATTTTTGAACTTTTGTATTTTTTTGGTTCTAATAAAACCCCATGTAATTCTAAGCATGTGTGTCAATTTGTGCCTCTCTATCTACATTATTCAGTTTTCAAATTAATACTGACTTTTTGATCACGCGGTACATTCATTTGGCAATCACGTTGGAGATGTTTTGGGCTCGGTACCACAAATTTACAAACTTAAAGCGAAGCAAGAAATTTTTGACATCCTGATTAATTATCAAATGATGGCAGCTGAGAATCCGGATCCTTTTGTTCAACAGTTCAGTAGCGAAGTGTCATTTAACTCTAGTTCATGTCACTCAGATTCCCCATGTCAAACTGCGAGCACTCCTGATAACATAATTTCAGAGCCTTATATTTCCACCAATTCCGTTGCCATGTTTGCATACTCGCCTCAAATCCTACTGATTTGACACAACCACCTGTTCAAGAACAGCATACCGGTAATTTCAGTGTAGAAGAAATTGAAAATATGATACAAGGCGATACAAACACAATCCATTAACGTTAAGCATAATTTTTCTTCGACAGTAATCACATCTCTTGTAGTTCTCGGTTGTAATTCTTCACGAATTAAATTCAAAATAAAATTAATTGTTTTTTATTTAATCTGCAATAAGATCTAAATTTTTCTTCATCACTTCGTAAATGTTTTTCTAACATGTAGAAACGTTCCTTGCGTCGTTCCTTGAACGTCGAGTTAACAGGGCGTGTCCTCTTTAAATACTGGTACAAAAACAAATCATCAACAACCTCCTCTTCAAAAATTAAACTTACAATTTCATTAGTCGACATGTTTCGCAGACAACCGTCGTCGTCGAATTCGAACGACACACTGTAGAGTCTGTCGCTGGGTACGGCAACATGTCGTTGTCATGGGCGACACCTGTCTCTGTCGCCTCTCTGTGTCGACTGTCGCCTGTCGCTGTCGCTGCGCTCGGAATGTTACCTTAATATAACAACTAAGATAACTTAAAACAGCTGTTATTGAAAGAAACGAGTTTGAAAATTTCTCGTAATTATGAAGCTTCATTGTACCATAGACAAAGTGTATGAAATAATTTTGGTCTGAAGCTCTTATTTACTTGTAAAATTACAGTGCTTAAACGTTTGTTCTGATTTTCCATTCAAAACTGATTTCTTATAACAAAGTACGAGATATGTACTTGCTGCACTTGTCCAGATGACAAGTTACCTACTAGACAAACAGTTTGCTATCTCACAGCTTCCTAGTTTTCACTTTGTTCCCGACCACTCGACACAATCTTGAAGCAGTTAATGCTCATATTTACTGGAAGATGTTTTCAGAGGATTACAATTTCGGTATTCATCATCCCAAAATTGACCAGTGTCGTATGTGCCTGGCCTACAGTAACCCTGCAGTCAAGAAAGATAAAGCACTCCGTCTTCAGGCCACGAGTGGCCTACCGGGACCATCCGGCCGCCGTGTCATCCTCAGGGGAAGATGCGGATTGTGGGGGGGGGGGGGGGGGGGGGGGGGGGGCATGGGGTCAGCACACGGCTCTCCTGGTCGTTGTGATGGTATTCTTGAGCGAAGCCGCTACTATTCAGTCCAGTAGCTCCTCAATTGGCATCACGAGGCTGAGGACACCCCGAAAATTGGCAACAGCGCATGGCGGCGTGGATGGTCACCCATCCAAGTGCCGACCGTTCCCGACAGCGCTTAACTTTGGTGATCTCACGGGAACCGGTGTATCCACTGTGGCAACGCTTTTGCGGTCTAGAAAGATAAATGATTATTATTACAATACTGACTTTTAGCAAAAGACACTGTTTGAGAGGAGAAGAACCGAGACAGGGAACCAGAAGAGAACTCAGATTGAACTTTTGTTAAGTTGCAGCTTTTATCTCCAGCAACTTTTGTTCGCACCAACTTATCCCACTTACAGTGTTTTCTTTTGTTTTTCAAGCAGTAACAGTGTACGGCGTATTATCAAAATGGGGAGATTGTTTCATGTGGTCAGAAATAGAAGGAAAACCAGGAAGCTGTGAGGTGCAAGCTGTTTGTGGAAATATTTCAAACGTATCACTGCGGTGGTAAACCGCATTTCCTGTTTTTGCGGTCGCTGTTGAGGACAGAATCCAAACAAATTTGTTGCTGGAATGTGCTTGACCGCTGTTCAGCAAATACCTGTCATAGAAATGACTGATTAAAATTTATGGTTGTCGGTTATAGTAAAATGGAACACAACTGATTGCATTCGGCAATCACTATAGTCCCATGAAAATTACTTGGTGGTTGACACTTCACGTACTGGAGGTATGGAACTGGTTTCCTCAAATCAAGCATACACAGTTGTTATAATTTGAGAGATCGGCTTACATTAGGTAAGCTTCGCATGACGTTCTGTGAAGCCGAATTTCTGAAGGCTGCAATTCTTGTTGTGATTGGGTCACCAGAGAATTCGGGGAAAGGAAATAGTATAGTGTAGTGAGGTGTTTTTATTTTAAGAAAATGATTTAGAAGTCATATCATGAAGGTTTTTCACAGAGTTGGAACTGGAACTTTTTTGTGGCTAACTACAAGTCGTTTTCCACAATATTTAAAAATGCTTCCTACCCCCACTTCTAGACCCCTGCAAGTGCTTACAAACTATCATATAGGTGCCCTTGCTATAGCACACATTTATCTCCTATCCTGCCTAGTCAAATAATTTTGTGTGTGCAGTATGTTTTGAGGCATAGATTCAGAATTATCTGTCCTCCAGTGGCATATTCTCCTTTCTTATCAGTGGATTTTCTTGTTCACTGTGTGTAATCTTGTTAAGTGTACTATTAACACTTGTTGATTGTATACAGCATCACTGTGCACCATAATCAAGATGGCAAACAAAGCATCAGCTACGTCTCACTACACTACTGATGTGCCTATGTTGATGAAATTTGTCATTGTGTGATATATTCCCCACACTTGTGAAAAACATTTTAATGTTACTATGCAAATAGTGTGATAATATTATTTCTAAAATAATCAGTGGTACGAGGCACTCAGACACCTTGAATCACCACATACTGTACTTGAGTGGTGCGCAGTAAGGAAAGACAAGAATAAATATCGTAGTTAAACTACAACATTTTATCTGCCTCAAACTGCTCTATCATTAATATGGACAAATATTTAATGCAGGTAATGGATATTTTCTTGAAGACAGGTTTAATCTACTTCTTCAGACTGAATATAGGAAACCGAAAAATGTGCTGGTTTTGATTATTTAAGAAGGGATGCCTTCATCATTTACATTATAAATTTCACTGTACTCAGCCAGAAATTTATCAGAATATCTGATGACTGTAAAACTTATCTTGTCCACATCTTTACTGCCAATTTTCCCACATAGTGATAAGTAACTGGCTTACGCTTAACATCATGTGTCAGATGACTTTCTTTGAAAAAGAAGCTCTTCTTGAACATCAAATATTTCTTTGTCACCACAGCCCAGAGATTATCCTATTTTAACTGCTTTTGTCATAATCTTCTTCCTTGTTACTTATATCATCTTCACTAGCGAAATCAAAATTTTTGCCTGAAATGGTCTGAAGGTTGACCGCCATAGGCAGCATCAGGTGAACATCAAAACTAATTCTAAGGTGCACTGTCATCAAAGTACAAGTTTCCTCTACTCTAAAATGGCAAATAATACTTGAAAGAATGTTGTTGTTGTTTTGGTCTTCAGTCCTGAGACTGGTTTGATGCAGATCTCCATGCTACTCTAACCTGTGCAAGCTTCTTCATGTCCCAGTACTTACTGCAACCTACATCCTTTTGAATCTGCTTAGTGTATTCAACTCTTGGTCTCCCTCTACGATTTTTACCCTCCACACTGCCCTCCAATGCTAAATTAAATCTATACTCAATGTTAACAAATTTCTTTTCTTCAGAAACACTTTCCTCGCCATTTCCAGTCTACATTTTATATCCTTTCTACTCCGATCATCATCAGTTATTTTGCTCCCCAAATAGCACAACTCCTTTACTACTTTAAGTGTCTCATTTCCTAATCTAATTCCCTCAGCATCACCTGACTTAATTCGACTATGTTTCATTATCCTTGTTTTGCTTTTGTTGATGTTCATCTTATATCCTCCTTTCAAGACACTGTCCATTCCGTTCAACTGCTGTTCCAAGTCATTTGCTGTCTCTGACACAATTACAATGTCATCGGCAAACCTCAAAGTTTTTATTTCTTCTCCATGGATTTTAATACCTACTCCGAATTTTTCTTTTGTTTCCTTTACTGCTTGCTCAATATACAGATTGAATAACATCGGGGAGAGGATACAGCCCTGTCTCACTCCCTTCCCAACCATTGCTTCCCTTTCATGTCCCTTGACTCTTATAACTGCCATCTGGTTTCTGTACAAATTGTAAATAGCCTTTTGCTCTCTTTATTTTACCCCTGCCACCTTTAGAATTTGAAAGAGAGTATTCCAGTCCTTGAAAGCATAGATCCTTCATAATACCAATCATTTTGAATTTCTTTTATTTAACAGCACTGAAGTAAACAAATTTCAGCTGCCACTCTCTCGCCCCTCCACCCCCTTTTTTCAATCATTTTCAAACACAATCAACCTTTTTCACAATGTCGTTCACCTGTGATATCTTATTTTTGCATATAACACTTATCCACACATCTTTCTGACATTAATATATTTTAAGGCAACAGCCAGTTGGCTACCAGGCAGTGAAGCAGTTCTGAAACATTTATAGTGTAATACATTTTGAGTTATATCTCCAAAGCTAATTATGTCAACAAAAATCACGTTAATTCACTCTCAGAGAATGTAGGCAAACAATAATCTGTTCACTTTGTCTCATTTCATGAGGAAAGGGGAGCATGTAGTGTGGAGAGAGAAGGACCACACTGCCCCAGAGAGAGACACAAGTATGGGTAGAGGAGGCCAGAGTTCTCACAGTACTTCCAATGCTCACTGTTTGTGCTTTGTCAACTGCTTCCTATGGTGTAAATGACATGCAGAAGAGGCAGGTTGTTTGAAATGGTGTATTTACATAAATGGTGTATTTACATGGACATTTATCTTACACACACACACACACACACACACACACACACACACACCACTGGACGACTGTTCACTGTAGTGCTGAACATTGGTAGATAGCATACATTGGCAGAAGTAGCGAAAGGGACAAAACGTCCCAAATTATTTCAGTGAGTTTCAAGCAGAACTAAGGTACTCAACAAAGAAGGGAAAGTAATCAGGCTATAGTATATGAAATAGCACCTCCATCACAGGGTTTGAACAGGTGGATGACATTAGGCAACCTATTTTCACAAGTGTAGGCCTGCCCTACCGCAAATCTTTCTTAAGTAAGAAAAAAATCCGCACATATACAGACTGTATATGTGTGGATGGATATGTGTGTGTGTGCGAGTGTATAACCGTCCTTTCCTCCCCCTAAAGTGAGTCTTTCCGCTCCCAGGATTGGAATGACTCCTTACCCTCTCCCCTAAAACCCACATCCTTTCATCTTTCCCTCTCCTTCCCTCTTTCCTGACAAAGCAACCGTTGGTTGCAAAAGCTTGAATTTTGTGTGTATGTTTGTGTTTGTTTGTATGTCTATCGACCTGCCAGCGCTTTCTTTTGATAAGTCACATCATCTTTGTTTTTAGATATATTTTTCCCACATGGAATGTTCCCCTCTATTATATTAATATAATAGTTATTTTACTTTGGCATCAGTGAACTCTTGTATGACCTTGTCAAAATCCAAACATTCAGCTCACTTTCAGCCGACACTGTTGCTAGCCCATATTATTGCACCTGGCCCATCTTGATGTCAGGTATGTCAGCTCAAGCTTCAAGAAACTTCTTTCAACACTAGCCATTGTCACCAGTTGAGTTAGCAGAACTTGTAAGGTTATACTTACTTTACACACAAATTCTTTCTCTTTGTGTGAGTTTCAAAGTTCCACCTCGTGTGCAAGCAGGTTTTACCAATGCGGAGACCAATTTAAGTTAATCTTTAAAATTGGCTAGGCTGGTGTCCTTGGCCTGTTCATGACTAAAACTGTTTTACAGTTTGGAACAGATGTCATTTAGTATGTCAGGACATGTCTTGACTTAAGTAATCTCTTACAAACAATTAAAAAATTTACTGTGACTTTTAAGCTATTGAAATCTCTCACTAATGGCATGTATTGTAACATCTAGTACTTTAAAAAGTAATTCTATTTTGTATACATTTCCAGATTTTCAGTTTTCTCATCTTCTCCTCCATACTGGAACTGTTTCTGCTTCTGCCTCTTGTGAGTCTGTTTTTTACTACCTATGGTTACATTTTTTATAATGAGTTGGTTTGCCAGTTCATTAGCATGTAGTGAGTAATCTTGGATTTTGAAGTCCTCTCGGCAGTTTGTGAAATACTCTTTTGTCTTTGCCTTTCGTGGCCAAGTGCTCTACCAACTATGCTATCCAAGCACAACTCACAACCTGTCCTCACAGCTTTACTTCCGCCAGTACCTCGTCTACTACCTTCCAAACTTCACAGAAGTTCTCCTGCGGAACTTGCAAGACCAGCACTTCTGGAAGAAAGGATATTGTGGAGACATGACTTAACCAAAGCCTGAGGGATGTTTCCAGAATGAAATTTTCACCTTGCAGTGGAGTGTGCACTGATATGAAACTTCCTGGCAGATTAAAACTGCGTGCCTGACCAGGACTCGAACTCATGACCTTTGCGTTTCGTGGGCTTGGGCAGCTCAGCTGGTAGGGCATTTTCCCGCAAAAGGCGGAGGTCCTGAGTGCAGGTCTTGGTGCAGCAAACAGTTTTAATCTGCCGGGAAGTTTCATATCAGTGCGCACCCTGCTGCAGAGTGAAAATTCCATTCTAGAAACACCCCCCAGGCTGCGGCTAAGCCATGTGTGCAATATCCTTTCTCCCAGCAGTGCTAGTCATTTTAGTTTCACAGGAGACCGTCTCTCAAGTTTGGAAGGTAGGAGACGAGGTACTGGTGGAAGTAAAGCTGTGAGGGCATGTCGCAAGTCATGCTTGGCTAGCTCAGTTGGTAGAGCACTTGCTCACAAAAAGCAAAGGTCCCAATTATGAGTCTTGGTCTGGCAGATAGCTTTAATCTGCCAGGAAGTCTCATATCATCACACACTCCGCTGCAGAGTGAAAATTTCACTCTCGATTATGGCTTCATCAGTGAGAGGGAAAACTTAAAAGAAGTTACAGAAAAAGCAAAAAGAAGTTAATTTAGAAGAGTGTGGCATGAAGAAGAGCAGTGAAAATGGTGTTAATGACAGCACCAAATGAGAGAAAATGCTGGGGAAAGGACACTATGCATCTTTCCACAAGTAAACACTACTTAATGACAATGTGCAGATTCAGAAGCCTGTGGCATGTGATGGACACTGCATGTTTTACTTATTCTTTATTTATTTATTACAAAGTGTCTTTCTCAGCAATACTGCTATAAGTGTTTAATATCGGTTTATAGGAACTGTTAGGTTCCTGCATTTATAGCCCTTCCTCTTAAATCAGTAGTGATGCTACCCTGTTCTGTGGCTTCTTGTCCTGTCTCTTATTTTACTTAAGTCCATACAGCCTGAAATTTGCTATAAGAATTACTGATTTCTGACGTAATGTGCATGTTACTTGATTTCTTAATAAGTTTTCTTAGTAATTTTGAGTAGTCTTTGTAGTGTGTTGCTACTGCAGGTTGTTTACTGGTTCTTGCCAATAGATACATTTTCCTTTTAGTTTCACAAGATACTTTAAACACCCATGTAAAAAAACCATGGATCACTGGAGGGATGAATGTCCTTTATGATTTGCTTGTGCAAGAAGTGATTTTCAGAATAACGATATGAATTTATAGAGTAAATTTTAGGGGAGCATTTGGTTCATTACAAGTTTCAGGCCATGTCATCTCCTCTAAACTACTATTAAAAATGTTTGCCCTGGAATCATTAACTATTATGATTTCCTCTGAATAGTAACCATGCTGTAAGGCACTACGTTATTTATCCTAACTAATTATGGTTATAAGTTATTTCTTGCTTTCACCTTAATCAAAGAAGACAATATTATTTAGAATCCTATTGCCTAAATTGATACATGTTGGAAAGTTAATTACTGAGATCATATTGTGGAACTCAAATAAGGTTTACAGACCATTTTCCCTTTCAGAACCATTTAGAAAATATGCACTGACTATTTACTGCTTACTGTTGACAAACATTTAGCACAGTAAGAAAGCCATATTCCTCATAAATAGGTCAAAATTCTGCAATGGGGATGCAAATACAGTTTCAATCAAATGTACACTTTTTTTGGTATTAATTTACAAGCACACACTTCTGTGTGCTGATCATTACAGAAAAGAATTGTTTCGGCATTTTTAAATTTGTGTTCTGTCTTAATATATGTAACAACTCCTCCATTTCCCAAATTAGTTCTACATGAGTAAGATGCTGGAGTATATTTTTTAATATTTAACTTCTCTAACGCTGTGGTTATGTAATGTTCACATAGACACCGGATATTTTTCTTTTAAGAGCTTTCTAAATTTTCTAAACATTCAAGAAAGTTCCTGTATTTTATCACTCAGTCCTCCAGTATCCAGATGAAATAAGCCAACTTTACTTTTCTGTGCATTCTTAAGCATTTTGTAAGACTTATCTGTTGTTTCAACTTATTGAAAGAGTTGTTTCTTCCTAAACACGTCCATCAGTTTCTTTGCCTGATGTTGCTGCACCCTACTGCGACCAACAGTCTGATGAGGCTTTTCCTTTCCTACTTCAGGCAACAGGTCTGTTTTGGTGTAAGATGTTTCCAGCACACCGGTCAGCAAAGATGTAGTGCAAAGATCAATAGTAGGTGCTCGATCAAGCATGTGTAACACAAGAGAGGCCAGCAAGACACCAGTGCCCTCTCGGCCACAAGTATTTAGGCTGCTGCCACTACTGACCGAAAAGCCTCACTAACTCAGTCACTGATGCATTAACTTGCTCTCCAGTTTGATGTCTGTCATTCATTCCAGAGCAAGCTTAGGCTGTGAGAGTACATAGCAGGACCAGATTAGTGTAATAGCCAAATTACCGATATTGTCTGCAAGTGGACTATTATTACTGAGCTTGTACCACAACACATGGACTCTATTCAAGACAAGTATCTTCCTGTTTTCATAAATAAAGAACCGTGTTAACCCACATATGCATTTGTGTTGTAGAAAGAGGACATCAGCCACCCCTAATAACATCCTCTCCCTTGCTTCCCTATGGTACAAGACTCTACAAAGTCAGTCACATTAGTTGATATTTGTAAGCAGCTGGAGATCACCAAGACTACTGTCAAATGATAGGCAGCTGCTGTGAATCGGTGTGTTGAAAGAGCTCCCAAGAGTCATGTACCTGTGCTATCAGTACCAAAGGTGTGATCAAAAGTATCTGGACATCTGGCTGAAAATGACTTACAAGTTCGTGATGCCTTCTAACGGTAATGCTGGAATTCAATATGGTATTGGCCCACCCTTAGCCTTGATGACAGTTTCCACTCTCGCAGGCATACGTTCAGTCAGGTGCTGGAAGGTTTCTTGGGGAATGGCAGGCCAATTTTCATGGAGTGATGCACTGAGGAAAGGTATCAATGTCAGTCAGTAATACCTGGCATGAAGTCGGCGTTCCAAAACATCCCAAAGGTGTTCTTTAGGATGCAGGTCAGGACTCTGTGCAGGACAGTCCATTACAGGGATGTTATTGTCATGTAGCTACTCTGCCACAGGCCATGCATTATGAGCAGGTGTTCGATCATGTTGAAAGATGCAATCGCCTATCCCAAATTGCTCTTCAACAGTGGAAAGCAAGAAGGTGCTTAAAACATCAAAGTAGGCCTGTGCTGTGATAGTGCCACTCAAAACAACAAGGAGTGCCACCCCCTCCATGAAAAACACGGCCACACCGTAACACCACGGCCTCTGAATTTTACTGTTGGCACCACACATCCTGGCAGATGACATTCACCAGGTATTCGCCATACCCACACCCTGCCATTGGATGGCCACATTGTGTACTGTGATTCGTCACTTCACACAATGTTTTTCCACTGTTCAATAGTCCAATGTGTATGCTCCTTACACCAAGTGAGGTGTCGTTTGGTATTTACCTGCATGATGTGTGACTTATGAGCAGTTGCTCAACCATGAAATCCAAGTTTTCTTACCTCCCACCTAACTGTCATAGTACTTGCAGTGGATCCTGATGCAGTATGGAACTCCTGTATGATGGTCTGGATAGATGTCTGCCTATTACACTTGATGACCCTCTTCAACTGTCGGCAGTCTCTGTCAGTCAACCGAGGTAGGCCTGTATGCTTTTGTGCTATATGTGCCCCTTTACTTTTCCACTTCACTATTACATTGGAAACAGCTGACCTAGGGATGTTCAGGAGTGTGGAAATCTTGCATACAGATGTATGACACAAGTGACACCCAATCACCTGACCACATTTGAAGCCTGTGAGTGTCTGGATACTTTTAATCACATAGGATCCACAGGAGATGATGGCACTTGAGGTACACTGTCTCCTCTGCAGAAAGTACAGGGTCTGCCATTACTCATCCAATTGACTGCAAGTAGCATGTCAATGGTAGATCCAGGCATCCTGTGCAGTGTGGATGGGGAGCAGGTAGGACTAGGGTGTTGTACTAATGCCCCTAACAAATAAGTCTGAGGTGATGTCTTTCACTGAAACTGAAACTGAGCCAATGGAACTCACTTCACTTGTTTTGGGGAAACCTGTTTTGTCCAGTGTCAAGATGAGGCAAACACAAAAGGGAAGGAGTCTATTAATCACCAGCAGTTGAAACATATAGCAAATGATAGTATCCCTTAGGTAAATCACAGCAAGGGGCAGGAAAGGACACCTGGTGCACTCAGTGTGTATGCCTGTGGGCCTCATTCAACATGTTGAAGAGGCTATTCCAGCCATTGAGGGAACAGGGTGCAACCAACTGCAGACTGTGGCACTTATTGGAACAAATGATGCCTTGTCTGGGCTGTAAGGTCATACTTGGGTCATGAGGTCATTCCAGTGACTGGCAGACAAGGTTGAGACGACAAGCCTTCACATGGAGTTTCAATGAAGCTCACAATTTGCAGCATTGTCCCAAGAACTAATCGTGGCTCTTTGGTTCTGGGTTGAGTGGAAGGATTGAACCAGAGACTATGAAGGTTCTATGACACACTAGGTGACTTGCTGGTCTTTTCCACAGGTTTGAGAACTGTAGGATCCCCCTAAATGATTCAGCTGTGCACTATACAGCGAAGGCTGCTACTCAGGTAGCTGACTGTGCATGGGGTGAACAAAGGTTTTTTTTTAGATTACGTTGCTCTCCATCCAATCCAGATAATGATAGCTGTAGGAATAGAGGAGCTATCAGTGTAAGATTGGACATGCCTCCCACAGATGAGAGTATTAAAATCCTAATGGTAAACTGCCGAAGCCTTCACAACAGAATGCCAGAGTTTGAAGTGCTCATGAAAAGCAATGGGGCTCACATAATAGTAGATATAGAAAGCTGACTGAAACCTTAAATTCATAGGAGTGAGATTTTTGGGGAAAATTTAAGAGTATATTGAAAGTATAGGCAAATGGGAAATGGAGGTGGTATATTTGTCACAGTAGAAAAGAAACTCAGATCCACCGAGATAGAAATTAAATCCGTGTTTGAGATTATTTGGGCAAGACTCAGTGCCAGGGGAGGGCATAAAATGGTAACTGAATCCTTCAGTCGCCTACCAGACTCATCTCCCAATGCAACCGAAAACTTTAGAGAAAACCTCAGTTCACATGTATGTAAGTTCCTTAGTCATACTGTAATCATCAGCAGATACTTTAATCATCCAACAATTGATTGGGTAAATTGCGGTTTTTTTTTAGTGGTGGGCGTGATGAGTCAACCTGTTAAACATTACTACCTACAACAGATAGTTAGGAACCCCACTCATAACGAAAATTTATTGGATCTGATGGCAACAAATAGACCTGACCTCTTTGAGGATATTCACATTGAGACTGGTATCAGTGACCATGACATGGTTGTAGCAACAATGATGTCAAAATACAAAGGACAACTAAAACAAGCAGAAAGATATATATGTTCAGTAAACTAGAAAAAAAAATCAATAGTGTTATATCTCGGTGAGGAACTTGAAACTTTCTGCACAGGGCACAAGCATGTAGAGGAACTATGGCTCAAATTTAAAAGAATAGTTAACCATGCACAAGATGGATATGTACCAGTAGAACAGTTTGTAATGGGAGGAAACCTCCATGGTAAACAGTGACTGTAAAGATGCTTCTAAAGAAACAGCAATTATTTTATTTGATTTCATTTGATTTTTATTGTTGTAGAGACCTCAGAGATCATCGGAGGCATTACAGAAGTCAATGTTACTCAGTATAAATGTTACGCAAATAATTACAAAAATGAGAAAACTATTACAAAATATAAATATTACACAAATAATTATAGTACCTTCACACAAATACAAAACAGAGAAACTTCTGGTACAAATTGATATTACATAGTAATTTTAGCCAATTACAGACTTACTCAGATATAGAAGCATATACAAACTGATCACATAAAGTGTAGTCATACCACATTCTTTGCCTCTCTGATATATTCATCAGTTTCGTAAATGCTGAGCTCAAGAAGAAATTCATTTACTTTTTTTTCGAATTGTTGAATTGGAAAATCACTGATATGTTGGGGTATGGCATTAAAAAAATTTATGGACTTGTATAGGAAGTATTTTTGTGTATTTTTATAGTTACATTGGAAAGCAACTATGTCCTGCTTGTTTCTTGTGTTATAATTATGTTGCATGTCATACTGTTGATAACTGGAATAGTTTTCCTTAATATGCATTACACACTGTAATATAAATATGGATGGTAGGGTCATAATCTGTAATTTTTTAAAGCTTGGCCCACAGCGAGCTCTGGGTGCCAAGCTACATATCAGTCTTATTGCCTTCTTTTGTAGTTTGAAGACATTAGCTGTCCTGCTTTGATGTCCCCACAGTATTGTGCCACAGGAAATGTGAGTGTGTATTAAAGCTAAATAAACCACTTTAAGTACTGGCACAGTTAGACAAAGACAAAACTTCCTTAGAGCAAATATTCCTTTGCTAATGTTGCTTTCCACTTTTTCTGTTTGGCTGCCCCAGGATAATTTTGAATCACTTAATATTCCAATAAAATTAACAGCATTTGAGCTCTGCTCAAATTCAGTGTTATTATTCCATGATACATACAGGTCTTGTATTTTTTCGGTTGACACAAAGGGAACTAGCTTTACACCAATTTTCAACTTGGTCTGCTTCATATTTCACCTTCTGTGCTGTTTCTGCAGTCATACAGACTGCAAGATCATCTGCAAATAAGTAAGTCCTAGTTGACAGCCCAACTATGTTACATGGTAAGTCATTTATATAAATAGAATTGGGCCAAGTACAGGACTTTGTGGGACACCCATGCCCACAGGTAAGTAATCTGATTCTGTAACATTAAAAACCACCTTCTGCACTCTATCACTTAGATAAGATTTTATCAGTTCCACAGCATGTCCTGTAAAGCCATAGATTTGCAGTTTGTTCAATAAGATTTCATGAGGCACAGTGTCGAAAGCTTTTGATAAATCAGAGTTTATTCTGAACCACTAGCTTGCTTTCTAGTTGCTTCACACACTGTGTTAAAAGTGATAAGGCAGATTTAAAAGTTCCTAACCCTTACATGAAGCCAAATTGACTATCAGTGAAGATTGTGTTTTCTTCAAAGTATTCTACTATTTGATTATTTAGTAAAGATTCTATCACTTTAGACAAGATTGGCACAACTGAAATAGGCCTAAAATTACCACAACTTGAAACGCTGCCTTTTTTTGTGTATTGGAGTGACTTTAACAAACTTAAGTGCCTTTGAGAACTGAGCCTCCAATATACATGTATTTACTACATGTGTTATCAAATCTGCCAGTCGAACTGAATCACACTTTAACATGGCTGAACTTAAACCATAAACATCATTACTGAAACAGTTCTTCATATTTTTCAGTATATTAGTGACATCTTGTACCTTGACCAATTTAAAAATAAATGTACTTTCGGGCTTTGTCGTGTTTCTCAGGTAATAATTATGGTCAGTGGCTATATTGGAAGTGCCAATCACCTTTATTATTTACTGCACCTTCTCAGGGAAGAATGTATTTAACTGTGCAGCATTCAAATTACTGCTTTCAGCCTGTGAAGTGATTTTCCTATTGCACTGACTATTAATGATCTTCCACACTGCACATGTCTTATTTTAAGATGTTAATATTATATCTTCATTTTTTTACACCTAGCTTCCTTTAAGGCCTGTCTTAATCTTTTCTTTTCCACCGTGAGCATGTTTTTAATTACTTGAGAATCTGTGCTTCTATACAAGTCATAATATTGATCACACTCCCTCTTGATCTTCAACATTTGGGAAAGGACATCTTAGCATATACAGAAAGAGTAGATTAAGATCTTCAACCTTTTCATCTATTGCATGTTCTTGGTAAACCTGTAACTAATTACTTTTATCAATATGAGACTTACACAAATTTACATTATCATAATTAACTACACATACTTTCTTTCCTGCCATGTGCACTGAGTCAGTGTTACAATTTCTCGTTATATCTGTTCTAAGAAATAGTGGCCAGTGGTCAGATATTCAGGTCTTAATTACTTCTGACTTGAGGCGTATTAACTCATTTGATACAACTATATTGTCAATACAGGTACCTGTACCTTTATAATGTGGCCTTGTTATTTCAGTGGTTGTAATATAAAGACCAAAAGTGTTGTGTCTAGACAAGACAGCCTAGACACAATGAGAGGAAGCCGAAAGGCACGCGCTAAGTTAAAGCAGGATGGCGTGAGGTCTGAAACAGGATACATAATGAATGCTATAAAGAAAAGTACGTAGCTTCTGGAATACTTAACTTTAATCCATCCTTTTAGTACATCTGGAGATTGTGGCGATACAAGTGAGACTCTTTAGATACATGCAATGTTACTAATGGCGCCTTGCTAGGTCATAGCCATTGACTTAGCTGAAGGCTATTCTAACTATCGGCTCGGCAAAGGAGCGAGGCTTCATCAGTATAGTCGCTAGCTACGTCGTCCGTACAACTGGGGCGAGTGCTAGTCCGTATCTCGAGACCTGCCTTGTGGTGGCGCTCGGTCTGCGATCACACAGTGGCGACACGCGGGTCCGACATGTACTAATGGATCGCGGCCGATTTAAAACTACCACCTAGCAGGTGTGGTGTCTAGCGGTGACACCACAAAAAGAATTTAATAAATTATTTACGTATGAGTTATAGATAGTGGACAACTGAAAATTCAAATTGAAATCTCCACAGATTATTATCCTACACTTATACTTACAGACTGTCTCACATAAAGACACTAACTTGTTAACAAAATCATGTGTTGAATTGCCTCCAGTATTAGCTGAGAACAGAGCTACAACTATTACATTTGAATCTGCTAATCAAACAGCTGCAATTTCACAGAACATTTCTAAAGATAATGCTTTAACTTTTGCTATTGGTTCATATTTAATCCCTTTTCTTAGAAATATCACACACCAACCATGAATTTTATTAGTTCTATAATATTTGTGAGCTAGGTTGGAGGCCTCAGGGCAGTATAGACCTATTTCATCATGCTTACACCAGTGTTCTACGAGACAGACTGCATCTTTGTGGTAAGTCTCTATGACATTTTCCACTTCTTCCAACTTATTAGATAATCATTGTACATTCCAATGAAGCAGATTAAAACTCTCTGATCTGTGCTTGAGTCTGTTTACCTTGAGATCTTCCTCCCCTTTCAGCCTACCACTAAAAAATCATTTAGATGGGAGGGAAGCACTGTTTTCTATTTGCTCACCCTGTTAGTATTTGGTCTTGTTACTGGGATTAGCGATGATGCTGATTCATCTACTGCTGCTACTGCTGGTGGCGGTAGTGGTTCTGCCATGGCTGATGGTGGATTGTCAGCTACTGTTGTGACTATGCCTACTGTTGCTGTTGTTGCTCCTGGTGATATCACAGTTTCCACTGTGATGAATTCTTTATGAGATGAAGCTGTGGCTTGACTATCTGCTGATGTTTCTGCTGCTACTGCTGCTAATGGTGGTTCTGCTGTGGCATCTGGTATTTGTACTGCTGCTGTTGTTGCTGTTACTTCTTTTTGAGCTGAAGCCACCACTCCTGCTGTGGCTTGACTGACCTCTGCTCCTGACGGTGATTCTGTTGTGGCATCTGATGGTTGTATTACTGCTGTTGTTGATACTGTAGCTGTTGTTCCAAGTGTATTCACCATTTCCATTGTGGTTTCTTGTTTTTCATTTAATACTACTATTACCGGTACTGCTAGGCCTAATTCTCTTATTTACAGCCGAGAAAAAAGCTGTCAGACTGATATGTAAAGCACCACCTAGAACTCACTGTAGAGAATTATTTATTAAACTTAGTATTATGACCTTGCCATGTATATACATATTTCAATGTCTACTGCACATTTAAAAGAACTTGTCTAGTTTTGATCTGAATTCTGATGTACATAGTTATAACACACGACACTGTAATGATGTAAGAAAAGACTACTGCTCATATACCAAAACTCTAAACAGCTTCAAACACACATCTGCAAAGCTATTTAATAAACTACCAGAGTCAGTTAAGAGTCTGGAGCTGAAAAAATTTAAGATATTTGTAAGAACTTTATTAATTCAAAATTGTTTTTATATGATGGAAGATTTCTGTGAGCATAATTTCTACCATAGATTAATTATTTGTGTATTTATTGTTATTGTTGTTTGTACATTTATTGACGTTGCTTATACAAGCTTTACATCCCTGTAAATGTTTTATTTTTGGGCAATAAAAATAAATCAATCAATCAATCTAATGTCTTCCCCCTTTTTTTGTAGGTGAATAGTTTTTAAGGTATGTTTTACCTTCCAGCAGGACCTCATTAATATGGCAGTGCTTGCACATAGTTTTCTTGCTCCTCTTCTATTTAACCATGATGTATGAAGTGCCCTCTGTGCAATATAGCATTCACATCCAAGGCACTGACATTGGAGAACACACCTTCCACGTCCATTATTGCACTATTTAGTGTATAGATTGCTAGGTTGTTTTCTGATTTATCATAATGATAGCGAATTGTACACATCACAATTCTGGTATTGGTAATTACTGAACATAATCTTTTTGTGGTAATCATAAGATTGTTACTGCTTTTATCAAAGTTGTTTGAGCCTGAAAGAATTACAATTACATCATCTAAGGTAAAGTCTTTTGTTAACTTGTCTACATTGTTGATCACATTCCCAAACAATGCATTTGGTTTGATCATTGCAGACACACTGCACTGTGTCTCCAGAGTTTCCCTTAGAATTGAAGCACAATGTCTGCCTTGAGCATCTGACAACAGCAGAATCTTTTTTGACCCATTAACATTATGTTTCACAGTGTCCTGCTTTCATAGTAATATTTACACTTCTGTCCACAATGTTACTGTCAGATAATTTCAATACAGATCCATGATTTTAGATACTTTTGTGACAATGTCCTCGTCTACACTTTTTTTGGTCATTAACAAACCGGATTTTTCAGTACTTAAACCTACAGGCTTTTCTTGCGTATTATATTGCAAGCATGAATTTTTTAGGTCTACCACCATTTGTTTGCTTTGTGGACTCTCCTCTAACACTAAACTGTTCACATTACGCCTAGTTGCAGAAATATTATTTTTGTCCTCTGTTTGAAGAACTTCAAACCTGTTGCTTGTCCTTCTAATTGATGAACAATCTTTTGAAATGCCTCTCACTGTTTTAAATGTCTTTTTAGGCACCATATATTGTTTTGGTTTCACCACAGTTTCCTTAACACAACATTGATCTTCCCAATACGTTTAAAACAAAGTGTACGGCTATAGATAGATGCTGAATGAAATGCGTTTGGCCATCAAGAGAGCAATGCATGATGGCTTCAGTGACTACCATAGAAAAGTATCATCAAATGATATTTCGCAGAACCCAAAGAAATTCTGATCATATGTAAAGGTTGTTAATGGCACTAAAGTAGGTGTCCAGTCCGTAGCAAATGAGACAGGAACTGAAACTGAGGGCATCAGAGGAAAATCTGAAATGCTTAATGTAATTTGCACATTTTCCTCAAAAAAAAAAAATAAATAACTAAATAAAAAAATAAAAAAAATTAAAAAAAAAGGAGAATTGCCCCAATTTGATCCTTGTACCACTGAAAAAGAGAAACAGCAGAAATATTTAAAATTGAACAAAGCTCCAGGACTTGATGGAATTTCTGTAAGGTTCTATACTGAATTTGCGGCTGAGTTAGCCCCTCTAGAGGAAGAAGAAACTTCCATTAAAGAAAAATTTAACCTCGCACCACAAAATAAAGTAGGTCCATTTATAAGAACAAATTGAGTAGTTTTACCTACTCCTCTTACTTCATTCTTTTTACCCTTCGCAGAAGATGTCGGAGCACCAAGAGTGCCGTCCACAATCACAAGTGATTTGTAAACCAGCATTCGCCGGCGATGACGAAAACAATGTCCTTGATCTACAGTAGATCTCTCAAACAAAAAACCATGCACAGTTCTTGGAAAAAAGCACAGGTCACACCTGCCTACAAGAAATGTAGTAGAACTGATCCACAAAACTACCAACCAATATCCTTGACATTGATTTGTTGTAGAATCTTAGAGCATATTCTGATCTCAAACATAATGAGGAATCTTGCCCACCACCATGGATTCTGAAAAAATTGATCATGTGAAACTCAACTTTTCTCGTATGACATCCTGAAAGCTTTGGACCAAGACAATCAGGTAGAGGCAGTATTTCTTGATTCCTGAAATGCATTTGACTCAGTACCACATCTTCACTTATTGTCAAAAGTATGATCATATGGGGTATCAAGTGAAATTTGTGATTGGACTGAGAACTTTTTGGTAGTGAGAATGCAGAATGTTATCTAGGATGCAGAATGTTGTTTTGGATGGAGAGTCATCATCAGATGTAGAAGTACCTTCAGGTGTGCCCCAGGGAAATGTGTTGGGATCCTTGCTGTTCATGTTGTATATTAAACTCCCTGGCAGATTAAAACTGTGTGCCCGACCGAGACTCGAACTCGGGACCTTTGCCTTTCGCGGGCAAGTGCTCTACCAAGCCATGTCTCTGCAGTATCCTTTGTTTCAGGAGTGCTAGTTCTGCAAGGTTCGCAGGAGAGCTTCTGTAAAGTTTGGAGGGTAGGAGACGAGGTACTGGCAGAAGTAAAGCTGTGAGTACCGCGCGTGAGTCGTGCTTCGGTAGCTCAGTTGGTAGAGCACTTGCCCGCGAAAGGCAAAAGTCCCGAGTTCGAGTCTCGGTCGGGCACACAGTTTTAATCTGCCAGGGAGTTTCATATCAGCGCACACTCCGCTGCAGAGTGAAAATCTCATAGTGGATGTTGTATATTAATGACCTTGGAGACAATATTAATATTAACCTTAGACTTGTTTGCAGATGATGCAGTTATCTATGATGAAGTGCTGTCTGAAAGAAGCTACATAAAAATTCTGTCAGATCTCGATAAGATTTCAAAGTGTTGCAGAGATCGGCAACTTCCTTTAAATGTTCAGAAAAGTAAAACTGTGCACTTCATAAAACGAAAAAATGCAGTATTCAGTGACTATAATATCAACGGGTCACCGATGGAATTGGCCAACTCATACAAATACCTGAATGTAACACTTTGTGGCAGTATGAAATAGAATGATCACAGAGATGCAGTCATGGGTAAAGCAGGTGGTAGATTTCAGGTTATTGGTAGAATACTAGGAAAGTGTAATCAGTCTACAAAGGAGACTGCTTACAAATCACTCGTGCGACTATTTCAAGAATATTGCTCAAGTGTGTGGGACCTGTACCAAATAGGACTAACAGTGGATAGTATACAGAGAAGAGCAGCAAAAATGGTCACAAGTCTGTCTGATACACAGGAGAGTTGTCACAGAGATACTGAGGGAACTCAACTGGAAGACTCTTGAAGATGGACATAAACTATACTGAGAAAGTCTATAGACAAAGTTTTAAGAACCAGCTTTAAATGATTACTCTAGGAAAATACTACAATCTCCTATGTATCGCTTACACATGGTTCATGAGAATAAGATTAGAATAATTACTGCACACATAGAGGCATTCAAACAATGTACCATTCTTCCCGCACTCCGTACATGAATGGAACACGAAGAAACCCTAATAATTGGTCCAGTGGGACGTACCCTCTGCCATGCACCTCTCCGTGTTTTGAAGAGTATTTAGATAGTAGCTACCTATAAGCTCAAATGTAGTTGGAGTTAAAGAACTGTACCCTGTTCGTTCATTACTTGTTACCTTTACCCAGTTCCCAAGATCTTTTTCCCTCTTCAACCTACCTGGTTCGATTATAATCCAATTGGGTTTTGCGTCTAGCAGTGCAGTGTGTGTTGATATACGTATATTCTGTTGGTGTGGGCTTCTTGCGTTGTTCACATTGGTTACTGATGTCTGTATTCGCTATATTGTTAACACGCTTAGTGGAAAATACACGCTTCCAGGCGTCTCAGTGCTGCGTGGGCGTTCATTTAAAAGATGTGCTACTGAAGGACCCGTATAACATTGGAGAGCAGCCTTTGTTATTCAGACACTTTATTGAGGAAGTTTTTTTATCTGTGGTTGTTTTTTTAAGATACCGGTTGGTGTCGGGCCTAACGTACCATATTTACGATACCGCAACCTCAGCAAAAAATTGCGCTATAGCCGTTAGCGCATGTTTTGAGTACTGCGCTTTACCATAGTCTAGGCCGTGGGTTTACTTTCTGTTGTGTGTTGCTCGGTTTTTCTTTTCTTATTTTGAAATGAGTGAAGAACTTAACCCTTATCTGTTACGGACATAGGATGCCCGCTCCTCGTCCTTCTTACAGTCTTTTGTCTGGGAGATAGACAGCATCGTTTCGTTGCTAAGCGACCGCAGGAAGCCAGCCAATGACTAAAAGTGCACGAGCAAGCAGCATGAGCAACGTTGCAAAACTAATGCGCGCGTATCTCAGGACTGAGGACCACAACAATCTGAAATGCAACAGTGAATGTCTCACGTGTAACCGGTGCTGTCGTCTCTCATTGTTTAATAAGAAGTCTAGTTTGTAGTTCTTGCTGATTTTAGTATTTGTTCACTTCTGTTTCATTTCAAACCATGCCAAGTGCGACGAGTGGTACAAACGAAAAATGTGAAGTGGGACGGAGAAAAAAAGCCTGGTGCATAGTCAGGACCGCGAACTCAAGTGATATCTGAGGGAGTATTATGAAAAAGAGGATGCAAAGTGCGACGACTGGTAGAAACGAAAAATGTGAAGTGAAGTGGAGGAACTGTTTATTCTATCTCGTGAGATTTTTTTTTTTTAAAGCCAAAAAACACTTATCAGCCACTGAAGGGAGCTACAACACTAAGAAGAATCGCTTCTCGATTGGCCACTTGTGACGTCATTGTCCAAAGCCGACGGGTTGTATCCCCTGCTGCACTAGTCCCAAAAAGCCTGCTGCATAGACAGGACCGCGAACTCAAGTGATATCTGAGGGAGTATTATGAAAAAGAGGATGCAAAAGATTAAGCGTCACATCCTAATTCCTGATTCTCAAGACGCAGAGGACGGTAGCAGCTTTGAAAGTACCGGTAAGCAAAAATACTGTTGTGACGGTAGGGAAAGTTCTTGTTTGTGTACGCTCTCACCGGTTACTAGAATAGTGTGACAGCAGTCTAGATGCTACTCGTGGCGTAATTGGATAGAGGGTGAGGACTCTCCTGCTCGTTCTTTATTTTAAATCGGGCATTAGTCAGGTACAGCGGGGTTTTGAAATTGCTATCAATTTGCTGTTTGTATCCGTTGGTGAATATTTTCTTTTAATACGACAATTTTCGAGGTAAGTGTTCTGCATGAAGGCCATAATACGTTAAGCAAAACCTAATTTCGTTCGTTCGTTGAGTCTGAAACAGTCAGTCTGCTCGTGGAAACTTGTTTTGAAATTTATACCGATTTGTCCACATAGTAATCGTTAAAATTATTTCATGCCACTGTAAATATGCCTGACTAACAAAGTTTCTGGGCTGGTTCGGAGATGCGATACACCAATTTCTTCATTAAATGGTTGGCATAGGCAAGAGTGTTTTTCGTAGCCTACATATTTTTAAATAGTTTCACCAGTTTGAATAAACATCTAAATATGATTGGGTTATTATCTACTTCAATTTCATGTCGATGATATAAGCGTTCAGTTGTTTATTATACATTGTATAAAAGTGTATCTGTTTCAAATTCATGACAATCACAGCTTTTGTGTTGTGGACTTAATTTCTGTCTCAAAGTCGCTGAACTCGGGAGTCTGATTGCAAATAATCATTTGCATGTATGTTTATGTCGTTACTAGAACACTACGATTTATATACTAGCCTAATGTTGAGCAACATTCGCCCCATTTCTCCTTCCTTGATAGTAAAGGGTAATTATTCTCACTGATCTCCTTAGGAAAGATCTGTAAAGTACTCAAATTTGATAAAAGTATTTCGCACGCCTCCTTATTTTCACAGTTTAGTTACGATATATCTGAATTTACATTGCAGTTTCATTTCCTATGATGAAAGGGGCGTTTAAATATTTGTAAACGTTAGGCCTGGGTACTGGTATATCTGCTACTACAGTCGTTGTTTGCCATTTACGTTATTTGGTTTTGCCAATACAACCAGATTATCACCTTCCAACCTAGACGTTGGGATACGCCAGATATCGGCCTGTAATCACTATCAAGATGGGGAAGACAGGGGGAGAGGGTAGGTGTGCATCATATTGAAGCCCAAATCATCCAGGGTTGCTTTCCTTACTTTCACAAATATTTTTACAAACCTATTTCTTTGTTACTGATTTTTTTGCTTACTGACTATAATGATCTGAAATTTTGTGGTGGCAAGCTCATCAACAAGACCGAAAATATTGAGCATTCAGACATTGTCCGCACTTTCAGCCCCCCCCCCCCCCCCCCCCCCGTATGTGCGCGTGCATGTTGTTACTGGGGTGCTGTGCTTGATTTAACTGCTTAAGTATATTATGACTCTTCATTCCCTGTTCTATTAAGCAGAACTGTGATGGCCTAATATAGTGCTGCTGATTATAACACCTATTTAATTTTCTGTTATAGGTATGCCATTATAAAGGAATATGTGGGATCTCATTGGCCATAAGTTCTGCTTCTTATAATTTTCTTAATACCTGTCAGTGTTATTGCAAAATTATTAATGAAATTAATTTACATGTTTCTTTCTTTGTGTACTAAAACCCTATGCCCTTACTCTGTATAGCCCTGCATCGCAGCAGTATCCCTCAGTGACATACTTCGCGGTGTGGGAGTGTTTTTGTGAATGTATGTGATGTCATTTATTATTAGGAGGTACACATTCTGTGAAAGTTTCCAGTATGTGTGCTGATCATGCATGCTTTAATTTAACCTTGACACAAATTACAATTAGTTTTTATTATTTCTGTCAGTCCCACATTTGTGCCTAACATTCAGAGTGAACGTGGAAGATGAATCAGAGGAAGCGTAAGAAGTAATTCTAGAATTCACATCAGTATATGTTGCTATAGTGCTGCACTGAATGTAATAGGGTAACTAACAAAGCTGTGTAAGTAGTCAGTTGAGATTGAAATAAAGTTTCTTGCTGTAATTGATATAAAGATAATATTCAGAGTAATATAACATGCACCCAGTAGAAAATGGACAGCGAGTGGAATAATTAAACATTTTGCCTTACAGTAAATGGATCATTCATTCTAAATTGTTTCAGTGTACTCGTAGATAATTATTTTTGTTACATACATGATGAATTACTCCAGCGTTATGTCAGGATCTGACAATGTGTTGTGGACCATCACTCCACAATGTTAAGAGCTACCAACATGTAACACTGCCATCTATTCCGAGACTAGATTTCTTATTTGTTGTGTGGTGCAGGAGGGGAAAAATGTCACTATAATGCAAAACTGGGAAAATATTTAATTCCTGATGGAAAGAGAACATCCACATTTTATTGTGAGGAAATGGTACATGTTCTGAAAAAGTAATTTATTGTTGTGACACTAAATGCTGACATTTATCAGTTGCTAAATCCTTCTCAGAGTATGTATAACTGTCTGCAGTTCAGTGCTGAGCTTAGTTTGTTCTCGTCCACTGTTATAAAGCCTCATCCCATGAGGAGAGACTTGTTTTCTGATATTTGACGTGGCTCTCCGAGCTCCAGATCTGGCTCTGATTAAGGGTTTGAGTGGTCCATGCTTCATGCCCTGATGGGAGACTTTCAGGTGGGGCCAACTAACCAGTTAGTGAGCTGGGAGCCTGTGGTCGTCCAGTATATTAGACTCTGTGATGAGGTAGGAGGGGGAAGGGTGCATGCAGGCGTTAAGTGAAGCATACAGTGGGGTGCCTGGCATTCATTTGTCTGGACATTTGGTATCCTTGTAATGGTCGTGCCTGCTGGTTAGTGTCTCACTTGCCGAGAAATTTTATAATGGAGTACTTTTTAAAAGATGTCATAGTCGCCATCGACTGTAAAAATTATTTATTTTGACAACTGTAATTTCGACCTTATGGTCGTTATGAAATGGATACCGCAGAAGCTTTTTTTTTTAATAAAGAAAGAGAGAGAGAGAGAGAGAGAGAGAGAGAGAGAGAGACCGGTGTGTGGGATAATAGCACATGTGTCATCTGTCTTGAAAGACTTTCAGTATCCTGGATGCTAAAAAAGGGAGCAATAATATTACTTATCCATTTATTTGAATATACTTTGTAATAGGGCTGTTGGCAAAATATCATTATATTGATATGTTTCTGAAAAACAGTGTGGCGAAATTTTTTTCACAGATATATTGAAGTGGCAATATCGAGTACCAATATTTTTATCTTGTGTAATATTTTTTTGCAATATTCGATAAGTACTTGAAATTGTAGGAGAACACGATTTTACTTTTACTGTTTGGAGTTGTCTTTCTACTTTTTGAGTTTTCATCACATTCAGTCTTTCTCTTTGGCTGTGAATAATAACAGATAACATGATTTCCGATGTGAAGAAATAGTGCACCAGTTGCATTAAAAAACAACTTTAATTTGTGTGATATTTCTTCACATTGACATTCTTCAAAAACAGTTGCTGAAAATTAACAAAAATCTAAATGACAAGATTGGCCTTCGGGCGGATGCAGACGGCCAGGGGGAAACATTGACATAACCGGCACTCAGTGCTGTCAACACAAACTACTGTGTTACTGTGCAATTTTGACACTAGAGCCGCTAATTTACTGGTGTTAGGAGAAATGAAGAAACAGGGAGGTCAACACAGTGTTCCAGCCAAATGTGATGAATGATGAAACTGAAGGATGGACCCATTGTATACCTTTTTTGTGCCACTTGCAGTTAAGATTGTTAGCAATGTGGTTATTGCCAAGCATAAACATGCAGTATTTTTCATTCAATTCTTGCCCCAATTCTAATAATAAATCAGTACTTGAATATACACCTCTAAAACAGGCAGTATATTTACAATGTGTAGCTGATATTTTTATAGGCTGGTATGTCAATATTTTTTTTCTGTCAATACGTTGATATTGTTTCGATAGATCGAGCGCTGATAATGATAGTTTTTTGGATATTGATATTGGATTCCCGATATTTTTGAAAATAGCGACAGCCCTACTTTATAATGGATGAACATCACAAAAAAAACATGAATCCCGTTTATAGCCCTGTTCATACATGAGCTGGTTTAGTATAACAACCAAAAACCAAGTACAATAAATTGAGACAAAAATATGTGATGAGATGTTACCCACTAATTAAACAACATTTTCCTGTACCACTGTCTATGGGAAATTTACTGCAAATATGCCAAAAAAAAAGTGTGTTAATGTAGTCATACAATTCCATGTTCCATAGAATTTTAAGGAGAAAGGGATATTTGAGCTGAAATAGTAAAACCGGTTACACAGTCCACATCTACATACATACTCCGCAAGCCACCACAAGGGGAGTGGTAGAGGGTACCTTGTACCACCACTAGTAATTTTCTTTCCTGTTCCACTCGCAAATAGAGCGAGGGATAAAGACCGTCTATATGCCTTCGTAAGAGCCTTAATTTTTCTTATCTTCTCTCAATATCTTCATGGCAAAATATACGAGGGTAGTCCCAAAAGTAAGGTCTCCTGTTATGTTATAAGTAAATAGATATGTTTATTTCTACAGTGGTTTACATCAGTTTACAGCTTGGACATTTAGCTATTTTTCCACATAATCACCATTTCTATCAATGCATTTTTGTAGACACTGTGGCAGTTTTTGTATGCCCGTGTCATACCAGCTCGCCGCCATGCTGTTAAGAAAGTTATGAACATCTTCTTTCACCTCGTCGTCGGAGCTGAATTGCTTTCCGACCAAATGTTCTTTTAACCTAGGGAACAGGTGAAAGTCACGAATATAGGGTGGGTGATTATGTTCCAGTGAAACTGTTACAGGAGAGCTAAGGTTTGCCGAGCGATGTGTGGGCGAGCGTTGTCATGCCCTTGCTCAACATTCCTCTTCTCCGGTTCTGAATTACTCTGTCTGCATTAATTGTGGTCCCAGCTCCGACGATGAGGTGAAAGAAGAGGTTTATACCTTTCTGAACAGCTTGGCGATGAGCTGATATAGCATGGGCATACAGAAACTGCCACAACATCTAGAAAAATGCATTGACAGAAATCGTGATTATGTCGAAAAATAGCTAAATATTCAAGCTGTAAACTGATGTAAACCATTGTAAAAATAAACAGGTCTATGTACTTATAAAAAAAAAAAAAGAGACCTTACTTCTGGGATTACCCTCTTACATTGGTGGCAGTAGAATCATTTTTCACTGGCATGACAGTTCTGTAAATTTTTCCAATAGTGTTCCACGAAAAGAATATTGTTTTCCCTCCAGGAATTCTCATTTGACTTCCTGAAGCATTTCTCTGTAATACTCACATGTTGGTCTAACAGCACAACTCTGAATTGCTTTGATGTCTTCCTTAAATCCTACGTTGTGGGGATACCCAACACTTGAATGGTACTCAAGAATGGATCACACTATTATTTTATATGTGGTCTCCTTTACAGATAAACCACACTTTCCTAAAATTCTCGAAGTCAACAGTTTTGCCTTCGCTACTACCCCCTTTGCATGCTCATTTTGTTTCATTTCACCTTCCAGCAGTGTGCCTAGATACTTCTCGATGTGACTGTGCCGAGCAGCACACTAATAATACCCTATTCGATCACTGCAGGATTGCTTTTCTGCATTCACTTGCATTAACTTACATTTTCAACATTTAGAGCAAACTGCCTCTCAACACACAACTAGAAACTTAGTGTCACTTAAATATTTATTGAATGTGGAGGTTCTACTCTGTCTTCCTGGTATGCTCTTCAAACCTCACTGAATATCCTCCCAGGTTGCACAATATAAAATTTTGTGCATGTTCTACTGTCAGTATCTTTCAAACTGGTTGGTTCTACCACTATTGTCAGATTATGTTTTCTAGTGTATTGTTTCTATGAAACTGGTACCTATATTAGTTTTCTTGATCACATGTGTGACTTGGTCTGAGACTGTATCTAAGTGGGATAAATTTGGTGTACCTAGTCTTTTTGCTCTTGACATTACAACCTGGACTTTCCATTGTTTGTACTTTACATCATCTCTTTATAATGCAATTCCACCAGTTATATCTACATTCTCTTTTTCAACTTGGCACTTATAGACGTGTGACCACTCCTATGAAATCATTATTTTTAACCAGTTCTTGGAAGGTTGCTAAGCCTCTGTATTGTTGAATTGAAATAGGCCCGCTTGTGGCAGGACTCATTACCGATTGATGATGGGCTTACAAAATATTCCAAATTGATGTTGGCTTTTAATGTTTGAAGTTTGCAAGTCTAGGAAATGTATACTTGTATTAGCATCTATTTATTTTATAAACATTAGTGTGCAAATTATGGAGTTGGTCATGTGTGTTGTCGATTTTGGTAATAGATTCTTTGAAAAGTGCCAATATATTAGCTGCATATTGGTTGTATTACCAAATTCTCTTGTTGTTTGTTGGAAATTGGTGAAAATGTTGCTAAAGTTTTTACAGAAATAATGGCCAATGTTTCTGCCAGGCAGTTGTCCATCACAAGACTGTCTTGTTCTGTATACATGTTACTATGGAATGTTAAGTACTAAGGGGAGTGGCTAATTCTAATAATACATTCTTCTTTATTACCTCTGTTGTCTTCTTGACTGAGGCATTTGAATATATATCACAATATCAAATGAAACGTATACCTTTTATGAGATGTAAACAGTATACTGTTTCTCAAATTATGAGACTGTTTAAGCAGACTGTCAGGTTTTAACTAATCTCCGAGACAGGGCTATCCATACAGTTTCCAATCAGATGAATTGGGATGTCTTTGTGTATTTTAGGTTGTACTCGTGACTTTCATGCACTTCATGTTGATACAGTCTTTCATTGTTATACCAGTAAAAAGAAAGTTATTTTCTTGTGTTATTGTTACAGTTATTAGTGGGGTATTTGCCTATTTTACTGATTTTGGTGTTATCAAATAATTGCAAAACTTTCATTATACTCAAATTCAACCATAATAACAATGTTACCTTCTCTGTTTTAAGAATAATTGCATTGTGGTCAAAGTTTCTCATTGACACCATTAATAGTCAAGGGGCTGTCAGGTATTGTATAGTGTATATGCATTCGCCTACCTAGCTACTGCTACACAATTTTGGATGTTTTATACATTATTAGTATTTTCTTCAAATGGTAATTCAACTGTGTCAGATTCTTAATGACACTAGCCTGAAGATAATGGAGTAGAAGTTGTGAAGCAGATGCAAAATATTTATTATACACGGTGATATACAGAAATGTATAGTGGAAATCATTCCTCGTCCTAGTGCTAACATTGATTGTTTCTGATTTTGAACAGTGATTGATCGTTCACAACAAACTTCATAAGGGAATAGATGTGTTGCAAGAGGGTGGTCAATATGACAAACTTTTTAAATAATTATCTGTAAGAGTTTTTAAAGTGTACACTATGTATTACCCTTATTATACACTTTGACACAATGAATACATTTTCTGGTGGGGTGTCCTAGAATACAATGTATCAGTATATCAAACAGGGAGGACGAAGAAGAAAAAGGAAAGAAAAAATATCAAATTTTTGCGTTTTCACATCTAAAGTCTGTGACGTGCCTTATTTATCTCATTACTGTCTGGCACATGTAATTTTTGTTTTTTCTTTGTCCCTTATCGTTGTTATTGTTTTCTGTGTTTGCTTTTCTATGTCAGTCCTGTGGAGAACCAACTGATTTCTTATCTTATTAGTGTAACTTACTTTTGATGTCTTTTTATAGCACTACGTTTCAAATGCTTCAATTATTTTCTTTCCTGGTTTTCCTGTAGCCCATGATAATTTGGCTGTGCTGTACTGCTTTTAAGTTAACCCTTCATTTGTTCATCATGTGTTATTTTTCTTCCAAGGTAGCAGAATTCCTTAACTTAGTCTACTTTTTGTTCCCCAATTTTATTGCTAATCTTATGTCTGTTGCCGATTGCTTTCATCTTTATTTAGTTTACTCTCAGTTCATAATCTGTTCTCATTAGACTGTTCATTACATTAAACACATCCTGCAGTTCTCCATATTCATGAAGGATGGCAATGTCATCAGGCAATTTTGTCATTGATTTCCTTTCATCTTGAATTTTTATCCTTCTATTAAATATTTCTTATATTTTAATAATTGCTTCTTCAGTATAGGTTGAATATTAGGATCGAAAAACTACATCCCTGTGTTTACACCCCTTTTTAATCTGAGCATTCATTCTTAGTTTTCAGTTCTCATTGTTCCCACCTAGTTTGTGTACATATTATATGTTGTCCATCTTTCCCTATTGCTTACTCTTACTTTTCTCAGAATTTTGAACATCTTGCACCATCTTACATTATCAGACGCGTCTTCCAAGTCGTCAAATTCTATGAGCATGTCTTGATCTTTCTTAAGTTGTGCTTCCATTAGCAATTGCAATGTCAGAACTGCTTCTCTGGTGCTCTTACGTTTCTGTAATCTTAACTGATGGTCTAATAGATTCCAAATTTCTTTTCCATTCTTCTATATATTATGCTCAGCAACATGGATGAGCCATTAAGTTGATGGTGCAGCACCTCTTGCATTTATCTCCTCTTATTATCTTTGAGGTTGTGTGGATGATATGTTTCTGGAAGTTTACTTAAATGCCATGTCTCCTACTGATTTCATAAATTCCAAAGGAATGTTGGGTGTCCTTCTGCCTTGTTTGGCTGGATCCTCTGTCTTTCTTATGACTCCCAGTTCTTCATCAATCATCACATCGGATAGTTACTCCATCTCATAAAAGCCTACAGTGTACTCTTTCCGCCTATCCATTCTCTCCTCTTCACTTCACAGTGAAAGTCTCATTGCACTATTAATGCTGGCACTATGTGCTTTTAATTTCACCAAAGGTTTTTTTGACTTTTCACTATGCTGAATCATTCCATCCAACAGCCATTTCCTTGTCAATTTCATGCAATACTGGTTCTTCTAGCAAGATGTGGCAACATGCCACACATCTAAGGTATCCCTGAAACGAGTCCATAATGTCTTCACTAAAGAACCAAACATTTATGACCACGTTTGCGGTATCAAACGACTTGTGATTTTTTTTTTATTTTTATATTTTCCTGTGGGTATACTTGAAGAGCTAAGTGTATGAAACAAATCCACACACAATACAGGAACGGAAAGAAACCATCAGCCCTGAAGTTGCTACTATCAATATCTGAATATGCTTAGGTGTGCACGGCTGTGTATTGATGTTGTGGGGCATCACTTTCAGCATATTCTACAAATGAATTTTTTATTGTAATGCTGAACTCACATTTGGGAGAACGACAGTTCAAACTTACATCCATCCATCCAGAGAGCACATACTAAGTTCATCTAATCTAGTCACATTTGCCGTCCCCCTTCTTCACACTTATCCACCCACAGACCTGCTAGCCACATTACCTTTGTTTTAGCCTCGAAGGGATTCACATTTCTTTCGTGAGTAGGTGTGTGGTGACCATAGGGCCCTGAGCTGTTGCAGCCCATTCTTCCTTCCTGGGCTGCATTTCCTTCCTGTGTCCCTCGCTGCCTGTCCTCACTCCTTCCCTGCTGCCTCCTCTTTCCCCTCTCTGTTTCTTACTTATGTCGACCTGGCTATCGACCTGGTTTTCTTTATTCCTTGCAGTTTTGTTTCCCATGTCTGATCTCTTTCATCCTTTTTGGCATTCTTGTCCTCCTTTGGGATTTGACCTCCACTTCTAAATTTTCTGACTGTGGTGTGAGCCATTTGGGGAAGAACACTCTCCCTAGAATCTAAGATGTAGAATCCTCTCTCCCTTCCTTCCCCATCGAAGCCACCCTCTGCTCCACTATGTCACTAACACTTGCAGCCAGTTCATGTGGTGGGGCTATTATGTAACCATCTGACTAAACCCCCTGACCACACAGGCGTCAGATTTCTGATACCTGAACTGTTGCATCCCCATGTGTGCCTAGGAGTGATTGCTTGTCATTCCGGAACTTTGGAACTCCTGGCAACAGCCGCCATGCCAGACTGCCCTTACTATGGCTGGGTTGGACCCAGAGGCAGAGCCCCTGATCGAAGTGTGTGGTATCAGGGCCGATGCTTTGCATATGAAATCTATCAAGCTCCACAAAACTGGCCGTTCTTCTATAACTATCTCTTTGGTTGGTAAGAGATCATTGAATGCTGCTTCTTCTGGCCCTGCAGCCTTACCTTCCCTTTCTGTACCCTGTGAGGAGGGCCAGGCTTGCCAGCTTGTGAGAAACACTTTCCCCACTACCTGGTTTGTATTAAGATGGGTGGGGACACATTTACCGCCATAAAGCTGTTATTTTTTGTGGAAAATACCAAAAAATATCTCCCAGTCTACACCTCTTCCTGTCTGTGATCATCTTGGCGACGCCCCATTGTCCATTACACCTTACCAGTCTTTCAATATGGTCCAGGGAGTAATTTTTTACAGGGTTTCTGAACCTTGAAAGTGAGGAGGAGCTCCAGGCCAATCTGGAATAACAAGGTTTTTATTTTGTTCGGTGTGTACAAGAAGGTTGTAAAGACAATTGCACCTTTATTCTGGCTTTTGAGGGAGGTACCATCCCAGAGAAGGTCTAGGTTATGCATTACCGCTGTGATGTGAAGCCATACATCCCGCCACCCATGAGGTGCTTTCAGTGCTTGTGTTTCGGGCAAATCTTCCCGATGTACGGCAGAGCCTCTGTGTGGTGACTGTGGACACCCACTCCATGAGGGGAGCCCCCGTGTTCCACCACGCGTGTGTGTTAATTCTCATGACTGTCACTCTTCACACTCACCATATTGCCTGGCTTGTAAGGAAGGAAAGAAGATATAAGAGTCTAAGTCCCTGGATCGTTTGTCTTACACTAAGGCTCGTCAGAAACATGACTGATTTCATCCTGTGTTGATGATTTCTTCTTTTGCCTCAGTTACGTCCTTTCCCCTTCCTCCCTCTACCTTACCCAGTCCAATCCCCTTGTCCTCTTCCCATCCCCTGCAGTTCCCATGCCCTTCCCTCCAGGTGCCACTCCCCCTCACCAGGTGAAGAAGTGCCCCCCTCCTTCGGGATCCGCTGGTGATTGGGCTCCCTCCCAGAACCCCCTCCTCTCTGGTGTCTCTCAGACCAGAGGTCCATTACCACAACTCGGCCATGGGACACATAGTCTGTGTGTCCCAAGTTTGCCTTCTGTCTTTCAGTTTCGGATCTTGCAGAAGCCTGCTCTCCCTCTGTGCCCTGCCCCCGTCAACCTATGAATGAGGAGGAGGAGGAGTCCCAGGATAAGGCCACCACACCCAGCCCCCCCCCCCCCCCCCAATCCATCTCCCGTGCTGTGGCCCTGTTGGTGCCAGTTCCCCTCTCACAGCCTGTATCTGGTAACTTACTTAGAGATGTCACCCCGTCGTCGTTGGTGTTGGATGGTCTCACAGCGGTCTGACTGGTTTCAGCCTGTTTGCATTCCATTTTTGTAGCCTATCTGCGAATATTCAGTGGAACTGTAATGGATACTACTGCCGCTTCACCAGAATTGCAACCCCTTACTGCCTTTTACTCAGCAGCTTGTGTCGTTCTTCAGTAGTCTCATTTTACTGGTGCTCACTCATCAACCATTTGTGCATTCCGTGCTTTCTGTTTGAACAGTATCGGCCCTTTGAGGGCTTCTGGTGGTGTCCGCACATTGGTCCATATGGACAATGTTAGTTCATGGATCCCACATTGTACCCCACTGGAAGCAGTGTCTATTTCGGTCCACTTCGACTCTGTCCTGAGAGGCCAACTACGTCTGCTGCTATGACTGCCCTCCTTCAGCAACTCCCTCCTCCTCAGAGACTTTAATGCTCATAACCCTTTATATGACAGTGCTTCTTCATCTAGTTGGGGGCTCCCCATTGACCAATTTATTGTAGACCACAATCTGTGTCTTCTTAATGATCGTTCCCATACTCATTTTAGTGCCACATATGGCATATCTCTGCTATTGATTCTCGCTCTCTTCCCCTCTCCTAGTTCCTTCCTTACACTGGTCGCCACATGATGACCTCCGTGATAGTGACCACTTCCCATTGATTCTCTCATTTGCTTCCCACCTCCCACTGACCAGGTTATCCCTCTGGGCTTTCCACCATGCTGATAGGCCTCAGTATACCACCCTGGTTGTGTTTTCACCTTCTTTTTCAGGTTGTACTGATAAAGTCATCCGTGATTTGTCTGATAAGATAGTTTGCACTGCCAGCATGCCCGTTCTCTGATTGACGGGTCCTGTTCGTTTTCGGCCAGTTCTGTGGTGGAGCATGGCCATTGCCGCCACTGTCTGTGATCGTCGTCGGGCCTTGCAATGTCTTAAGTGCCACCAGTCCTCCACTGGTCTTTATCCCTTGAAACATCTTTGTGACAAAGCCCGTCACTTAATTAAACAGAACAAATGGGTGAGTTTGGAATGCTTTGTCTTCTCTCCAGTTTCTTCTGTCCCATCGTCACTGATGTGGGCTACATTCCGCAACCTCCTGTGCTTTTTGTGGCAATCTACCATCCTGGGCCTTGCCCTTCCAGGTGACCTTCATACAGGTTCATTAATTCTCACTTCCTTGCCCATTCCTTTTGGGGCGTTTATAATTCGACCCTACTCCACCTTTACCGGGCGTTAGTTCTTTCTCGTCTGGACTATGGTTGTCAAGTTTATGGATCAGCTGCCTCTTCTATGCTGCTTCTCTTGGACCGGTTCACCATCGTGGTATCAATTCAACCACTGTTCCTTTCACACTAGTCTTGTTGATAGTCTTGTGGTTGGCACTTTGATTCCTACCTTTTCGATTTGGCAGTCTGGAATCCTGGTTTCCTGTGGCATCACTATCCACCCTTCCCCTGCTCATCCCTCCTCCTCTATTCTTTCCGCAGCTGCAGAATGTTACCCGCCCACTGCTAGCTCTCTGATAGGTTTACCGTTAGCCTCTGCCTCGCTTCTTTCTGCCATGACTTCCATCTTGCCTCCTTGTTCTCTTCCTCACATTCTCTCCTGACCACCTTGGCCACAGATTCAGATGGATATCTGCTGTGGTCTGAAAGCTGCCACTGCTCCAATGTGTTTCATTTTTTTGTTCCGAATGCACTTACTTGAGTTTCAGGATGCCTTTATTTTACACTGATGGCTCTACATTGGCTGATTGTGTGGGATATTCTTTCACATCTTCTGTTGTCACAGAACACCATCTCTTGCCTGCCAAATGTGGAGTGTTTACTGTGGAATTGATGGCTATCTATTGGGCCCTCTGTTCTATTAAACAGTCCTCCCTCATCCAGGTTTTGTTTTGTACAGGCTCAATGAGTGGCCTTCAGGCTATTGCTCTGTGTTTCTCCCACTATCCAGGGATTTTTGCCATCCACGATCTTCTCGATGATCTTGGTGATGCTGCTTGCTCTGTCGGCGGGAGGGGGGGGGGGGTGATGATGGACTGCCACATACCCCCCTATTCTGTGTGACCGCTCGGGGGTAGATTTATGGCTTTATATGAAGTCCCTTTTTGTTTAGTGGGGGACTCTTGGGGGGCTACCAGCTGTGTAATAAACTTTGCGCCTCAAGGAGACACTCACTGCGTGGCATTCTTCGCTCTGTCGTGGCGGGAATCTACCATCCTCTGCCATCTTTGTATTGGCCATACTAGAACGACTAATGAGATTTTACTCCCCATTTAGCCACCCCCCTTTTTACTTCTGGGACTCCGCTCACAGTGACCCATATTTCGCTGCACTGCTCCACCTTGTGGTCCTTTGCACTAAAAGTGCCCTCCCACCTCATTGTCTCGGGTGTTAATGGACGACCCTTGCATGGTTATGTCTGTCCTTGGTTTTCTATAGAAGTGGTTTGTACTATCAGGTAGAAGTCCTTGGATTTTCGTCTGGACTTTGAGTCCCTCATGTAACGTAGGCATTGATTACCGGTATGGAGACGTTAATGTTGCCTCCATACCAGCCAGGTTGTCCCTGCCTTTTCCCTACATTTTGTCTGGTCTGTTATGCTTTTTCGTTTCCCCCTTTTATTGTGTTTCCTTCCCCTGGTGCTGTCCCTGTTGTGTCGTGGTGCTGGTATTGTTTGGGTGTTGGGAGGGTAGATGGTGGTGTTTCTGGGGCACCCTTTATTTTTCCCGTTCCTACCCACTGCCCTGCTGTTCTTTCCTTCTTCTTCTGCCCTGACGTCCCTTTTCCCTCTTTGTTTGCACATTATCCCTTCCTCTTGTCTGCACGTAATCCCTTCCTCTTGTCTGGACTGTGCTGTTAGTGTAGTTCTTCCCTTTATTTCGGCCATCCTAGATCATGGAACCAATGGCTTCACTGTTTGGTCCCCTTCCCCAGATGAATCAACCAGCCGACCTACCAAATTTCTTTGTCATTGATTTCAATTGGTTTTTACTTGTCAGTGTCAGCTTCCTCCCTCAGATTTAATCTTGTTTCCCCATACTTATCAGTTCTATCCTTTCTGTGATTTTCCCATGTGTTTTGGTGTAGTTTTGCAAATTTTTTTGGGTGTATTTCTACTTTATTTACATATTTTTGCGAGTTTTTCCATGTGCGTCAATATAGAAAAGTTTCCTTATCCCTAGCCAGAACCCAGTCCCACGTATTGTTCCTACATTGTTGCTTGGCTCGTGGAATTCCCCTCCCCCCCAAATGGCCTTCAATCAAATTATCCATTTCTGGCTGCAACTCATCCTACAGTGACCACCATCTGTTCAGATTCCATTAGTTCTTAACCCTCACCATCATAGTCCTGCAAAGCCGTGTCAATCTGGCTCAAACCTCCTTGCAATATCTCTTCTCCATCAGTAAAATTCTGTTGAGGGTCTACAGCTAAGTAATCTTTTTTGTCTAAAAATTCCTGAATCCCATATCACATGTTGAAACTCTTGGCCTCAAGGAACTACAGCAGCATGCTCTCCACCACCTCAAAAATCTCTCCACTCCCTTCACTTCCTACTCCTGCCTTGGACTATGACTATCCATCACCTCTACAGCCACCTCCAAACCTCCCCCACATCCCTTCATAGCTGACAAACCATTCCTTGGAGACATATTACATTTACCCCACCCTCGAAATCTCCGTCCCACTGCCATACAGAATCCAGAACCTAAACAGACCCGAAACATTCAGGAACCTTTTCTGTAAAGACCTTAGCTCTACAGGAGTATCAGTTCTTTCCAAAGGCCTCACCTTTTGCCTCCACCTTCTCCTGGCCCCTGCAGTGGTAACACTTCTTTGCCACCAATTGTACCTACCGGACTCAACCAAAGACCAATGTTGAACCCTGCTTGACTCAGTTCACTCGTCCATCCAACTGTGATCCACCCCCACTGCCCCCAAATCACCCCGTTAACTTTCAGAATTTCCTTACCTAGAATCTTGTATCACTATTATTCCCCAAATCCCTCAACATGCAAGCTAACCTTACTTCTGCAGAAAGAACTGCAATCCACCACCTAAAAACTGATCTCAACCTTACAATCCTCCCTGCTGACAAAGGCTCCACAACTATTGTTTTGAACAGCAAGGATTACCTGGCAGAAGGATTCTGCAAGCTGCCAGATTCCTCCACCTACAAACACTGCCACAGTGAGCCCATTCCAGAAATCCAGCAGTATCTCCAGTCTCTCCTCAAATTCTTAGGCCCACCCCAGAACCTCTCCTTGGAGTCCATCTCTCTCCTCACCCCTACCACTTCCCACAGTCCTACTTTCTACATGCTTCTTACAGTCCATTAACCCCAGGACACCCCATTGTGGCCTGTTACTATGCTCCCCGTGAGAGACACTCTGCTCTCATAGACCAATGCCTTCAGCCTATTACCCATAACCTACCCTCCTGATATAAGATGCCAAACATTTTGTCCACCGACTCTCCACAGTTTCAGTTTCTTCACCACTTGGTGCTCTGCTCATCGCTGTTGATGTCACCTCCCTTTACACCAACATCGCTGATGCCTGTGACCTTGATCGTATGGAGCAATACCTTTCCCAATGCCCAATAGATTCCAAACCTATAACCTCCTGCCTAGTCGCCATGACCAACTATATCCCCACCCACAACAACCTCCCCTAGTTAGGCATCATGTACAAACAAATCCAGGTTATGGTATGCATACCCACATGGCACCGTCCTGTGTCAACCTGTTCATGGACCGTCTAAAGGTATCCTTTCTAACCACCCAGAATCCCAAACCCCTCGGCTGGTTCAGATTAATCGGTGACATCATGATCTGAATTGAGGATGAGGACACCCTATTCTCGTTCCTCCAAAATCGCAACACCTACTCCCCTGTTGTCTTCACCTGGTCCTCCTCAACCCAACGAGCCACCTTTCTTGATGTTGACTTGCACCTCAGAGATGGCTACATCAGTACCCCTGTCCATATCAAACATACCAATCACCAGCAATATCTCCACTTCGACAGCTGCCACTCATCCCATCTGAAGAAGTCCCTTCCATACAATAGTCGCATCTGTAGTGATGAGCACTCACTCTCAATATATGCCAAGGGCCTCCCTCCCAACCTTGTACAATAATAGATCTCCCATGCCTTGTCTCTCCTGTCACCCACCACCTCCCAAGTCCCACTGTCCAGCCACAGAAGAGCATTCCCCTCGTGACTCCATGCCACACAGGACTACAGCAGTTCAACCCCATTCTCCACCAGGGTTTTGACTATCTCTTGTCATGACCTGAAATTGTGTCCTACCCACTATCCTTTCCACCCCTCCCACAGTGGTATTCAGCTGCCCACCAAACCTACACAAAATATTTGTCCATTCCTACAGAATCCACACGTCCTCTCACCACCGCCTACTTTAGTCCGTTCACAAACATCACCTATTCTATCAAAGGCAGGGCGACCTGTGAAACCAGTCATGTGATCAACTAGCTAAGCTGAAACCATTGTGCTTTATTCTACGTGGGCGTGCCAACCAACAAGCTGGTCACCGACAAACTGTGGCCAAGAAACGGCTGACCGAGCCAGTTGCTGAGCATGCTGCCCAGCACAATGTTCTCCATTCCAATGACTGCCTCGCACCCTGTGCCATCTGGACCCCACCCATCAACACCAGATTTTCTGAATTGCGCAGGTTCGAAATCTCCCTACAATAAATTCTATGTTCCCGTAACTGTCCAGGGCTCAACCATTGTTAGTCATTGTGTTTAACCCATCTATCCCTTTCCCTGTACCACTACCAGCACTACACAGCCCTCTTTTCCACTAATGCATCCACAGTCTTTCACTTCTCTCATTTTTCGCTTCTCCCTTCCCCCACCTGCACTCCATCAAATCTCCCGACTACAATTAGCTGCCCTACCCCCTCCCCACCTCATCCTTGTATACTCCCACAGGCAGGACTTTACTGCTCCCGCCCTACCCTGCTACTCATCCCCTTTCCCGGCCCATCTGCCTCCTCACCCCCACCACCTAATTTGCTTCTCCCATTATGTGATGCTGCTCGCAGTTTTACCTCTGCAGCCATAGACAGTGTGTGTGTGTGTGTGTGTGTGTGTGTGTGTGTGTGTGTGTGTGTGTGTGTGTGTCTGTTCTGATGAAGGCTTGCTTGGCCGAAAGCTTTGTTTGACAGTTATTTTGTTGTGCCTGTCTGCAACTTAGCATTTCTGCCATGTGGTAGCAACTATCCTATTCATAACATTGTCAAAATTGTATTATTATTGTTTTCTGCTGTTTGCTAACATCTGCTGTTCTACACTCCTGGAAATGGAAAAAAGAACATATTGACACCGGTGTGTCAGACCCACCATACTTGCTCCGGACACTGCGAGAGGGCTGTACAAGCAATGATCACACGCACGGCACAGCGGACACACCAGGAACCGCGGTGTTGGCCGTCGAATGGCGCTAGCTGCACAGCATTTGTGCACCGCCGCCGTCAGTGTCAGCCAGTTTGCCGTGGCATACGGAGCTCCATCGCAGTCTTTAACACTGGTAGCATGCCGCAACAGCGTGGACGTGAACCGTATGTGCAGTTGACGGACTTTGAGCGAGGGCGTATAGTGGGCATGCGGGAGGCCGGGTGGACGTACTGCCGAATTGCTCAACACGTGGGGCGTGAGGTCTCCACAGTACATCGATGTTGTCGCCAGTGGTCGGCGGAAGGTGCACGTGCCCGTCGACCTGGGACCGGACCGCAGCGACGCACGGATGCACGCCAAGACCGTAGGATCCTATGCAGTGCCGTAGGGGACCGCACCGCCACTTCCCAGCAAATTAGGGACACTGTTGCTCCTGGGGTATCGGCGAGGACCATTCGCAACCGTCTCCATGAAGCTGGGCTACGGTCCCGCACACCGTTAGGCCGTCTTCCGCTCACGCCCCAACATCGTGCAGCCCGCCTCCAGTGGTGTCGCGACAGGCGTGAATGGAGGGACGAATGGAGACGTGTCGTCTTCAGCGATGAGAGTCGCTTCTGCCTTGGTGCCAATGATGGTCGTATGCGTGTTTGGCGCCGTGCAGGTGAGCGCCACAATCAGGACTGCATACGACCGAGGCACACAGGGCCAACACCCGGCATCATGGTGTGGGGAGCGATCTCCTACACTGGCCGTACACCACTGGTGATCGTCGAGGGGACACTGAATAGTGCACGGTACATCCAAACCGTCATCGAACCCATCGTTCTACCATTCCTAGACCGGCAAGGGAACTTGCTGTTCCAACAGGACAATGCACGTCCGCATGTATCCCGTGCCACCCAACGTGCTCTAGAAGGTGTAAGTCAACTACCCTGGCCAGCAAGATCTCCGGATCTGTCCCCCATTGAGCATGTTTGGGACTGGATGAAGCGTCGTCTCACGCGGTCTGCACGTCCAGCACGAACGCTGGTCCAACTGAGGCGCCAGGTGCAAATGGCATGGCAAGCCTTTCCACAGGACTACATCCAGCATCTCTACGATAGTCTCCATGGGAGAATAGCAGCCTGCATTGCTGCGAAAGGTGGATATACACTGTACTAGTGCCGACATTGTGCATGCTCTGTTGCCTGTGTCTATGTGCCTGTGGTTCTGTCAGTGTGATCATGTGATGTATCTGACCCCAGGAATGTGTCAATAAAGTTTCCCCTTCCTGGGACAATGAATTCACGGTGTTCTTATTTCAATTTCCAGGAGTGTATGTTTATGGTGACATTTTACCTAAATTTTGACGTGTGTTCTTACGGAGAGAAGAAAAGAATATCCATTTAGGTTTTGGTTGTGTTAGTTGGTTCAGTTTAGTTTGGTATCATCCAGTACTATATCACTTGCATCCTGTACCATGCGGCAGAATGTTCTGTTAAAGGATTACAACTTTTTTGATGAATCTGGTTTGTATGAATTCTGGTGATCGTGTAGAATTTTATGGACCAGGGTCGCTCCCCCCCTCCTGCAGACTTCTTGGAAGTGTCTTCTCTGCTGCAGGAAACTGCTGAAGCTTTGCAACTAATGACTTTATACATAATTAACAAATGATGACTGAACACGTATTTTCACTTTCAACCAACTGTTTCAAGATGTTTATTGCTTAATTACATTTACAGTTCAATCCATTAACATAGCGTTAATACATTCTGTCTTTATGAGAACTCAAACAAGAGTGCTGCCAATCTAACCGTAATACCAAAGCTTTCAATTAACATCTTCTTTTTTCTCCTAAGAGATTTCATAAATCCCATTTATTCTGTGTATGCCTTTTGGGTCCATGGACTGTGTACCAGGTGCCCAGCAAGTAGTAAGCATTCTCATGCCTTCTGCGCACTGTGGCTACATCTTCCCTCATATGCCGTCTCTTGACCTACAAAGTCCTGTTACACTAAATCCTGTACCTGAATCATATGATTCGGACTATAAACATTATTAGGCTAATAAACCACAATTCACCTCCCACATACCAATCCCCTTTCAGATATCCCACTGGGGGACCAATTGGGAGTGTTTGGCCATTGGAGAAATCATAATTATATTTTCTCGGTTATGGGTCATACGTCTTGTGGATATAGATAGTGTGTCTTTAATGTAATGGTTTCCATTTCCTTCTGTACACTCATGCAGCTGATCATTTTATTCTCCTGCCTTGTAGGGGCAGTTTACAACCTCAAGGGAAGGAGTTTGCCCTGAAGCTGTCACATCCCATGTGCCTTCCTTGACAAGGCCTTTGGCAGAATGGGAGTGACTCCTTATATTGGAATCTTCAGCTGGCATTGCTGAAGTTTTGTATTTAAAATTTAAGTAGTGACTGCATCCACACCTTGGGTTCAGGATGTTTCCATTACTAGTCACACTACTACTAGAGCTGATGGGTCAAGCATTAGTCTGATACAGTGGTGTATTTGACACACATTGCAACAGACCCTGGAGGCGTCAAGAATCAATAGCATGTGGTACCGCCTGTGCACAGTGTTCATCCCGGGTCATGTGGTCACATGACATTTCTGGGTAACACTGTTAAGCACCCAATGGTGGCAGCCTGACAGTCACTCTCCAGTACTGTATGAAGCTACACATCACACAGCATTCAATGTCTTGGAACTGACCCAGTTACATTTCACTGTCTCTCTTGGAGTAGCTCTTTGGATGTTCTATGTTTGGACAACTTCCATCGCTTCAAACTGGTTTCTGAGTCGCGTGTTATTGGCAGTCCCGAATCAACACACAATTTTCGCAACCACCTGTGCCGGTCGCACACTTGTAGCAACACTGCACTGAACTTTCCTGTTTATGGTTGTGCCCCAATGTAGTCAGATTGTGTTAACATATTCGTGGGTATGACATACATGGGAGGCAACAAAGGTTTAATGAATTGTTGGTATAATTTAACAACTAACTGGTCTTCATGTGTTTAAGGCTATGCCTACTGGCATGAACAACACTGAACAGGAAATGCGTATGCTGTGTTAAAGTGATTGAGTACTAATGAGTTCTGAGTCTCTGGAATTGGTTTCCCCTATTAGCTCTAGCTAGCTTTCATAGAATGTGGTTTCTTGAACGTCTGGTAACACTGGTGCTGTACACATTGTTAAAAATGGAAAGTGCTGCTAATTTTCAATGTGATAATGACACTGTACAAGTGACGGTTAATTGTTGTTGTTGTTGTTGTTGTTGTGGTCTTCAGTCCTGAGATTGGTTTGATGCAGCTCTCCATACTACGCTATCCTGTGCAAACGTCTTCATCTCCCAGTACCTATTGCAACCTACATCCTTCTAAATCTGCTCAGTGTATTCATCTCTTGGTCTCCCTCTACGATTTTTACCCTCCATGCTGGGCACTCCAATACCAAATTGGTGATCCCTTGATGCCTCAACACATGTCCTACCAACCGATGCCTTCTTCTAGTCAAGTTGTGCAACAAACTTCTCTTCTCCCCAATCCTATTTAATACTTCATTAGGTATGTGATCTACCGATCTAATCTTCAGCATTCTTCTATAGCACCACATTTCAAAACCTTCTATTCTTTTCTTGTCCAAACTATTTATCATCCATGTTTCACTTGCATACATGGCTACACTCCATACAAATACCTCAAGAAAAGGCTTCCTGACACTTAAATATATACTCGATGTTAATAAATTTCTCTTCTTCAGAAACGCTTTCTTTGCCATTGCCAGTCTACATTTTATATCCTCTCTACTTCGACCATCATCAGTTATTTTGCTCCCCAAATAGCAAAATTCCTTTACTATTTTAAGTGTCTCATTTCCTAATCTAATTCCCTCAGCATCACCCGACTTAATTCAACTACATTCCATTATCCTCGATTTGCTTTTGTTGATGTTCATCTTATACCCTCCTTTCAAGACACTATCCATTCCATTCAGCTGCTCTTCCAAGTCCTTTGCTGTCTCTGACAGAATTACAATGTCATCGGCGAACCTCAAAGTTTTTATTTCTTCTCCATGGATTTTAATACCTACTCCAAATTTTTCTTTTGTTTCCTTCACTGCTTGCTGAATATACAGATTGAATAGCATCGGGGAGGGGCTACAACCCTGTCTCACTCCCTTCCCAACCATTGCTTCCCTTTCATGCCCCTCGACTCTTATAACTGCCATCTGGTTTCTGTTCAAATTGTAAATAGCCTTTCGTTCCCTGTATTTTACCCCTGCCACCTTCAAAATTTGAAAGAGCGTATTCCAGTCAACATTGTCAAAAGCTTTCTCTAAGTCTACAAATGCTAGAAATGTAGGTTTGCCTTTCCTTAATCTAGCTTCTAAGATAAGTCGTAGGGTCAGTATTGCCTCACGTGTTCCAACATTTATACGGAATCCGAACTGATCTTCCCCGAGGTTGGCTTCTACTAGTTTTTCCATTCGTCTGTAATGAATCCGCGTTAGTATTTTGCAGCCGTGACTTATTAAACTGATAGTTCGGTAAGTTTCACATTTGTCAACACCTGCTTTCTTTGGGATTGGAATTATTATATTCTTCTTGAAGTCTGAGGGTATTTCGCTTGTTTCATACATCTTGCTCACCAGATGGTAGAGTTTCGTCAGGACTGGCTCTCCCAAGGCTGTCAGTAGTTCTAATGGAATGATGTCTACTCCCGGGGCCTTGTTTCGACTCAGGTCTTTCAGTGCTCTGTCAAACTCTTCACACAGTATTATATATCCCATTTCATTTTCATCTACATCCTCTTCCATTTCCATAATATTGTCCTCAAGTACATCACCCTTGTATAGACCCTCTATATACTCCTTCCACCTTTCTGCTTTCCCTTCTTTGCTTAGAACTGGGTTTCCATCTGAGCTTTTAATATTCATAGAAGTGGTTCTCTTTTCTCTGAAGGTCTCTTTAATTTTCCTGTAGGCTGTATCTATCTTACCCCTAGTGAGATAAGCTTCTACATCCTTACATTTATCCTCTAGCCATGCCTGCTTAGCCATTCCTGTCGATCTCATTTTTGAGACGTTTCTGTTCCTTTTTGCCTGCTTCATTTACTGCATTTTTATATTTTCTCCTTTCATCAATTAAATTCAATATTTCTTCTGTCACCCAAGGATTTCTACTAGCCTTCGTCTTTTTAGCTACTTGATCCTCTGCTGGCTTCACTACTACATTCCTCAAAGCTACCAATTCTTCTTCTACTGTATTTCTTTCCCCTATGCCTGTCAATTGTTCCCTTATGCTCTCCCTGAAACTCTGTACAACCTCTGGTTTAGTCAGTTTATCCAGGTCCCATCTCCTTAAATTCCCACCTTAGAAGTTAAGTATTAGAGCATGTGCAACTGAAGTATTGACATGAGTGTATTAACAGTTATGAGTGCCAAATAATGGTCAGCTGAAATTCCAAGGACAGGGAAGTTAAATAGTAGAACATGGTTGTAAACAATAGTTAACGTTTTCTGTTCATGTACGGAAGTTGAGGGATTTTCATCAATTTAGAGGATAAAAATAACAAATTGCATTATTGTATTTTATCGAAACAATTGATTATACACTCCTGGAAATTGAAATAAGAACACCATGAATTCATTGTCCCAGGAAGGGGAAACTTTATTGACACATTCCTGGGGTCAGATACATCACATGATCACACTGACAGAACCACAGGCACATAGACACAGGCAACAGAGCATGCACAATGTCGGCACTAGTACAGTGTATATCCACCTTTCGCAGCAATGCAGGCTGCTATTCTCCCATGGAGACGATCGTAGAGATGCTGGATGTAGTCCTGTGGAACGGCTTGCCGTGCCATTTCCACCTGGCGCCTCAGTTGGACCAGCGTTTGTGCTGGACGTGCAGACCGCGTGAGACGACGCTTCATCCAGTCCCAAACATGTTCAATGGGGGACAGATCCGGAGATCTTGCTGGCCAGGGTAGTTGACTTACACCTTCTAGAGCACGCTGGGTGGCACGGGATACATGCGGACGTGCATTGTCCTGTTGGAACAGCAAGTTCCCTTGCCGGTCTAGGAATGGTAGAACGATGGGTTCGATGACGGTTTGGATGTACCGTGCACTATTCAGTGTCCCCTCGACGATCACCAGTGGTGTACGGCCAGTGTAGGAGATCGCTCCCCACACCATGATGCCGGGTGTTGGCCCTGTGTGCCTCGGTCGTATGCAGTCCTGATTGTGGCGCTCACCTGCACGGCGCCAAACACGCATACGACCATCATTGGCACCAAGGCAGAAGCGACTCTCATCACTGAAGACGACACTCTCCATTCGTCCCTCCATTCACGCCTGTCGCGACACCACTGGAGGCGGGCTGCACGATGTTGGGGCGTGAGCGGAAGACGGCCTAACGGTGTGCGGGACCGTAGCCCAGCTTCATGGAGACGGTTGCGAATGGTCCTCGCCGATACCCCAGGTGCAACAGTGTCCCTAATTTGCTGGGAAGTGGCGGTGCGGTCCCCTACGGCACTGCGTAGGATCCTACGGTCTTGGCGTGCATCCGTGCGTCGCTGCGGTCCGGTCCCAGGTCGACGGGCACGTGTACCTTCCGCCGACCACTGGCGACAACATCGATGTACTGTGGAGACCTCACGCCCCACGTGTTGAGCAATTCGGCGGTACGTCCACCCGGCCTCCCGCATGCCCACTATACGCCCTCGCTCAAAGTCCGTCAACTGCACATACGGTTCACGTCCACGCTGTCGCGGCATGCTACCAGTGTTAAAGACTGCGATGGAGCTCCGTATGCCACGGCAAACTGGCTGACACTGACGGCGGCGGTGCACAAATGCTGCGCAGCTAGCGCCATTTGACGGCCAACACCGCAGTTCCTGGTGTGTCCGCTGTGCCGTGCGTGTGATCATTGCTTGTACAGCCCTCTCGCAGTGTCCGGAGCAAGTATGGTGGGTCTGACACACCGGTGTCAATGTGTTCTTTATTCCATTTCCAGGAGTGTATTTATGTAGAGTCAGTGCAACTTAACCCAATCTGTCTCTGATGTAGTGGCAGTTAAATCGCTTACAGGAAACATCATATTTATGGAAAATATTTAATAACCTAATATTCAGGTGATTCAGTTACGCTTATACATACACATTAATTCCGTGCACAATGTATAAGTATCGTAACAAAACTACAAAAAGTCCTGTACTCACAATTCTTCATTGAGGGTCTACAGCTAAATAATCTTTTTTGTCTAAAAAACTACCACCACAATGGACAAGTGTGGAGACAGCTGCAGAGTCGTGAGAAATACTAGACAGTTCAAAGATTTCCTACAATTTTCTTCTTCTTCTTTTTTACGTTGGGTTTTGTGAAAGTCAGCTCTAATAGGGTTGTTGGTAGCCTGTAGTAATGTTGTAGTTGTACCTAGAGCTGTAAGATTATAGAGGAAGTGCAGTGCAGCTAACTGTAAAACTCTGATCTGACCAGGCAGTGACACAAGCAGAATTACAACAGTTGAGAGCAGCAGTTGACAGCAATAATATTAGAAATGGGATAGATGACCAGACTGTGTTCAAATACTACCAGGTAAGGTTCAAGAGATGCATCAAACCTGCTAGCTTTAGGTTTGACGCCTCCAACAGAGTAACTCTACAGGAGACTAGACAAAAATTGCAGACAACCCAATAAGTTTAGGAAGACGCTGACAATACAAAACAGAAAAGTGCAAGCCAAAATTAGTAGTAGTCAAAGGGTTTACAAGACCAAGATCCCCTGCAGCTCCGGGTGTTAGAATAGGCCTAAGGTATTCCTGCCTGTTGTAAGAGGCGACTAATAGGAGTTTCACACATTTCGGCCTTCGTGATGGTCCCCTGTGGGATCTGACCTCCATTTTTCAAAATTTTCCCGAAGAACGAGCCAATTGGGGAAGGGCGCCTTACGTGGTGCATCGTATCCATCGTGCAATGAGATCTTTAACCCACTTTCTCGTCGTCGCATTTCAGTCCCTCTCATTCTCAATCTCTTGGGCGAGGACACCTTTCTGGGTACTATGCAGTGTCTCTTTCTTCGCTGAAAATGACCACGGACTTCTTTGCACTTAATATCCAGCACAGTAGCCAGTCCGATGTGGTAGGTCCACCATGTACCCTGTTGGTTGTAGCCCCATGACCACACAGGGATCGCTCTGCTGGTGCCTGCACTGTCAACTCCCCACTTATGCCAAGGGCCCATCCCCCAGGGCATCGGGACTCCTGGCAATGGCCATCCTGCCAGGTGGCTCTTGCTGTGGCTGGGTGTTGCCTGTAGGGAGGGCCCTTGTTCAGAGTCGATGGCACCATGGCGGATGACCCGCAATGAAGTGTGGTACGTCATCTCTTGCTGATGACCAGCCGCCAGCAGTCTCTAAGCGTTATAGGGCTCACTTTAATGTGAACATGTATGACCCAAAATCTTTTCCCTACCTGGCCACACCATGGGAGTAGTGTAAGTCTAAGGATGGCAGTGTAGCTTATTCGCCCCACTATCTAGTATGTACGAGAGGTGATGGGGAATCCTTTGGTGTCAATGAAGATTCAATTCTTTGTAGAGGATTTTGGGGAGATGGAGGGCTTGTCCAAAATGCCCTCTGGTTCAGTTCTGATAAAAACGGCTTCATCTGCCCAGTCACGAAGGTTACTCGCTTGTGACAAGTTGGGGGATGTTTCAGTTACCATCACGCCCCATAAGAGTTTGGATATGGTCCAGGGTATTATATTCCATAGGGACTTACTTCTGCAGTCTGATGACGAGCTGCACGCCAATTTATAGTGGCGAGGCTGACATTTCGTCCAGCGCGTTCATCGGGGACTGAGGGATAATCAGGTTGCCACTGGTGCCTTCATGTTGGCCTTCGAGGGTGATACATTACCTGAGAAGGTCAAGGTGATGGTCTACCACTGTGACGTCAAGACCTATATCCCTCCCACAGTGTGGTGCTTTAAGTGCTGGAAGTTTTCCATATGTCTTCCCGCTGTACTTTCAGCCTCACATGTTGAGATTGCAGAAGCCAATCACATCCCAATACTCAATGTGCTCCGTCTCCAGTCTATGTCAACTGCGGGGAGCATCATTCACCTTGCTCGCCAGTCTGCAGAATCTTACAGAAAGAGTGGAAAATCAGGGAATATAAGACCCTGGACCGACTGACCTATACTGAGGCCAAGAGAAAATATGAATGACTCCATCCTGTGCAAATGACTTCCTCGTATGCCACCGCTACTGCCACCATGATAGCCCCATTAGTTCAGGGAATTCCAGTCGGCTCTCCAAGCCGTACGACTCCACATCCCCCTTGACCGTGGGGGCCACTACCCACCCTGTTGCTCCTGTACCATCTACCTCAGGAGCAACACCCCCCACCCACCCACCCATCAGGGACGTCCGTCCCCGCTTCTAAGCTGGAGAAGTGTCCACCTTCTTCAGCTCCTCTTGCTCGCAAGGGGTCGCTTGGGTCCCTCCCTTCCCAGGTTTCCACAAGTGGGAAGGATGACGCCTGCTAATGGCATAAGTACCCACTTGTGCTTGTAAGCAGCTGGTTGTAGGACTTTGCGATCCTCCTCTGTCCGGGAGACTGAATCAGTGAAGCCCTCCCAGGTGGTGAAACCCAAGGAGCAGCGAGAAAAGTCCAAGAAGAAGACCTCTAAGACCAAGGAACTTGTGGTGGCACCCTTCCGACCACAACCTACAAGCTCTGTGTCTAAGGATGAGGTGGAGATTCTGGCGTCCGCTTAGGACCTACATCTCGCCGGTCCCTCAGATGCAATGGATGTCGCTCCAATAGGAACTTAATCAGTGGCAGCAGGTGACCCAGCTGCGTGATCTGCCTCCTCGGTCCCATCACGCATTTCTCAGCCATGGACAATTTCACCCTCCAGTGGAACAGCGGCGCTTTTTTCCACCATCTTGCTAAGCTCCGACAACTTCTCAGCCTCCACCCTTTCCTCTCCATTGCTCTTCAGGAAACTTGGTTTCCAGCGTTGCGAACCCCCGCTCTCCGTGACTATCGTGATTATTATAAGAACCGGACACCTTATGACAGGGTATTTTGTGGCGTCTGCATCTACGTCCTTCACTCTCTTTACAGCGAGTGTGTCCCTCTTCAAACACCTTTAGAGGCTGCTGCTGTTCGGGTGTGGATGCCTCGGGCTGTTACTGTCTGCAGTCTCTATCTTCCACTGGATGATTATGTCCTGGCTGCGCTGACAGCCCAATTGCCACCACCTTTTCTGTTACTGGGCGACTTCAACGCCCATAACCCTATGTGGGATGGACCCGTGTCAACAGGCCGAGGCAGCGTCGTTGAGCAAGTGTTGGCACTGCTTGACCTCTCTCTTTTAAATAATGGTGCCTTCACACATTTCAGTGTGGTGCATGGCACGTACTCAGCCATTGACCTTTCAATCTGCAACCCGAACGTATTACCATCTGTCCAATGGAGTGTGCATGATGACTTATGCAACAGTGATCACTCTCCGATCTCCCCGTCACTGCCACAGCGTCACTCTTCCGGGCGCTCCTGCAGGTGGGCTATGGATAAAGCTGACTGGGACTTGTTCACCTCCATTGCCACTACTGAGCCTCGGTCACCACCGGCGTTGTTACTGTCACAGAATCTGCCATTCCTTGTTCTTCTGGGTCCCCTTGGCAGAGGACTGTGCCTTGGTCACCCAAGATCGCTGAGGCGATTAAAGATCGCAGGTGAGCCCTCCAGCGTCACAAGCAGCATCCCTCATTGGAACACCTCATTGCCTTTAAACGGTTCCGTGCGCGAGCCCACCGCCTCATTCGTCGATGCAAACAGGAGTGCTGGGAAAGGTATGTCTCCACCATTGGCCTCCGTACCTCTCCTTCGCAGGTTTGGGCCAAAATTAGGCGACGCTATGGCGATCGGATATCCATCAGCTTACCTGCACTTTCACTGAATGGCGCAGTCTGTACTGACTCCGACACAATTGCAAACTGCTTAGTGGAGCATTTTGCTCAGAGTTGCTCTTCTGTGAATTACCTTCTGGCCTTCCACTTCCTGAAAGGGAGGTTGGGACGTCGGAGCCTTTTATTTCACGTGTGCTACCCTGAATCGTACAATGCTCTGTTCAGTGAGTGGGAATTCCAAAGTGCCCTAGCTGCTTGCCCTGATATGGCTCCCGGGCCAGATCGCATCCTCTGTCAGATGCTCAAATACCTCTCGGTGGTCTGCCAGTGACACTGCCTAGACCTTTTCAACCACATCTGAGCTGAGGGTGAGTTTCAATCACAATGGTGGGAAAGCATCGTAATCCCCGTGTTGAAACGTGGCAACAAGAACTCTGCAGGTGGACAGCTACCGCCCCATTAGCCTCACCAACGTTCTTTGTAAGTTGCTCAAACGCATGGTGAGCCGAAGGTTGAGTTGGCTACTTGAGTCTTGGGGCCTTTTGGCCACGTCTGTGGTGAGTTCCGTAAGGGCCACTCTGCCACCGATAATCTGGTGAGCCTTGCCCGCCATCAGCATCTGGTCGCCGTTGTCTTTGACATGCAGAAGGCGTACGATACGACATGGCGACATCACATCCTCTCCACACTTCTAGGGTGGGGTGTTCGGGGCCCGCTCCTGATTTACATACAAAATTTTCTTTCACTTCGTTCCTTCCGCGTGCAAGTTGTGACCTCCTATAGTTCCTCCCGAGTTCAGGATAATGGGGTCCTACAAGGATATGTATTGAGTGTATGCCTCTTTATAGTTACAATTTATGGGCTTGCAGCAGCGGTGGGAATGTATGTCTCAGCTTCTTTGTATGCTGACGACTTCTGCCTATACTATAGCTCCACTGGCATTGCAGCTGCCGAACAGCAGCTGCAGGGCGCAGTCTTGGGCTGTAGCACATGTCTTCCAGTTTTCGACTGCCAAGACCTGCATTATGCATTTCTGCCGGCGTCGGACTGTTCACCCTGAGCCACGGCTTTATCTTGACACCGAACCTCTTGCTGTGGTGGAGACGCATCAGTTTTTGGGATTGGTTTTTGATACCCGGTTGACTTGGCTCCCTCATATTCAGCAGCTTAAACAAATATGCTGGTAGTATCTTAACGCTCTTCGTTGCTTGAGTCACACCAGCATGTGTGCCGGTCGGTCTACCCTTCTAAGGCTGTACCAGGCGTTAATTGAGTCCCATCTACATTATGGTAGCCTGGCTTACGGTTCGGCATCCCCTTCGGCGTTGCGGTTGCTTGACCCCATCCTTCACAGCGAAATCAAACTCTCCACTGTAGCTTTCCGCAGAAGCCCTGTCACCAGCTTACTTGTGGAGGCTGGTGTCCCCCCATAGCGGATTGTGCCAACGATTACTGGCTGCTTATGCTGCCCACGTATGTAGCTTGCCTGGGCATCCCAATTACTGTCTGTTGTTCCCGAAATCAGTCGTCCATTTGCCAGAACGGCGGCCCCGATCAGGATCTACGATCTCAGTTCGTGTCTGGGCTCTTCTCTCTGGGCTTGAGTTTTTCCCTCTCCCACCTGTTTTCTGGGCCCATATACACCTATCCCCTGGTGTGTGCACCACCCGTGCCTTCGGCTCAATCTGGTACAGGTTCCGAAGGACTCAGTCCCTCCTGAGGCCCTCAGCTGCCGCCTTCTTTCATTACTTGCCACGTTTCAAGGCTCTGATATGGTCTAAATCGACGGTTTGATGGTTGCTGGTCACTTTGGTTATGCTCTTACTATGGGGAATGCTTATGAACAACGCTCATTGCCGGCTGGGTGCAGTGTCCTCACTGCAGAGCTGGTCGCAATCTCTCGCGCCGTAGAGCATTTCCGCTCCTGCTCAGGTGAGTCCTTTGTTATCTGTAGTGACTCCCTGAGCGATTTACGAGCTATCGGCCAGTGTTTTCCTCGCTCTAGTCTGGTGATGGCTATCCAGACGTCCATCCATACTCTTGCCCGTTGCGGCCGCTCCGTTGTTTTTTTGTGGATCCCGGGTCATGTCAGCATCCTGGATAATGAACGTGTTGACACACTGGCCAAACAGGCTGTCGGTGCACTGGCCTTGGAGATTGGCCTTTTGGAGAGTGATCTCAGGTCGGTTTTGCTGCAGAATGTACTTGGTACCTGGGCTGATGAATGGCGCACCCTGCCTTCACCAAACTTCGGGCCATCAAGGAGACTACCGGTGCATGGCACTCCTCCTTGCGGGTATCTCAGAAGGACTCTGTTGTCATCTGCCGGCTGCGCATTCGCCACACCTGGATGACGCACAGTTATTTATTGCGCCGCGAGGACCCACCTTTATGTTACTGTGGGTCAGCTTTGACGGTGGTCCACATTTTGTTGAACTGCCCACTTTTAACTCCGCTCGGGCAGACGTTTGCGCTGCCTGATACGCTTCCTGCACTTTTGTCAGATGACATTGCCTTGGCAGACTTAGTTTTGAGTTTTATTTGTGCAGGGGGTTTTTATCGCTTGACGTAAGTGTTTGTCCTTTTTTTGTGTTGAGTCTGGCCTTTGGCCTACAGTTTTAGATTGTGATTTTTAGTGTGTCACTCAGTGGTTGGCTTTTCCTTTTTGTTTTCATGGTCGGCCAACCACTGTCACACTCTGAGTGATTTTAATTCCTCTTGTCTGGTTTCTGTCTGTGTCTTTCTTGTCCTGTGTCGTCCCTAGTCATCATCGTTGTTTGTTTTTATTCTTTGTGGGTGTTTAAAGTTCGTGGGAAAAGGGACTGATGGCCATTGTAGTCTGTTCCCTTCAGTCCCACAAACCAACCAGCTCCTGCACCACCTACTTTAGGAGCAACACCCCCCCCCCCCCCCCCCCAACCATCTGGGATATCAGTCCCCCCTTCTCAGCTGGAGAAGCTAAGTTTTCTTCGTCTCCTCTCGCTAGGAAGAGGTCCCTTGACTCACTTCCAGGTTTCTGCTAGTGGGAAAGATGATACCCGCCAGTGGCTGAAGGGCCCAAAAGCAGCTGGTCATAGGGCTTCGCGCTCATCCTCAGTCCTGGAGGCTGAATAAGCGAAGTCCTCCCAGCCAGGGAAACCCAAGGAGCAGCGAGAGGAATCCAAAAAGAAGACCCCTAAGACCAAGGAAATTCAGGTGGCACCCACACCACCACTACCTACAAGCTCTGCATCTGAGGATGCTGTGGAGATTCTGGCATCCGCTGAGGACCTAGATCTCACCAGACCCTCAGACATAGACTGCTCAGCCAATAAGTCAGTGGCAGCAGGTGACCCTGAGGCGTAAACTGCCTCATTGGATGTTCTATGCTTCCCAGTCTCACGATGACATCATCCTCCAGTGGAATTATGGCAGTTTTTTCCACTGCCTGGCTGATCTACGGCAACTGTTATGCTTTACACCTGCTATCTGCATTGCCCTCCAGGAAGCCTGGTTTCCGGGAATGCAGACCCCTGCCCTCCGTGGCTATAGGAGATATTACAGGAACTGTAGCGATGGTAATAGTGTCTGGTGGAGTTTATGTCTGTGTCCTGAACTCCGTCTGCAGTGAACCTGTGCACCTTCAAACCACTCTCGAAGCAGTGCCTATCAGGATAAGGTTGACACAGGAAATAACTGTCTGCAACGTATATCTTCCTGCAGATGGTAAAGTATCCCTGAATGCATTGGCTGCACTGGTTGATCAACTCCCTAAACCTTTCCCACTTTTGGGAGATTTTAACACTCGTAATCCCTTGTGGGGTGGCACTGTGCTTACTGGCCACAGCACAGATGTCGAAACTTTACTGTCTCAGTTCTACCTCTGCCTCTTAAATACTGGGGCTGCCACACATTTCAGTGTGGCTCATGGTAGTTACTCGACCATTGATGTATCAATTTACAGCCCAGGACATCTCCCATCTATCCACTGGAGAGCACATGACGACATGTGTGGTAGTGACCACTTCCCCATCTTCCTGTCACTGCTCCAATGTCAGGCCCACAGATGCCTGCCCAGATGGGCTTTAAACAAGGACGGCTGGGAAACTTTTACCTCTGCTGTCACCGTTGAATCTCCTCCACATGGTAACATCGATGTGTGGTGACTACAACTTTCGTTTCTGCAGCAGAAAATGCGAGCCCTCGCTCTTTAGGGTGCCCCTGGCAAAAGGCAGTCCCTTGGTGGTCGCTGGAAGTGGCTGAAGCAATTAAGGAGCATCATCAAGCTCTACAGTGCAATAGGGGGGACCCTTCCGTGGAGCTCCTCATAGCCTTTTAAACAGCTCTGTGCTCGTGTTTGCCAACTTACCAAACAACGGAAGCACTAGTGTTGGGAGAAATAAGTGTTGACCATTGGGTGTCATATATCACCTTCCCAAGTCTAGGCAAAGATCAAATGTCTTTTTGGGTACCAGACCCCAATGGGTGTTCCCAGTGTTACCATAAATGGCGTGTTATCTACCGACGCAAATGCGATTCCTGAGCACTTCGCTGAGCAATTTGCTTGAGCATCTGCATTGGAGAATTATCCCCATCCTTCTCACCCTCAAACGGTGGCTGGAAGGGGAAGTCCTCTTGCTCACTACATACCACAGTGAATCCTATAGTGCCCCATTTACAGAATGAGAGCTCCTCAGTGCCCTTGCACATTGCCCTGACACAGCTCCTGGGCCTGGTCGGATCCACAGTCAGATGATTAAACATCAGTCATCTGACTACAAGCGACATCTCCTCGTCATCTTCAACCGGATCTGGTGCGATGGCGTCTTTCCATCACATTGGTGGGAGAGCACCTTTGTTCTGGTGCTCAAACCCAGTAAAAACCTGCTTGATATGGGTATGTATCGGCCCATCAGCCTCACCAACGTTCTTTGTAAGCCGCTGGAACGTATGGTGCGTCGGTGGTTGGGTTGGGTCCTGGAGTCACGTGGCCTACTGGCTCCATGTCAGGGTGACTTCTGCCTGGGTTGCTCTACCATTCATAATCTTGTGCCCTTCGAGTCTGCCATCCGAACAGCCTTTTCCAGAGGCAACACCTAGTTGCTGTCTTTTTTGATTTAAGAAAAGTGTATGTCACGACCTGGCTGAACCATCAATTAGGGCGATTCACAAACAACTACTTAGGTACACATGTTATTCCAAAAATGTTATCGTGGAAGTAGGGGCCAGGAAGAAAAAAAAACACAAACATTTATAAGGTTATCTTTTTATTTTAAAGGGCTTTCTCAATAATAAAGTTTTAAGTCTGGCATTTAGATAAAAACAATTTCAAAAGAATTTCGAGTAGCTGACAAATTTTCTTTATGAAAAGGAGATTGCCAGGTATGACGTTAACAGCTTCCCAATAGTAAGATTTTAACTTGAGATATATATGTACAAGACAACAATTAAAGAAAAACCTGTTTTAAATAGCTGGCAAATTTTCTCTGTGTAAAGGATTTTGCAAGGTTTGACGTTAACAATAAGAAGATTTTTAACTTGTTATATCAATAAGGGAACAATTCCAATAAACTAAGTAGCTAGCTTGTACTAAGCAAAAATAGTTGTCTCTCGCCAGTTACTTAACTTATATTTGTTACAAGATAAATGTGAATAAGCTAGCACACAAACCTTCACATTGAAGGCAGTTACCAAAAAAAATTTTCCTTAGCTCGGTGAGGGAGTGACACATGTAAAGGGGCGAGTTACTCAAAACCAGAAGATGTAGCAAGGGCGGTGCCTGCACAGACTCCAAACCACAGAGACCCGTGACACCGACCCTAAATCACCCAATCGAGGTATAAATGAAAATGTCCTGACCAAGAAGCAATTACTACATTCCTGCAAACAAGCAAACGAAAACTGTGGTGGGACGACCCCAGCAGAACCAGTGGTGAAGAAACTCATACACTTCACTAGAACTTGAAAACCTTCTCTTATACATATATAGATATATAACTAACTGTGTTACAGTACTCAACCTCTCACACTCCACCACCAGCGCTGGGAACACGTCACACTTCCAAATGCTCGTCAGAGCCAACTGCTGCCATTGGTTTTAACAGCTGATAAGAAGACATACGGCCCCATGCGCTGATCTTCTGCACCACAGCTTTTAAGCTTCATAAGCCACGTACATGCGGGTAAGGCAAATTTAGCCCCTGACAGCCAAGAGGTCAGCCAAAGCACGTGGCGAGCAGTTGACGACCCCGAACAGCAGGGCCCCGCTCGCGCCAGAATCTCTCTGGTCACCGCCCAGTACGTACTTCTCAATTGTCACGCAACCGTAGACTTGCTCCACCTCCCGCCAGAGGGCAGTAGCGATCCAAACAGCGCACCAAATCGAAAGCGCCACCGCAAACACTAGACGCGAAGCGAAAGCACTCCGCCTGGTGCACTTTTCGAAGAGCCGGACACAACTGTGGCTCAATCCCCCCCCAAAGGTAACCAAGCGCTAGTAACTGAAAGCTAACTTAACCGGACTTAACCTGGCTCAAATGGACTCAGTACTCCCTACCAGACTGATTTAGCTTAACCAGCAAGTTAACTGGACCCAGAATCCGAACGATGGTACAAGGGCCCATAAAACAGGGCGTAAATTTGCTCTCTCTGTCTTCGCCCCTCCCCCACCCAGAGAAATTCCTGATATAAACCTGATCGCCTGGTTTTCCCTTACAAGGCTGCCAATTGCGATTATATCTCAAAGCTTGTCTACCACAAGCCGCAGCAATATTCCGGCACACCTGATTCCAATTCTTTTTAATCAGACAAGGGGTTACCCACTCGTGGAGTAGGTCTTGGGTCCGTCACATGTTTGACAAGGGGGAATTGACCGGATAGGCGAACAACAAAGAGGCTGGAGTAACTTTCAACGCCTCGTTTACCACTGTATTACATGCAGAGTTGATCCACGGTAAATTGGAATCCCACCTACTTGGACTACCCTGATGGTAAATTATAAGGGCTGATTTCAAGTTCCTATTCATGCGCTCTGCAAAAAATCCATGAGGGTAATATGGGGTAGTGGTTATATGTTCAACACCATTCCCTAAACAAAAGGCCTTAAACTTTGCCGAAACAAAGGCGGGAGCATTATCACTGACCAGGCTCTTAGGTGGACCAAAAAGAGAGATGTTGGTGAGATGCGAGATAGTGACTTCGGTAGTAATGTTCCGACTAGGAACCAGCCACGTAAACCGAGAGAAAGCATCAATGACTACTAATATATATAAATTGCCTCTCTTGGACCAAGGCAACGGATCCACATAATCAATATGTAAATTGTCGATAGGGTTGCTCTCACGCTCAGACAATAGACCCTGCCACACAGCATTGTTAGGTTTAGCAGCCTGGCATAAGTGTCACTTAGCTTCCAGCTGTTCAACATCCCGTTCAAGGTGAGGGCACGTAACATATTGTTTAATCTGTTGAATAGTTTTATATGTGCCCAAATGAACCCCCACCAAGGAACAATGATAATACTGAAACAAGGGTTGAATCAACAGTTGGGGCAAGCAGATCCTGGGATGACGATCTCGACCCACTTCTTTACACAAAATTCCTTTCCTAATACTATATCCCTGAACTAACTCACCCGACTTCACCCAATGCTTAATTGGTGCTATTTGGATATCCTTATCCTGATTCTCGGTAAGATTCCTGAACAGCTGGGGTACCTCGCCCAAGACCATGGCCTGAACTTCTTGTGAATAATCTTGTCTGTTGCCGGAATCCCTCTGCTGCTGGTCAAACATTTGACTAAGAGCGTTCGCCACCACATTCTCGGTACCCCTAATATGTTTTACCATGAACTTAAAAGCCGAGATCCTCGTGGCCCACCGGGCTATTCGCCCCGTCTTGCATGGTCTGGCCAGGACCCAGCTTAAAGCCTGATTATCAGTCTTGAGCTGGAAAGGCTTATGCTTCAGATAAAAACGAAATTTCTCCAAAGCAAAGAGAACAGCTAATGCCTCGCGCTCGTACACTGAGTACTTTGACTCAGCATCATTTAGCCTGCGAGATGCATAAGCCAGAGGTTGTCTATTGCCCTCCGACTCTTGTAAAAGAACAGCTGAAACTCCAGCATTTGGCACGTCCGTTTGCACAAGAAAGGGTTTTTTAAAGTGGGGAACCCCAAGGACCGGCGGGTTGGCAATAGCCGTTTTAATCTGCTCAAAGGCAGCCTGCTGAGTGGGACCCCAAACAAAACTAACACCCTTCTTACGGAGTTGATTAAAGGGTGCGGCTAAGGAGGCAAAATCGGGTACGAAACGCCTAAAATAGTTCACCATACCAATGAACTTTGCCACTCCCCGCATATCCTCAGGAGGGGGCGCGCAAGGCTTTCGTGCCAATCTGATTGATCCGGACTGACTGTCCCGAAACGATATGGCCCAAAAAGGAAATTTGTAGTTTCGCCAGTGTAACCTTAGATGGTTTGACCGTTAGACCGGCCATCTGGAGCCTAGCCAGAACCTGACACAAATGGAGCAAATGTTCTTCAAATGACCTACTATAACTAGATCATCTAAATAATTGCAGACACAATGTAACTTTAAATCACCCAACACATTATCTGATAAACGGGTCAAAACAGCAGCCCCAATAGCAAGACCGAATGGAACGCGATTGAATGCATACAGATTCCAATCGGTACAGTCAAAGGAATCTGATAATAGGCCTGATTCAAATCAAGTACAGTAAACCAAGTCGCGCTAGCAAACCAAGTAGTTGTGGAGGTGGGGAAGGGGTACTGATTCCAAAATCGCTTTCTCATTAAAATGCCGGTAGTCTACTACTGCCCTGAAACGCCCCCCCCCCCCCCCCCCCCCCCCCCCCCTCCTTCCTCCTTGATCTTTGGGGATCAGAAATATCGGGGAGGCACACGGAGATGTGGGGGGACGAATAACTCCCTGCTTTAACATTTTACGTACCTTCCCTCGTAGTATTCTCATCTCATTTTGGGAGGAGACAACCGGTATGGGGATTGCCTAACAGGAATGTCATTGGTCAAACGAATGTCATATTCCAGAATGTTAGTCGCCCCTAGTTTATCTCTCAGTAAATCCGGAAACTGCCCTAATAACTCACAAACCTGCTGACCTTGCTGCGGCGAAAGGGGGCTGATATCCACTTCATCAACAGAAGCTACCATAAAGGCAGGGACCACTGACGACAACTCCTCCCGACATTCACAGAGATCGAACTTCTCCAGAGGAGCAAACTTAAAGAAGAAAAGCTCATTGAAATAATCCTACACCAGCTGCGTTTTAGAAATAAAGTCACAGCCAAGTACCAGGTTCACTGGCAAACGCGTCATGAGAGCGAAGGTGATTGACCAAGAAAACTGCCCTACTGAAACACTACTGTTAACCCACCGCGCCAGAGACAACACCTGACCATTAGTGACACGACATCTCCGAAGCGGGATCTTCTCGGGTTTAGGTTCAGTAAGGTGGTCAAACTTCAAAAACCAAGCCTCACTAAGTAAGGAGTATGTACTACCAGAATCCAACAAGGCGCAAATGGGTTTTTGGTTAAGTTAAACACAAATATAGGGAAGACACGACCGGAACTCGGCTACAACAGCACGCCCACAACAAGCTGTAAATTTACCGAACAAGGCACACCGCTTTCCCTTATGTCATTTGTTACTCCTACTACAACGGGGAACAGGACAATCCCAAACTAAATGACCACCCTCGCCACAACGAAAACATCGCCTTGTCTCAACCCTCGTGGTTCTACCCCGACCGCGCTCCTCGGCCACAAAAAGTTCTTTTACGGGCCTAGAAAGAGTAGCGCCCCATTTCCTCTCGCATCTTTAACGCAGACGCCGTGACTCTTGCTCCACGCAAATCCTCCCATGTAACCGGAGAGGATTTGAAGATAAAATGCAATTTATCTGCAGTAGCCATCCCTTCCAAAAATCACAGAAACCAACTGGTCCTCAGACGTATCGACCAAGAGCGCTTGTGAGGCAACTTTCACCCTCTCCACATACTGCTGTAGGCTCTCGCACTCTCCCTGTACCCTCCAAATGTAGTGACACTGTAAATACTTCCTAAAGCCCGCAGTAAGTCTCTCAGTAATAATCTTCTGCCTAAGCTGAAGCAAGGACATCTGTTCAGCGAGAGCTCTGGAGACAAGATCTCTAAGTCCCCCTTTGGCTAAAGGGTAGAGTAAAGCTAGAAGGGTTGAGTGCACTACCCCAAAGGAGTGGGCGTGCTGTTCAAAGTGAACCAGCAACAAAAGTACCTCCTCGATCTTACTCAAAGAATCAACAGTTAACTCCCCCATATCCTTCGAAAGAAGTCCAATCGGGTTAGGTAAGTTAGAAAAAGGTTCCAAGCTACCTTCCATCTTCTGGTTTTGAACACTTGGCAAGATGCCCACCTACACCCGATCTGGCTTGACCTGCCCACTGAATTCCTCAGAACTAAACTCTAAACAAGCTAAGCTTAGCTGCAACGCAGCCACCTTCTGCTGCAACTCCGAAACGATCTTACGATCAGCGTCACTCGAAACTATTTGCTCTAAGTCAGAAACCCAGTTAGATATATGCACCAAATGTGCACCTAATCTAGTAGGTTGTTACCGGTTAGGCTAATCTACTGAAAGCCGACAAAGATTTTTTTCAAACTCACCCACCGCCTCAACGATTGTGGCTACGCCGGCCGGCAGACCACCAATGACTTCCTTAATAACAACAACAGGCCGCTGCAAGGAATCTCGTAAACAAGTGGCCAGTTCTGAAACCGTGCCCTCCCTGTCAATCCCACGAATTTTAATTTTGTACAAAAGCTGCTCGCGCTGGAGCAATCCTAAGCCCGGGCACTCCCTCATCGCCATCACACCCTGAAATATACACTCCACAAGTAAATGTGAACAAACAAACAAAATAAAAATAGTTTCTAACTAAACTTCCATCAGCAACTCAAGGGGATCAGGTAGCGAACATACAACCACACTCTGCTACCAGTAATGAACAGTCAGTTAGAGCGATTCACAAACAACTACTTAAGTACACACGTTATTCCAAAAACACTATCGTGGAAGTAGCGGTGAGGAGGTGCCGGTAAAAAAAAAAAAAAAAAAAAAAAAAAAAAAAAAAAAAAAAAAAAAAAAAAAAAAAACCATTGATAACCTTATCTTTTTGTTTTAAAGGGCTTTCTCAATAATAAATTTTTAAGTCTGGCATTTAGAAAAAAAACAATTTCAAAAGAATTTTGAATACAAATTTTCTTTATGAAAAGGAGATTGCCAGGTATGACGTTAACAACTTCCCAATAGTAAGATTTTAACTTGATATATATATATATATATATACAACAATTACAGAAAAACTTTTAAATAGCTGGCAAATTTTCTGTGTAAAGGATTTTGCAAGGTTTGACGTTAACAATAAGAAGATTTTAAACTTGTTATATGAATAAGGGAACAATTCCAAAAAGCTTTAAGTAGCTTGCTTGTACTAAGCAAAAATAGTTCTCTCTCGCCAGTTAAAAGATAAATGTGAATAAGCCAGCACACAACACTTCGCATTGAAGGCAGTCCCCGCCCCCCCCCCCCCCCCCCCTCCCCTACAAAAAAAAAACACCTTAGCCCGGTGAGGGAGTGACATGTGTAAAGGGGTCCAAAACACAATAGGCGGGGTAGTTACTGGTGGTCTACAGGGCCATAGCAGATGAGCCCCAAAACTTCAATTACAAGCCGCCACCTCCCCAAGTTACTCAAAACCAGATGTAGCAAGGGCAGTGCCTACACAGACTCCAAACCACAGAGACCCACAACACTGACCCTAATCACCCAATCGAGGTGTAAATGAAAAGGCCCGACCAAGAAGCAATTACTACATTCCTGTGAACAAGAAAATGATAACTGTGGTGGGATGACCCCAACAAAACCACTGGTGAAGAAACTCATACAGTTCACTAGAACTTAAAACCTTCTCTTATACATATATATAGATATACAACTAACTCTGTTAAGTAAAAACAGTACTCAACTTCTCACTCTCCACCCCAGTGCCGGGAACACATTGCCCTTCCAACTGCTCGTCAGAGCCAACTGCTGCAAGTGGTTTAAACGGCCGATAAGAAGACATACGGTCCCACGCGCTGATCCCCTGCACCATGGCTTGTAAGCTTCATAAGCCATGTACATGTGAGAAGAGGTCAGTCAAAGCACTTGGCGAGCAGTTGACGACCCCCAACAGCAGGGCCCTGCTCGCGCCACTACCTCTCTCGGTCACCGCCCAGTACGTACTCCTCGATTGTCACGTGACCATAGACTTGCTCCACCTCCCGCCAGAGGGCGGTAGCGATTCAAACAGCGCACCAAACCTAAAGCGCCACCGCAAACACAAGACGCGAAGTGAAAGCACTCCGCCTGGCGCACTTTTCGAAGAGCCTGTCACAACTATGGATCACTGGCAATATCATATCTTTGTAACATTACACGAGTGGCGTCTCTGAGGCCCACTTCCAATTTTTAGCCAAAATTTCGTCTCTCATTGCACTTTACGTGTTAAAGTTGGTGAATGGGGGTCCCGCAGGGCTCTATATTGAGTGTATCTCTCTTCTTAATGTCCATTAACGGTCTAGCAGCAGGTGTAGGGCTTTCGGTCTCACCTTCTCTGTATACAAGCGACTTCTGCATTCTGTACAGCTCCATCAGTATTGGTGTTGCTGAGCGGTGCCTACAGGGAGCCATCCACCGGGCGCAGTCATGGGCTCTAGCCCACGGTTTCCAGTTTTTGACAGTGAAGTCGTGTATTATGCACTTCTGTTGGCGTTGTACCATTCATCCGGAACCAGAACTTTACATTAATGACGATCTGCTCACTGTAGTGGAGACATATCAATTCTTAGGACTGGTTTTCGACGCCCGATTGACTTGGCTTCCTCACCTTCTTCAGCTTAAGGGAAAGAGCTGGCGGCAGCAGCAGCTCAATGCCATCTGCTGCCTGAGCAACACCAACTGGGGTGCAGATTGCTGTATGCTGCTGCAGCTCAACAGGGCCTTTGTTCAATGCTGCCTTGACTATAGCAGTGTGATTTGTGGCGTGGCAGTGCCATCAGCATTGGGTTTGCTCGACCTGTTGCACCATTGCGGAGTTAGACTAACGACAGGATTTTTTAGGACGAGTCCAGTGGCTAGCTTATTGGTGGAGGCTGGAGTCTCCATTGAAGATAAGATGTACACAACTGCTTGCCAATAACGTTGCACACATTTGTAGCTCTCCTGAACGTCCTAATTACCGTCTTCTTTTCCTAACCACGGCGGTTTACCACCTGCATAGGCTGCCTAGGTCAGGGCTTAAGATTGCGGTCCACGTCCGCTTCTTTGTCTGAATTGGAGTCTTTCTCTTTACCACCTCTGCTCGAGGTCCATTCACGTACACCTCCATGGTGTAGCCCTAGGCCGAAGCTTCACCTGGACGTTTCACGTGGCCCTAAGCACTCCATTAACCCTGCGACCCTACACTGTCAGTTCCTCTCGATTCTCAAAATGTTCCAGGGATCTCTGAGGTGGTTTTCACCGACGGCTGGATGGCTGATGGTCACATTGGCTTAGCGTACTACGTTCACTCCAACCATATTGGACAGCATTACTTTCATGATGGCTACAGTGTATTCACTGCAGAGCTTGTGGACCTATCTTGGGCACTTGAGTACATCCATTCATGCTCTGGCAAGTCGTTTCTCTTCTGTACTGACTCCCTGAGCAGCTTACAAGCTGTCGACTAGCGCTACCCTCGCCATCCTTTGGTAGCGACCATCCAGGAGGCCATCTATACCCTGGAACGGTCCAGTCGTTCCGTGGTGTTTGTCTGGATCCCAGTATACGTCGGGATCCCAGGCAATGAATTTGCTGACAGGCTGGCCAAACATGCTAAACAGAAACCACTTCTGGAGATTGGCCTCTGAAACTGACCTGTGTTCTGTCTTACGCTCCAAGTTTTTCCGGCCTTGGGAGTCAGAGTGGCATTACAGTATGCACAATAAATTTCATGCCATTAAGGAGACTGCGAATGTGTGAAAGTGTTCCCCAAGTTCCTGCTGTACAAGGTAACGTTGACCACGTCACTGTATGGAGAGTGCTACGGGAGAACCAGTTGTTTCCGTACCATGTACAGCGTGTGCAGGCACTATCAGCAGCTGATTGGCCTCCACGGGTACACTTCTGCGAATGGTTCATCCAACAATGTGTCAATCCTCATTTCAGTGCAAATGTTCTCTTTACAGATGAGGCTTCCTTCCAACGTGATCAGATTGTAAATTTTCACAATCAACATGTGTGGGCTGACGAGAATCCGCACGCAATTGTGCAATCACGTCATCGACACAGATTTTCTGTGAATGTTTAGGCAGGCATTGTTGGTGATGCCTTGATTGGGCCCCATGTTCTTCCACCTACGCTCAATGGAGCACGTTATCACGATTTCATACGGGGTACTCTACCTGTGCTGCTGGAACATGTGCCTTTACAAGTACGACACAACATGTGGTTCATGCACGATGGAGCTCCTGCACATTTCAGTCGAAGTGATCGTACGCTTCTCAACAGATTTGAGAGGCGGACCAATTCGATGGCCTCCATGCTCTCCGGACCTCAACGCTCTTGACTTTCATTTATGGGGGCATTTGAAAGCTCTTGTCTACGCAAACCCGGTACCAAATGTAGCGACTCTTCGTGCTCGTATTGTGGACGGCTGTGATACAATACGCCATTCTCCAGGGCTGCATCAGCGCATCAGGGATTCCATGCGACGGAGGGTGGATGCATGTATCCTCGCTAATGGAGGACATTTTGAACATTTCCTGTAACAAAGTGTTCAAAGTCACGCTGGTACGTTCTGCTGCTGTGTGTTTCCGTTCCATGATTAATGTGATTTGAAGAGAAGCAATAAAATGAGCTCTAACATGGAAAGTAAGCGTTTCCGGACGCATGTCCACATAACATATTTTCTTTCTTTGTGTGTGAGGAATGTTTCCTGAAAGTTTGGCCGTACCTTTTTGTAACGCCCTGTATATGTGTCTGTTAAGTCACATCATGCTATGTTGATGTAGTGTTCTTCACTGCTGTCCTCCACACTAATGTTCATACATTAATAGATACAGTTGACATTAGTGAGCTCTGATTTGTGGCTGCTTACAAGAATTTACTGGCGAATCGGTCTCAGACAGTTAGGTCGTGTGGGTTCTGCATCCTTCGGTCATCTGCCACTGTGGTGCCACCCCTCAGAGAATGGCAAGCTGAGGAAAGCAGATTTCGTGTGGCAGTCTGCTGGTAAGATGTTCAAAATAATCTCTCTCACCTAGGTATGAGAATTCAGTGGAGATACTATCCGTACTGCAACGGAAATGTTTTCAAAAGACAAAGCTGCATAACAACTGTAGACATCATTGCAATTATCAAGGGAGAAACTAAAGCTGTAGCTCGGATAATATCAAGAATAAATCATAATACATCTTGATTGTTCCATGAAAACATAATTAGCTTGCTAATAAGGAAAATGAAATCGCATCCATATAGGACACTGAAAAATGTAAAGGTATTATACTGATTTTCTGTGCATAATAGAGCATCATCTTGAAGTCAGAGATGGGACAGATCCATGTACAATGCCAGTTACATTAATATGCCCACATGTCAGAAGCCAGAATAACCACCTTTTGCAGCGTGGACCACTGCGAGACGTGCAGGAAGAGTGTCGGTGAGATTCTAGAAGGCACCGACAGGGATGTGGAGCCGTGCCCACTCCAGTGCTGTGGCCAGCTGCGCTAGGTTTCCCAGTTGAGGATCCGTGGTACGAACAGCCCAGTCGAAATTGTCCCACAGATTCTCGAGTGGATTTACATTTGGGAAATTTGGTGGCCAGGCGAGTGATAAACTCGTCTTGGTGCTCTTCAAACTGTGCACATTCACTGGAAGCTGTGTGACACATTGCATTGTCATGCTGGTAGATGCCATCATGCTGAAGAAAAACAAACCGCATTGATGGGTGGACATAGTCCCGAAGGATCCACTGTGCCTTTCCAAATGTCACAAAAACATTCCCTAGGCCATAATGCTGTTGCAGGGTGTCTGCTTCGATGTTTCGTGCTGTATGTTCCAACGGCTGTCTGTCTCATGAACCATAAAATGTGATTCATCTGAAATGGCTGCCTGTCACCAGTCAGTGGATGTCCAGTTGCATTATTAGCATGCAAATTCCGGTCTTTGTCGCTGATGAAACAGCCGTCAGCAAGGGCACATAAACCGAGTGCTTGCTGCAGATGTGCATACGCAGAAACATTCGGTTGATGAGAAGACACTGTTGGTAGCCCCTAGGTTCATTTGGATGGGCAGTTGCTCAACAGTTGCAGGTCTATTTTTCCATATAGCTCTCCACAGCAATTTCCCACCCCTGCATTTGTGGCCTGTGATGTGCCAGTTTTGGATAGCACCATTTTGCTTTGTATGGTTTAGATAAACTATGGTGGCATATGAAATGTTTACAATGACAGCCATTTCACAAGTGCTTCCACCCTTTGCTTGAAAGCCATTGATCACGCCCTTGGAGACATAAGATAATTTATTCCCGTTCCACATTATGACAATACCTGCATTTTTTCTGCATCACCCCGATACACTTTATATACCCTCCACTGCTAGTGCTGCCATCTGTGAGTGGTTGTTGCTTGTTGATGTCAAACATACAGGGGTCACATTAATGTGACTGGACCTTATTAGTTAATACCACACTACTGTAGGCATAATATGAAGAGAGTGCCTATGTACACAAAATGCTGTATCAACTTGTAATGTCCCAGGTCATAGAACTCAGTGAATTCTGTACTGAACAGCTCTTTAATGCTGTATTTGCATAATAGAATTGGAAGCTTAAAAGTTAGCAATTCTGTCACTCTGTAGGCACTGACAGCATCTTAAACTTCATTAAACTGTTATAACAGGTAAGACTTATAAAAAATAACTGGGAAGTTAAGGTATGTGGAGATTGCATCTCGAATGGTTATGTCGAGGGCACTTGGAGTTGATGCCCAACTTGTATTTGACCCCCATAGTAATATTCCCAACAGGAATAAAAGTACATATTGCATCAGTGATTGACAGTTTGCTTCTAAATTGACTGTATTTAATAATAAATTTGTTTGAACCAATAATAAATGGTTTTGTCTGAGTGTGATTGTCAAAAATTTTCTTTTTTTCTCTTAAATAATATGCATACATCGCTTTGTAGGTAGCTATGTAAGTTCAGTGCTTGCACACATGTGGGCATTCACAAACAAATCTCTATACACATGAAAATTCAAGATGCTTCCTTGCGTTCATCTGTATGTGTAGGCTAATTCGGGAACTGCAGTGCAGATTTTGATTCAGTTTCCACTAATAGATACATTGATTCACAAGCTAGGTTCCTGTATATAATAATAAATATTTGGAAAAAATTGTCTGAATTGTGATGAATGAAAAGTTGTGAAAATGATGACGCTACCACCTAGGAAGCAGCTGCCATATTTTAAGAGAGCAGCAGTACTTTGAGGCAGCAGAAAGTGTGACAAATTTGCATCTAATGTCAGGATGTCCATGTGAATGGGGGAGAGAACAATAGCCAAAAGGAATATTAAAAATTTTTAACACTCCTGTCAGCTGTAGTTTCATTATCAGTTATTGGCAATTGGTTTCAATGATATGCTTCATCATCATCATCATCGTCATCATCATCGTCATCATCATCAGGCCCTCTAAATACATGGTAGCTGAGCTTTCCTGAAAAACATCAGTCACGAAGTCCCATGTGAAAATAACTGGTATATGCATCAACTCTTGTAGTAAGCAACCACACATGGTGAGACAGCAAACTGCTGACCGAAGGATATATCTATGGTGTCACATAACCACATGGATTTAAGTAGGACCTATGACCACAGCAGTGTGAGGTGCAAGTTATACACCACATATTGTCACACAGGTGCCGGCAGCTTGGCTGTACACAGTATTGTGATTATATACAAGGTGAGGCAGGAGCCATTCCCGGCCTACGAAGCATGTACTGAAGTGAGGTGACTGAATATGCAGCCCTATGTATACCGCAGTTTTGTCTCCTTAAGCCCATAATCAGCAGCATGTTTTAATTTTTGTATTGTTTTCCTAGCTTTGTATCGTTTGGATGCTAACAACATTATACTTGCTGCACAATCTTTCATTGGAAGATCATTTGATTATGGGAATTTTAGTTCTTGTGTCTCTGCTATGAAAAAAATATCATTCATAAAATTTCTTGTCTTCTGAGGATCATTCATTGACTTCCCTTGTCTTTTATCTTTGTGCTGTTGTGCTTCTGTTTATTCTAGTATTTCTTGTGTTACAACCTTCCAGACTGCTTCGCTTTTACAGTGGAGTCTCGATTAGCCGGTGCTCAGTTGTACGAATGTGCAATTAATCTGGATTTTCAGCCATGAGCAAATATCGCTATAGTCTAGTCAAACACGGACATTTTGCTCTGGCACTACTAGCCAGCACCCCACGCGATCTATGTAAGGCATTTCATTATTGTTTCAGTTAGACAGCACATGTTTCATTGTCTTCTCATTAATATTAGTGCTGCAAAGTTGCTGAATTGGTCACCAAGTGAAATTCCACTAGTTAAAAAATGAATGACTTTATTTGACGCATTTTTGGAACACCCTTCATCAATCAAATACAAATTACAGAAAGTAGACAAATGTACAGAGAACAACATGATAAAAGTACAAGCATTACAAAGTTTTGTCATATTGAGAGCTGACATACACACCATGATCATCTAGGTATTTAGATGCATAAAGACATGTTTTAATTGATCCAGTCGTCATGGCAGACTAATTTCAAAACTACATCTTGCTTTCTAGATAGAAAATTTATGCCATGAAAGGGTGGTGAAGCATACATTAGTGGTGCCACATTGCGGTGAAACAGTGATAAATTTTTATTTACATAAAAATTGTTGAATGTACAGGGTGAGCACAAAGTCTTGCCCTGATTATAACAATTTCTTACAGAATAACCGCTTGACATAATAATTTACATTTTATGCCATTACATAGGTTAGTTTTACTAGTTTTTTTTTTAAGACCACTCATGTTAGTAAACCTCAACGTGTGCTCCCTTGGTGGGTCTGAGAATGTCGAGGCAGTATTCCAGTTCCCGCCAGGTGTTTCGTAACATGTGTTCTGTCACAGTACCCACAGCAGCTTGTATCCTAGCCTTCAGTTCGTCGACGTCAGCAGCTGGTGTGATGAAGACTTTCCTTCATATAGCCCCCAGATAAGAAGTCAAGGGGCGTAATGTCTGGAGAGTGGGGTGGCAAGAGTGTTGGACCATTCCTTCCAGTCCATTGATCCTGAAATGTTTCATCCAGGAAATCATGTACTATCAAAGCCCAGTGGGGTGGGGGTGGGGGGGGGGGGGGGGTGCTCTGTCTTGCTGGAAAATTATCTGTGGTTGATATTCTTCTAACTGTGGGGCTTTGATAGTGCGTAGTTCAAGAACTACTATGCCTTGTTTGTGCTTAGATAAAGGTCAGTTACCTAGTTAATGCATCATCTAGAAGTGTATCTATAAAGATATTAAGTGAACTGTCAATCACTGTTGTGGTTGTGAATGTTTCCTGTTTATCATTTCTAAATGATGTTCTTCTGTAGGTTAATTTTGTTGCACAGTTTTCTTATGTCTGATTTGTAGGATGAGCATCAGTAGTGCGTCTTGCATATATCTGATCTTTTTCCAAAGTTGAGGTTGGAGGATACACCATGAAACTTTGCTCTGAAGAGTTTGGAACTCGCTTAGTTCCACTGTAAGTGCCAGGCCTAAAAACGTATACTGGAACTGTGTGTGTGTGTGTGTGTGTGTGTGTGTGTGTGTGTGTGTGTTGGGAGGGAGGGGGGTGCAGAAAGTTCAGTTTTCTAGAAAGAATTTCATTTATTCGATATACATCAGAGCTACCCACAGCGTGCCGAACTTCACGCGTACAGGATGTGTGGGCCACGTGTGGCTCAAGACCTGGCATGTGTCGGCTTTGTTTGGTCCTCAGAAGTACCAGCTGCAATGTGACACTCAATCGAGTATTGTGGTGTGACTTTTTTTGGTCTGCACAGCTCCCTTCAGGTTGTCAGAATTGTAGTGTCAGTGCTCTTGACCCTTCGCTATTTGTTTGTGGTACAGAGGGCATTCATAGTTACAGTGGCTGTTTGCACAAAAGGAGGCAATCTAGCAATCTATCATCACAAACTTTTAGAAATGAATGGGAATGACAAGAGGAAAATGAGAATTATCAGTATACACCATGCAGTTGCATAAGTGACGGGTACAGCAAATTTTCAATAAAATGACGTTACAAGACAGTGCAGAAAGAATTTAAAGGTTTAATTGGCTATGAAAGAGAAACCCTCCTGCGGGTCAGGGGGTTAGAATAGGCCCGAGGTATTCCTGCCTGTCGTAAGAGGCGACTAAAAGGAGTCCCTCCCCCTCAAGGAGGTAGTTGGCGCCTGCTTCCGGAGACGGACAGTTCCACGACCTATATTTGCGGTCATTTTGGTTTTTCACTTCTTCTGGTTTCTTCCTTCCTTTGGTTGGTTCCTTTCTTTGTTCTTCTCCATCTCACTGTCTTACTTACTCTTTCCCTTGCCTCCTTCTCCTTGCCTCCTTCTGCTTGCCTCCTTCTCCTTGCCTCCTTCTTGCCTTCTCCTTGCCTTCTCTGGTCTCCGCCTCAGAGTTTGAGACAGCCTGTCCTTTCTCTCCCTCTCTCTCTTCTTTTTCCTCTTCTTCCTTCCTCCCTGTGCGTGCCTGAAGGCCGACCCACGTGTTCGCACGCGTAGCTGGTGACGGGGTAACGTGTAATTCCCCGCCCTGGGTAGACGCATGTACCCCCTGGTAAAGGCCAGGCCCAGGGAGGGGTGATTGCCTGAGCTGACACCTTCTGACCATGCCGATTGGTCCCTCCATCCGTTTCTCGGGAGGTGTGACCTGAGGTGTAAACATTCACCTAAGGCGGGAGTGCTCTCTGAGAGGGTCCCCACAAGGAAGGAGCGCGCCATCGGAGACGCTGGCAATCATGGGGGATTCCTCCGCAATGGATTTCTCTTCTTCTGTCTAGACTTCTGCACAAAACGGAAACTTGACCAGCCACCAGTGACAAAAGTACTACCGCCTGCCCCACAGTTCCTCGTAGTTTCTCGATCTGAGGACGGAAAGGATTTTTCCTCTGTCAACCCTTTCATTATCCAGAAGGGCGTGGATGCCATAGCCGGATCTGTCAAGTCTTGTACCAGGTTGCGTAACGGTACCTTGTTACTACAAACTGAGAGCGCCTTTCAGGCACAAAAACTGCTTCGGGCCACACTCCTGTACACGTTACCTGTCCAGGTGGAGGCTCACCGAACTTTGAATTCGTCTCGTGGTGTGGTCTATACTAGATCCCTCGACAGATTGACTGACGAGGAGATTCAGTGTTTCCTCGCTGAGCAGGGCGCGACGGCTGTCCATAGGGTCATGAAAAAGGTCAACAATGACCTTGTAGCGACCCGGACACTTTTCTTGACCTTTGATAGTGTTAAACTGCCATCGCGCATCAAAGCGGGCTACGAGGTTATTTCTGTTCGCCCCTATGTCCCGACACCTACGCGCTGCTACCAGTGTCAGCATTTTAATCACAGTCGCCAGTCTTGTTCCAATGCGGCTAAATGTGTCACTTGTGGCAGGGATGCCCATGAGGGTGACTGTCCACTTCCGTCTCCTCGTTGTGTGAACTGTCAGGGTAACCATGCAGCGTCCTCCCGCGACTGTCCCCTCTACAAGGAAGAATGCTGTATACAGGAAATTTGGGTCAAAGAGAAAGTGTCCACCTCGGCTGCTCGCAAGCTATTTGCTAGTAGGAAGCCCACGCTGCACCCAGTGGGAAATACAGTACTGTCCTCGCCTCTCCTCGGACTACCAGGGAGGTGGCGATGCAGACATGCGATCTGACCTTCAGCACTACGGTCGTCTGTTCGGCCAGTGCTAAGATCGCCCGGTCGACATCTCCTCTTCCTCCCGTCACCCTTCAGACACATGCACCTTCATCAGCTTCTGGCAAGACGAAGACCCAGAAGTCAGATGCATGGGCCTTCAAGAAGGAACCGTCCCGTGCAGACTTCCTACGTACCTCGAACTCCCAACCATCGACCAGTACTTCCACTAAACGACCTTCCAAGAAGGCTCATAGGAAGCACAGTTCTCCTTCACCCCCACGGCGCATTTCTTCTCCTGCGCCACCCAGCGGTTGCCGCCCCAGGCCGTCATCCGTTTCGCCTGGCCGCACCGCTGGTAGCCGAACATCTGGCCGTTCACCACCGGAGGATGCTCCCCCTCCCGGCCATCGTAACAAGATGGCCGATGAGCCTATAGAACCAATGGACGATGACTGTCCGCCTACTGATAGCGGCGGCAGTGCTCGCTCGAAGCCAGGCCCTCAGAGGCCTTCGAGGTGACCCCTTCTTTCATCTTCCTTTTCTTCTTACGATGGCACTTATTCACTGGAATATTCGCAGCACTCGCTCCAACCGGGAGGACTTGAAGTTGCTGCTCCGCTTGCACCGTCCGCTCGTCGTAGCCCTCCAGGAAACGAAGCTACGCCTGTGCGATCAAATTGCCTTGGCACACTACATCTCTGTGCGGTTTGACCTACCCCCTGTGGCAGGTATTCTGGCTCATGGAGGGGTTATGTTGCTGGTCCGGGATGATATTTACTACGATCCCATCACATTGCACACCGGCCTGCAGGCAGTTGCCGTCCAAATTATTCTCCCCACTTTTACATTTTCTATTTGTACCGTTTACACTCCATCGTCGTCTGCCGTTACCAGGGCAGACATGATGCAAATTATTGCTCAGCTACCTGCACCATTTTTGTTAAGTGGAGACTTCAATGCCCACCATCCCCTTTGGGGCTCTCCAGCATCCTGCCCGAGGAGCTCCCTGTTAGCAGACCTTTTCAACCAGCTCAATCTTGTCTGCCTCAATACTGGCGCCCCTACTTTTCTTTCGGACACATCTCACACCTATTCCCATTTAGACCTCTCTATATGTACTACTCAACTTGCACGCCGGTTTGAGAGGTATGCACTTTCTGATACACATTCGAGCGACCACTTCCCTTGTGTTATTCATCTCCTGCATCATACCCCCTCTCCGTGCTCAATTAGTTGGAACATCTCGAAAGCAGACTGGGGGCTCTTCTCTTCCAGGGCCACCTTTCAGGATCAAACCGTCACAAGCTGCGATAGTCAGGTCACACGCCTCACGGAAGTCATTCTCACTGCTGCTGAATATTCCATCCCTCACACCACTTCTTCTCCACGTCGCGTACCGGTCCCCTGGCGGACCGCAGCATGTAGAGACACTTTACGTGCTCGTCGACCTGCTTTACCCACCTTTAAACGCCACACTACAGTGGCGAATTGTATCAATTATAAACGATTACGTGCACAGTGTCGTCGTATTATTAAAGAAAGCAAGAAAGCCAGCTGGGCTGCTTTCACAAGCACCTTCAACAGCTTTACTCCTTCTTCTGTTGTCTGGGGTAGCCTGCACCGGCTATCTGGCACTAAGGTCCACTCACCAGTTTCTGGCTTGACGGTTGCGAATGACATCCTTGCGGCCCATGAGGATGTCTCCAATGCCTTTGGCCGCTTTTTCGCAGAGGTTTCGAGCTCCGCTCATTACCACCCTGCCTTCCTCACCCGAAAACAGGCAGAGGAGGCTAGGCCACCTAACTTCCGCTCCTCGAATCGTGAAAGTTATAATGCCCCATTCACCATGCGGGAACTCGAAAATGCACTTGCCCGGTCACGGTCCTCTGCTCCAGGGCCTGATTGTATTCATATTCAGATGCTGAAGAACGTTTCTCCTGCGGGTAAAGGTTTCCTTCTTCGTACTTATAATCGCATCTGGATTGAGGGACATGTTCCCGCATGCTGGCGCAAGTCTATTGTTGTACCGATTCCTAAGCCGGGGAAGGACAAGCACTTGCCTTCCAGTTATCGACCCATCTTGCTTACCAGCTGTGTCTGTAAGGTGATGGAGCGAATGGTTAACTCTCGTTTGTTTTGGCTGCTCGAATCTCGACGCCTACTTACCAATGTACAATGTGGATTTCGTAGGCGCTGCTCTGCTGTTGACCATCTGGTTACCTTGTCGACCTTCATTATGAATAACTTCTTGCGGAAGCGCCCGACCGCAACTGTGTTCTTTGATTTGGAGAAGGCTTACGACATCTGTTGGAGGGCGGGCATTCTCCGCACCATGCGTACATGGGGCCTTCGCGGTCGCCTCCTTCTTTTTATTTGTTCCTTTTTAATGAATCGACAGTTCAGGGTACGTGTGGGTTCTGTCCTGTCAGACACCTTTCGCCAAGAGAATGGGGTGCCACAGGGCTCAGTTTTGAGCGTCACTCTCTTCGCCATAGCGATCAATCCAATAATGGATTGCCTCCCAGCTGATGTATCAGGCTCCCTTTTCGTGGACGATTTTACCATCTATTGCAGCGTGCAGTGTACATGTTTCCTGGAGCACTGTCTTCAGCGTTCTCTTGACCGTCTTTTTACTCCTGGAGTGTTGCCATTGGCTTCCGTTTTTCTGCCGAGAAGACGGTCTGTATTAACTTCTGGCGCTACAAAGAGTTTCTCCCACCGTCCTTACGACTCGGTCCCGTTGCTCTCCCATTCGTGGAGACAACAAAATTTTTAGGTCTTACATTTGACAGGAAACTTAGCTGGTCTCCACATGTGTCATATTTGGCTGCCCGTTGTACCCGTTCTCTAAATGTCCTCCGTGTTCTCAGTGGTATGTCGTGGGGAGCGGATCGAACCGTCCTACTTCGCCTATATCGGTCGATCGTCCGCTGCAAGCTGGATTATGGGAGCTTCGTATACTCCTCTGCACGGCCGTCCATCTTTCACTGCCTCAACCCCATACAACATCGGGGTTTATGTCTTGCGATCGGAGCGTTTTATACTAGTCCCGTCGAGAGTCTTCATGCTGAAGCCGGTGAATTGCCACTCACCTACCGGCGCGATATACTGCTTTGTCGGTAGCCTGTCGGCTACTGTCAATGCCCGACCACCCGTCTTATCGTTCCTTTTTTGACAACTCTCTCGACCGTCAATACGGGTTGTATGTCTCTGCCCTGCTACCCCCTGGAGTTCGCTTTCGTCGCCCCCTTGAACACCTTGATTTTTCACTCCCTGCAACCTTTAGAGTGGGCGAGAGCCACTTGGCTCCAGGCTCAGGTTAGTGTTCACCTTGACCTCAGCTCGCTCCCAAAGGAGGTTACCCCTGGTTCGGTATACCACTCCCATTTTGTCGAACTTCATTCGAAGTTCATTAATATGACCTTCATTTATACAGATGGCTCTAAGACCAATGACAGGGTCGGGTGTTCTTTTGTTGTCGGGGCACAAAGTTTCAAATACCGGCTCCATGGCCATTGTCCGGTCTTCACAGCTGAGCTCTTTGCCCTCTACCAGGCTGTTATTTACATCTGCCGCCACCAACATTGTGCTTATGTCATCTGCTCCGATTCCCTGAGCGCCATCCAGAGCCTCAGTGATTCGTATCCGGTTTACCCTTTCGTGCACCGGATCCAATGCTCTCTTCAGCAGCTGGTGGACGACAGTTCTCTGGTTAGCTTTATGTGGGTTCCTGGCCATGTCGGTATCCCTGGGAACGAAGCTGCAGATGCCGCGGCCAAGGCTGCGGTCCTCCAGCCTCGGACAGCTTCTTGTTGTGTCCCTTCGTCAGATGGTAGCAGGGTCATTTGTCGGCGCATTTTATCGCTGTGGCATGCTGATGGGGCTGCACTTACGGACAACAAGCTTCTGGCCTTAAAACCTCTTCCTGCGGCTTGGACGTCCTCCTCGTGCCCTTCTCGGCGGGAGGAGGTCGTTTTGGCCCGGTTACGAATTGGACACTGCCGGTTCAGCCATCGCCATCTGCTGATGGCTGTGCCAGCGCCGTTCTGCCCATGTGGGCAATTGCTGCCAGTCCGCCAAATTTTAACATCCTGTCCGGATTTTAATACACTGCATCTTGATCTTGGCCTGCCATGTACTCTGGATGCCATTTTAGCAGATGACCCAGGAGCAGCTGCTCGCGTTCTTCGTTTTATCAACTTGACAAACCTGTATAAGGACATTTGATTATGCTGTTTTTTTTTTTAAATCCTCTGCCTGTCTGTCTTTTATAGTATTGTCCCTTTTAGTTGCTGTTTTACCCTTGTGCCTCGCGGTGCATTCCTAACTTAGTCTGGGCACTAATGACCATTGTAGTTGTGCGCCCTTGAAAAAAAAGAGGGAGAGAGAGAGAGAGAAAACTAGAGAAAACTACAGTGGTTGACAGACAGGATTCATTGTTCTGTAAATCAAGAAGCACGTTGTGCTAAACTTGCAGGCATGGAGCGTATGAAGTAATTGGTGGTACGAATAGTAAAAATTTCTGAGATTGCACGCATTGTTTGCCTGTCAGTCGCAACAGTTTTAGATGGAAATGAATGAAGAGTATCGAGATTTCATATATTTCTGCAAAGTATGTTGGTTAAGTTTGGAGCTTGCCTGGAATGATTCTTTTTTTTTTGATTTAATACCCCCTATTGTTGAATTTATGAGGAAAAAAGATTAAAAGAATGATAATAGATCTGGAATGGATTTAGACTGTGCATTTTAAGTGGACTTGTCTGTACCCTGCACACAGTAAAACACTAAAAGGATAGAACCAACTTATTTCTGAAGTGATGGGGACACATTTAAAAAGAACATTATTGTAGAAGTGAGGCCGTCAGACACAGTCCAATTCCCTAAGCTCACTGGTGTTAAAGAAAAGGCGAGATCTGAAGGATTCATTGTGGCCTTGAAAGAATTATGGTGTTAGTTTCCTAAATACACTCCTGGAAATGGAAAAAAGAACACATTGACACCGGTGTGTCAGACCCACCATACTTGCTCCGGACACTGCGAGAGGGCTGTACAAGCAATGATCACACGCACGGCACAGCGGACACACCAGGAACCGCGGTGTTGGCCGTCGAATGGCGCTAGCTGCGCAGCATTTGTGCACCGCCGCCGTCAGTGTCAGCCAGTATGCCGTGGCATACGGAGCTCCATCGCAGTCTTTAACACTGGTAGCATGCCGCAACAGCGTGGACGTGAACCGTATGTGCAGTTGACGGACTTTGAGCGAGGGCGTATAGTGGGCATGCGGGAGGCCGGGTGGACGTACTGCCGAATTGCTCAACACGTGGGGCGTGAGGTCTCCACAGTACATCGATGTTGTCGCCAGTGGTCGGCGGAAGGTGCACGTGCCCGTCGACCTGGGACCGGACCGCAGCGACGCACGGATGCACGCCAAGACCGTAGGATCCTACGCAGTGCCGTAGGGGACCGCACCGCCACTTCCCAGCAAATTAGGGACACTGTTGCTCCTGGGGTATCGGCGAGGACCATTCGCAACCGTCTCCATGAAGCTGGGCTACGGTCCCGCACACCGTTAGGCCGTCTTCCGCTCACGCCCCAACATCGTGCAGCCCGCCTCCAGTGGTGTCGCGACAGGCGTGAATGGAGGGACGAATGGAGACGTGTCGTCTTCAGTGATGAGAGTCGCTTCTGCCTTGGTGCCAATGATGGTCGTATACGTGTTTGGCGCCGTGCAGGTGAGCGCCACAATCAGGACTGCATACGACCAAGGCACACAGGGCCAACACCCGGCATCATGGTGTGGGGAGCGATCTCCTACACTGGCCGTACACCACTGGTGATCGTCGAGGGGACACTGAATAGTGCACGGTACATCCAAACCGTCATCGAACCCATCGTTCTACCATTCCTAGACCGGCAAGGGAACTTGCTGTTCCAACAGGACAGTGCACGTCCGCATGTATCCCGTGCCACCCAACGTGCTCTAGAAGGTGTAAGTCAACTACCCTGGCCAGCAAGATCTCCGGATCTGTCCCCCATTGAGCATGTTTGGGACTGGATGAAGCGTCGTCTCACGCGGTCTGCACGTCCAGCACGAACGCTGGTCCAACTGAGGCGCCAGGTGGAAATGGCATGGCAAGCCGTTCCACAGGACTACATCCAGCATCTCTACGATCGTCTCCATGGGAGAATAGCAGCCTGCATTGCTGCGAAAGGTGGATATACACTGTACTAGTGCCGACATTGTGCATGCTCTGTTGCCTGTGTCTATGTGCCTGTGGTTCTGTCAGTGTGATCATGTGATGTATCTGACCCCAGGAATGTGTCAATAAAGTTTCCCCTCCCTGGGACAATGAATTCACGGTGGTCTTATTTCAATTTCCAGGAGTGTATATTGAGGACACTGACAATTTTACATCTATTTCTGAGATGTTTTTGAGTCTGTTCGCCATTTCAGTTGAAGGTACCCTTGCGCATGTGCAGATGTAAATGATTGCTCTGCAAGGCAATTCCCTATTTAAAGAGAATTCCCTTTAACATAGACCACATAGATAATATTGTGGGGAAGGCGAGCCAAAGGTTGCGTTTCATTGGTAGGACACTTAGAAGATGCAACAAGTTCACTAAAGAGACAGCTTACACTACACTCGTTCGTCCTCTGTTAGAATGTTGCTGCGCGTTGTGGGATCCTTACCAGGTGGGATTGACGGAGGACATCGAATGGGTGCAAAAAAGGGCAGCTCGTTTTGTATTATCACGTAATAGGGGAGAGAGTGTGGCAGATGTGATATGCGAGTTGGGATGGAAGTCATTAAAGCAAAGACGTTTTTCGTTGCGGCGAGATCTATTTGCGAAATTTCAGTCACCAACTTTCTCTTCCGAATGTGAAAATATTTTGTTGAGTCCAACCTACATAGGTAGGAATGATCATCAAAATAAAATAAGAGAAATCAGAGCTCGAACAGAAAGGTTTAGGTGTTTGTTTTTCCTGCATGCTGTTTGGGAGTGGAATGGTAGAGAGATAGTATGATTGTGGTTCGTTGAACCCTCTGCCAAGCACTTAAATGTGAATTGCAGAGTAATCATGTAGATGTAGATGTAGAACATTAAAACTGTTCAGGTCATCTACATTGCTTTCCTCATGTAGTTTTTCCATGTCTCCATATTAGACTGCAAAAGTGCTACAATATTTCAGTCAACATGTGTGTGAAAGACATTTTTTCGTTTATGAGACTAAGTCAGTCATGATAACATGGCAACTTGAATGTGAAATTCTTTGAAATGGTCTGCGTCTACTCGCATGCCAGAAGTTAGTACTAGACAAAAATTTCATGTCTTCATATTTAAGTAATACTGAAACTGTGTTTTGTTTATGATTTGTGTTCTTGAAAAATGTGAAATACTAAACCAAATCGAACGAAGTCCAGCTGAATTGTCACTTAAATGTGGAGTGTTTGCTGTTTTCCTCTGCTCGCGTTCAGACCACGTGGCGTGGTGGTGGGGGAAATGTGCCAGTGAAGCTGAGTGCTGTGGAAGTTGTGCCAGGGCACGGTCTGCAGGCTGTATTCTTGCCCACATGTGATCTACATCAGTGTTATTCCTTCAAAAATAGTCCGCATAACACACTATACACTAATGCTATTGCTTTTTCAAGTCTTGAAATGCTTCTATGACTTGATCTTTGTGGCAGCTTTTAGTTAGCTCAGTGAAACTTCTTCAGCCTCATCTGTGCTTGTAAAATGATGGTTTTCATTTCTGAGAATGAAAGAAGTTGCATGGACTGAATACGGAGGCGGGGGCATCATTACAGAACTATTTTTGACCAAAATTCGTGAACAAGCAATGAAGTGAATTGTTTAACACAAATTGAGATTTTTCCCTTTTTTTGGATTGCTTCACAGAAACTGCATTGAACTGCTAAGTAGTTCCCCATGTTGAACTTTCAACCTTGGCAGGAACTCATTGTGTGCTATGCTGTTGGTACTGAAGAACACAGGCAGCATAAGTATCACATTTGATGACACTTGCTAAACGTTTTTTTTGCCTTGGCCGTGCAGAATGCTTCCGCTCCAATGGTTGAGCATTAGATTGAAAAACATGTCCAAACACTTGTTTAACCTGTTACGGCATGTTCGAAAAGCTCTGCATTGGTGTGGACTTCATATAGCAACTCCTGAGCAACATGCATTTGCCAGTGTTATTGTTGAAAATTTAGTAATTTTGGAATGTAGTTTGCTGTCACTTTTGTACCCAAAACAACTGAAAAAATATTATCTAATAAACCAACTGACACGCCAGTGTCTACATCTGTGAATGTTGTTTGGCAATTGTTGATAACAGTTTCTATCAAATTTTCCATGGTTTCATCGGTTGATGGTGTGTTGTGCATATAAAGAGCACTTGGCATCTTCAGTGTCTTGAAGGCCTTCTACGAAATGCTCATACCATATTTAAACCCTTGTTTTACAAATAGCAGATTCACCAAAAGCAGTATTAGGCATTTATAAAACATGACTGCACCTTATTGTTTTTATAGCAAAATTTAACACAAATTCGTCAATCGATTTTTATAAAGAGTAATTGCCAATACTATCAAAACACACATGACATTTTCGACGGGTGAGAACAGACTAAATAAGTGATACGCCTAATACTGTGTGTGTACCTTTCAAACATGTTCGCCAACGTAACAATGTATAAATTTTGTGAATCAGAATAAAATGACACACACAATTACAAATTTCCTGTTATCTTTTGAACACACCTCACATAATATCAATTTTGTTTCATTTGTATGTTGGTGCTAATGCATAATGAGACTAGTAATTTTGCTAACTGTAAGGACTTTTTATCACTTCTCTGTCAAATGCATGTTAAAAATAACTTCCTATCGAGTGTCAACCCAAGGTGTACATTGACTCTCCATACATAAGTCGCTACACTTAGTCCAGTCAGTGAAGGAAAATTGGGAAAATATCTTGTAGTCATAAATTTTTTACACAGTGTTAGGATGGAGAGTCCTGAACAGCATACAAAAAATCCTGACAGGTGGGATGTAAGGGTTGAGGTTTTTTTTAGCAGGGGATAGGGTGTTTAGGTGTGTCTTTCTCAAATAATAAGAAAACTGTAGGTTCTAGTGAAAATGTTTCACAGCAGAAATTAAGTTGTATTAAATTTCTTACAAAATAAGGGTCCTATTCATTTTTTCTCTAGTACTAGTAGTGTCTGCATTGCAGGGGATGGAATAATGGCAGATTATTAAAAATAAATTCCCATTTTTTTGCAGTTTCTTCAGTTTTAATCTACAGTTCATAACCAATAGATTGTGGTCTGCCCCTGGAAATGTCTTTGGTTCCTAAATCTCTGTCTTGCCATTATGTAATCTATCTGAAATCTGTCAGTATACCCAGGCTTCTTCCATGTATATAACCTTCTTTTATGATTCTTGAAGCAAGTGTTGGCTATGATTAAGTTGTGCTCTGCACAAAATTCTATCAGGCGGCTTCCTCTTTCATTTCTTAGCCCCAATCCATATTCACCTACTACGTTTCCTTCTCTCACTTTTCCTACTACCGAATTCCAGTCACCCATGACTATTAAATGTTCGTCTCCCTTCACTATCTGAATACTTTCTTTTAATTCATCATACATTTCTTCAATTACTTTGTCATCTGCAGAGCTAGTTGGCATATAAACTTGTACTACTGTAGTAGTGGGCTTCGTGTCTATCTTGGCCACAATGATGTGTTCACTATGCTGTTTGTAGTAGCTTACCCATACTCCTATTTTTTTTATTCATTATTAAACCTACTCCTGCATTACCCCTATTTGATTTTGTTTTTATAACCGTGTGTTGACCTGACCAGAAGTCTTGTTCCTCCTGCCACCGAACTTCACTAATTCTCACTATATCTAATTTTAACCTATCCATTTCCCTTTTTAAATTTTCTAACCTACCTGCCCGATTAAGGGATCTGACATTCCATGCTCCGATCTGTAGAACGCCAGTTTTCTTTCTCCTGATAACGACACCCTCTTGAGTAGTTCCCGCCCAGAGATCCGAATGGGGGACTATTTTACCTTCGGAATATTTTACCCAAGAGGATGCCATCATCATTTAATCATACAGTAAAGCTGCATGCCCTTGGAAAAATTACGGCTGTAGTTTCCCCTTGCTTTGAGCCGTTCGCAGTACCAGCACAGCAAGGCTGTTTTGGTTAGTGTTACAAGGCCAGATCAGTCAATCATCCAGACTGTTGCCCCTGCAGCTCTCCTGTAAGTAGACAAAATAACTCCACCATATAAATATGAGCTCGGTCAAGTTATTTTCCATGTATTTTATGAGTACTTTCTGCAAATGTTATATGAGCTGTTGTTCGAACTACATTCCTGTAAACAGTGACAGAGAAGTGTTTAATTTGTGTGGTGATGTCAGTGACTTCTATAGTACTAATGGGAAAGGGACTGGATTGGCAAGATACCGTGCTGCTGTCCATCATTGACTATGTATTGTAAAGCCATGTAATTGTGTTATAGTTACTTGGTGGCGCGTTAATGCATGACGAGAAAGTTTTCGCATTTCACTAGTCACTGTGATAGGGAGAGGTTGTATAAATCTTTCCCATCAGGAATTGCTGGCACTTGTTGAGTGGAGTGCACTTAGTGGAGCCACTCACTCCACATCCACAGTGTGTCTTCCGAGGGGGGTTTGAATATGTCCGAAGGAATGGGGACTAATCATGCTCAGATGTAGAACAGTAATGTGCTGTAAAGCATTGCTTGACTTACATTGAAATATCTGAAGTTCTAAAACACCTCCGTGACCTACCTCTGTTGAAGGAAAATGCAGTTTAAGGCCCTGGGTCTCTTCAAATGTTGAGAGGGCTGAGGCTGGGGTGATACATTTTTTACTCCTTATGCTCTGAAAACTATTCCTGACAGTGATAGTAGAGATAATAAAATTGACCTTATTTTATTCTCTTTGGTGTGAGACATTGTCAAATACTTATTGACGGCATGGTACACTTGGGACAGGGTCTCCAATGTTTTCAGATTTTTACGTAATAGCTCACTTAACAACTGTAAGTATGTACTAATTTATGAAACTTAAAGTAACTCAACTACAGAAACATGAACTCGGTGAAGTTGTATTCTCTACTCATGTAATAGACCTGCACAGGAAATACGGGGAGGTATAGTCTGTCTACAAAATGAAAAGTGAACAGTGCTCATGGAGGGGAATTAGCCTTTCCTGGAAAAATGCTACAGCTGCCATATAGGATGGCAATCAATTTCCCCTCTAGCAGAGATTTACATAGAATTTGTACATATGCATTTCTCATGCTTTTGTTATTTCTAAGTCATACTTGCATTCCATGCAGTGTTAACACATTATGTGGAAAAATAAACACCCTCCAGACATTCAGCGCACTGCATCACCAGTGTTTCATAAGACACACTGTGGAAGGTTGGCATAACTTTGAGACACGCTGTAGTTGCTTGTTGTGACGTGTTGGGGTGAATGGAGTGGGTAATCACTTGCTAGATTTTCAGTTTGCCCAGTTTGCAAACCTATGAAGGAGGGAAATGCATGAACACAATCCGGCAACGTACCTCTCCTTACATTTCTACTGTACACATCCCCCCCCACCCCACCCCACCCCACCCCCCCCACCCCCGTCACCTCTGCTCTCCTCCCCTCCCCCTCCCCTTTCACCCTGTTATGCAGAGTTTCTTTTAATATAGCTCTACCATGTTTAGGTACGGCACAAACATTTAATAATTATTTTCAACCCATTTCATTTAAAGATAAATGTGAATTTTATATATTTTTAATAATTGCAATTTTTCCAATCCCTGCGACACAGAAACCATTTGTTGCAGGAAAAAAAATGGATTGGAGCTTTCTTTGTAGCAAATTTAAAGTAGGTCAATTTTGTAGTGGGAAACCTGCTTGTTTGAAGCCACAGTTTTTAGAATTATTTGAGAAAAACAAAACATCATCCTCCCCATCATCTCCCCCCCCCCCCCCCCCCCACCCCCCACCCCCACCTGCCTTCCCACGCCTTTGGCCCAACCTCAATATCTCACACCCCATCAGTCATGTGTTTTAATATGTTTTTCAGAACACTCCTTTCCAGTGCTGTGCAAAAATTTGTCACAACACAATCCCCCCCCCCCCCCAATTTTCATCTTTTTCCTACACATTATTCCTAGGGTGAAGGTGCGATACATTTCTTGATCTGTCTTTGGCCCTTTGGGGTCTGGTAGCATTATTGTTTTGCTTTAAGCCTTCTGTTCTTGACAGTGCATTTATTTTTGTGCAAGAGATCAGCTTACATTGATACTGAGATACAAACAATAAATACCACATTTTCACACTTTTGCAAATAAAAATAACAGTCACTGTCTGTCTTATTCTGTTAGCCCTCCACCCCTCCCACTTCCTCCCCCATGCTACCCTCTCCCACTCCATACAATACTGATTACAAAGTTGTATTATACAAACTCTTTTGCATTTATATCTAATGAGTGAATGAAACTTCTCAGGATTTATTTGAAAACCCGAAAGAGCTGCAGTTGTCTGGATTTCCTGTGGCTGCTGACACTGATTATTAAACTCTGACACGAAGTGAATCGACAAAGGTAAGTAGCATTGTTTCTTCTATAATGAACTAATAAATACACATGTGGGGTTATCATGGCCTTACAACCTATGTGGATGACTAGTGGTTATGAGGCAGGCCTGTCTTTTTACAATTAGTGAGAAAGCATGTAAATATTTTGTCACAGTTCGCCTTCTCATTGTAAAGTGCCTACCATATGACTATGGTACAAGGGTGCTGCTGCCCTGGGTAACTAACTGACTTTCCTTAAAATTGTTTCTGAACTGATACAAAGTGCTCAACAACTTCCCATTTGCTATATGTGTTGTGCAGATTTAGTGACTTTGTTATGTTGCTTCAGGGCTTGCATAGGTACTACTTCCTTACTGTGTGTTATTATGCTGAACAGTTTAATTTTGAAAGAGATTTGATTAATGGGTGTCCATTTGATTTCTTGTTAGAGAAGAGGTGAAATATATACCAATTAAGACAGTGATGTACAGATTTGTTAGTAATGCAAGCTGCAAATCCCTCCCTGTGATTATGGCAGGCTGGCAAAAAGAGAGAGAGACGAGATGCCATCGCACCAATAGCCGCCTCATGGGCTGTGGTCAGTGCACCCCTGCATTAAGAGAACTAAATTTCCCAAAATGTTGTTGAAATTTTGGATGCCCTGCTGTGCCAGGATACATTATGATAAATGATGTGAATGCTGTTTGTGGCTGGGATTCAACTGAATATGAGGGATGTCTTTAAAGAAACCCACCGGGACTAGAACAACCTGCCTGGGGTCATCAAAAATTTGATTTGATTTGATTTATTATTGGTCCTGTAGATCATACAATTTGTACAGGAAAGCACATCATGATATAGGACGAGTCAATTTGAAAAATTATGTTAAGATGGTATATGACGAGAGATGACAGTAGTGGCACATAACTCACATAACAGAGTACATATAGGATGTGTAGACAAAATATAAAAAAGGTGGTGTGTGATGAGAGATAACGGTGGTGCATACTACACATAGCAGTATACATATAAGAGATACAGACAGAATATGAGTAAGAAACAATAATTAAATTATCTTACTAAGTAGAAATATCTACAAGTGAATATACAGCTTATTACAAGTAATAAAAATATTGTGGTACATAGTTCACATAGCAGAATACATATATGAGATACAGAGAGAATATAGATAAGATACAATGTTTAAATTATCTTACTAAGTAGAAACATCTGCAACTGAATAAACAGCTTATTGCAAGTAATTAAAATTTTGTTTAAAGAAATTCATGTACGCAATAGAAACAGTGATTTGGTAGCAATTCCTTTAATTTAATTCTCATTATTTTTGGGTTCTTGCTTGTTTTTATGTCTGTTGGGAGGTGGTTGTATATTTTAATGCCCATACATTTAACCCCATTCGCATATAATTTTGTGTTGTGGGCTATAATTTGTAACAGTGTTTTGTTTCGGGTGTCGTGTGTGGCGGTCTACATTTCTGTCGAGGGTGTCCAAGTGCTGTACTGTGAAACAAGCTAGTTCCAATATATAGAGGCATGGCAGTAGCAGGATTTTTAGCTGTTGAAATAGTGGTTTACAGTGTTCAATTCTTTTTTTACATTTCATTGTTCTTACTACTTGTTTTTGTAACTCAAAAATTGTGAGAGAATCAGAGCTCTTTCCCTAGATGGTTAGGCCATAGCTCAAGACAGACTCAAACAGGGCGTGGTACACCAGCTTCAAGGTATCTACACTGGCAGTGTCTTTTAAAGATCGTAATAGATGGCAGGTTTTACTAAGCTTTTGTGACAATGCCTCTATGTGGTTTCCAATTTAGTGTGTTACTGATGGTAAGTCCAAGAAATTTGGTGTCCTGCCTGTTTGTAATGTCATCTTTGCCGGTAACTATAACTGCATTGAAGGGGGTTAGATTTTGTCTAGTATGGAAGTTCTTACTTACAGTTTTTTGAGTATTTATGAGTAGCCTCTTTGCTTCAAACCACGATTGTAAATGGCAATTAGTTTCATTAACTGCATCTTGCAACCTCTACTGGTTATCAGGATATTTCTGCCGTCCGCATACAGAAAAGAGCTGGCATTTGGTTTGTGTTCTGGGAGATCAGTTATGAACAATATGAAAAGAACAGGGCCAAGGACAGATCCCTGAGGGACGCCATTTGTTGTATGTAATATATCTGACCTGCAGTGCCTGAATGTCTCTGATTTTCTTATTTCTACATATTGCTTTCTTTGACTAAGGTAGCTGTGGAACCAATTGTGGGCTACACCTCTACTCCCATACTTATGGAGTTTCATAAGCAGCAGCTTGTGGTCGACCATGTCAAAGGCTTTGGACTGATCAAGAAATACACCGACAGCAGGTTGTTCATGGTCAACGAAACTTGGGCACTTATCTAGAAATGCATACAGAGCATGTGTGGTGGACCATTTTTTCCGAAATCCGTATTGGGAAAATGTGATTATGTTGTTAGAATTTAAACATATTTCTAATCCAGTTAACATACAGTATTCAAATATTTTTGAGAAGGCAGATAGTATAACAATTAGCCTATAGTTTGTCATGTCCGTTTTCTCTCCCTTCTTGTAGAGAGGTATAATTTTAGCAAGTTTTAGCTGGTTTGGAAATGTTCCCTCTAGAAATGAGGTATTTGTGATATTTGACAGGGGTCCACTGATGTAATTTGAACACTTATGAAGTAGGAAGCAGGGTATCAGATCATGCCCTGCAGAATAAAGCTTTTTGACTCTTTTTTTTAATAATATCTTCAATTTCATACGGTGTTGTAAGAGGTAGGAAAAAGGAGTTCAGAGGAGTATTATTTTTGAGACAAGAGTGTGCAGTGTTTGGAAAGTTAGTCAGGAGATTTGTGGGAGGAGAGTGAACAGTATTTGAAGAGTTGGTTAGGAGATTTGTGGAAATTTCTGAAAAATAGCTTTTGAATTTATTGGCAATTTTATGTGCATTTTCAGTCTTTTGTCCCTCTATATTTAGTGTGATTTTATCCTCTATCCTTAACTTTCTACCAGTCTGTTCATTTAGTATACCCCAGATGGTCTTACATTTGTTGGAAGAGCACCTAATTGTTTTATCATTATGATCTTTTTAGCCCATTTGATAATTCTCGTGTATGTGTTTTTGTAATTTTTATAGTATACCTTGAAATCTTTGGATTTGCCACTGTCCAGTTTGCTAAGTCTGTGCAGCAGCCTCATCTTTTCTGATGAAGTTTTAAGACCTTTTGTGACCCAAGCATTCTGTTTTTGTTAGTGATAGTCTTTGTTTTCTCTGGGAAATGGCAATTAAAGTAATATTCAAATATCTGCAGGAAATAGTCATATTTTCGTTTGTTGTTGAGGAAGTAAATACACTTTGCCAGTCTTCTTTCTCTAAGCTAAGTACAAAGCTGTTTATGTTGCTATCACTATAACTTCTACATTTAATAACTGTTTCTCCTGTTGGGAGTACATTGAGTGGTGCATTAAAATATATTGTTAGTGCACTGTGATCTGAAAAACCAACATCTATAATTTTTACAGTGCAATCAGTGTTAGTAGCAACCTGATCAAGACAGCTGTTTAATCTCGTGGGACATATAACTTTCATATTTAAGTTGAATGACGTCATTAAATTTACTAATTGGGACTTTCGAGCAGATTCTTCAAGGAAATCAATGTTGAGATCACCACATATTATTATATTTTTTGAGCTGTTGTGACAAGCTTTTTTAGCAATAGTGCAAAGTTTCTGAGGAAGACTGAAAAGATACCACTAGGTGATCTATATACACACATTATGTACATATTTAGGTCGGCAAGTACTACCCCAGCTATTTCAATGTCTTTGCCTAAGGAATACACTTCACTGGGATGGAAAGGTTCACAGCTAATGCTATTTATTATGTATATAAAAGTTCCACCACCTTTGTAATTTTTCCTAGAATAGTGGTGGACTAATCTGTAAGTTTTGAATATACTGATCAGGTAATTTTGACTCTTTTAGCCAGTGTTCACTAATACACCGTAAGTGCATGTCTGACAAAACATTAGTATCACTTCTAAGAATTTCAAGTTCACTTACTTTATTTCTCAATCCTTGTACATTGTGACAGTATATGTTAAGGTTGTCACGTTGTTCTGTGTGAGGAAGATTTGTGTCTGCTGTGTCCTCTTGCGAAAGATGTGACTTGACCATAAAAAATCTTCGTTATTAGATGACACCTTTTAGTTTTTCTTGACAGTCTTCTCAGAGATGTTGAGATCTTGCTGCTTGAAGCTGTACTCCAAGAAGAAACGTGACTCTCCAGTGACGAATATGATGCATTGGGAGTATGTTGTGATCTCGTAGACTTTCCTTGTTGAGCTGTTGTTTGAATAGCGGTATCCGAATTTTGACTGTGTAATAATTTGCCGCTAGTTTCTTGTGATTTTGTAGGCGAAGTTTTCCTATCTGTTTCTTCATTAATTGCAAAGGAATTTTTTGATGCAGCTGTGTTTTTTTTCTTCCAATAGCACACTTTCATTAGGGTGCTTTTAGTGTGATTGGTGGCGTGGTGTTTTCATATATTTTGGACGTTTCTGTTAATAATGCGTTAGCTAGTACATGTTTTCCTCGGCGGTTTCTGTGCACTACATGGCGAGTAAAGAAGCTTCTTTCTTCAGAGCTAATGTCTAAGAACTTGACATGTTTGAATGCTTTACAGATTTTCCCAAACTTCCTGTTTGTGAAACTTATTTCGGTATTTACACATGAACTTGTTATTAAGTCATGTCTGTGAGGAATGCTAATAACGATCGTTTTTTGTTGTCCAATTCTTTCCAACATTTGGCATAATGCTCTGACTGCATCTTTTGACTCGTTTTTTCATCATTACCTCCAGCAATAACTTCACAGACTTCATTTGGGTGTGGGTTGCAGTCTTTAAGTATTTCCTGGAGGGGAGCCCTGGGTTTTACAGATCCTGTAACTAAAAATTCTGATTGCTTATTCATAAGAATAGTGGCCAAATCTCGTCCATGGCTATCAGAGAAGATGAAGATTTCTGGTTTTGTTGCCTTTTCTCTCGCTAACGTTTTTTCTCTCTCTGGCCGTAAATCGAGTTTTAAGCTATTTACTACATTTCTAACGCCTTTAGAGTTGCTCTGAATAGTATTTATTTGCTTCTGTTTCGAAACTTTCGGTGGCACGCCTACACACATAAAATACTTGACCTGTTTGCGATTTCAGTCTTCTTTTTTGCATGTTTCTCGTGTGCAAGGAGTTGAGATGTGTTTCTCGTATTCGTAGTATATATTGAAGCACCTTGTCTAGCGCAAACCGTTTCCGCACTGATGTTGTAAAAAGCACTTTGTTCGTTTTTCATACACGAAGAATTTATATTTATATCGACACTCAGTGTATTCATTAGTGATTCAATACCTTTAATGTAGTTTTTAGCCATTAAGAGTTCTTCTTGCAGCGCATCTGAGACGAATTATTCAGTAGCGGCGTTATACTTTGTGATTGCATTATCTCGTCCATTGCACTGAACAAAGCCACATTCACAATGCGGATTTATCACTTGAATATTCTTCATGCACGATTTATGGATCCATAGATGTGTGAAAGAGCACAAACGAATACCGCTCTAAACACTATTTTAACAGTTTATGCGCTTTAAATTGTATATAACTGGCTGTTTTACAGAGCACTTTACTGATATTTGCGTACCAGACGCCATCTTGCCAGAATGTGAACAGAAAGACAAACAACAAGGAACTGAGAAGTGGAAGGGCACTACAGATACACAGTCTAACAAGTAATCCGTTGAGAGAGACCCTGAGAGATAGCAAAAGCAGAGACCAAGAACCAATGCTGTGTAAAGACAAGATGATAGCGAAGTGAAGACACTACTGATTCTAGTGTTGTTGTGCGGTGCTGTGCCGGGCTATGCTAGAGTCTAGAGCACCTATGAAGGTGGATGCGATGCATGCTCTGAGCAGAGAGAGGGAAAATATTTTGTGGCATTGCCAATTTTCTTCTGTCAGTTGCTGCATGCTGATAGCTTACTGGCATACGCGTAGTTAGATAGTGAACTGCATTCTGAGTAAAGCGGATACTAAGACTTGAAAGTGCACATGCAACCTCGCTCCCCTCCCTACTGACAAACACACACAATTCAGACGTAGAAACAAATTTATAAGTAACAGTAATTAATACTTACACATTTCCCAGTAAGAAGTCCACACCACCGTCTTTGCTGTCTGACTTACATGACTTGCACACAGCAAGATTTGTAATGAAATTTTCAATAATTGTGCTTCTGCCAATTTCTCTTCATAATCTTCATCCTGCAGTTTTTCTGCATGTCAAACATATGCTACCCACGTAGATGTTGAGATGCTGTCAATTGCCTTGTGTGTAAATCTTAAAACATTTGCAAATTTAAATGCATAGTTTATTATGCAATATATGCTTTCACTTGAGCTCAGAACAGATTAGCTGGGTTCTAATGAAAATGGTATGGAGGTAATCTAACAGTATAGTGTCCATTCTTCTTTGTATTTAGACTCTCGTACTCTCTTAATGCAGGCTGGTGGCCATCAACAGGAACCAACAACTGTGCTCTTGTATGTGATAAACCATGAGGAGGTATTCCATCACAGGACAACCGTCCTGGAGTTCGTGATTGACAGTTGTTCCTTAAACCACTGTTTGAAGACACAAAATGTAATTTCAGAGCGGTAATTTGCAGAATTTTTAGCCTTTGAATCCTTAAAAACCAACTTACTCTTGGGAATAAAGCCACTTTCTGATGATCCCATGTGAAGCACTATAATTCTACTACTCTTGCCACCTGAAACTTCTTACCCACCATACCCATTGCTTATATTCCAACACTCAGCCCTTGCAAGGCTTTATTTCATGAAAGTTTCATCTACATAATAAATTTGAGATGTGCCAACTTAATCTAATCTCCTGCTGTGTTCACAGAAACACAGTCCTTACCATTACAACATAACTGTGTTCCATTAGTAAATTTCTTCCGTTGTTCGTTTTATGATATCTGAATCCCATGGCTTTCAGTATGCTCAACACGGTCGACTTACTTCCATTAAAATTGTTGGCTTCTTTCATTCGTGAAACTAATTCTTCTTATGTCAGATATCATCTTTTTGCATACAAAATTAATAGTGTGTGCCACAAAATTGTCTAGGTCACCCAGTTCTCTTTTGTGGTTGTGTTGCTGGTCTGGTGACTCAAATTCAAGACGAGCTGCAGGGTTCAATAGACATATAGGCTTCATTTGATATCCTCTGAAAAGTCCTCAAACCAATACCACAACCTTCAGCTGTCTGCTTCTGACATGCGGCAACAGTGCAGCAGAAGCCTTCTGCCAGCTCGTATTCAGCGGCAGACTTTTGAAGTGCTGATACATGAGGAACACTTCCTCTCGCTTGCTTGGGCAGCACCTGGTTTGATTGCTTTCCGTCAATCATAATGAACACTATTATGGCAAAATAATGACTCAATGTGGAACATCAGGACTGAAATAAACAGTAAGCTTAATGAACACAGCATGATCTTCACAGAATAAAGACAAGAATGTCACTGATACATGATCGGCTGCATTCCACATGGCATATTTACACACGTTTCGGCACATCTGACCTTGACCCATGTTTGTTGTTCCTCTGAACTGTAATGCTTGCTGATACAACTACTCCACCTAGTGGCCAGGGTCCAGTTCCATGCTATCAGGTGGGCTTTCAAAGGTGCCAAGCTGAGATACCAGAAGTACATTTCTGTTTTGACTGTGCTAGCTCTCAAGTACACAACATAGTAAGAGGTGGGAAGATAACAAATTGTCATCTTTGACAGGAGAGTCAAGTTCAGTGTTGCGCTAACAGAGATTGGAAAGGTTGGCAACCACGGGATTGTAGAGACAGACAACTGCGAGCTCTTGGTAAAATCAGTTGGTGTGTTTTATAAACACTGCTTCAGGGTCTGAGAATTTCCTCGCAAGTGGAAATTCCCGGACAGCCCACGTGTTTTGTGTGTACATTGCCACCTCTGTACTCCTCTCAGTGTGGCATTTAGTACTGACTTTCTGTCGTAGAGTTCCACACTAAACATGTATAATATCCCCATTTCTGCAGTGTCCGTAATGTGGATGTTCTGATTGTGTAAGATTGCTTGTTGGCCGTCTGTGCCATTTCTGTTCAAGAGAAGGTTCATTGTTCTACACTCGTGCTCATAAATGAAAGATAATACTGATACATGGTGAAACAACGCTCTAGTGGGCGGTCTGCAGGTTTAAATCTCCTCGGGGTATGACCGTGCGGTGCATTTGGCCTGCAGTCATCGCACAGTGACGCTGGCATCAGTCCACATACGCAGAGGTGTGTTGGTGCATATCAGAGTACGGTGCCGCACGTAAGTGTGCAGACGTTTTCATATGTGGTAACGGTGACTGTGTGCTGAAAATGGCTCTAAGAACAAATATTCAAGATGTTATGAGAGGTAGAATACTAGTGCGACTGGAGGCTGGTCAAACACAGCAGGTCGTAGCACGGGCCCTCCGTGTGCCACAAAGTGTGATCTCAAGATAATGGCAATGATTCCAGCAGACAGGAAACGAGTCCATGAGCTACAGTACAGGACATCCATAGTGTGTAACACCCCTATCTAGTGTTGCCCCGGTTCAGAAATATCGTAGATCCGGGACTGATACACAGAAATGTCTGAGTTGTAGTGGGGAGTTGGGTGTCTCCACGTGACCCGTGTTTACATTTAGTGATTTTCCTGTTTCTTCTTCGTTTATTGCTCTCACGTCAAATGAAAACAAAACTTATTTCTGTGGCCGGGAGGGGTCAAGTAAAGTAAAATGCATTCACATAATTACGGAAGGGAGAAATAAGTTATTAGTTTCAGTTTTTATTTCCACCTTTCTGACAGTCAATCATTAATCGCTTTGCAGAACAGTGACGTTATTTCTGTCGGTTTGCTGAAGAGATTTGGCTTTAATTAATCGCTCCCCCTGATGCAGTCAATTTAATTCAAACGAAATGTTTAATTCAACACTATTGGCTAGTTTCATCTGTTTACTGCATTTCAAGCCCTTGTTTTCATCTTCTAGCACGTATGGCATGATGCCATAATAAAGAACCAAAAGTAACACACTACTGGTACTCCAAGAAAATTTGCATCCGAATCTGGACTTGTGAATGTGCACTTTAAGCCAAATTATGCATTTTAGTGTGGTTCACGTAATTTCGATGCTCTTGGAGTATCGTCTGGTGCTTTTTTTTTTCTTTTCTGCCATAATGCAAGATCTTTTCATGTTTTACACGTACGAACATACGGGCTTCCGGCGTCACCGTAGCCGCGCAAGCGCCGTGACGCCTGTTACCTGGCGCTCTCTGGCAGCTGCTGAAACGAACCTATTTCTACAAATTGTGGGAAAATATTGCGAATGGTGGTTTGAAAAGCGTTACTTTCAAAGTAAATTTCCTTTTACGCAAGATGAACTATGTAAGAGACTGTACGATGAATTTATTAAATCACAGAGCGTTTGATTCTCATTTCAAAATTAACTCTTTGAGGACGTCCATTACAAGAATTTCGAACCCAGATTATCAGACATTCATGACGTTATTAAAAATTTTACTGGCACATTTACGTGATGTATCTTAGAGTGTAACACTCGCAAAAAGATAACATTATATGTGAAAACGTAGCTTTTCGTGTAGCAACAATATGTATATAAATTTAAACTATTAACTTTTCCTATTCGTGTGGTCACGCTACTGAACAGTGATGTTACTGGCTGACTACATGACGTGTCCTGTGCTATGAATATTGACGGTCATCGGCTGGGCGAGATCACGTGACATGAGCTATGACCGCCTTACAAAAGTGCATCACAATCTGGATATCAGTGCTTTGGAAAGTAACATGCGGGGTTTCATCGAATTCGAATTTATATTTTCGTAATACAGAATATGGAGTGTACATGTTGCTGCATATCACAAATCTTTCCAAAACGTGTGTTTTTCCTCCTAAGTTTAGTTTTGTGAAGTGCCAGGAAATTCTACGCCGGTGTAGAAAACCATAAAAATTCAAAGGATTGATAAGTTTCGTTTTGTGAAGCGCCAGGAAATTCTACGCCGGTGTAGAAAACCATAAAAATTCAATGGATTGACAAGTTTCGTTTTGTGAAGTGCCAGGAAATTCTACGCCGGTGTAGAAAACCATAAAAATTCAATGGATTGATAAGTTTTATACAAATACAATAATGCTTACATTCAACAGCACTCTCCAAGATGTCCGACTACTCGTATCGTAGACACGAGAGAGAGAGAGAGAGAGAGAGAGAGAGAGAGAGAGTGTGTGTGTTAACGGATGAAAGATAACTAAAAGGTGGTTCCTTTTCCATCTGCGTGGTCCGTTATTGTCAGAGTGCATCTTTTTTGTTCTTTGCACTCGAAATGACACACAGAATTTTATATGATAATAATAATAATACACATGAGAGAAAATTACATATCGCATGAGTGGTTAATGTTCACGTATAATCCAATATTAAAAGTATATTTTTTTTCCAAATACCACTTTCAAGTTTTTGCAATATTTCTACTGGGGATGGTAAAATGCCTCCCGAAATGTTGGACACAAAATGTACGTATTAGTTCTTTTTTGTAATTAACATTTCCTACTTTACGTCCACAGTGTCCGCACACACAGTTTTTACAGGTAACATTTCACGTAGGTCACATTTTATCGTAACAGTCACAAAATTTTTTGACATTAGATTGATACAACAAACAACACAAGTGGCATTATTTCACAAAAGCACATCGTATACAATTGTTTACAAATGTAGTCAGGTACAAAAAAATACAACCAAGGTGACGTTCATCATATGATATTTTAAACTTTTTGTAGATTGGGTTTTTAGCCCAAGACCGTACTGTTGTGGCTGCTTATTTTGGCGGTTGCAGCTTATGCAGTGCTCGTTGGCACACAACTACAAGTTAGTCTGATATTTATACGGTCCCAGGGATATTAACTGTTCGCTCGCCATTCGGCACGGCCGGAGGAAAACGTAGGTGGAGCGACAGTCTAACCCGCTTTGGCTGTTGTCAATTATTTATACGATATCAGTTCAGAATTTTGATTGTGCATATGTTAAAGAGCTCCTATTTGTGACATTATAACGACAGTTGATACATCATAAGAAAATTTTTCTGTGTGAGGGGGTTCAGGTTGTTATTTGTTGCGGTGTTGCTGGTGTTCTACGTCGCAGCGTTTAGCTCGTGGCGGCGCCGCTGCTGCGACGGAGAGGTCAACGCCCGCTCGACATAGGCGTGTCTCCCTCGGGCGTGGAACGTCAGAATCAGCTGATCAACCGTGCAGCTGGCGATGCGCGTCTGTCTGCGGACGGGTGTGACGGAGTGGGATGAGGACCGCGTCCCCCCTCCCCCGCGTTCGTCGTCGACAGGATTCAGCTCAGCTACGCATCTCCGGCGTTGTACGTGAAACACACACGCATACAACGTAATACAGTATTTCCTTCCCGCTGCAGATGTTGGGGCTAGCGGGAGAGGAACGTTTATTAGTGCGGCAGTTGTGAAGCTTTCACTAGTTTGAGCGTCGTCTGCATTGTCTTGCAGAACAACTTGACATAGATCCTTTTCCTAGAATACCATTTAGATACGACAAGAGTTTTCGTTATACGTCAGTTTTGGTTTTGTTAAGGTCACTTAGTTTCTTCTGCACTCGCAGGCACTTTTAAGCGTCGACATAAGAGTTTAGCACAAAACATTCGTTGCTTCTGCTGTTGCTGTGTCTGCAACAGTCTGCGCATCACATTCCAAACTCGCATTGTTGTATTAAATGAAAATAGTCTGTCCCAAAAATATTGGTTGTGGGTTCATTTGACGTTACCAGTTTACATTTAGAAGAGCACTCACAGTTCCTCGTCCATAATATTAGCATTTGGCGTACTCATCGCTGTTGAATGTTCAATACTTGCATTCACTGTCCGCAGTCACTGTTTCACTTTTGCAGTTTTTCACACAGTTTAAAGTAACTGTTCGGTTAATACACAAGCACCAACGTATTCAGTGCAGTCTAAACTGGATTTTGGCTCGTGCTGGATTTCACCAGTCTCTTTCACCAAATACACAGTTCCGATTTTTATTTATTGATATGTACCTTCCTTCAGATTTTTGACAATACAATTGTATTTTCGTCTGATCTGAGATAAGTCCCATGTCACGTCTGCCCACACATTGCGCACTTGCCCTCCAGGGCCGGGCTCGACTATACAAAAACTTTGCCTCTGGCATTATTTAATTACTTTACGATCTAGGCGTAGCGTGCAAATTCCTAGAGTGATGTTAGATTATTACTTTTAATTCACAATAAATTCGTGAAAATCTCTGCCATAGCAGATGGCTTTACGTCGTAACCGGGCCTAACGGTAATCGCTATGAAACAACATACATATATATCATAATATTGGCTTTCACAAGCTTCATTACTACTAAAATCAAAACGTAATGAAAAGTTCTTTCATCCTTACATACTGTTGCATGTTTTGAATAAGATTTTAAAGCATCTTTAAATTAAATTAACAAAGTATTCTTAAATCTACGTTTATTTATTCCTTTCCAAATGGCAATTGTCTTTGTTGTTGTTGTTGTTGTGGTCTTCAGTCCTGAGACTGGTTTGATGCAGCTCTCCATGCTACTCTATGCTGTGCAAGCTTCTTCATCTCCCAGTACTTACTGCAACCTACATCCATCTGAATCTGCTTAGTGTATTGATCTCTTGGTCTCCCTCTACGATTTTTACCCTCCACGCTGCCCTCCAATGCTAAATTTGTGATCCCTTGATGCCTCAAAACATGTCCTACCAACCGATCCCTTCTTCTAGTCAAGTTGTGCCACAAACTTCTCTTCTCCCCAATCCTATTCAATACCTCCTCATTAGTTGCGTGATCTACCCATCTAATCTTCAGCATTCTTCCGTAGCACCACATTTCGAAAGCTTCTATTCTCCTCCTGTCCGAACTATTTATCGTCCATGTTTCACTTCCATACATGGCTACACTCCATACAAATACTTTCAGAAACGACTTCCTGACACTTAAATCTATACTCGATGTTAACAAATTTTTCTTCTTCAGAAACGATTTCCTTGCCATTGCCAGTCTACATTTTATATCCTCTCTACTTCGACCATCATCAGTTATTTTACTCCCTAAATAGCAAAACTCCTTTACTACTTTAAGTGTCTCATTTCCTAATCTAATCCCCTCATCATCACCCGATTAATTTGACTACATTCCATTATCCTCGTTTTGCTTTTGTTGATGTTCATCTTATATCCTCCTTTCAAGACACTGTCCATTCCGTTCAACTGCTCTTCCAAGTCCTTTGCTGTCTCTGACAGTATTACAATGTCATCGGCGAACCTTAAAGTTTTTACTTCTTCTCCATGAATTTTAATACCTACTCCGAATTTTTCTTTTGTTTCCTTTACTGCTTGCTCAATATACAGATTGAATAACATCGGGGAGAGGATACAACCCTGTCTCACTCCTTTCCCAACCACTGCTTCCCTTTCATGCCCCTCGACTCTCATAACTGCCATCTGGTTTCTGTACAAATTGTAAATAGCTTTTCGCTCCCTGTATTTTACCCCTGCCACCTTCAGAATTTGAAAGAGAGTATTCCAGTTAACGTTGTCAAAAGCTTTCTCTAAGTCTACAAATGCTAGAAACGTAGGTTTGCCTTTTCTTAATCTTTCTTCTAAGATAAGTCGTAAGGTTAGTATTGCCTCACGTGTTCCAACATTTCTACAGAATCCAAACTGATCCTCCCCGAGGTCCGCTTCTGCCAGTTTTTCCATTCGTCTGTAAAGAATTCGCGTTGGTATTTTGCACATCTGTCAACACCTGCTTTCTTTGGGTTGGAATTGTTATATTCTTCTTGAAGTCTGTGGGTATTTCGTCTGTGTCATACATCTTGCTCACCCAATGGTAGAGTTTTGTCATGACTGGCTCTCCCAAGGCCATCAGTAGTTCTAATGGAATGTTGTCTACTCCCGGGGCCTTGTTTCGACTCAGGTCTTTCAGTGCTCTGTCAAACTCTTCACGCAGTATCGTATCTCCCATTTCATCTTCATCTACATTCTCTTCCATTTCCATAATATTGTCCTCAAGTACATCGCCCTTGTATAGACCCTCTATATACTCCTTCCACCTTTCTGCTTTCCCATTTTTGCTTAGAACTGGGTTGCCATCTGAGCTCTTGATATTCATACAAGTGGTTCTCTTCTCTCCAAAGGCCTCTTTAATTTTCCTGTAGGCAGTATCTATCTTACCCCTAGTGAGACAAGCCTCTACATCCTTACATTTGTCCTCTAGCCATCCCTGCTTAGCCATTTTGCACTTCCTGTCAATCTCATTTTTGAGACGTTTGTATTCCTTTTTGCCTGCTTCATTTACTGCATTTTTATATTTTCTCCTTTCATCAATTAAATTCAATATTTCTTCTGTTACCCAAGGATTTCTATTAGCCCTCGTCTTTTTACCTACTTGATCCTCTGCTGCCTTCACTACTTCATCCCTCAGAGCTACCCATTCTTCTTCTACTGTATTTCTTTCCCCCATTCCTGTCAATTGTTCCCTTATGCTCTCCCTGAAACTCTCTACAACCTCTGGTTCTTTCAGTTTATCCAAGTCCCATCTCCTTAAATTCCCGCCTTTTTGCAGTTTCTTCAGTTTCAATCTGCAGTTCATAACCAATAGATTGTGGTCAGAATCCACATCTGCCCCTGGAAATGTCTTACAATTTAAAACCTGGTTCCTAAATCTCTGTCTTACCATTATGTAATCTATCTGATACCTTTTAGTATCTCCAGAATTCTTCCAGGTATACAACCTTCTCTTATGATTCTTTTACCAAGTGTTAGCTATGATTAAGTTATGCTCTGTACAAAATTCTACAAGGCGGCTTACTCTTTCATTTCTTCCCCCCAATCCATATTCACCTACTATGTTTCCTTCTCTCCCTTTTCCTACTGACGAATTCCAGTCACCCATGACTATTAAATTTTCGTCTCCCTTCACTACCAGAATAATTTATTATATCTTGTCATACATTTCATCTATTTCTTCATCATCTGCAGAGCTAGTTGGCATATAAACTTGTACTACTGTAGTAGGCATGGGCTTTGTGTCTATCTTGGCCACAATAATGCGTTCACTATGCTGTTTGTAGTAGCGAACCCGCACTCCTATTTTTTTATTCATTATTAAACCTACTCCTGCATTACCCTTATTTGATTTTGTATTTATAACCCTGTAATCACCTGACCAAAAGTCTTGTTCCTCCTGCCACCGAACTTCACTAATTCCCACTATATCTAACTTTAACCTATCCATTTCCCTTTTTAAATTTTCTAACCTACCTGCCCGATTAAGGGATCTGACATTCCACGCTCCGATCCGTAGAATGCCAGTTTTCTTTCTCCTGATAACGACGTCCTCTTGAGTAGTCCCCGCCTGGAGATCCGAATGGGGGACTATTTTACCTCCGGAATATTTTACCCAAGAGGACGCCATCATCATTTAATCATACAGTAAAGCTGCATGTCCTCGGGAAAAATTACGGCTGTAGTTTCCCCTTGCTTTCAGCCGTTCGCAGTACCAGCACAGCAAGGCCGTTTTGGTTAATGTTACAAGGCCAGATCAGTCAATCATCCAGACTGTTGCCCCTGCAACTACTGAAAAGGCTGCTGCCCCTCTTCAGGAACCACATGTTTGTCTGGCCTCTCAACAGATACCCCTCCGTTGTGGTTGCACCTACGGTACGGCCATCTGTATCGCTGAGGCACGCAAGCCTCCCCACCAACGGCAAGGTCCATGGTTCATGGGGGGGCAATTGTCTTTATATCACAGTAATTCTGAATATCTACAAGAATGAATAGCGCAAACTCATGGTGCATCACTGTTCTTACAACTACACTGTAACTGGAACATTTGCATATATGAAAAAACACTACAAACATAACCTACTATTTACACATGTGAGTATTGCTCTATTGAGCAAATTTCTTCAGGTCTTTGTATGGGTAGAGTCCTTTTCTCTCTTCTGACTGGACGTCGCCTAATAAATAGCAACATCCGTGTGGTATGTTAACCCTAGAACGGACGGACGAGCTGGGTCTGACAGACCCACCGTTTTATTTACGTTCCAGAATAAGTAAGACTTAAATTTTCAACACCAGTGGTACTATACTTCTTTTACTGTTTATTAATATTTAAATTTACCATACATTTCTTTGAAAATAACGTTGTATTTCTCCGAAAATCTGAAAGTAAAATTATTCGGTATTTAAGAACGTTCTTGAACATTTAAAACATTTTTATTTTATTTTTGACAGTTCACGTCCTCAAAAGTTATGAAATTAGGATGTAGTGCATAGGATAATCTAATAAAAAATCGTTTCTCTTGTTACGATATACGTACAGTAGAGTCTCGATTATCCGACCTAAACCGGCCGCGGCAAGGTCGGATAACACCGAAAATAATACAAAAAAACACAAACACAAAAATTAAACTAAAGTACGCCAGATGAGTTAAACATTTAATACAATACAAATCAAATTAGACTGAATAGATATTTACTGAGTGAAAAAATTAGTAATTGTCTTTTGATTGCCTGCTGTTTGCCATATCATCCCCCCCCCCCCCCCCCCCCCGCCTCACGCCGCTAAATCACGTAGTCTCTTAAGAAGTAAAACCTCGGTAGACGATGTTTCCTCCAGTTGCTCTACATATTTTAAAGCAGTTTCTAAGGCCTTGTGTCCTTCGTTGTGAGAAACCTTGGGCGCACTTTCCTCCACTACATCCGCTTCTTCCTCTTCTTCTTTTTCGTTTACCATGTTGACTATTTCTTCATCTGTCACTTCAGTTTCATCTTGGACAATCCATTCATTTATGTCATCTATTGTGGCATCAGCACATCCCAGAACTTTTCGTAACAATGAAAGCAGGGTAGTATTTTCTGGTTCGGTCTGCTGCTGTAGTTTTTCATCATCTGGAGAATGTTCTTGATTTTCTGTAGCAAAATTTTCCAGGATTTTGCAATTGTATTTGCTCCAACACTCTCCCAAGATTGGGCCACGTCATAAGCTACGTCTTTCAAATTCATACGGCACAACTGCTCTAGCATGTCTCCTCCTTTGTCCATAGCATTAATTAAAGAGGAGAGCAAGTTTCTGTGGTAGTTTCTCTTCAGTGTCTCCAAGGTCCCTTGGTCCCTAGGCTGACATAAGGATGTGACATTTAGAGGCAAAAACTTGGCCTTTATATCTTGAAGTTCATCTTCATTAGGATGACAAGTGGCATTGTCTAGATTCTAGAAGTAATATTGCTTTGCTGGGCAAGTTCTTGGCTTTCAAAAACTTTTCAGTTTGTGGCACGAACTCGTTAAAAAAACCATTCTTTAAAAATGTCTGAGCTCATCTAAGAATTTTTTTGGTTGTAATATTTCACCGGTATGGCATTTTTAGATACATTTTTACATACTCCCGGTTTTTTTGGCTTACCTATCATAGTTTCATTTTCAAATTTGCTGTGGCGTTACTGCATGCAAGAATTGTCACTCTTTCTTTGCTACGTTTGTAGCCTGGCGCTGCCTTTTCGGCCTTTGACGCTAATGTTTTTTCCGGTAACATTTTGTAATTGAGACCAGTCTCGTGGCAGTTAAAAATTTGATCGCCTGTTAAATTTTCCTTGTTCAATACCTTGTGAAGTTTATCCCTAAACAATTGAACAGCTTCAAAATTTGCTGAAAGCTTTTCACCACAGACATCAAGTTGCCGAATTCCGTATCTTTTCTTCCATCTATCGAGCCAGCCTACATTAGCTGGGTCATTCCATGCCAAGTGGTCTAGAGGCTCCGACATGACCCTCATGGATTCTGATGAAATTCTGTATGAACATTCACACATATTCTCAATGAACACTGGTAAAGTTTCAGTTTCAGAAATTCAATACTTTCGGAGATTCACTTGTTTAAGACCATAGCACAGCTTTCTATAGTGCGTCCTTGAATTTTCAGCAACTTTGAGATGCGATATCTCTGTAAGTATTTGCATGAACGGAACAAAACTTGGCCATCGTATACAACTTTTAGATCTCTTTAAAGTAAAATATTAAGAAAAGGATTTCTGAGCAATTTTCATATAGATAATTTGAAGCAAAGTTGGGCGAAAAAATAGCTGTTAAGAAATGCGAACTTTAGTTTTTTTTATATCTCCAAAAGTAATTGTGGGATGTACATGAAACTTTTCGCACCATAACTCACCAACACAAGGTCTTAGAATATAAAATTTCGTTCTCCTATTGCTTTCCATTATTTAACAAATCTAAGGTAAAGTTGATGGTTTTCAAAAAGTGCTAAAAATGGGTATTTTTAGTCAAATTTTTCAAAAGGGTATTTTCTCCAAACTCTTGTAAACTATGGTCATTAGAAAGAGCATATTGTAAACTATCTAGAAAAGTGGATTTGGTCTTGCAATGCAAGCATATAAGGCCCTAAAAAGTAGCATCATCAAAGAGTGCACTGGAAGTTTGAACACATTTTTCTGGCACTCGAATTATACCTGAAACCTTTTATTTTGCCTTATACGTGTTTATTAATGTCTGGGATAAGTGAAATAAGAAGTCCTGATGAATAGGACCTAGCTTAAGTCTGAATAACAAAAGAATAAAAATAGAAACAATGTTATTTCTTAATTGTCACACCCCCCCCCCCTCTCTCTCTCTCTCTCTCTCTCTCTCTCTCTCTCTCTCTCTCACACACACACACACACACACACACACACACACACACACACACACAAAAATTATTATTATGAATGTAAATCGTAAAATTTATTTGCATAATTATCTAATTATTAGTTGCCTGTTTAATGAACACCACCATCTTACTGATGGAAAAGAAGTGTATAAATGAGTTGCTATGGTCCATGGTGGCTTAACCACTGCTAGTTTCATTTCACCTGAGAAAACAAGCATTCCCATTGCCGTAGGGGCCACGCCCGATAGCTTAACAACAGCCTCGGGTGGGTTTCTTTACCACAGGACCCAAGCCTGATAAGGGTTTCTTTACACAGGTTCCCAAGCCTGATAGTAGAATTATTTAAGTGCCCTGTGTAAAATTAGAAGGCACTCTTGGGTTCCTTACATTGTTTCCTCTAACCTATTTCAATTTTATCTAAAAACAAAGGTGATGTAACTTACCAAATGAAAGTGTTAGTATGGTGATAGACACACAACTAAACACATACACACAAAATTCAAGCTTTCGCAACCCACGGTTGCTTCATCAGGAAAGAGGGAAGGAGAGGGAAAGACGAAAGGATGTGGGTTTTAAGGGAGAGGGTAAGGAGTCATTCCAATCCCGGGAGCAGAAAGACTTACCTTAGGGGGAAAAAAGGACAGGTATACGCGCGCGCGCCCACACACACACACCCACACACACACACACACACACACACACACACACACACACACACACTAATACATATACAAACATATGTCCTTACCCTCTCCCTTAAAACCCAAATCCTTTCGTCTTTCCCTCTCCTTCCCTCTTTCCAGATGAAGCAACCGTGGGTTGTGAAAGCTAGAATTGTGTGTGTGTTTGTGTTTATTTGTGTGTCTATCAACATACCAACGCTTTCGTTTGGTAAGCTACATCATCTTTGTTTTTAGATATATTTTTCCCACGTGGAATGTTTCCCTCTAACATATTCATATCATCTATTTCAATTTTTGATGATCTACATTAATTTTCTGATGAATATCAAGAGGAATGGTGTATTGCCAGCCAGACGAATTTACTGATGGAGCTGGAATAACTGCAAAAATGTGGTGTTCCAGAACCCGGCACTTGTCACTTCTTGGTGGCCAGTAAAATGAATTTGCTGGGCCATGTGGGTGCATAAAGTTTATTAATGCATCCCTTTGCTCTGTGGAGGTCTCACAGATATTCCCAATCCACCACACGTTTTCATAGATGCATGCAACATATTGTCCTGCTTGGAGAGCAGACATTAATATGCCTCCTTCATTACTGTGACCCATTTTAGCTAGAAAAGATGAACAATCATTTGAAACTCTGCTGACCTGAATTGTTGTTTCATCAATAGGTAAAAAGTGATGATTTTCTCTAGTGCCTGCTACAGTTTGTCCAAGTTTAAACCTCTCTCCTTGTGACACAATGTTGCTTTTCAGTTTCATCTTTACTGACGAAAACAAATTTAACTCCATTAATGTTTTCAGAGCAGAAGTGAAACAGATCTAGGAGAGTAAAAATTTGTCCATTAAGTGGCCGTTGCAAGCTTGCTCTTGCTGCTAACCGCTTTGTTGTACCTCCAATCCCATCACAAGGTGATTTCCCGTGACTAATAGCAAAAAAAATTCCATTCGGCTGTCATTCCAAAATCACTCTTATGATAGCACAAATTTAGGAAATTCTTGAAATTTTTATATTGAACACTGGAGCCATCACTGAAATAATTAATGTGGGATATCTGTGCAAACCGTGCTTTTATATATTTGATGAGCTCCTTGATAAATACGTGAACTGTAATAGTGTCATGCCGCAAACAATCACTGATAATGCAGAAACTTAAAGATTCTACTTTCTCATTTTGACGAAAGTAGATAACAAATGGATGAATTTTTGCTTGACTATTGTCCCATGGAAGCCTTGCACAGCATCCTGAATGATAAAAGAATAATTTTCTGCAAAATTCATTAGGACAACAAGCTCTTCGTCTTTCAGATGACATTTAAGGCCTTTAAGATGCAAGCTTTGATGCTTGGCAATGTGATGATGGCATGACAGAATGCATATTTTATTTTTTACATCTTCAATAAATTCATCCACTACCATATGCTTCGTGTCCAGTGTGGCCCGATTGGTATGTATCCATTGCTTAAACACAATAACTTCCTGTGGCTCATGACCTAGGAAATAGCTGGCAATTTCAGATGCTATAGCTTCGGGCCCAAGACATCTTTCACAGCGATGTAGCATGCACTGTTTAGAGTTCAAACTGCAAACTGCCTTGCTGAGAATCTCCTTATAATTTTCACGTATACCAGCCCCACTAAGCATAAGCTTAACATTTTGGTGAATTGCACAGATGCAAACTGCATGCATTCCAGCTGATCCTACTGTTACACACCATTTGGGTCTAAGTTCGCAAAACTTTGAGAACCGTATTTCTGGACCATTAATATTCTTATAGATAACATACATTTCCTGTAAATTGCAAAGTAACAATCTTTTCTGCATGTATGTCTTTCTATCTAAAAGTCTAACTAAAATACTATCTTTTTTTCCAGAACACACCCTACTACACTCATCATCTTCAAAAAAATTTTGCACTCTACTAGTAACTTCTGCTGGTAATTTCCTGCTTTGCCTGTTTTCGGGAAGTGCCAGAATGCCCTTCTCTGCCTTAAGCTTCCGAGCATTCTTCACCATTCTTTCAGACACGCCGAACTGAGCTGCTGTTTGTCTGACTGTCCAACTTACAGGTGCCAAGGTTAAAATTTGCATCTGTTATTTATGAATTGCATTCTGCATCTTGGCTTTCAGTTCAGTCAGCAAATGTGCATAGTCGGCACAGTTTCCACATTCCTTAATTTCACTAGCATCTTCAATTTGTCGGTTTACTCCCATTACATTTACAATTCTGTTTTTAATCAAATTTTGAGCCTTTTGAATTTTCTTCTTTGCATATTGGGGCTTATCTCTGTAGCTTACTGTTCTCTTCAGAGGTGAAATACTGATAGACAATAAGCTACTATTTAATTCTTCTTTTGATGTAAAGTCCTCATCAGACTGTGATGATGATGAGGCTGATAAAGCTTCGTCCAAGTGTTTATTTAAGGTAGTCCTGCAAGCCAGACAAATTTTCTGACCTGGCTTTATCTTATTGACAAGCTGCTTCTTCAACTTATCAGAAGCCTTATTAGCTGTTTCAGTATCAAGAGTGCGAATTGCTGCCTTAACATTATGATTCACCTTCCCAAAGGGATTGAAGCATTTTTTTTTTTTGTAACCTCTCATATTGTGTCAATTACAGGGCTTCATGGTGTAGGCAAACTTCAGATGTATTGTCCAGCTTTGCTTCAGAACGTCGGACCAACAACTCTTTTTCCTCAGCACTAAAATCCGCAAACCATTTTAAAGCAGCTTTTTTGGAAAAGAAAGTGACATGACACTTTGTTCCACTATCTCCTTGCCCAATTGAGCAGGAAGGTATGCTGTTCCCTTCTGCATCCATCTCTAATCAGTAACTAAATAATGTATGTGGCCTCTAAGTGCAAATTATAATCTGCTTAAATTTCAGACAAATTGCTACTGAATGAAATTATACACAATGTTTAATACCAATGAAAAAATCTAATAAGAGATATATGCTATAAAAGACACAATCAAAACAATTTTTTGTAAATTAGATTACAAACTTTGATGGTCTTACGAATCACTTAACAAGCCACACTCAGTCAAGAGAACCCACTCACTATACTGCAAACACACCACTGAAATACTGATTGTTCAAACAAGGCTCACAATAATGCAACTATCTGATTGTTAAAGTAATTGTTGCCATTATATTTTCTATAAACAGTGAATCTTGTGAATTTTCTCTGTGGAACTAGTGGTTATGTATTTACCAAGGTAGTAGGCTACATTTAAGTGTGATTAAATACAAAATTAAAATTATTAGATGTTTAACCAACCAATTTCACATGTTTCCCTAATAACTTTAAGACAAAAATTCACAGGTTTTAACACCTAGGTATTAAAATCTCTGCAATATTGATTGGAAAATTTACATCACTTCTCTCTCTCTCTCTCTCTCTCTCTCTCTCTCTCTCTCTCTCTCTCTCTCTCTTTTACAAAAATGAGAAGAGTTTTATGCAGATGAACACTTACGATAAAAGCAGAAGGGCTACTTCTCATAGTTTTCAAGTTTTTCTGACAGTCTCATTGCCTATTTACCAGATCTTTTTATTTCAATTATTCAAGGCACTAATAAACATTTATTAGTCGCAATAAAAGGTTTCAGGTATAATTTGAGTGCCAGAAAAATGTGTTCAAACTTCCAGTGCGCCTCTTTGATGATGCTACATTTTAGAGCCTTATATGCTTGCATTGCAAAACCAAATCCACTTTTCTAGATAGTTTAGAATATGCTCTTCCTAATTACGATAGTTTAGAAGAGTTTGGAGAAAATACTTTTTTGAAAAATTTGACTAAAAATACCCATATTTAGCACTTTTTGAAAAATCGTCGACATTGCGGTTCCTTTTCCTGCATTGTATACCACATATGCATTTATACCAGCAATGTCCAAAATGGCATAAAACATGCACAATGGCCAGCATCTTGTTTGCCTTCCAGCGTTATATTCTTAACACATGGCATTAACCACGTCCACTGCACTCTTTGTTGAATTGTAGAATGTAATAATTTCTGGCTTTTTCATATTACCGCTTTCCTCATCGATTTCATTGTTTGTATGCATTGAAGACAGCAAACTTACACATTTATTTTTCTTTGGCACATATGACACCAATGTGAAATTGTCGCAAAATTCGAATATGGACAAATGTATTTCTCTTTTCTTGTGAATTTCCAATGGAATTTCTCTTTTATTTTTACGCAGTGTCCCAAAGAGTGTAAGGTTACAGTCTGTGAGCAGTTTTCTTGCAAGAGTGCAGCTTGTGAACCAGTTGTCAAGGGTAATATTCCTTCCTGTTCCCTTCACTGGCTCCACAAGTCTGAGCACATCATCGTCAGCTGCGTTACTCACATGGAAGAAACCTGGAGGTTGTTGCCCTACATGCACTTCCACGTTTTTTACATAGTACGTTTTTGCATATGCCAAGATAAACATTTTGATCCCATACTTTCAGGGTTTTGAAGAAATGTACATTTTGAAAGAACAACGTCCCCGAAAAGATAGTAATATCTCGTGCATTGTAAGGTATTCACTTGTTGTGTAATGCGTTGTGCAGTTTTTTGTGAATCCTTCGAGAACATCACGTACAGGGGCCACTTTATCACTTTTTTTACGTTCCTCTCATGTGTGAATATTATCTAACCTAACACATCTCAGAAGAACGAAATCTTCGCAGTGACATACTTGGAGGGAAGATTTCTGTCCCTGTGCTACAAGTGTCCCAAAATTCTTCCATATTCATTTTGCCTCCGTGAAGAACGCCAGAAATGTACAAAAGACACAAAAATGCCTGGAACTGCTCTTTTTGTTCCTTGCAGTATTTGGGTCACTTTTATAAAGTGGTTTTACGTGATTTATGTAAGTATTTGTGCGCACTATTATCAAATCGTGAAAATCACAGTCAATGAACAGCTTCCAGGTCTCGACAATGTTGTTAGCATTTCTGGTTTCCCCACTGACACCAGGCAAATGAGTAATTATATTATGTGATCTGGTATGTACATTTTTGTTGGGAACCTTTTTCTGCCATTTAGTTCGTCCATCTCTCGACAAATAGTAAGGTGATGATTCACTGGAAGAGGGACCGGAACCAATCACACTAGTTGATACAGAATCTCGAGATGTATTAGTGAGTGTACTCTGGTTTCTCGCTGGAATAACGACGCTATCTTCGCTGTCCAGCTGTTCGTCGCTCATTTCACTTTCTGTGTTGTGATCACTTTCGGGAATAAAATCAGGATCTACATCCGAATCATCATTATCACTTTCTGATAAGTTTTTCAATTTCTTCATCACTTAGAGGACGCTGCCAGGCCATTTTCGAGCAGTTTTATTTCTCGCAGTCAGTATAACAAGAAGTGTGCATAAGCAGAAAAAGCTAACGTAAACGGACGGGCTGGGTCTTTCAGACCCACAACACTCTTCCTTCCACGTCATTCATCAAGTGGCGAACAAACAAAAATGACACAAGCAGTGTTCTCTAGGAACATGAACTGAAAGCTACAATGGATGGCTGACTCGCGAGTAGTGTACTCTTGTGGATATTTTAAAACTAAATCTGCTTGGGTCTGTGAAACCCAGCACGTCCGTTCTAGGGTTAATGATTCCTTTTAACTAACATAGGAGACTTGAGGTGGATCTTTACTGGTGAAGTCATGAGGTTGATACAGCGTTACCTTTTTTATCTTCTTATCATGTTTCTCCTTTCGTTGCTCGGCACACCTCGTTAAATTGTGAAATCTCAGTTATAATTTGTTCATGAGGTGTCACTTGCTGAGGTACAGTCGACAAGGGTGACAGCCAGCTGTCTGTTTCATTTTTTCCTAGCATGACTCCTGTCGGTGTATAACTGGTAGCAGAATGTGGTAATCTATTGTGGAGTTCATCAAAAGTCGAAACATATTTTACCCACATAGTATGGCGAGTCGGAATATATGTTCGCATGAATCTGTTCAATTCTTTAAATGTACGTTCTACAGGACTGCTTTCGGGACGAAATCGAGCTACGAAAAAGTGTCTTACCACTTGCTCTTGTAGAAAAGCCTATAATAACAAAGTGATCTGTTCGTAATTCCTGAATGAGTGGTGTTGCCGTTTATGTTTTTATAGGATATAATTTTAGGAATTTAGAAAAGGCATCATACATGGCAAATATATACTTTACACCACCTCTGCCAGTGGGTAGTGATCCTTGAATGAATGTCCACTTGAACCAGACGTAATGGTCTGTTAGGTACAATAGGGTGTAGGTGTAACTCACTCACAAAAAATGGTTCAAATGGCTCTGAGCACTATGGGACATAACTTCTGAGGTCATCAGTCCCCTAGAACTTGGAACTACTTAAACCTAACTAACCTAAGGACATCACACACACCTAACTCACAATGGGTAGATTTGTAGGTTTAGTCTTCTGACAAACCACACATGTCCTTATAATATTCTGAATTATTCTTTTCATATTCGTAAAATGACACTGTCTTGCCAACAGGGCTCTACACTTTTCAATACCCAAGTGTCCCCGCGAAAGGTAAATCATTAATACATATTCCGCATTTTGCACAGAATAATGACTTCCTGTTTGATTTCCATCCGAAGCTAGGAGTTCTTGTTTGATTTTTCCCAAGACGGGATCTTCATCCTGTAGCTTAGGTAGTTGCTTGCACACCTGTATGAACTTTTTTCGATAAGTATGGTCTCTCATGACTAAAATTTTATACTCTGGCGCCTGTTCTAGAACTGTTGCTAATTCAGGCAAGCACCGTGGTAAATGCGATAGGACATCAGGTATTACGTTGTCACAACCCTTTATATACATTATTTGAAATTGATATTCCTGCAGCGCAAGCACCCACCTAATCAACCTGTCGTGCATTAACTTGCACGTCAGTAAGAAACTTAAGGCCTGATAATCACAAAAGATTTTTACATTTTTTCCATACAAATAATATCTGAACTTCTTCATGGCCCATACAACTGCCTGTGCTTAGAGTTCCGTGACTGTGTATAGTCGTATGCGATTGCAGTCTCTCTCGGCGTATTCCTCTGATTAATTCTCGGGTTATCAGCCGAGTGGTGGCGTCGTCTTGTCACAACGTTTCGATGAGTTTCGTACCCATCATCGGTGAAGACGACGCCACCACTCGGCTGATAACCCGAGAAGAATTCATCTGTATATGATTGTTCACAACTCGACTTGCAAAACCGATAATTCTTATTTCCTTCCTCATCTATTTGGAATAAACAAGCGCCTATCCCGACAGTGGAAGAATCTGTAGCAAGGCAAAATTCCTTTGACATATCCGGATGCTACAATAGATAGCATTTAAAAGGACTTGTCGTATTTGTTCAAACGACTGCTGACACTAGTCGTTCCATATCCAGGGTACATTCTTTCTTAGCAAGTTTCACAGTGTATTGTCATTCAAGAGATGGTCGGGTATGAATCGTCTGAAAAAGGACAGTAGACCTAAAAATGCCTTTAACTGTTTTTTGGTTCTAGGAGGAGGGAAGTTCTCAATCGTTGCCATTTTCTTAGGATCAAGTACAATACCGGCAGGCGATATTATATGCCCAAGAAATTTTGTTCTTTCTATGCCAGATTTGGATTTAGCGAGGTTTGCGGTTACGCCCACCTCCGAAAATCTTTTCAGTACACGTGTCAGTGTGTAAAGGTAGCTTTTCCAATCGGGAGTAGCTATTAATAGGTCATATACATGTAGCGTTACTCAGTCTAACAAATCTGGTCCCAATACTGTGTCGAGTGCCGCAATGAAGACACCTGCACTGGCATTTAATCCAAATGGTAAAACCTTAAATTGGTAACTTTTGCCAACAAAACCAAATGCTGTATAATTCCGTGATGACTCAGTGGGATTTGCCAATATGACGAACGCAAATCAACAGCGGTCAGATATTTAACTCCAAAAAACTTTTGTATTTGTTCATCCAGGTTCTCTGGTCGCGTTCTCACAGGTATAATTATTTTGTTAATATCGCGCGCATCAAGCACAAGATGTAAACTCCCATCTGCTTTCGCTACTGTCACAAGCGGGCTGCTGTACGGAGATAAAGATGGTTCAGTTGTCCTCCAATCGAGCATCTTTCTTATTTCTTTCGTAACTGCCTCCTCCTTGGACCACGAGACGGCGTAGTTGGCGTGACAGAACGTATAGTGAGGCACAACCTCGATGTTATAGGTGTAGCCCTCGATGACACCTGGTTTCTCATAGAACACGTTCTCATAATCTATATAAGTAGCAGAGTCAATTCGTTTTGTTGTGCGGTGGTTAAATACTCTGACTCCATGACTTTCATGGTTATCGGCCTCCTCTTTCCTTTCCTGTTATAATATACTGGTCTAGCTCCCAAGTCAGAATACAAGTTCATCACCTGTAGGCCTTCGAATCTAGACTGAAAGCTACGGCAGTATTTACCGTGCATTTCCCGTGTTTGTAGCAATGGCAATGTTACACATGTACCGTCATTCATAATGTGTGATCTTAGGCTTTCCCGGCGAATTAACTGTTTGTACTGTTCTCGGATCTCCAGCCGGGTGCAGTCGTTTTCAAACCACGATATTTCGACAGCATTCCTTGCCGCCATCTTCAGGTGATACCTGCAGACTGAACGTCTCTGCTCGCTCGCACGTAACGGAGGTTCGAAACCTTGGCTGGTGGTCAAGTGCTAGCGCCTCTGGGGCACTTCTCCTTCAGTCTTGATGTGGTGTAGGGGAAATTGCATGGGGTTGCTGTGGTTGTACTTGGTGTTGTGCTGGTGTGTGTGTGTGTTTTTTTAGAGGAACAGTAGAAGAAGCAGGAAAACGAACGGCCCAATTGACTGGCTGGCATAGTATTTAAAAATGACAGATGAAAGGATAGTGGAACGGACTGTGAGAGAGTGAGGAAAACAAACGGCCCAGTGACTAGCAGGTAGTTTACGATTAAATGACAGAGTAAAGGAAAGGAAGAGGGACAGTAAGAGATGAGTGAAAACGAATGGCCATTGTCCTGGCCTTGTCTTCATGGCGGCGACGGCCATGTCAGACATTTATGAAGGGATGAAGTGAGGGGGGGGGGGGGGGGGAGAGAAAGAAGTCAGAGAGTAACAGACAGAAGTGAAATGGGAAGGGCCTGTAAGGATTAGGCCGACACATTGGGGGCAGGGGGTGGATGTCATGACATAGTGGTGAGAAGAAGTAATGATATGGAAAAGATGAAGTGACCTGAAATTGACTAGTGAATGGGGAGTCATAGGGGGTGGAAGAGGTGGTCAGGCCAGTGGGTGGTGGCCATACGGTGGACATGGGTGCCCAGGGAAAGGATTAGGGGATTGGGAGAGTGGCAGGTTTGCTGGTAGAAGGAAGCGGCTGCAGAAATGATACGGAAGTGAAGGAATGGCACCTCAGCCAGGATGGGGAGTTCTTGGGTAGGGGAGTCAAAAGGGTGGTGGAGCATATGCCGGAGAGCCTGATTTTGGAGGGTTTGGAGTCGGCGGAGGTGGGTGGGGGCTGTATTGCCCCACACCACTGCCGCGTATTCAAGGATGGGACAAACAAGGGAGGTGTACAGTCTGACAGCAAGGTGAGGAGGGAGAGAAGAGGTGGAATTGATGAGGGGGTACGGCCGGCATAGCCGCCCTATCGCCTTTCGACGCACGTCGTATGTGTGGGGGCACCAGGTGAGGCGTTGCTCCGGGTAATGCCCAAGTACTTAGCAGTACGAGTCCAAGGGACTGGGGTACCGAGGACAGACACCTGCGGCAGCTGAATGGAAATGTGGCGCCAGCAGATGATAAGGGCTTGGGTTTTGGAGGGATAGAATGCCAGATGCCAGGTCCTAGCACATTCGGTAAGGGAATCTCTTGCCCCCTGGAGCCGCTGTTGAAGACCAGCCGCACTCCGAGAACGAGAGAAGAGCGCAGTGTCATCCACGTAGAGGGTTAAATGCACCCTCGGCGCAGAGAGCAGGTTGGCCGTGAAGAGGGAGTAGAGTAGCGGTCTGTGAGTAGGCTGCCTTGCGGTACTCCTGCCCTGATACGTCATCGCATAGACGTCCCCTTGGGGATCCTAACGTGGAAGGCGCGACCTTCCAGGTATGTGGCTATTAGCCGTACATGAGACACTCGAAAGCCGAGTGAGAGTAACTTGTAGAGCAGCCCTTCGTACAGACCAAATCAAACGCCCTGGACACGTCGAGGAGTATGGCCCTAAAGTACTCCCTACATTCTATGTCGTCCAGTGCCTCTTCTACAAGGCACATGAGTTAGTGAGTGGTTGCATGACCCTGTCTGAAGCCAAACTGCTCATCAGGGAGGACTTGATCTCAGGCAGTGTGGATGAGCAGTCGTTTGAGGTACAGCCTCTCGAACATCATGGAGATGGCGGGGAAAAGGCTGATGGGACGGTAGCTGGCAGGGGAACGAAGATCCTTCCCAGCCTTGGGGATGGCGACCACCTTGACATGTTTCCAGACAGTGGAAAATTGCCTGGTTGTGTAGATGTTGTTGATGGTGGCCGTCATGATAGGAATAGAAGTTGGGGGTAGCTGCTTGAGGAGGGCGTTGGTCAGCTTGTTGGGTCCGCCAGCTTTCTTGGAATTGAGGTACCGCAGTTGCAGTTCAACCTCTTCTTCGTTGATGGGAGTGATATGATCCTCGGGGTCCTGGACGGCAAGGAGTTGTGGGAGGCATGCCGTCACCAGGCTGATTTGGACGGGGTCATCGACCGGGGTGAAGTTGTGTGCGATGACGTCGGCCAGGGCATTTGCCTTTGTGTCAGGTTCGGACACAGTCATTACTGGCCTGCAGTGGGGGGGATCCATTGCCCTCGTCGCAAAAGGCTTTTTGTGAGCCGCCAAGCAGACGGAAAACTCAGGTCAATGGCGCAGATTTTGTCCTCCCATGCCTGATTGCGGTGGTCTTGCACCGCAGCCTTGATTTGGTGCTGTAATCTATTAATTAGGCGCTTGGTTGCCGGGTTCCGAGTAAGCTGCCATTCTCAGATGGTCCAGTTTTTCTCTGTGATGAGAGCATGGATATGAGGAGGCAGTGGGCACAGGTGGTCTGAGATTTGATCTGGACAGTGAGGGGTCACTGAAGCTGCAGCATCGAGAGCGATGATGGTGAGGTGGGTAAGGGTGCGATCTGCATCTGTTTGATTGGCAGCAGGGATGGTGGGTAGGGCTGCTTTGACCCATTGCTGGTAGGACTGCCGGTCAATACCGCGGATGTTCAGGCCATCACGCGGCACGACCATATGTCCAACGAGATCGGTGGAGCAGATGACCGGCTGGTGGTCAGAGGCCAGAGCGATGCAGGTGGCTGCAGTGATGGGGTGGGGAAGACCTTTCAAACGTAGCAAGTCATCATAATAACCAGGAGGAGACCTTAGCCCCTGGTGACCTCAAATAGACGACCAAAAGCTGTTACTTCACCAAATTATTGACACAGTTGTTGCATTATTGTACTCTCCACAATCCGGAGTAACGTACACATACATATTTACAACAATCCAAATGACAAATAAAACATTACATCATACAAATAAAAAATAATGGTGAGATAAAAATTTGCTTAGTTACCAGGATCTCCGTTATTTTTAGGAGTAATCCAAACTTCAATAATTCTAAAACAAATAAAAAAATACTAATTGTACTCATAAAATTTTAAATAGCTCACCGTCCAAACACAGAACAAGTAATCTGACATTCATAAATTGCGTTGTAATAATCTTTACACGGCAATGTCTAAATACAAAACAAAATCAACAAAAGAAAAAAAAAATTGCATACACTAGTTACATGTAGAATATCAGGCTCCATACCATTACTCTAAAATGTACATCAAACCTACAGAGAAATTAAACTGAGAAAAAAAACAATGAAATATACCACAAGTTACATACCGGTTACGTAATATACTTCATCTAAGACATCATGTCAGACCTCATTAACCATCATCACTTAAGCAATTGCCACCACTACTCGACTGTGAGTTTAACCTTATCCTTGTCCACCAGTGCAAATACCTGCTGCTGAGCTAGTCAGTCCATCAACTTTGATCAATACACGCAGTAAATAGTTAGCAATAAGTGCTTGAATCCACCAGTAGCTCTCGTATCTTACTCTACTGCTCATTTCTATGTTGATACACATTTGGGGGTGTCCTGCAGTACGGTATATGGTGGGATCGTATGGGCCGATGGTGCGGGCTGCGGGCATGATGCTGCTCAGCGACCTGGAGGAATCAACGACCTGATGTGTTGGTTACTCAGCTGTTCCAGGCAGCATGTGTGGCATTGAAGTTGCCTCCAATGAAGACATCGCTGCCGAGTGACAGCAATACCTCATAGTATGGTGTTTGCAGAAGGCCTTGTGGTGGGGAAGGAGCAGCAGAGCATGACACCCACTGTGAGGAGGGGAAGCAGAGCTTGACACCTGATGGGAAGGGAGGAGGGGGAATGGTGTTGGGGGGTGTGGGATAGTGATGGAGAGGAGGGGGGTGGGTAGGAGCTCAGAGGGGCGGAATGGGAGCGAGACGCGTGGTGGGGGTAAGTCTGCGGCGCTGACCCCCCACCCCCCAGTGCGCCAGAGTAACTGACACCCAGATGGGTCGTCGCCCAGGGCCCCGAAGATCGTCGCTGATTGGCTCCGAAGGACTTGATTTTAGGGCAGCCCATATAGCTGCCCGTATGGTTCCCGCCACAGCGGGCGCAAGCGGGAGGGGCGTCTCGGGGTTTGGAACACTCCGAGGTGGCGTGACCACCGGCGGACTTCACACAGCGCACCTCACGGGTGCAGCCACCTGCAAAGTGCGCCAGGCCCAGACTGCGATAGCACACCAGGGTCAGCTTCCTGGAGCGGGGCTTCTCCGTCGTCACACTAACGCGATCGATGAAGGTGAGGGTGGGGAGGAGGCGGTTCTCCAGCGTGTCCGGAGTGGAGACGAAGAAGAGTGAAGTGGGGCGATGGGTGCAAGGGGAGATGATTCGTGAGATGACTTTGGGCGTGATGTTCAATGCAGTTAGGGCCGCACTCAGGTCGCCATCAGTGTACTTCATAGGGAGCCCCCTGACGATGTCCTGAAGGTGGCGAGACTTGGTGTGGGGGGGGGGGGGGGATGGAGAATCCTATGTTAAGGGTGCGGAGGACTTTTATAAGGTCCTCTGGGGACTGGACAGACAGGCGGAAAAGGTCTTCGTCTGCCGTTTTTATGTGGAAGGGGAGGTAGTGATTGAGTTTAGAATGTCAAGGAGTCCTTTAACCCCTTACTGCATGATTTTTTTATTTTTCTGAAAAAAATGTTACATGTTATGTTCGATGTTATGATTTCATAAAAAATGCTTAAAAAATTCTAAATCTTATCTAGGGGCGGTTATTTTAGAATTAAGGGTTTGTGCCATATATGGGACAGCATGCAGTAACGACTAATACCATGTGATACCAGTTTTGGGATTTATGATGCACAATGTGAAAAATATACAATAAGATACGTACATGAACTAGCAAGGGTAAAAATCGTAGGGGGAGACCAAGAGATGAATACACTAAGCAGATTCAGAAGGATGTAGGTTGCAGAAGGTACTGGGAGATGAAGAAGCTTGCACAGGATAGAGTAGCATGGAGAGCTGCATCAAACCAGTCTCAGGACTGAAGACCACAACAACAACAATGAACTAGCAGAGCTGTATTTATATAAAACAATTACACTTTCTATTCATTACAATACACATATTTTGAGAAAATAACACACATTCTGTTTCCATTTTTCTCTATTCGTTATGAAACTCGATGAAGCAAGTTCTCTCCTTATTCAAGCACAATGTCGCACTGCACTTCATACACGCTATATAGGATTTTCCCTTGCATTCTGTATACTTGCAACGACCACGGTTTTCCAGCCAGATAGGCATGCGATCTACCCCATCCAGTCGCACCTGACGCTGTGGAAGATCTGCTGTAGGGCCTCTCTTCTTCTTGCAGTCAAGCTGTTTTTGTATTTCATTGCTTGGCCTACCACGTTTCTTGGATAAGGATTTCCCAGTTTTACAGAGGGCCTCTGCAACTGCGACCTTGAAATCAACAAGGGGCATGTAGTCCATATTTCTTCTTCTCCATAACAGCCAGCTGTTCACACAAGCCAAGTCAACTAGATGAAAGAATATCTTCAAGTACCATTTCTTTGATCTGATTTGAATTCTGTAATATCCTAGCATAGAATCTAATAGATAGACACCCCCCATGTAGTCATTGTAGATCATCACAGAGCGTGGACAAGGTACCATTTTGTATTCTTTTTCCTTCCTGAAAAGCCTCTTGATCTCGTCTTCTGGTTTGCATCCAACGTAAGTTGACAAAGTGTTGACTACTATATTATCAAACCAGGAGACTACTGACAGCACACCACCTACTGTTGCTATCTTTTCCTCCATGCTGCTTCGACCATTCTTCTTCATTGCTGCCTCCTTAGGTAAAATGCAACCACGTACTCTATTGGACCGGACTGTCCCTCGTGATTGTATACCTTCCTTGTACAAATACACTGCCAAGGGTACACTAGTAAACCAGTTATCAAAAAATAACTTGTGATTCACATGTCGTGGGACTGTTTGAGTAAGACGCACAACAACATTGCTGCTAGCTCCTAGATCCATAGCACCAGGTATTATGATATTACTCTGAGCTCCAGCAAAAATTTCATAATCATAGCTGAAGCCTGACACTCCACTGAGGACAAAAGCTTCGAAGATCCATTGATGTGGTTTACTGGGGTTGTATTGCTTTAGTGATGATCTGCATTTTGTTGGAGTAATCTGTTCGTCCACAGCTAAGAATTCCTCTTTTGGTACTCGCAACAGTCTTTCACGCAGTTGGTCTAGCACTGGGCGAATTTTGAAAAGTTTGTCATGGTTGGGTTCACCAGCGGGAACTAGATTACTGTTATCACAGAAGTGTATGAAACGCTTTATTTCTTCCCATCGATTACAACTAATTATGTCACCCACAGCAGGGTGGCCAAGATATTTGCACCAATAATGTCTTGTTGCTGGGAGTTGAATGACTGACATAAACAAGGCAGTACCAATAAATTGTTCAATTTCTCCAGCACTAACATTTACACATCTGTATCGAATACAGATTGGATTGTTCGACTATGTACTGCACTATGTCTTTAGTGAAGAAGTACTGGAAATATTCCACTGGAGTGTCAAGTTCCAATACTTCCTGAGGAAGAGCAGCATTTCCGGCGAATTTCGTCTCATCATCCCCTCTAATCAAATTTCCTGGTTTCCAATGTATGGTAGGTTTCCCCACCTTAGTTGAAGGTTTTGAATCTCGTTGCATTGCTGTCATCCTGCTTGCAAGAGGAATGCTTTCAAGGTGACAATCATCAGTAGACCAAATCTCACTGTTGTCTTCTGAGTCCGTTTCTGATATCACTGTACTTTTATTTTTTGTATTATAACTCTTAGGCCTAATATCATCATCACTGTCTGATTCCGAACAGAAAACAAGATGTCCATTTTGCAAGTTTTTTTTCCATGGACAATGTTTTGTCATCTGACATATCAGGATCCTCACTAGCATTTCCGTCCTCTATAACTCTTATTACGGCCGAAGAGCCATAAAACTTTCTTACGTTCATTGCAGTAACAGAGCAGAAAAGGAAGAAAACGAACTGCTATATGTTAGTAGGAAAGGTTAGGTTATGTTCAATTTTTACTCTACGCTTTCATGGCTGCATGTTGTGCCATATCCGTCACAGACCTATTTTTCAATATTATACGTATTCTAATGAACAAATATATAAACTTACCTCTTTATAACTGTCCACAGATGTCCTTTTCCCTCTGCAAATAATATAAACACTGAAATCAATCGTTTACTGTACCTGATGCAACTGTTTGTGTGACCAAACTTGGATGTAAACAGCTAGCAACACAAAACAAAGATTCATAGCACATAATTCCTTACTCTCCCAACAGATGGCATACACTACTTGCACAGCTGCTCTTGACTGTGTGCCATATCTGTCCCAACATGCAGTTTGGAAATATTTTCTCAGATGTGAGATTGACAAAGAGAAAAGTGGTATGTGCCATATCTGGCATAGTATGCGGTAAGGGGTTAAAGGGCTCCTTGTATTCAGTGATGACGGGTGGGGGGAGGGGGGGGGGGGCAGGGTGGGTGGCTGAGGCTGGAGGGGGAGGTGGTGGTGTGGTTTCTGCAGCGCCATCAATGGCCGCAAACGCGGCGAGTTGGCGGCGGGGTGCCTTTGTGCGCGGCACTTGAAATCCCTCCGCGTCGACTGCCACCTTCTTTTTCTTTGATTGCCCGCGTTCAGCAGGCTGGGTGGCCTCCGAGCTAGCTGGCGCTTCCGACGGTCAGCGACCGGGCGCCGATGGTCATCGTCGTAATCCATCAAACTCCCGTCGTCGCTGTCGTCGGCCGCGGCAGCCAAGTTGGGGTAAAGGAGGGCCTGCAGCCGAACACTGTCGACCTGCTGCCCCCCCCCCCCCCCCCCCCCCTCTGAGGCGTCGCGGAGAGCGACTAGTTGCTCGGTCAGCCACTCTTGTATGTCGGCGTCGGTCATCAGCGCCTCGCCAAGGTTTCCCTCTGGTGCGGAAGACGTCGGTTGTGGGACGCACACGGCGTCCTAGATATCAGACATGTCGATGGCGGATTGGGGGGGGGGGGCGGTCTGATGCGCGTAATTCCCTAGACCTAGCTCTAGGTGCAGCTTCATTGATGGATGCATCAATGAAGCTGCGACCAGGAGTAGCAGTGGTGGGGCAGATGACGGCGGTTGTGGTGGTGATGGTGGGGGTGCAGGTGATGGAAACCGGCAGCGCAATTACGTCGCCGGTTGCGGCAGGCTTCGCAGTGCAAATCGTGTCAGTAGACATACGCGTGGTCGTCGTAAGTGTGGGGCTGGATGGGGCCGCCGGGTGGAGGTCCGCCACACCCGTCGCTTCGGAGCGCACGTTCTTCTCTCGCGGCGTCCCAGTTCGGAATGAGCGTCTCCTGCTGCTGCTGTAAAACACTGGCGACATCGGCCAGGTGTGGGGGCAGTATAAGCAGCGTAGCTGCTGTTCCTGCTTTGACCTCAGGGTTGAACTAAGTTACCTGTCTTCGTGAGCTATCCTCAGGGAGCGTCTCTGACTATGGAGACGCTCTAAGTGGCGTCATCGACACCGCGGGAGTTAGGCTACTCCCGCAGGAGGTCGGGCCAACGTGTTGTCGGCCTGTGGTGGACCTGACGGCCCAGCCCACGAATCAGGCGACTGCCAGAGTGTTCTGCAGTGTTGTAGATCACTCTGGCGATGTGTCGGAAGCGATCCCGCAGTAGCGGGACGCCTGCTTCCTCGTGAAGCAGCCTCGTTGGATAGCGAGGCGGCTTGTGAAGGGCAAGGCGCAGCGCCCTGTTTTGGACGCGCTGGAGCGTCGCGATGTGCGTGTCGGCAGCGTTGCCCCACACCACGGCAACGTACTCTAGTATCGGCCGAAGCAGGGCCAGGTACAGAGTGAGGCCGTGGCGTGGAGGGAGTGTGGAGGAAGGGTTGAGAAGTGGGTTCAGCGCACGAAGAGGCGCCCCACTGCTCGCCCCCTGACGTCACGGACGTCATGTGCCGATCGAGCGTCACCCCAAAGTATTTGCCGGTCCGGAGGCAGCCTCTTTCTGCTGAAGACGATGGCCTGGCTCTTCGCAGCGTTAAATTTTGAACGCCATTTATTGGACCAGGCACCCAGGACGTTGCATCCGAGCTGGAGGCGACGGCGTATCACGGCCGCGTTCATGCTACGGGTGAACAACGCCGTGTCGTCAGCATAAAGTGCTAACTCCACGCGTGCCACCTGCGGAGCGTCGGCTGTGTAGAGGGAGTACAGCAGGGGGCCGAGGACCGACCCCTGCAGCACTCCCGCGCGAATCTGCCGATCTGTGGAGATGCCTCCGTCGGCTCGGACGTGGAATGTGCGTCCTGAGAGATAGGAGCGCAGCAGGACCACGTGCGACGATGGTATCCCGTGTTCAAAAAGTTTATACACGAGGCCGTCATGCCACACGCAGTCGAAGGCCTTGGAAACGTCGCGAAGCACCGTCCCTATGTACTCCCGCGTCTCTAGCGCTCGCATCGCCTGCTCCCCTAGGCGCAACAGCTGCTGGCTGCTCGAATGGCCCCTCTGAATCCCGAATTGCTCCTCATGGATGAGCTGCTGGTCTATGACGTGGCGTAGCAGGCGCCCCACGTACAGAGGGACGGGAGCAACCTGATCGGCCGGTAGTTTGCTGCCTGGCGGGGGTCCTTCCCGCTCTTAGGAACGGCAACTCTTAGGAACGGCAACGACTTCCGCGTGTTTCCACGCGGAAGGGAAGGTTCCATAGCGGAATATGCTATTGAAGATGTCCGCCAGAATCTGGTGTACCTCTGGCGGCAGCATCCACAAGAGGCAGTTGGTGACTCCGTCCGAGCCACCCGCCTTCTTGGGATTGAGGCGACGGAGCTGCAAATCGACTTCCTCCGCCGATATCTCTTCGATCTCGTCGTCGTCGGTCCGCGCGGCGAGGAAAACCGGCAGGCGGTCCTCCAACAGGCGGACGTGGTCGACATCAACCACGCCCTCGGCGGGTTGAAAATTGTCTGCAAACGTGTCGACGAGGACACTGGCCTTTGCGTCGGGCTCGCAGAAAACGTTTGCACCCACTTGGAGAGGTGGAACGCGCTGGTGTCGACGAAGGAAGCGCTTAGCCGTCCGCCACGCGCTGCCGTCCGTCGCCGTGGGGGTGGCCACTAGGTATGCCCAGTCCCAGTTTCTGTGCTCGTCAATGGCGGCCCGGATCTCGCGCCGCGCTCTGTTGAGGCGGCGTTTCGTCTCCGGCAGCCGCGTGAGCTGCCACTCCCGAAAGAGGCTTCCAATCTTGCGCTAGGATGGCAGTGTCATCCGCGTAGATTGCTACCGTCGTGTTGTGTGTAGCTGGGAGGTCGTTAATGTAGAGGTTAAACAGTAAGGGCCCTAGGATACTTCCTTGGGGTACTCCTGCCTGTATACCATGTCGTGTCGATTGTTTGCCCTGGACGTCGGTGTTGAAGCTCCTGTCCGTGAGTGTATGAGACGTACGAGCCCGTCGGGGAACCCTCCGTCGCTAAGTTTGCGTATTAGGCCGTTGTGCCTTAGACGATCGAAAGCCTTTTCGATGTCCAGGAACACTGCCCCAGTTGCCTTGTTTGTGTTGTATCCGTGTGTTACGTATTCAACGACGCGGAGGAGTTGTTGTGTTGTTGAGTGGTGATTCCTGAAACCGAATTGCTCCAGTCTCAGGGTGTCGTTTGTGATGCAGTGCCTGGTGAGTCGTTTTAATATTACCTTCTCAACGATCTTGCTGAGCGTGCTCAGCAGACTGATGGGTCGGTAATTTTGTGGGAGGGAGTGGTCTTTCCCCAGCTTCCTGAATATCAGGACCTTGGCCGTCTTCCAAAAGGCGGGGAAGTGTTGGTGCTTGAGTATGGCATTCGTGATGTGTGTTAGGTAGTCTACAGCTTTGTCCGTGAACTCCTGGAGGACACGGTTTTGAATGCCATCGTGACCAGGGGCCTTCCTAGCGGTGGTATGCATGATGGCCCATTTGACTTCTGCTGTACTAGCTTCTCGGATGTTGTTGCGCGCTGGTTGGGCCAAGATGCGTGTGACCTCCTGGTCCGTAGCAAGTGTGAACGCTGGGTCTGAGGGATCCAGGTTCGGTGTGAATGACGCTGCGAGTGTGAGGGCCATCAGTTTCGCTTTTTCTTCCGCAGAATATGCTGGTCCGTCTGGCCCTTGTAACGTGGGGGTGTACAGTTTCTCCCTGGTGAAGTGTCGGGCTAGCTGCCACACGCCATGTCGCGTGGTGTCCGGCCTTCGAGTTTCTGGTCCCCCTGTTGTGTTTTAAATGTTTGTATTTTTCCCAGATTATACCCTGGGGCCTGTTAATGTGCTGTTTGAAGTGCTGGCGCCTGGTACGCTGCCAGTGTCTCCTGAGGCGGTTCCTCATTGAGATTAGGCCCAGGATTTCCTGGGGCAGGGCAGCACTGTGTTGTTGTGGCGTGCGGATTGGTATGGTGTCGGCTATTGCGTCCTGGACGGCGCCGGTGAGGGTTTCAACTGCCTCGTCAATTTGGGCTGTCTCGTTAATCGCGTGGGTGGGTGGGATGTGACTGTCAAGCATTTCCTTGAACTGGGTCCAATTCGCGCGCCTGTAGTCTAACATCCTGCGTTGTTCCATGTGCTGCAGTGTTTCTTCAATGTACAGTATAACGGGTTGGTGATTTGAGGGCAGATCGTTTTCAACGGCAACGTTGAGTGTCGTTGTTATGCCCTTGATGAGGGCCATGTCTAACACGTCTGGCCTGTGTCCCCTCCGGTAGGGAATGTGCGTCGGTTCGGTCGGCGCTAGTGTGATGTAGTTTCGCCATAGTGCGTATTCGTATTGTTTCTTGCCGTTGGAGTTTCGTATTCGTGAGTTCCAGTCGGGGTGTTTTGCGTTAAGATCTCCAGCGCCGATTACGCGCGGTGATATGTTGAGTATTGTGCTGATGTCGCGTGTTTTAATGTTTTTAGGGCTGTTGTATACTGACACCAGTGTAGTGTAGGCTCCGTTGAACTTGACCCTGACGGCGGTTGCCTCTAGTTTTTCAAGTTCAGGGAGCACTATGTTTGTGTGTTCTATGTCTTTGTGTATGATGATGGCTGTTCCGCCGTGACCGGAGCCGTCCGGTCGGTCGGTACGATAGACGCAGTAGCCGGTGAAGTTTAGTTGGTTGCGTGGTTTGAGCTTAGTTTCGCTCAGCAGTGCGATAAGGAAACCCTTACGCTCCATGAGCGCGGCAAATTCCGCCCTTTTGTTGTTGATCTCGTCTGCATTCCAGAACGGGATATGTCAGTGTCTGGTTGTTTGCGATGGGGGCCGGGTGTGGCGTGTTATCCATGTATGGGTGTAAACAGTGTGGTGAACGCTGTTTGTATGGCGGCCCAGTACTGCCCAGGTTGAGCAGTCAAGAGCTGTGTGAAGAGTGTGGTGATGGCCGCCATGATCTTGTTAAAGATCTGAGCGGTCGTGTGATGAGGGAATATTGTTTCCAATAAGCCCTCAAATGTTGTATTGGTGTTGTGTGTGTCGGCCTGTGGCTCGGTTGTGGTGTTGGCGTTATGTGTGGTCTGGCGCTTGTGTTGTTGTTATGTGGAACATTTTGAGGTGCCTGTGTGTCAGACGTGGTGGGGGGTGGAGTAGTGTGTAGTGTGTGGCTGGTGTCGCTGGCTTGCTGACTGTGTGTCTGTGTGTCATTGTTTTGTTGTCGCTGGGTATTTTGTTGTGGTGCACGTGTGTTCCCACTCCTGTTTCTGCGTGTTCGCCTACGCCTTCTCTGGGTTTTTGGTTCTGGGGTTCCTTGTGTGAGTGTGTTTTCCTGTGTGTCGTGTGTAGGTTCGCAGGCAGTGGCTTCAGGGGGTGGGGTTGTGTTGTTTTTGGTGGCTGATGTTGGTACCGGTGTGATTGCAGTGTCGTGTGTTGGCTGAGACGACTGTGTTGTTGTCGCAGCGGTTGTGTTAGGTGCGTGTGCTTGGCGCAGAGGTTCCACGGCTTGCTCCGCTCCTCCAGGGCGTGTAGCCATGGCGAACGACACTCCGTTCCTGACAGGGTTTGATGCGGGCCTTGGACGTGTTGTGACGTTGGGTGGCTTCGACTTTTGATTTTTGCGCCTCTGCACCTCTCTGTATACGTCGCAGCCCCTGTAGTTGGCCGCATGGCCTTGGCCACAGTTGGCGCAACGGCGTATGTTTTCGTATATTAGTGTACATGCGTTGGATGCGTGTTTGCCAGCGCATCCGCGGCAACGGGGTGCCAGGCCGCAACGGAGGGCCGAATGACCGAACCGCTGGCAGTTGTTACATTGTTGGGGGACCTGTGGCGGTTCGTATATCTCTACCCTTACGTCCATCCGCAAAAGGCTTTCCATCTGCAGAAGGCCGCGGGAGGCGGCCGTGTCGGCCATCTCGACCAGGTATTGTGGTAGACGGTGGTGGGAGCGGAAGCCTGTCATCTTGGAAGCACTTTTGCAGTCAAATCCAAGGAAGTTGAGCGCCGCTTGTACTGTGCTGTTTGGGGTACTGGGGTCCACTCCCTTTACCACGTACTGCTGTGTCCGTTCTTCAGCGGTCCTGTACGTATAATGTTCGATCCCCTTTTCTTTGAGGAAGATAAGGAGATCTTTATATTCATTGTTAGTTGATACGTACAGTGAGGCCCTATCCCCAGAGTACTTCGTGTGTAGTGTGCAAGGTGAGTGCCTTTCCGTGAATGTTGTGTTGAGGACACTGAGGTCCCCGTAGTTTTGTATTACGACTGGGGGAAAACCAGTCTTTTGTTGTGCGGCCGTAGCTGCGGTTGGTACTTGTGTGGTGTTGCTGACTGCAGGTTGGGTCGTGTTTGTTGTTGTGTTGGTGTTCCTAACCGGAAGTGCGGGTTTTGGTGTAGGTAGCAGCGCCTTTCGGCTACCTTGCAAGTGTGGTTGCTCGCTTGTTTCTCTGTTTGCGTCGTGGGCCCTCCACCTGCCAGGGCTCAGTGTAGTGTTGTTCTGTATCCCCATCTGCAGCTACTGGTTCCGCCGTTGGAGTCAGCTGCCGCAGTGGGACAGTGGTGCATGAGTCACCAGTTGCAGGTGAATGTAGTGTGATGTGTAGTGTACTCCCCCGCGTGGGGGAGGGCCGCAGAGGTCGGTTATCAATCGACGCTGGCTCAGCAGTTCCTGCGCTTGCGCAGCGATCTGCCGGTCCTTGTCGGCCAACACCTCCTCAACGGCGGCAAGCGGGACGCTGACGTCGACGGGAACAGCCGACTCGCGCGCCTCTTTAGCTGCAGCCTTGCTGCGGATTAGGGCGGGGAAACACCGGCGGAATCTGCCATCTTAGTGTTTACAGGAGTTTTATTTGGTGTGGGTAGGCACGACAATTATGCTTTTTCTGAAAAGAAAAGGCTAACAAGTAGGTCCTACAGAAGATGGGGAATGCCCTACGGCCTAGCGTGCGCCGTTGGTGCAGTGGCGCGGCACCTAAAGGAGGTGCAGAGGAAGAGAAGTGGCCTACAGTACGCGGGGTGGTCCAACGTGCACGGACCCCTGGCACTGGTCAACCCTAACACAGAACGAGATAGTCTCGCTGGTGGAGTTTGTAACCGAAGTTACGGGGTTGCTGCGAGTCTGTGATTCTTTCGACAATTGAGCTTCTCCGCGAGCTACGCGGCTTTTCGACGAAAGGGAGCAAGCCCAACCTTCCGCCGATCCACCGAGCGCTACTGGCGCTTGGAAAGGGAACTCTCTGTAGAGCAGAGCGGTCAGCGGGGCCTAAACAACAATAGCTACCGTTGCACCGGCCGTCACCGGCTGAGAGCTCCTTCCGCTGCGACGGCAGGAGCGCGTCTGCTGGTGTCTCCGCTGACGCTGCACAGGTGAGGGTGGACTCTCGGCTTGAGCAGGAAGTTCTAGCGCTGGAGCGCTTCGCCTTCCTCGTGGCGGTGTGGCGAGTGAAGTCTTGGCGGTAGTGAATGGCTTGGCGGTGTGCATGTGGTTTTTTTTTTTATTTTTTATTTTATTACCCAAAGAAGACAGGAGAGTGAGAGAGAGACAGTAGAAGTGGAGGAAAACGAAAGGCCTCGTGTGGCTCGCCCGGTGGTGGTCTTTTTTTTTTGTGAAAGAGAAAAGGATAGTAGAGGGTACAGTAAGAGAAGCAGGAAGACGAAAGGCTCAATTAACAAGCCGGTCTTTTAATGAGAGTGAAGAGAAGCAGAAGAGAGAATGAGAGAAGAACAGAAAAACGAAGGGCAACCGAGCCGGTCGTTGACTCGGACGGTGAGGCAGACACGCTTAGAATGAGGGGTCGGAGAACCAATAAGTGGGAGGGGAGCGTTCCCAGGGGGAAAGCATATGGAGGGAGTGGAGGACTAGAACAAGGAGGGAAAGGACGAGAGAACGTAGAGAGGCGCGGAGCAGCTGGCAGGGATAGGGGGGAGAAGGAAAGGAAGGGAACGTGGGGAGTGAGGGGGGAAGGGAAAAGGGGCGACCAGGGATGAGGCGGCAAGGAGGTCAGGCCAGCGGGTGGTGGCCAGGTGATGGAGGCGGGTGCCAAGGGAAAGGACGAGAGGATTGGCAGATTGGCGGGAGTGGTGATAAAAGGAAATGGCAGAGGAGCAGACTCGGTCGTGAAGGAGGGGGATACCAGCAAGAAAATGAAGTTTGCGGGTGGGGAAACGGTACGGGAGGCGGAGGGCAAGCCGGAGAGCACGGTTCTGCACCGTCTGGAGACGGTGGAGATGTGTAGGGGCGGCATTGCCCCACACAACTGAAGCATACTCGAGGATGGGGCGGATCAGGGACGTGTAGAGGAGGACGCCAAGATGCTGGGGAAGGGAGGAAGATGGGTTTATGAAAGGATAGAGCTGACCGAGGCGCCCCAAGGCCTTGCGCCGTATGTCCTCGATGTGGGGACGCCAGGTGACGGCCCTGTCCAGGGTGAGCCCCAGATATTTGGCAGTCCCTGCCCATGGGGCAGGGGTACCAAGGACAGTGATGGGGGGGTAGTTAACGGGCCACCGGCGCTGGCACGTGATGAGAGCCTATGTTTTGGCAGGGTTAAAGGCGAGGCGCCATTTTTTGGCATACTCCATGACAGTGTCGATGACAGAATGAAGATGTCGTTGGAGGAGGGCCTTGCTCCGGAAGCGAGCATAAACCGCCGTATCGTCAGCATACAGGGCGAGATGAACCCGCGGAGTGGGGGGTGTGTTGGCCGTGAAAAGGCTGTAGAGGACAGGGCCGAGCACACTCCCCTGCGGAACACCCGCCCTGATGCGCCTCCTGGTGGAGGTACCTCCTGGGATGCGAACATGGAAAGTGCGGCCTTCGAGGTAGGTGGCGATGAGACGGACAAGGGAGGTGGAGAAGCCGTGGTCAAAGAGCTTATACAGCAGACCCTCATGCCAGACTGAGTCGAAGGCCCGGGAGACGTCGAGGAAGATGGCCCCGAATTACTCCCGACGCTGGATGGCGTCCAGTGCCTCCTCGACGAGGCGGAGGAGCTGGTGCGTGGTGCCGTGGCCACGGCAGAAGCCAAATTGAACGTCGGGGAGCACGCGCTCCCGGGCGACATGGATAAGGACACGCTTGAGATACAGCCGCTTAAACAGCTTGGAGAGGGCGAGGGCGTCTCTGCTGAATCCCCTCCCATATATACTCTGATCGCTCCTCACCCCCTTCCCCTGCTCATGCATCCCGCTGCGATGCGTGGTGGGGAGGAGCGGGCTACTGGCTACTTGATGCGAACTGTGGACCATCAGATGTCCTGTGGCCTTCGTCGGGTGCGGAAGTCGATTTGGGTCCGCGCTGTGCTTTTAGTTGGCTAAGTGCTGGGTCCCAGGCTTTGCTGAGGTTGAAGCCGGTGTCTCTTTTGATCATCCCATCAGCTACATGTATTTCATTCGCCTCCTTCAGAACACAGTCCCAAAAAGACGAGGTCTGCCGTAAAACTTCCGTTTTCGCGTACTCCATAGTATCTCCAGTATCCATGAAATGTTCCGCAACCGCAGATTTTGTTGGCTGCTTCAGTTCAGTGTGCCTTCTGTGTTCCTGGCATCTCTCTTGATTCTCCGTACAGTTTGCCCGATGTATGCCTTACCGCATTTACACGGAATACGGTAAACACCCGGTTTGCGGAGCCCCAGGTCATCTCTTACTGTACCTAACAGGGCACACGTTTTCGGAGGTGGGCGGAAGACACATTTGATGTTAATGCCGAGCCAGAATTCTGCCGATTTTGTTGGATACTTTGCCGGTGTGAGGCAGGTACGCCATTGTTAAGGCAGGTACGCCATTGTCTTCTCGTCCTCTTCGTTCTCTCTCTGCTGGGCTTGTGCATTCTGCCTGAAAGCACGTAGAAATTGACTCTCGTTATACCCGTTCTTCTTGAAAACGTCCTTAAGGTGGTTAAGTTCTCCTTGTAGGCTTTACTCATCCAATATTGCACTGGCCCTGTGTACCAGTGTTCGCAGTACACCCTCACGCTGTGAAGGATGATGGCAGCTGGTAGCATGGAGATTGAGATCAGTATGGGTTTCTTTCCTTTATACACTGTGTCCCAAGGTGACATCCGCTTTGCGTTTGACTAGGACGTCCAGAAGCGGGAGTTCAAATTCACCGTGGAGGTGGAAGAGAATGGTGATGTTAGGATGCAGAGAATTCAGATGTTTGAGAAACTCTTGAAGTTTCTCTCTTCCATGTGGCCGTATCACTAATGTGTCATTAACATATCTGTAAAAGCGCATAGGCTTCAGTGCTGCAGTTTCCAGTGCTTTATCTTCGAAGTCCTCCATAAACAAGTTTGCTACCACCGGTGACAGGGGACACCCCATGGCAACACCATCCGTTTGTTCGTAATAGTTTCCATCGAAGAGAAAGAATGTTGATGTGAGGACAAATTCGAAAAGGTTAGTCATTGTCGGGTTGAATTTCTCCCAAACCAACTTAAGAGTGTTATCAAGCGGCACTCTGGTGAAAAACGAGACCACATCGAAGCTCACCATGAGGTCCTGGTTACGGAGGCGCAGCTCCTGCAGCCGTTGAATGAAATGTACAGAATTCCTGATGTGATGCTGGCATTTCCCGACGTGAGGGCTTAATTCCGCCGTTAAATATTTGGCTAGCTGGTACGTTGGAGCGCCTATGTTGCTGACGATAGGGCGCAAAGGAACATCCTTTTTGTGCACCGTTGGTAACCCATAGATAGGGACAGGAAAAAATCGGTGTTATTTTTTTCCACTTTTCGGTGTTATTTGTCGGTGTTATTTCCTGCCAAACTTTTTCTATTTTCAGTTATCTATTTTTGTCATAATTAACCATTTTTCAATGCTATGTTGAAAATGGAACTATTCCTGAGATAGGGTGGGCCAAACATGAGACAAGTGTAGCGATAAATTATTTTAACAAAAATTTTTGACAAATAATTATTTAAAAACAGATAGCAAATGTAAAAATTAAAACAGCAGTATAATGCAGATATTTTATTGATGACATGTTTCCCACTTCTTTATATATATCGTTCTTGCGCCGTGGAGACCACAGAAGCCGGTCTCCGCGGCTCAAGAATGATCTGAATATCCACTAGGAGCGTGAAATGTGTCATCAATTAAGTACCTGCAACAGAGACTATTATTTAAATTTTTGACATTTGTATACTGTTGCTGCGCTTGGCCACAGTGGTGTGGAGTGTTACATGTATTTTAAATACTGGGAAAAAATTATATATCAATGATGTATCCAGCAGATTAAAAAATATACAGAACTTCCTTTTTTTCAGGTCCGCAATCAATTTTTGACACTCCATAATTTTTCTCATCGACTTAAATATTTATGTTAAATGCTTGAAATTTCTTGTGGAATAGCAGTAATGAAACTCTGAAGAAAATCGTTTAATGTAAAGATAAATCTCTGCCTTTTCAATGCTATTCTTAATAAATAAAATGTCTTGGCTGCATCCCAAAGAGATTTTTGTGTATGAATATCACCAAGAAAACGTGAAAGCTATTTTTTAAATATTCCTTAGTAACAAAATATTTATAAACATTTA